>NC_084713.1:3779794-4393439 GCF_033807575.1 Cydia pomonella | reverse complement strand
TGATAGAGTTAGACCAAGCTAAGTTGGCAGCGATTTTGATAGCACAGACTGTGCAAGTATTATTTAAACGTCATAATATCATAGAAGTTAAACGTTTAAAATAACACTTTCACTGTCTGGGTTATCAAAATCGCTGCCTAGACTAGACTAAGGTTTAGTCTAACTTTAATGCGGGATATACATACTCGTCGAGACATCCCGAGACATGCCGAGAACGAGTGTGTTGTGTACATAATACCCTCTTCTCGTCTCGCTCTTCCTCGTCCCGTCTCGCGGTTCTCCGATTGGATCGGAGCGGCGCTGACTCTCGGCGAGAGGCTCTAGACGAGTGTGTACAGTCGGCATAAGAGTTTTATTTCTGAATTCGTTTTAAGAATAATGACGTTACTCATAAATGCTTGTCTCGTCTAAGTCCATGATAATCGATTGTCATTTGTACGGCCGCAAGCCGGTCGGCTCCTTGCGGACGCGGACGGCTCCGGTCGGATTCGGCTTCTCTTCTTCCTCGCGTTGTCCCGGCATTTTGCCACGGCTCATGAGAGCCTGGGGTCCGCTTGACAACTAATCCCAAGATTTTGCGTAGGCACTAGTTTTTACGAAAGCGACTCCCATCGGACCTTCCAACCCAGAGGGGTAAACTAGGCCTTGTTAGGATTAGTCCGGTTTCCTCACGATGTTTTCCTTCACCGAAAAGCGACTGGTAAATATCAAATGATATTTCGTACATAAGTTCCGCAAAACGCATTGGTAGGAGCCGGGGTTTGAACCCACGACCTCCGGATTGCAAGTCGCACGCTCTTACCGCTAGGCCACCAGCGCTGGTCGGACTCGGTTTCTGCCGTATATAATGTATAGTATCATATCATATCAATCATATCATGTACACCTGTATATAGGTAGAATCTTGGAAAAACTAATTCAAAATATTGTACCCAACACCTATGTATTTATGTAAAGTAACACAATATTCAAATGCAAATAAATCATTCGTTCATTCAGCATTCATTCATTCATAGACGACCGGTCTGGCCTCGTGGGTAATGACCCTGCCTATGAAGCCGATGGTCCCGGGTTCAAATCCTGGTAAGGGCATTTATTCATGTGATGAGCATGTATATTTGTTCCTGAGTCATAGGTGTTTTCTATGTATTTAAGTATTTATAAATATTTATATATTATATATAACGTTGTCTAAGTACCCTCGACAAAAGCCATATTGAGCTTACTGTGGGACTTAGTCAATTTGTGTAATAATGTCCTATAATATATAATATATAAATCATTCATTCATTATAGATAGACACATTTAAAATGCGCTCCGGCGCGGCCCCACTCCAGCCGCTCGGTGGCTTTCGTACATTGTGCAACTTGTTTCTCGCAAGTTTATATTTTTGTTTTTATTATGCTACAAGCTGTTAAAATAGTTAAAAATCTTAGTTTAGTTACTTTACAAATAAATTTAACTGTTTTAAAACTACACGCGGTATTGTACAATATCAGAAGTTTCCAACAAAAGGTAATAGCTAAACTCACACTGAACCAAATGTCACAGAAACCAAAAGTTTCAAGTAAGCCGGTATAAAGTGCACTATCTACAAAGCATGCACAAATTAAAACAACAGCAGCCGTTAAAATGAAATTATCTGCAGTTTAGATAGTTTGCTAGCTTTAACTGT
Organism: Cydia pomonella; assembly: GCF_033807575.1. NCBI lineage: Eukaryota > Metazoa > Arthropoda > Insecta > Lepidoptera > Tortricidae > Cydia > Cydia pomonella. The sequence continues at coordinate 4,391,763 of NC_084713.1, read as the reverse complement.
TGCCGTTAGGAACATGCATGAACATTTGTATTATTTTTGGTTCACAAACACGTTCGGTAATAACAAGTTAATAAAAAGTTGTGATAACTGGTTTTTTTCATAGCATGTTTGTGATGAACGAAAAACGTAAAAAAATAATCTTTTTTTTTTTCGGTGAAAATAGGTAACAATAAACTTATTTCACACGATTTACTCCATTTATTTCATTGCAGCCGCCTTTTTTGTATAAACCTTTTTAGAGACGATGAATACGCCGGATTTATTTTCGCTTTTTATAAGTTTTTATTTCTTCAGTTTCTTTAAGTGCCAACTCACGTCTTATGCAATTTTTCACTTCCACCCCTGGAGGTTATAGCTCTAACGACTCCACTCTAGAGGCAAATAATCCTGTAATTACGGGTAACAGAACTCCCCAGGAGCACTCGGGTAAGTGGGGTCGCTACTCCCCAACAGCTCGCCACAAGCTACCCTGCGTTGACTGATTGCACTGGTAAAACTAGCGGGCGATGGGGTCGTCACATCCCTTCGCCTAATAATAATTATTATTTTATGTCTTTCCATATCTCGGGACCATGGTCCCGGACCTTTGGGAGGCATATATGTGTGGGGCCGAAGCCAACAGCGCAGAGGCCCTGGCCCTTTAGACAAGTTTGATGTTATGTAATACACCAGCTAGAACCCATTCACGGGTACAAATAGATACCCGTAAATCGGTCCCAGTGTGGTGTAGGGGCTATTGTAAATAAAGTGGAGAACAGGGCCGGTTATCGTGTAGAAGTTTGGCTGGTCTGTAAAGAGGTCTGGATACCTGCCATAACAATGCTTAAACAAGTTATCGAGGCAGGTGGTGACTTGCCGCTGACTAGATGGGCCCCTGAAATTGCCGTCGTAAAGACGGTTGTCTTTACGACGGCAACACCGATGTGAGCGGCTCAGGGTGTCGAGAGGTGTCGCCGCTTTCTACCCAGTGGCTGATAGCAGCCACTGTGCCAACTCGCGTCTTATGCATCTTTCACTTCCACCCCCGGAGTATATAGGTCTAACGATTCCTCGGACGGCCAATGAAGGCAAGCCAGAGCTGAGAGTGCTGCGGGTCCGCTTGGGGTCCACTCCGACCGACGAAGACACGCCGGAGACGGAGACCCTGACCGACTCTCGGGAGCACTCGGGTCCGAGGGGTCGTTACTCCCCAACAGCTCGCCACAAGTTGCCCTGAGGGCTTATATTATTATATATATTATTGTAGTATGAGTATTTGTGTGATGAACACAGATATTTGTTCCTGATGATGCTTTCTATGTATATAAGTATGGATTTGTCTATATAAGTGTATCGTTGCCTAGTTTGGGGATTTAGCTCGATCTATGTAAGATGTCCCCTGATGATACATGATAGTTAAGTTTTTATTTTCTACAAAAATAACTTGCATGTTCCCAATTTTAGTTGCTTCTGTTTGCATAAAGTTAGAAACAGATTGCCGTGTAGACTCTTGGAATAAAACCCGTTTCAGAGTAAACTCTAAAATGTTACTGAGAGGTGGCCATGTAAAAAGAAAATGGAAGATTTCCTTTAGAAATAGCCATTTTGTTATGTAAGTTTATGCGTCACGGAGTGTAATTATAAATGTATTTTCTCAAACTTGTAATGAAATATTGACATGACTTACTTCAAATTAGGTCCGGAAATACCACATATCAGGTGTGATAAGTGAAGATGATATGTAAAGGAATTTCATACAGCCTTACACACCTAGGCCTGTAAGGCAACCTTCTTTTGTTTTTAAACGTCAAATTATGGCACGTCTTGGCATTCAACTTTAAAAAACCTATAAGCAAAATTCTGCCATTATGCTTTTTTTCTTTTTTTTTTGTCTTTTTTGGGTTTATTTTTTGTGTTTGTTAAATATTATTTCGGGGTTTCAAAGGGAAACGAAAATTTGTCAATTTTTGCGCTACGACCCACGGTTTAGGGGATACATTAGGACATGAAACAATCATCATCATACTATTTTATTATTATTATTTCATTGCAAGTTTGAGAAAAGCACTAATCAAATCTCGGCGAGAAACGGGGTTGCCGGCCGCGTATCCCTATCCGTTCTCGCTACGCTCGGCCGTCTATATCTACTTGGCCTGCAACCCTTCGTTTCCCGTCCTTTATAGTAATGTACTATATAATAGTTTTTTTAATCTTATTGCAGCATTTGTTTTTTTGTGAACTAATGTTATTATAAATTGATGACATATTTTTGAAGTTGTCATTACGTATCAAATAACGGAAAGTCTCCGTAGTAGATGTCTTTTCTCTTTCGATTAACCTTTTCATTTATTATATACTAGTTTATTTTTAGGTACCGCATTGAAAGGTTAAAACTTGTTGCAACGGAGTACATACTTACTCGTAATATTCGTACCTACTAACAAAAAAAAAATGCGATGGAAGTTTAACATTTGAATAAGTATATTATAACTAGTTTTATAACATGTTTATTTGAAGTGTATTTTAATACATTGATTTTAAAAAACTTTCTATTTATGACTCACAAAGGTCAATTTAGTATAATTCATACAAACAAATTACTTTGCTTTTGCCAAACAACAACATTTTACCTGTTAAGAAGATAATTTAAAATTCCAGACAACGTAATAACGGTTTTCACAGTTCGCAACTTCATCTAACAATAATAGTTCAGTGAAATGATTTTTAAGGTTCCGTACCCAAAGGGTCAAACGGGACCCTATTACTGAGACTTCGCTGTCCGTCCGTCCGTCCATCCGTCCGTCAGTCACCAGGCTGTATCTCATGAACCGTGATAGCTAGACAGTTGAAATTTTCACAGATGATGTATTTCTGTTGCCGATATAACAACAAATACTAAAAACAAAATAAAATAAATATTTAAGGGGGGCTCCCATACAACAAAAAATTTTTTTTTTGCCGTTTTTATAAATAATGGTACGGAACCCTTCATGCGCGAGTCCGACTCGCACTTGCCCGGTTTTTCAACGTCAATTACTACAAATGAACTCCATTGTCGATCCCAGTCGCGATTCTGAGAAACTTTTACAGAGTAAGGTAAATCTTCGTTTTTTGAACGTTTTAATCTTCGAGGAGCTTCATAATTTGAAACAGAGTTTTTGTTTGTTATTATTACAAGCTTTGATTTAACTTGCAGGACATAATATATTATACATACATACTTACATCGATACACCGTTTAAAACAAGGTCCCTCGCCGCGTCTGTCTTTTCTTATACTACGTCGGTGGCAAACAAGCATATGACTCGCCTGATGGTAAGCAGTCTCCGTAGCCTATGTACGCCTGCAACTCCAGAGGAGTAACATGCGCGTTTGCTGTCTGTTTGTATAATTTGCCATAAACTCAAAAACTACGCGGATTTTCAAACGGCTTTCACCTATCAATAGACTAATTCTTGAGGAAGGTTTAGGTGTATAATTTGTTAAGCCGTGCGAAGCTAGTGTATGTATATATATGATTGGGTCAAATCTTGCAAGGTAAAATAAACCCACTTCCCACTATTCGATTCAGCTGAAAAATCGCGTTGAGTGACAATGCAATATTTTTGTACCATCGAGCTGATCTGATAATGGACACAGGAGGTGGCCATATTAACGTTTTGATAAAAACAACGTAACTTAATAGTGTTTGTTAGAATTATCCTTATTAGTATTAGTTGTCTGTTGAAAGAAAAGTACAGTTAGCGATAAAAGTTTGTACCAAAAAGTTTTTTTTTTTCAAAAAATTATATTGCGGCTTATGCTTTTTTAGGAGAAGACTCTGCCTGTGGAGACTGCAATGAGACCCCGATCGACTAGCAAATCTAGCGCCGGGAATGGATTTGCATTGGGCACACACTCTGAAGGGATCCTGACCACATACCGAGGCAAGCCCTAGACTGGAATCCCCAAGGAAAAAGAAAACGGTGCCGTCCAAAGCAGGCCTGGCGCCTAACTATTATTGCAGAGGCGAAGGCTATTGGGAAGACTTGAAGCGAACTCAAGCACGAAGCGCAAGACCGATCCAGATGGCGGCGCAGTGTGGATGTCCTCTGCCCCATCTAAGGGACATAGGACATTAAGTCAAGTAAGTCATGCTTTTTAGGATTTTGTGGGCAAAATCCCTTAAGACCCCTTATAGTTTCATCATGTCCATCTGTCCGTCTGTCTGCCCGTATGGCACATTTTATTTCAACTTGTCGAAATTATGAGTATTCATATAATATACTCGTAGTACAACTATTATATTCTTTTTAATGCTAACTTCTAGGCATAGATCTACAAACCAAATAGATCTGCAAACTTCTTCGATTTTATTTATCCTTTTATGTGTTTTCTGCAGTCTTAAATTTAGTTGCTACAGATGTTATCTAATGGTATATTAAGTAATATTATTGTGTAAATAAATTTATCAACAAATATTTTTAATTATTCATAAATTTTAGAATACTTCAATGGGTTTCGCCAGCACGCCATCTAGGTTGGTATTTGAACAACCCATGCAATTGGAGCGCAAGCGACCGCATGCGAAAGTAAACCTAGTTGTGTCCATGTAATTATGAAGCTGATTGTACCTGTTGAACAGAATACTACAAAGTCATCCAAAAACTGAACAAAATAGATTTAAAAAATGATGTGCCAGTCGTTAACTTTTTCGCATAAATATACAGCGTGCATTTTTGATACGACTGCATAATCAAAGATTAGTTAGTTTAGGTTTTAATGGACACACTTTAATAGTTTTTAGGGTTCCGTACCCAAAGGGTCAGACGGGATCCTATTATTGAGACTCCGCTGTCCGTCCGTCCGTCCGTCCGTCTGTCCGTCCGTCCGTCCGTCTGTCACCAGGCTGTATCTCATGAACGTCTATTTCTGCTGCCGCTATAACAACAAATACTAAAAACAGAATAAAATAAATATTTCTTTCCAATCTTGAGGTTCCCATCCAATCACCGAAGTTAAGCAACGTCGGGCGAGGTCAGTACCGGGATAGGTGACCGTTTTTATAGATAATGGTACGGAACCCTTCCTGTGCGAGTCCGACTCGCACTTGGCCAATTTTTTTTTGTAAAAAAGTTGACGACATTTATTTTCCCATAAAAAACAATTCAGCAAGCAATCAAATGGATCGCTACTTTGTTTTAATGCTCGAAATTGCCGCTCTGGCTCTATGCTCTGGTAGTTAAGACTAAATTGAAAAAAATCTTTCAGAGTCGTTTTAATGCACTAAAACCTAGTTTAAGTTTGCGGTTACATTAAAACATATGTTTATTTATCATCATCATCTGAGGCATTTCAGTCGCAGGTGAGCTTTAGCCTGTTAAAGCAAATCTCTCCAGTCCGATATATTCCTAAGGAAAGCCTTCTCCAACTTGTCACTCCTAAGGTCCTTGATATCTTGGTATGCGCCGTCCAACCATCTGAGCTTGGGCCTGCTTTTACCTCTGCTGCTCTCCGGTCGACTTTCTAGAAGGCGTTTGGGTACTCTGGCCTCGTCCATCCGTAACACGTGCCCTGTCCATCGCAGGCGTCCGATTTTTATGCTCTTAATGACGTTAGACATTGTACGTTTGGTATAGCTCGTGGTTATAACGCGTTCGCCATTTCATTTCATGTTTATTTATAAAAATCCGAAATTGAGTTTATGCAGAAGCAAAACTACATGGCTGCACAATCAATAGGCAAAGTTTTAATTGCGGACCGAAAACTAGAAAATTCGTTAATTAATATTAACTAGTTTTTGGATCTGAATACAGCTTAGCATTGTAAAGGCTGTACGTAAATGTTTTGGATTCGTCGGTTGAAATGCAAATACTTGATATGAATAAAACGTAATTTTATGACGTTGAACTATTTTAACTATTCCAGGCATACATTCTGAGCGGTCTATCGTAATCGTCCGGTTGTCTGTCGTGAACTTGTCTGATTTTTGTCTCGAAATTGTCATGTCGAATTTGAATTTAAAGCCTGACCAGTAATATATGATCACGCGCCATATTGCGGAATTTTATTGCAACATAATTTTTCACACTATACTGAACTGTCACCCTATACATGAGAATAACAGCGCCCTCTTGACAATGGTCATATATTTCTGGTCGGGCTTTAAATGACAGTCGCTCAATCGTTCTGCGATCGAATTGAAGGCAACGATATAAAATTCAAGATTTTTTTTAAGATGTATATTTGTACAACTGACATGCCTACTGACCGGATAAATACGACACCAATCTGATTTTTTATATCATTGCACCGCGATTACGCAACATGTAATAAATACGTGTGCAAGAGTACCAAATGTAGAAATATTTGATTTCAGATTGAGCTCGATTTGTTGATGTATTTTCCTCTTCGTAGGCTTTGTTAAAATATTTTGAAAGCTCAGTGAAAGGGAATATTTTAGTAGATATGTTGAATTACACGAATATCTCCGTTTGTTGTAAAAAATAATACCCTAAAAATGCTGGCTCTGTGGGCTGTAGCGCCATTTTGTAAAAAAACAAATCGAATCTCAAAAAGAAAATTACATGTACAGTAAGTGACATGTAAAGGACAACAGCCGAAAACAAAAAATAAAGAAGACTGTTCGCATACAACGCGGCGAGAATTATCAATATTGTAGATAACTTTAAATATTTTTTCATCACACTTGCTTCAAAAAGATTTTATTTCATGCAAGTGTACTGAACGACAAAGGCCTATATTGTTCCCGCGTGAGTTATGGATGGCGGAAAAATAAATTAATATTCAATTCAACTTTTGCCGGCACTCCTGGAGTGCAATCCGTTGTTTTTTCGTCTTGAATATTTAATAAATAATACATGTTTGGGGACAATCTTACACAGATCGACCTAGCCCCAGACTGAGCAAAACTTATACTATCGGGTGGTAGGCGACGATATACATATGTAGATAAATACTTACTTATATACATGGGAAACACCTATGACTCAGGAACAAATATCTGTAATAAATGTCATATACTAAGAAAAAGTGACCAAGGCCTCCAGTGCCCCAGGCTGGAATCGAACCAGCGTCCTCTGCTATCGCGGCAGATGCCTGAGCCACTCGGCCACCGGGGTCACGGCAACATTAGTCGAATTTTTCCAAGTATATGCATCTCTTACTGAAGGCTTAGGCGCCCGCACCTAAAGCCGGAAGCGGGGGTGGAGGCCTTGGTCACTTTTTCTTAGTATATGACATTTATTTCAGTTTATAATTTATATAGTAGTGTTTCTACTTGAAATAAAAACAAATTAAAATATTTTCTAAAAATAATTTATTTTTTTCTAATACTTCTAATAGTACAATTATCTGTTCATCACACAAATAAATGCCCTTACCGGTGCCCCTAGTGTAAATTTAGTCGATAGCGAAACGTGACGTACGCGTTTGCGTTAAGTCTCATTTTGTATAGGTTTTTGAACAGCGCGCCAAGCGGGACGTTTTGGAAAGTCAAAAATCTCATACAAAATGACACTTAACGCAAACGCGTACGTCACGTTTCGCTGTCGAAAATATTTACACTAGGGGTACTGGACTAGAACCCGGGACCATCGGCTTCATAGGCCAGACAAGTCCTCCCTATTTTATACATTATCTGATAAAACCAATACGTTAGCATCGCTCGGTCAAAAACAATTAATATAAATTTAAAGAATATTAAAATCCGAAACACATTTATTTCACCTTTGTTATCTCACACTTGTCTGAGCTTAAGACCAAACGTTGTATCTCTAAATTTGAAATTTCCGAGCTCGTATTCTTTCCCTTAGAAGTAATTCTACAGACTGTTTCCCTAATTTGACGTGCTTTGTATCCGGAATGATCCAGAAGTACGTGACTAAAGAGATTTTGCGAAACAATTAAATTACTTCGAGCAGTAACATCGTTAAATTCTATTTAAGGTACGGGTAATGCTAATTTAAGAACTTTTTTACCAATAACCGTCAGACTTAATGTTTGTTGCTGGTGTATTATATAGCTTTCTGTTTTTTGTTTCGGACTTAATTGGACCTTAGGAAATCGAATTATGAAAATTATATTGCATAACAAAAAACGGTTGACTGGAAGAGATCTCTTATAGGGGTAAGTTCCCCTTTGTAGGTACATTGCAAATATTCTGTTTTATTTACCTTAACCAGTCTTATGTACAATAAATTGGTTCTATTAGATAAAGTAATAATATATCCATCATTTTATTTTTATTATTTTACTTATTAATTTTAACAAAAATTGTGGTTCTAATAACAAACGCAAGCACATACCCAAACAAACACATTGTGTTATTTTTGTAGGTTAATAAAGTGAGCAATATTATAGGCTAAAATTAAACGACATAAAAGTAGAACGAATGATTTGAGTGAATGCGCAAGAAAAACATTAGATACATTGCCACAGTAGATATCTCTGCTTAGATATTTTGCCACAAAAAAAATTACAGCAAGACAACTAGAAAAATAAGGGCCACAATCACTCGAAATAACAGACATAAGATACATGCTGGCCAAAAAATACATTGACAAAGAATTTTTACTTAGTAATATTTTTACTACTCCGCTCCTTTTGATGCTGACGGTACCTACATAGTACATACCCTTTGTTGGCGAATCAAAGTCCATGCCATAAGTCCTTTGTACTCTTACAAGTTCAATTTTATCCGAACAACATCAAGTAAGTAACAACATCAGGCAATTAAAACATCCTACAAACTTGTGAATCATGAACATGGTACCCTCATATAAGTACAATACAGCAGGTACCCTTTAACCATGTACGGATAAGACAAAAAGACTGACAATATCTATACAAAATCGCGTTTCTCTAATATTCGGGTTATTGTTAGATGGCGACACTAACAGGTCTCGGTTTTATCTATTTTATTTGGAGCTAAGGGCCACCCCACAATAGCGTATTTTGAGCGTCGGCGTGTAGTCAACGCTATGAAAAATGGTGCCGCTGCGCAGTTGCGCCAACGTTGCGTCGATCAGCAGCTGGAGATGGGTAAATACCCGAGAGCGGGTATTTAAATAAATAAATATTATAGGGTTAGGGTTAGGGTTTGGGTTAGGTGGTTAGTTCTCACACAAATTGACTAAGTCCCACGGTAAGCCAAGAAGGCTTGTGTTGTGGGTACTCAGACAACGATTCATATAATATATAAATACTTGAATATATAGAAAATATCCACGACTCAGTAACAAATATCTGTGCTCATAAATCAAATAAATGCCCTTACCGGGATTCGAACCCAGGACCATCCCATATCACACAAATCGACATGTGCAATAAGAAATGAATCTACCCGTCGATTTGGGTAGATACAGGTAATTACCGGGTAGATGGGTGTTTACCGGGTATTTACTTGGGTGGGTAAATTGGGTAAATAACCGCGAACCATCTCTATCAGCGGCCATAGAGAGACTAGACTCCGATGCTCAAAAGACGCTAGACAGTCTGGGGTGGCCTAGTGCTTTCGGTGCGGGTTCCGAAGCGCCATCTATTGAATGGATTTTATTTAAAGCTCTCAGCTCCATCAATTTTATTCGGCGCTTAAGGCATCCACAACTTAGTTAACATTTGTTGTGCAACTGTGGAGCACCACCGTGCAACAGTTAGCAACTACGTAAGTTACCTAATATTACCGTATTGTGTAGTTTTGCTCCACGAAAGTTAACTGCGATGTGCACCTTAATAGACCTCTCATCAAAATAACTCAACTTCTGTTCAATAGATGGGGTCGAGGAACGCGTTATCTGTCTTCTTGTTTTATTGGTTCATGACTTTAACTCTACACGGGATTTAAACTTCGTACCGGTAAGCCGTTTCGGTTCGGGTCTTATTAAATTTGAGGGCATCCTGGAACTGTTTGAGACATGTTTCTTGTTAACAAAAACTCGTTATCGCGTCATGCTTGAAAAGTATTAATCGAGTAAGAGCTAGCCTCTTTACAGTTTGTAATAATGTTTAGATAATTATGATGAAGGAGTTAGTAAAATAAAATAAACTATTTCAAAAATATTCATTTATATAATAGAGATTTTTATTTTATTGTCTGTAAGGGATTGCTTTTTATCGATAAGATCGCCTGTTTTTTACCTCTACTTGTATTGCTGTTTCCTTTCTGTATTGTTTTCTTATATTGAGGAGTGCAATAAAGAGTATTTGTATTGTAAAGAAAACAGAAGTACGACAGCAAACATTTCATATAATTTCCTGTATTCATTTCCCCTTATATTAAAATGTTTATTGGTACCCCATCTGTTACCTGGACCGTAAAACGGAATTTATTACAAAATTCATAACAACAGTGATAAACGAACCACAGAACAATGGCAATTAAATTCGTTAAAAAATATTTTTTTGATCATTCAAGAATTCAAATAAAGTTTTATTTTTTCGTTTTTGTGTATGTACGAGAATCAATGCGCCAAATGGAATAAAAAAAAATGGAAAGTTCCCATAAAATATTCTCGGTTTTTTCTGCACTTTATTGCCAAACCTTCTTTCATTTAGTCTCGATTAATATGACACTTGTAATAGACGCCAAGTGAAGTAAATGTTAAAACATTGAGTGCCGGGAAAACGCTCGGCTGGGATCGGCTACGCGGGTCAATGGACGAAGAATGTAGATATTATAATTGATAATTAAGCGACCCTGTAAAGGCGATACGAATAAATAATAACGTACTTGAATAAAATAAATCGAGGGTAAATACGATTAGATTAATGATGATATTGTCATACTTTGTCATTGCGAATAGAATGCAGAATCAGCTAGGTCCGATTCTATACTACTATGAATTTCAAGCTACTGAAGAATTTTTGGACATTCCTAAAATAAACCGTCTCGCACGTCCCACTTGAATCACTCCACAAGTGTAGTCGGGTTGGAGTCACGTATTACGAGCGTTCTAAATTCCCGGCCTTGGCAGAAAAACGTCCCATTACCACACCACGCGTTTATACTTTCTACCCTATTCTTCTAAGCGTGTGTGAGTTGGACCCCAGGGAAAATAAAGTCATAAGCGTCTACATGGCCAATGGTGACATGGGTTGTTTTGTTAAAAGTAAATTGGGCCGCTTTGTATGACTACGAGATAAGAATTGCACTTTAGCTGACAACTGTGTAACTTTGTTAGGAATAAATGTTTTAGAGTGATATTTAGAGCCACATTTGTGTAAATGATTTATTTTATTAGAGAAGCGCTTTCAAGATATCTGAAGTATCTTGTTAAAGTCTCTGTGAATATCACTAATGAGTAATGATAGTCGTCCCGAGTTGCCCCCGACGCCAAGGTCATCACGCTCGCTGCGTTGCCAACGCGGTAGCGTTTCTTAGATTGCGATGGACAGCCTTTGCATCAGAGCGGGAGCGGGGGTCAAGGTCTCTTTCTAGCAGTAGAAGACCCAGATCCCGGAGGAAAATAATGTACCTATCTAATGTAAATATATACAGTTTATAAAAACGTGAAGTCATGAAATTAAGCGTGTTCTCTTGTTCATCAAATGTATCGATTAGGTCTTATTAGATTTAGCTGGTTGGCTAGCGCGTAACTAGAACGAGTAATATTTCTTTCATTGCTTAATATTAAAGGTTATTTCTTAAATGGACTGAGGTGGCTAGCGGCATTTGAGTGTTTTATGGACTTTCCTCGCTGGAATATGGGAATTAAATAAAATGCCAGGTAATTTCATTAACAAGAAATACTTCTTATTTACTTTTAGGCTTAGGGAATCTTACTATACGATTTCGATGATCTATTTGGTCCATTAGTAAGGTAAAGAGCATATGTTATATGTATTGTAATAAGGAACTGCCCGATACTCAGATCGTTTCGCAATTAAAGGCACCATTCGAGCAGACTACACCAGCATTACACTGCATTATACTGCACTAGTAATACTGGTGTAGTCTGTCTACTGGTGTAGTCTGTCTGTGCTACAATAATTGTACTGCCGAATGCATTTCTACCGCAAATGTAAGAATCGATGTTACTGCCCAGATTTTTGACATTTGCGGCAGTAATGCAGTCGGCAGTAATTTCGCGCTACAATACTGCAGCTGTAGTTAGAATGCCGGTGTAGTTAGAATTCAACGGTACGTTTAAGGGTCCCCAGCAAGCTCGGGTCTCCATACAAACATAGTTACGCTGAAAACGACTAGCTGGATTGCTCTGAAACTTTGCACTTAAAAATAAGGTATATCGAGTCCTGTTAAACGTGTATGTAGTTTCAGATACCATTGTTAAAAAAATACAGCGAATTTAAGTTTTTCACATAAAACGTTCATGTGTCTTAAATTTATTCCAGGATGTCATTATGTGTGCAAAGTTTCATTACAATCCAACACGTAGTTTAAAATGAGAAAGAAACTCCGTTTGTATGGGAACGTGAAATTCAGCCGAGCTTGCCGGGGACTCTTAATCATCCAACTGTATTGATTTTCAGTTAGTGTTATCGTAAGGTGACTAATTAAAGACCGTTGAAATAATTTACACCTTTATTTCCATATCAGTGGCAAATAAATATAAAGACGAACGCATAGTAAGCGGTTACTATGGTAACCCTACATCCACAGATTTATCTGTGTACTCATTTTTAGGGTTCCGTAGCCAAATGGCAAAAAACGGAACCCTTATAGATTCGTCATGTCCGTCTGTCTGTCCGATTCTGTCACAGCCACTTTTTTCCGAAACTATAAAAGCTATACTGTTCAAACTTGGTAAGTGGATGTATTCTATGAACCGCATTATGATGTTTACACAAAAATAGAAAAAAAAAAACAATAAATTTTGGGGGTTCCCCATACTTAGAACTGAAACTCAAAAAATCTTTTTTCATCAAACCCATACGTGTGGGGTATCTATGGATCTTTAAAAATGATATTGAGGTTTCTAATATCATTTTTTTCTAAACTGAATAGTTTGCGCGAGAAACACTTCCAAAGTGGTAAAAAGTGTCCCCCCGTAACTTCTAAAATAACAGAATGAAAAATCTAAAAAAATATATGATATACATTCCCATGCAAACTTCCACCGAAAATTGGTTTGAACGAGATCTAGTAAGTAGTTTTTTTTAATACGTCATAAAAATTGAAAAAAAAAATTTTATTCATCAAACCCATACGTGTGAGGTATCTAGGGATAAGTCTTCAAAAATGATATTTAGGTTTCTAATATCATTTTTTTCTAAACTGAATAGTTTGCGCGAAAGACACTTCCAAAGTGAAAAAATGTGTCCCCCCCCCCTGTAACTTCTAAAATAACAGAATGAAAAAACTAAAAAAAATATATGATATACATTACCATGCAAACTTCCACCGAAAATCGGTTTGAACCAGATCTAGTAAGTAGTTTTTTTAATACGTCATAAATGGTACGGAACCCTTCATGGGCGAGTCCGACTCGCACTTGGCCGCTTTTTTAAAGAATTCCTTTTTGTGATCTCGAGCCTTTGCTAGGCTTCACAAGGTATAACAAAATATTACAGTAGGTAACCTAAAATAAGTAGGATGTTCTCTCATGTATTATTCACAGATTGAAAAGAAAGTTCATCAACCTCTTTTCTTGCAGAGTGTTTTGCGAGAAATATTTTCGTATTTCTAATCTTGAAGGCGAATAAATGTATGATGTAGGAGTTCAAAAGTGTTAGTTAAGTTATTAACTAAGTACCTATGAAAAATGTTTTAGGAAATACATCTAGAAAAGCTGTGATGATGAAAACGTTCTGACATATAGTGGCATGCGTAAAGCCAAAAATGTTATACAGAGTTAAATGTTTAAGGTCAATACGAGTATAAATCATTATAGTATAATATCTTTTTGGAGCCTATAAAAACTAATAAATGTATAAAAATACATTTATTAGTGTTAATGTATAAACATACATTTATTAGTGCGGGTTCATATCATACACTTGTCACTAAACGCGAGCTCGAAATAAACACTATTAATATTCACACTTTAAGTACCCACTTTTTCCTTTTTTTATAAGTTGCTTTGTTTTGTTTTAGAATGTATTTTAATTCGTACATTCTGTAAATAATGTATAGTATGATTGTTTGTACCTGTTTCTCTACGTAAGGGAGTTGTCATATTCTTTTGAAGAAATAAATTCTTAAACCATATTAATATGTGGCTTACATTGGGACTTGTTTATACTCGCACCTTTTTTTTTTAATACTATGTTGGTGGTAAACAAGCATACGGGCCACCTGATGGTAAGCAGTCTCCATAGCCTATGTACGCTCGCGACTCCAGAGGAGTTACATGCGCGTTGCCGACGCTAACATTCCGCACCCTCGTTGAGCTCTGGCAACCTTACTCATCGGCAGGAACACAACACTTTGAGTAGGGTCTAGTGTTATTTGGCTGCGGTTTTCTGTAAGGTGGAGGTACTTCCCCAGTAGGGTTCTGCTCTAGATCTGGAATGACATCCGCTGTGCTGTGCCCTACCACGCAAAGCGAGATGACATTCACAATGCCCATACCTCTTTTTCGGACGTAGTTTAAGGACATAGTGTTTATTGCGACTTCATACATTTTCTACGTGTTACGTTTACTGACAAATGTATGAACTCCTAATAAACACTAATAAATGTGTAAACAGGCTACTCGTATATAAAAGTCAGCCACACTTTTCCCGCATCCACAATTACTGGTATTGATCTTATAATGATTTACAAAAATTAAGTAAACATTTGAAAAATATTTGCAACTAGGTCTAATCAGAGGGTACTTATAGTCCTCTAATTCCTTTAAAGTGGTTACAGAAGACAGATTGTTTTCAGTATAACTGGACACTAAGAAAATGAAGTAAAAAATATGTTTTAAACTTAAATGTGTTCATAATGCATTCTAGTTTTGCCACTTTTACGACTGAGGCGATTTTAACAGTAACGATACGTTAAAATCTGTGAAATATATTTAAATAGATAACTCACTCAAGTTTCTGCGTCGCCGTAGGCACGTCTCACGTTTTTGAATGACGCAGTCTGCGTCGGTCAGGCGTGTGGGATTTGTTGAAGCTCCTTAATATGGAGCGAAACATGATTCCGAGCAGTTATAGCCCCACCATACAAAATATTATTATTTTCAAATTGAACCTGTGTGGCTACCACCAGTTCGGCACTGACATAAACGCTATCGAGAACTCAACTTACTTTCTGAGCATCTCGCTCGTACTCGCATATAAGTGCGAGCGAGATGCGTAGGAAGTAAATTACGTTCTCGATAGCGTATATGTCAGTTTTGACACTGTCAGTGACTCATGGTACGGTCTTATAGTAAATTGGGATGAATTTCGTTTGTTTAAGAAAGCAATGAAACAAAAGGAAATGCTACTTTGGTTTACGAAAGATTCTAATTAGATCGAAATAGAGTACTTATACATTGTAATACACACGGGTCTTACGAGGCAAAAAAAAAATCGGGGGAAAATCGGGCAAGAGTGATCTGCCAGTGTCAAAAGTGACATTTCTTCAAGCAAAAACGTTATCATCATCATCAGTATCATATTGGAAACAGATCGATATTATCGATATCGAAAGGAAGCATATTCTAAATCGTAATAATTAACAAATGTGATTCATCCTTTTAATAAACAATATTGATTTAGAGTGTTACGGCCTGATTCTAACTTTCAAATACGTCAAAAATTTCCTAAAGATACGATATCAATTGGATATATCAGTGTCAAAAGTGACGTTTTTGTTTGAAGAATCGTCACTTTTGACACTGACATATCTCGTATCTTTAGCAAATGCTTGACTTATCTTAAAGCTCGAATTACTATCCATTTGCAAACCTCTTATATTTATCTCTCCTATTCTTATACTAATTCATATATCTATCCTATTCTTATTGCAACTGCAAATCACAAGCATCTAACATTAAAAAAAAGTGCAGTGTACTTACAATTTCAAATAAAGTGGCCTATCTTATTCCAGCTAAGTGGTGCTATAGTTTGATTGTTCTTTACTTCTTTATGTTGTTACTTTATTTTCTTGCTCCACGAATAAATGTTTCTTTTACGTACGTATTAAATTACTGCTAAACTATGTGCGGTGTGACGCAGGCCGTTAATTCTGGCCCGGAGCGCGAGAGACAAGACAAATTACTTCATTAATGTTTTCTTCCCTCTATTTTTCGCCGACGTTTGACTTTGCTCTAAAGTGCCACCGTTATACAGCTTTAAAATAGCCCGCTTTCAGCACTATTCTTTATTCGATACAATTGCTAACAACTTGGAAAGAGGATTGTTTATGTAAGTTGCAATTCTTTATGTATATTTTTTTCGGAAAATGTTTTAATTATTTTAATATAACAATTCTAATTACAATAAAATTAAATAATACTATTATGAAACGAAAACTAGAGTTAAACCTAAAAATAAAATTAATTATAGAAAATAAGAAAGAAAAAATAAAAGTATAGTATAGTAAGTGTACTAGTAAGTAGTCTTATCTAAAAAATATTAATAAACCCAAATACAAAGAGAACATCCCGTCCAATAAATCGGTCTGCGACCCCATGACACTGGGAGCGTTACCTCTCTGTATTTTTTTTCATTATAATTATATTTATTGGTATATATGTATCTACATCGTTACATTCAGAGAGAAGCTACATAGACTAAGCTAAAACAAACTGTATGAAACTGTAATATGAAAGAATAACATATTTATGGTATTTGTGAACTTCGTCTAGTTTCTTACTCCAGGTACACCATGATACACCATGCGCTCATATGTAAATCTATAAATACCTTTTTAGGTATTTGTTATCATTTTAGGAACATTATATCAGATTATATTTAACGTGTCTTTTGTTTGTTTGTTTGTTTGTTTAAACTTTATTGCACAAATTTACAAAAAGAGTACAAATGGCGGACTTAACGCCTTGAGGCATTCTCTACCAGTCAACCATTGGGCTAAACAGAAATAGTTAGTTTGGTGCAGGATTGTAAAGAGTTGATATGGAAATAGACACAAGTCGAGACTACTATGATACTATACTTACACTAATATATATTTTAAATATACCTACATATATACATATTCAATATATATAAATAAACATACATATATATAATAATAATGTACCTATTAGTGTGAGATATCACGCAGACATTTAGTCACGAATGTTTTCAAATAAGTGCTTACGCAACTTGCTTTTGAAAGAAAGCTTGCTCTGAGCTTGTCTTTTCCTACATTTACACAAAAAATGTTTACCTACAAGTCCCTTTGTAAAAATAAACTTCGCTTGAAAGCACTAAAACCAGGTCACATTGTACAGAAGTTACCTCTGGCCTCTGTTTACATTACTTATGAATGTTTTAGTACCTCACCTAACCTAATGTTTATTTAGTACCCACATTAACCAAGTATTACAAAACAAAGGACATATTTAACCGTAAATTTTTCACATAACTCCGATTAATTACAACACAAACTAAATCATTGTCCTAAATGTCTTTAAATACCCAACCCAGTCTCCCAAAGTCCCAACTGACACAATGTTCTAACAGAGTTACGACCTTGTCTCATTCAGGGCAGTAAACGACAGCCATACGTTTGCAAGGTCTTATTTATTTCACCTTGAGGACACATTAGGTATTTCACCCTAAGCCCGTCTGTAATTAGAGCACACGTTCTCGAAACACCCCTTCTAATATTCTGAGTTGGATTTTTACTTACATGTTCGAGGCACGTATGATCACTTTTTGCGGTATCTTAAAATAAATGTACAGATAGAGAGAGCTTAAAAAGAACGCGTGTTTGTCTAGTTGTATAACTGCGTCCAAGAATAAAATGAAAACTATTGAGCTAGATCTTAGCCTGTTTTGATTCGTATAAAAATATATTATGTCGTCTGAAGTCTTTCATATGTAGCATACTTCGGTGTAAATAAATAAATACATATTATAGGGCATTATTACAAAAAAAAACAACAATAGGTAACTACTTATACATTTTTCATTACATACGTTACTTATGATGAGGCATGGGAAAAAAATCGATCGGCTATTTGTACATATGTGTACAAAAAAGGAAACAACATACGACCTTGTTCGTTACAGAGTTTTTCAACTTCACCAAAAGGGTTTTGAGCTAAAAAAGAAGTAAAGGGATGTAATTTTAGAAGAATTCCCTTCATCACATTACGTAAGGAGGATAAACTCATTTTACCATCCGTGCACATCACATATCAGAGCAGTCTCAAATTGGTACAATATTGTTTTCCAAATCTAAAGGAAAAAGAAAAGTAACTTCCTCAAACAGATTTGCCTTTGCATTACGTTGATCCGCGCAACACGAGTAGGCATTCCAATAACATCACGCACATTCATTTAAAATGAAACAAAACATAAGGAATGACTAGAGAAATGGGAAAAACTCTTTGGCACAGCCTTCGAAGATTCTTCGAGCCTTCGGGCCGTTGTTTCTGCGAAAATGTAATCTCTTGAATAGTAACGCTGCGAGATGAAGGACACATGGTCGAGTAAACCAGCGAAAATGTTATTATTATACTTTTTTAATATTTTTAGATCAAAATATTTGACCTTAGGTTAGCTGATTTATAAATATGTGTATAAAGATAAAGAATTATAACGTAAAAAAAACCTACATATAATGTATATGAAAAAATCTAACCTAATGGTGCCATCGGCAACGCACGAAGCGTACCAGCTGATGGTATTTAAGGCTACAGACAGACGAACCACCTCACTATGCGTACCGCTTCCAGATCCAGGAGTACCGCGGTCTGTATCACGGAAATATAGTGTTCCGGATATTTGGGAGGCGTGCGCGGAAACGAAGCTAAGACGTCCATTTTTCATTCATTCATTCAAAAGGCAAACCAGAGGCAGAGAATCATATCCCACTCACCCATTTTCGGGTGACCGAACTCCCCAGGAGACGTCCCCGTAGTACGTGGGACCACTACTCCCCAACACCTCGAGACAAGCTGCCCTGCGTTGACTAATTGCACTGGTAAAACCAGCGGGCGATGGGGTCGTCATATCCCTACGACTTTTATTATCATTCGCTTTCCAAATATTGGGGCTGACTACAGGTAGTAATCGGTAGAAGGCCATTATGTAATCAGATCAAAAAATACGAGTACGTAAGTGATACTACGAATTCTTTGTGTTGCTTTCCTAATTAATCCAACGACATGTATACACATTTAAGTCTTTGTGTTGCTTTCCTAATTAATCCAACGACATGTATACACATTTAAGTATTTGTGTTGCTTTCCTAATTAATCCAACGACATGTATACACATTTAAGTCTTTGTGTTGCTTTCCTAATTAATCCAACGACATGTATACACATTTAAGTCTTTGTGTTGCTTTCCTAATTAATCCAACGACATGTATACACATTTAAGTATTTGTGTTGCTTTCCTAATTAATCCAACGACATGTATACACATTTAAGTGTATCGTAATGTTAATTACCACGTGATCGTCCATACAAAAAGACAAAAGTTGTTCGCCGGCAGGTGTGTGGCAGACATGGTAGACATAGTGCAGGATGATTTTGAGAATATAACCAGGTGGGCACATGATAATGGAATAATTCTAAACATTAATAAAACGAAATGTATGATCCTACACTCTCCGTATAATAAAGCGGCGAAAACTATATTGCCTAATGATATTAACGTCATAGGACACTCATATCAATGTTTATATATAAATAAATGTAACTGCACGTGTAATAAAATAGAATTAGTTAACGAATTTAAATATTTGGGACTTTTGATTGATAAGCACTTTAACTGGAATTTACACATTAATCAAGTATGCAATAAACTAACATCTATATTGGGTCAGTTCTACCATTTAAATCGAATAGTTAATAGACGCACACTGCACATTGTCTACCATGCACTCGCTGACGCATTGATAAGCTATGGACTCAGTAGCTATGGGCTTACCTTTAAATCGTATTTGGACCGAATAAAGCAACTGCAGTTAAGAATAATTAAATATTTGGTTAATAAAACCACTAAACATGAGCACCGCTATAATGACGATCTACTTTTTTCAACGTGTGGTATTCTTCCCGTGCAATGTAAGGTCGTATATTTAAATGTTTTACATAGCTACTATAGTGAAGAATTTAAAGTAAGAAGAATAAGTAAACGAAACACTAGGTCAACTAACATAATTAAACTATTGCAACCTTCAGTTAAAAATTACTACGGAAAAAGAACAAGAGAATATATGATCCCAAAGATTTATAATGAGTACCCACTATTGCTTGACGAGACTAAGTTAAGAATAGGCAGTTTGAAATTACAACTCAAAAAAATGTTATTAGATAAATACAAAATTTCAAATACATAAAACTAAGTCCTAAAAAACATACAATAAAAAACCGAATGTATAAAATACTATTCATATGTTAAATAATATAACAATATACGTATTACTATACTCCTAAAATGTTATGTAAAGAAAGACTTACTTACCTGCCTACAATAGTAAACCCTATTTTGATCTAAGGTAGACTTTAATATATAATTTGCACCTTTACTCGCGGAAATAACAATAATTTAGCGTAAGCCGTGCGGCGTAGGTATTACTTACCGGACAAATGCTGTGACATCTTATTGCGTCGAAATACGGTTTATTATTGGCCGGGTGACAGCTGTGTTGTCGATATATGGCTCTCAAGCAGTACCTATTATTGTTTTAGTTTAGTTGGAGCGCATCGCCAACAAACTGTTTTACAGTTTGGCGAAACTTTAATTATAAGTACATTGTATATTGTGATTTGTGAAATAAACTAAAAAAAAAAAAAAAAAAAAAAAAAAACGTTTTTCCACTTCAAAATATTTACCACTCTCCATGATTTTTTTTTGTATGTTATTAACCCAAAGAAAAACTAGGTTTATAGATTTTCCTTTTTTTTTAAAACGAAACGTATAAATCTAGAATACATAATGCTGAAGCGATCGACTTCAAAATCAAAGTAGTTTGTTAAGATTTAGTTAGTGGAAACCGTTTTCTCCCGAAATGGAATTTCATAGCAAAATTACCCTTATTTCGTCAGATTTGAAAAGCTATTCTTCCCTCTTAAAGTATATCATTTGTCGATTATTTAGTTGGCACCTGAAGTGATCTACCGACCAGTGCCTATTGTTTAGCAGTGACATCAAAGGTAGATAATTACTGCTTTTTGCATGCTAAGATAGTTTCCTACTTTTATGAAGCCTAATTATGGCCCAAGGAGGCCATTAGTAGATAGGGCAGCTAATTAATAGTTAGGGCTAAACATATTTCTGTCACGAAAATTTAATATTCTTAGGAGTAGGTAGTTATTGAGCAAAAATATTAAACGAATACGAAATTTGTATGAACATTATTTGCAAATGTCTGAGATCGCCATGTTATTTATAAAGCCAGGCCGGCCAAAACATTTATTAGAAAAAATATCAATTTTTTTGTGCTATTTTGTTTTTAGTTAGTTTTCGAAATGCAAACAACGCAATTAAAATCTTTAAAAAACTTGAAAAGTATTAAGTGGAAACCTGACGCCCAAAGGCATCACTATTTAGGGTTGCGTAGCAAAAAGTTAAAAAGGGAAAGGAATACTTATATCGAGATATATTTACGCTATCAGTTTGGAATTTTGATAATTTATGGACAAGGCTAACCCAGACGCAGAGTTTTTCATTTGCAGCAGGTTCAGATAGCAGTTTTTTATTTATCATAGCACTTATAGATCGACACGTTAGCGACGCGACAAAGAACCATAGATGATCCTAAGTTTAGAGATAAATAGATAAATTTGGAGGCTTTCAAAATCTGACATGTTTCTCTAGATGGAAAATAATCTATAGATAGTGCTTTAGGAACACATAGTCTATGTACTTACATACAATACTTGTCTAAAGTATTTCATGGTTAAAGTTGCATGAGATAATTGAAAGTTTATTCGGAATAATTGATGTGAATCTTTTTTTTTTATCAGCAGCAAAACGTCTGTTTAGTGTACCTAATAAAGTAAAATAAAACAAAACATGAAACCCTACTTAAAACTTTCATAGCGCACTCATTTTAGTATTTCCTCTCTGTAGCGCCATTTTATAAAAGATAAAAGAGGATTTATCACTAGTTGTCAATTTCATCATGTCCAAATCCGCTAGGGGAAACTGTAAATTATCACGCTAAGCTTGGGCAATAAGCCAAGGCCGCTTATTCCTGTTGCCTTCCACGCGATGGTGACTCAAAATGCTTAGAAAAACCAGTAAAACAGTGACTGAGTTACTCAAAAGAAATGTAAAGCCACAATATTAGAAGGAAACAACGATATGGCGCGCCGCGCGAAGCTTTGCGACAGAGGATTTGGCCACCATGCGAGTTTTTGAATGAATGAAAGCATTTATTTCGGACACAAATACATCCATATTATGTTATAACTTATATTAGATATGTTACTAGAAAGTATAATTACAATTAGAATGCACATGTATAGACATCTAGTGAGTGAGGATAGGGCTGTCCTTCTCAGCGATCACCTTTAGGAGAGTGTTAGTACTGCCCCGCATGCGCTCGCCCAGGGACGCCACCACAGCCAGGGTTTTTACTTTTTTTCCAAATATATGCTTCGGCTATCAAGAAAAATCGAAGTGCACTTGACATCAAACCGATATTAGAGTCATTTGCGCGGGCGACTCGCTCACACTAATACCTGTATGGACAAGTCTGAGAATATATTGACAGCTCGAGCAGAAATGTCGGGTCGCAATACTGCAGTACTAACGCTGGTGGAGCCTCAAACCGAACGACACTTTAAATGTATAGTCCAACAATATCAACATGTGTATGCTTCTACTGGTTTATTAGAGCGTATGACTCAATACGCAGTCAGAATCACATTCTAGAAGCGAGAATTCGGGAAATTACACTCCACTGGAAATCGTACGTCTTGTTTCCACATTCTGCTCGTAACTGCAAAGAAGAATCGTGACGTTGACACAATAAAAGTGTAATGCGAACTACCTGCAAGTCGACACTCCGTTGCCAACCGTCATGGCGAGCAGATAGGTCGCCAAGCACATGATCACAATCTGTATTTCATTAACCACCTTGTCATAAAGCGGAGCCTAGACGTCACAAGACTGATGTAATGCCCTTTATTATATTAACGGAAAATTTTAAAAAATCAATGCTTCGGGCACCGGTCCAAGTGCTCTTTATCAACTTGGCTACAGTAGCTTATCAGAAGCATGCGAATTTTTCCGTTTCGTCCTTTTTATACATCTTAGGGAGGCGCATAGCATATTTCAGTTAGAATTACATCCTAGCGAGAATTCGGGAAATTACACCCTCCACTGGAAATCGCCAGGCGTGATTCCACATCCTGCCCGTAACCGTAAAGCGGGGTTCCTTTCACGCCACTAAAACAGGAAAAGATGTATACGGATATGGTTCTATTTATCTGTATCTGACTAGAATTCCAAGATACTGTTTCAATCTAAAAAAAAAAAATAATAAAAATTAAGATAAATATAGCCAACTTTTTGCCGATGGTTGTCGTGTTTCGGGGGTTTCGGGGCAAACTGCTGAATCCAACATAAGAATTATTGTCCGATTCAAATTGTAAATGTATAGGCTAGAAATGTAAACTAGTAGTAATAATAATAAAGGTAATTAGTGAAAACATTGTTGTGGCAGGACATCTTTGCAATAACTCAGTCTCATTATCTATCCAAATTTCAATCCATAGACCGGTACAATTTTCACTTTTTCTACAACAGTCCCAATGCTTGCCAGACCAGTTCATGGGTGTCTATTGTTGCGCCTGTAAACGGCTTCCAGCAGGCGTTCTACATGACATTAAAGCTCTCCAAGGCCTCTACGTATTGTATCTAAATTCTCATGCAAGCCTATCATAAGACCACCATTTTTACGCCCGTGAAATCCAAAGTAGAGATACAGGTATAAAAAAAACAATACTCAAAGTTATACCTATTAATTAGAACTTTTGGAATTGGAAAGACGCAAAACTTTTTTATACGCGAAAAACACGCAAACAACTTTGGGCACTTGTGCTATAGATTACGGGGGCGTAAGGCGTACCAAACTAATATAATAAATAGTTGTATAATTTGATAAAAAAATTATTTAAGAATCTATTGTAGCTCGTTTATTTATCAACTTGATACACTAATTATATTAAATTCGAGCAAGTACTTAATTTTACATGCAATAATCATCCGACCCATATTCTGTAAGTATAAGTGATAATTGAACCTTTAAGAATGAGTACCTACTTTATTATAGGTATTATTTAATATAAAAGCATTAGAAGGAATGAGTAAAAAAACATTGAACCAAATAAAAGGCAATCGAAAATTCAGGATACCCAAAGTCATTAGGCGATCGGAAAGGAATAAAATTAAATGAGAATGGGGATTTACGCGTTTATTTGCTTAATCAATATAATTCCGTTAAATGCAATCAGCTCGGATACTTTAGAAGACTACTAAAGAGTATTATAATTTTAGGGTATCGCTTTACTTTGCGGAAGCTTAACCTATTGAAAGAAATTTCAGTTATCTTTAGAAAAGGCAAGTTCGAGAATATTATTTTGCTTTTTTGTTCATTAATGTTGTTTACGTCTTAGCAGGGAGGATGACAAACACTGGTTGTAGTTTAAGCGTATATTTTTTCTCATGTATTAGCTACGATACAATATTCTTCTAGTTTTAATGGCTACCTCTTCTGGAATGCCGCACATCCATTCCATCTGATATTGCTTAAAGTGGAATATTGATAGCTTATTATTCAGTGAACAAACTTGGAAGAATTAGTCTTCAATCGCGTTTACCCATCCTTAAGTAAATACCCGGCAATCCATCGCGAATTTTTGTAAAATCCTGTTACCACTTTAATAAATGCAATTACGGAACAACGTCATGATCTACTAGCACACGTTTGAAATAGTCAAGAATTTGATTGAAGTCATATGTTTAAAAGTGGAGAAGAAACTATTGAAAAAGGAAGAACTTTAACTGGCTTAAATTTTATGACTTTACGTTTTCTCATTTTAGTCCTGGCGGCGTATAAAAAGAATAAGCTGATTTAAAAACGATTGAGGCCAAAAATATAATATATAATAATATTCTCACTTGCTATAACACAATGAATTCATTCATAATGAATCTTCTTAATACACATAAATAAAAATCATCATCAACATAAACATAAGAACTGCGCTCATGTCTCTTCATACTCGTATGTATGATTTTTTTTGCGTTCTACTTAACATTCTGATACGGAAATGACGTCTTAATTCATTATCCTTATATCTTTATCTTCCCTTTCTTCCTTCTTCTTAGCTAACATTATTTTATAGTATTGTTAAAAATTCTATAAGTACATAATAATTTCACTAATGCAACAGTGATTGGTTGAAAAATATTGATTGGTGCAAAAAAATGACGTCAAGCCAAAACCAAAGTTTCGTTCGACGAATTCGAAGACATTGTGTCCCAAATATCATCTTCGCTCCATAAGCAAGCCGTCAAGCCGATTCCCTTCAAATTTGAGATCGGAGCTGCCTGACAGTACCACTTTTGCTTGCCTACCAATAAAGGATTTCTTTGCAGTAGGTAAAAAGGCACTTTCAATAAAAATTCTACATTTGACAGCACAAACAGCAAATTTATTGACAAGTTCTTCATTTCTACCGTCATTTACGGGGCCAAACATAAAAGCGCTGTTGGAATAGCGGTAAGAACGTGCACTTGTAATCCGGAGGACGCGGGTTCAAACCCCCGCTCCTACCAATGAGTTTTTCGGAACGTATGTACGAAATAACATTTGACAACCAGTCGCTTTTCGGTGACAACGCGAGGAAACCGGACTAATCCCAATAAGGCCTGGCTTACCCTCTGGGTTGTAAGGTCAGATGGCAGTCGCTTTCGTAAAAACTAGTGTCTACGCCAATTATTTGGGATAGCTCAAATTAACAATTTAATAAAAAGTGGTACTTATATAAGATTATAGTGGTATATAAAATGCTGAGTGTTGGTTCATTGGAGACACATCGCGCCGTTATGTTGCCTTCTTTAATAGCTAGTTAGTTAATTTGTTAAGTTTGTAATATGTTGCCTGATTGCCTTGTTGCCGCAGTTGATGGGTCCATGACAATATCGCTGTTTATAATTTACGATTCAACCCTCTATAGTTTAGACTCAACACTAATATAATTAAAATCAATACAGTTTCTTTTCGCAAACGTACATACAAATAATTAAGCACATTACCTATGCTTAATCAACTAGTAAGGTGGGCGCAAATAGTAAGGTGTATTGTTATTATCTTACAAGATTGTGTCCATGCCGTAGAAGAAAGTCTTAAATTCTGATGTTTTTTATGAAGGAATTTCCGTCTACAAGAAATCTTCGCTACCTTTAGCTCTGGCGTCGTCACCTCTGTCTCAATAATCCCCGTTAATATCTTTACACCCTGAGTGCGTGAACATAATGCGTACCTGCTGCCTTGGGACTTATTCAGAAATACACCTAATATTACCAATTCAATATACATATCAATCCATTTACTCACACCTATGAAGCTATACTTGATAGCATATATTTATTACACGCGCGGCGCGCGTTCAACGTGCGAGACGGAAAACAACACAACACAAAATACATAGCATTTTTTATCGAATATTTAAAGCATAGGCTCTTCCCTTTTTTGAAGTTGGTTACAACATTGCTCGTTTCAACATTGCTGACAGTATTCGAGAAAACAAAACGTAAATATACTGGGTGTCCAGCAATTGAGTTCGACGTTGCCCACCAAGCCTTGGGACTTTTTAGTACAAGGAAAAAGTAATAAGATCATCCGGTTTGGATCATCTGGATTGGCCTTGTCATCTTCAGCAGGTGAATGTAATCAGTTTTGATTTTACTTATAATGTTGTGATGTAAGAATGAGGCCTCCTATAAGGGAGTAGTTCTTACAAGACACGTGTAAAATAAACCTGTTTGTGTCGAAATTAGTTTGAATGTCATTTGACACTGCTTTCAGATTTAGGGTTCCGTAACTATAGGGTATAACGGGACCCTATTACTAAGACTCGGCTGTCCGTCCGTCTGTCTGTCCGTTTGTCACCAGTCTGTATATCATGAACCGTGATAGACAGTTGAAATTTTCACAGATGATGTATTTCGGTTGCCGTTAAAACAACAATACTAAAAAACATAATAAAATAGTACATTACGATACAAGTGCGAAAAATAGGAAATTCGAAACGAGTGGCGATAAATTAAAACACGACCGAAGGGAGTGTTTTAAATCGACACGAGTTGCGAATTACCTATTCGCACATGTATCGTACAACGTTTTACAGTACATATGGCCCTTTAAATGTTCGACACAGTAACGTAATATGCTACTTCTCGCACTAGTGCTATAAAGTAGCCCCATATGTACTGTAATAAATATTTAAGGGGACTCCCATACAACAAACGTGATTTTTTTGGTACAGCCAGATAAACTATTAGCTTAGCACTCTTATAAATATGACTGTACGTAAACTGATTGTACGTAAGTAGGTAAGGTTTGTATCATTTTACTAAAGAGATTGACAGTGACACTGCAGCAGTAATGCTGCCGCTGTCGCATTTCGAATGTCACCTTAAATCACAAACACTCCCTTAACCCTTTGACGGATCAGATTATAAAAATCTTCAATTCAAGCTTCATTGCCCTAAAATCCTATTGTCCTAAAAATCTACTTAAGAAAAATATACTATACATAAATATAATATAATATGTATATTACTGAGCCTTAAATAGGGTTAAAACTTCGAGGGTTTAATAACTGGAGACGCCTTATCTGTAATTTTATGTACAAAACAGTCTGCCGAATTTTGCGGGGCACGTCAAATGTAGGGCCATTTGTAAGTATCGTAGTCATGGCAGATAAACGTCAGTCCATACAATACACATGACCATTGGCCGAGGTTTTCGACAGAGGGTTAGCTCTTAAAGGCGACTCGAAGGGTTCAAATATAATTACATTCTATCCGGCTATTACGATACAAATCCGGAAGCCAATTAATTTCACTTGGATCCTTTTTGTTAAACCATCGGGAAAATAGAAAAGAAAACCGTAACAAAGGAGTTTTCATTCACGTTTTCTTTAAGGGAATTAATTAAGTGCTTATTTTCTTTTTGTTACTTAAAATTGAATTTATTTTGCTGTTAATATATTATTCGACAAATGGCTGAAACGCCTATGAAATTGAATAAGTGCTTGCCGCGTAGTCAAAAACAATAAGTAACCAAGTAACATATATAGGAATCATTCGATTAATTCAAATAATTCAATTTTATTTTCGCACTTAACCTCACGTGTGCGGTAAGTATTATTAAAAAAAAGTCTCGTACGAGTCTTCACGTTCCAGCATAGCAGCAAGTTGATAAGTATTTTACTAGACTTAAATCGACCAGGATATAAACCGTGATTACCTATTATATTGTTTACTGTATGCAAAAATCATGCGTAATCGACAGTTGGCCGACTATCAATGATGTTGCATGACCCCTTATTATATAACTTCGTTTAAGCTGCCAAAGCAGTCACATTATTTTTAGTGGATATTTTAATTGGACTGCCCGACATACAAAAAACCGGCGCACATGCCGAAAAACTAGGATTTCAGAGAAGGAAAGAAAGTTCTATGACAAAAAAAAATGTATATAATTGTGTAAATCCCAACAAAAACAAATGTGAAATGAGAGCCAAGTTCAATATTCAGAATATGTGTTGTTGTTGACTCGCCGACAAAAGACTTGAGATATATATGGCTTCCAAGGCCTGTGCTGTGTAGAATCCTGAAATTATAAAGGATTTGACTTGGCTAGTTTTTTCCAACAAACCAAATTTTAAAAAAGTATCAACGACAAATATAATAGGTTATACGTAAAAACCTACCTTGATGCAAAGTATTAAGTTTCTAGGTCATCTAGGCTTCAATAAATATGCCAAATTTCATGTGTGTAGGTTAAATAGATTTCAAGTTGTGAAGGGGTCAAAAGTACTTAGTTCGAAATGGTTTGTGTAATATTACACATGGTTGCGTCGCCAATTCCATTTTCTTTGAACTTGGCTGGACACGCTACCGCGTCCAGCCAAGCGCGCTACGCCAGCTACCGCGTGTCAAGATAGGTATCCAAAATTTAATTTTAGATGATTACCTAATATCTCTCGCGTTGAATGAATATGGCCCCTATTATATAGTTAGTGATAGTTCCTTCAAATCCTTTTGGTTGGGCCTTAAAATTTAGTATGCCTTTTTTATTTAAATGTTACATTTCTAAATGAATTCATGCGCTAAACTTTTAAAAAAAAGTCTACTAACATTTTTCGTGATAGCTACTCTATATAGAAATTAATTGCCATTAAGGGTCATCATTCAAAACGAGAGCTTACCTATCTTATACCTTTAAACGAGCAATTCTTGTATATATATATGTATATATATTTCTGTGATCTCGGAAACGGCTCTAACGATTTCGCTGAAATTTGGTATATGGGGGTTTTTGGGGGTATACAATCGATCTAGATTAGTCTTATGTTTGGGAAAACGCGTGTTTTCGAGTATTCATGTGTTTTTCTTTCGACGCAGAATATGGTCGCTAATTTCGTATTGCCAGCCACTGTCCGTCTGATCCAGCGGGTTAAGACGCGGACTGCTAAACGAGTGTTACGGGTTCGAATCTCGCCCGGTGACTAACTTTTGTTTTTTTTTTTTTTATATGTTCATTTTTATTGTTCATTATATGTTCAGTTTATATATAATTTTTAATTTTTATTGTTTTAGTCAAGTTTAATTTAGTAAAAAAATTTATTTAAGATTATCACCTATACACCACCATATTACAATAAATAGTTATAACCGAGCAAAGCTCGGTCACCCAGGTACTGTATAGTTAAACTTTAAAACTAAAACACACAAACTTCTCTACGAAGATACTCGTATGTCACTTTAAATATATACCTACTACGATCCTCAAACTATTTCGTCTGAAGCCAGCCGTGTCACACCTAATTGGCTGCGGCCAAGTTTCAATTCGGTTATATTAAGGTAGTTTAGCCGCTGTCAACCTGTCATTAGTGCTCATATTTGACGGGAAATAGGCCCTCAGAGGTTAGGTTTAGATCTGTAAACTAATTCTACTCTGTAAATAAATAACCTACGTTTTACTAAGATGATCGATTTGATTTGAATACAACGAGTATTTTTGCTACAACCACGTATTAAAATGGTAGTTTATTACTACTAGTTAATTACCTATAGTCTTTAATTGTAATTTTTATTAAATATTATATATCCGTATAAAATAATTCAGCACACAATATATCACTACTATGTTCTTAAACCGACTTTAACTGTCACTTGTGGTGCCTACGCAAAATAGGTAATAAATACCGGTTGCTCGAAAAAAACTACGTTTGTGTTAGTTATGGTAACTTTTATAAATAAATAAATAAATATTATAGGACATTATTACACAAATTGACTAAGTCCCACAGTAAGCTCAATAAGGCTTATGTTGAGGGTACTTAGACAACGATATATATAATATATAAATATTTATAAATACTTAAATACATAGAAAACACCCATGACTCAGGTACAAATATCCATGCTCATCACACGAATAAATGCCCTTACCAGGATTTGAACCCGGGACCATCAGCTTCGTAGGCAGGGTCACTACCCACTAGGCCAAACCGGTCGTCAAAAACTTGAAAATTTTCTTGCACATTCGTTTCATACCCGCTATTCAAATTAAAATACTAGTTATTTTAATAGTCGCTGAACAAATGTTGGTCAGTTTGAGGAGTACAGACTACTGTTTAATTATTTCGTGTTACAGACCATACCCGGTATTTATGGTTATATTAAAAATACACGCTTCAATTTCTATTATTCAACCAATTTTGATCCAATATTTTTCTTTCGGGAAAAGTTTTATTCGTAAAGTATTTCAGTAAACATACAAATGAGAATATATTTCCCACACATATCACGGATACACGTGTAGTTTCGAGGCGTGATCACTCATCGCCTCAAAGTGGGTCAAGCAACCGCCGCCTAGAGGACTTGAGATCTCAGCAAATGAATGGGCATGCTTGGCTTGCTATAATTTGAGTATTGCAAAACTGGCACGTGCCAGAACAACAAATTAAAATCAGAATCGGGCTCTTGGATAAGTAGTCAACGGTTGGTTAGATCGTTTAAATAAAGTGACGCCAATAAAATTCCAACACATAGTAACATCAGAATAGTAATATATCTGAATGATATCATTTAGTTATAGTGCATTTCGCTCGTACTTGTGTAGGCGTGAGCAAAACGCACGATAGTTAAATGACATCGTTTAGGTATTAGATTCAGAAGAAGAAATTAATATCAGAATCAGGCTTTTTTCTTCAAAACGTCATTTTTGATACTGACATATCCGATCCATATCGTATCTAAACCTACCTGAAGCGCTGATGGCCTAGCGGTAAGAGCGTGCGACTTGCAATCCGGAGGTCGCGGGTTCAAACCCCGGCTCGTACCAATGAGTTTTTCGGAATTTATGTACGAAATATCATTTGATATTTACCAGTCGCTTTTCGGTGAAGGAAAACATCGTGAGGAAACCGGACTAATCCCAACAAGGCCTAGTTTATCCTCTGGGTTGGAAGGTCAGATGGCAGTCGCTTTCGTAAAAACTAGTGCCTACGCCACATCTTGGGATTAGTTGTCAAGCGGACCCCAGGCTCCCATGAGCCGTGGAAAAATGCCGGGACAACGCGAGGAAGAAGAGAGATCGTATCTAAACCTAATATTTGACGTATCTTAAAATTTGAATCGGGCCATAAGTATACTTACTACATGTATGTATACTGCGCCACGCCGTAGCATTTTGTATATGTAGCTTCCTAAATACATAATATCTCCGTAGACGTTAAAGAAACGATCGAATCCAAAGAACGAACTACATACGTGCTACGGACTGAACACGTGTTGATACAGTCTCC
Source organism: Cydia pomonella (assembly GCF_033807575.1). Lineage (NCBI taxonomy): Eukaryota > Metazoa > Arthropoda > Insecta > Lepidoptera > Tortricidae > Cydia > Cydia pomonella. Next base: position 4,359,664 of record NC_084713.1, on the reverse strand, counting down.
GTCAGATATATCGGAGCGACCGAGGTGCTCACAAATATCTGAACATGCCTCTATTGTTAAGGCGTTAGAGTGCGTGTTCAGATATTCTTGAGGACCTCGGTCGCTCCGATATGTCTGATGGCGATTGTACAAAGGAATTAAAGTCTATAAAATGTTTTCTTTTATTGTGGCGTGCAAAAAAAATTTATGACGATTTTTTTTTGTATATTTAAATATGTATTTGACGCGTTCTGCAAATCTTGCCTAAGAGTAACGGCCCGATTCAAACTTTAAAATACGTCAAATATTAGGTCTAGATACCATATCTAATATGTTAGTGTCAAAAGTGACGTTTCTTCAAACAAAAACGTACACTATAATTATCGATCGACAGATCTATATCGCATAGACCTAATATTTGACATATCTTAAAGTTCGAATCAGGCCGTACGTATTTTTATTTTATCTGCAGTTAATATTGAAAAGACAGCACTCTGAACTTTCTTTCAGTAAATAATCTAAATTTAATGAATGCAAATGTATATTTAAGTGATCAAGTTTATTTATTATTAAGAGAGATTTAGATGAGTGAAGATTTCTTATTTGATTTTAAATAAACCCGATGTAGCCAGGTATATTTTTAATAAGTTTTAATAGTGTATTGTAAAAAAAATCGGACAAGTGCGAGTCGGACTCGCCTATTTTCTATTTCAGTATTTGTTGTTATCATTGGCCACAGCATCTTGACAGATGATTGTTGCAGCGACAGGTTATTAAGAAGAAGAAGCGGTCCGTGCGCCGTCGGAGATCGGAGGTGCGGCACATAAAAGTGCATAAAAATGTAAAAAATGAGCGCTGTCTCGCCAACAAACCGCATAAGCAGTTTGCCTTTGAAAAATAAATGAAAAAAAAAAAAATCTTTTCCTGTGACTGTAAAGCCCAATCACAGCACGACACTTCCTGTGCCATAAAGATCGCAGGTGAAGCGCGAATCTGTTGATGGTTCCTGTGCAGTCCGAAGTATTTTCTGCTTTAAATCATCGAGCCAGACGTCATCATGCTTCACTATGCCGAAATGTAGAAGGTTACGCCATTCCGGTCTTTTAAGGGCTTCCGTTTCCCAGGTGTTCGGGTCGATGCCGAAGGACAACATGTCCCGCTTGCAGGAATCCTTAAAGTGTAAGTAAGTAAGTAAGTAAGTAAGTAAGTAAATATTCTTTATTGCACCAACAATTATACATTTTACATACATGTAAAACTACAAATGAATTTTAAAGGAAAATAGAACCAGGTAACAACAGGCGGTCTTATCGCTAAATAGCGATCTCTTCCAGACAACCTTTAGGTAGCAGGAAATTTCGAACTCATACAAAAGTCAACAGGTAGTGCAAGGAGCTAAATATGGAGACTATTAAATACAAACACACATACTACTTATATAAGTATTAAAACAATACCTAATATACTAATAAATATACAATATAATATAATACAATATATATATATTTATACTTACACATATAAAATATATAAATGGCAACTTAAGGTAGAGATAGAAAGTATAGTTTCAGCTGATTTTTGAAAATGGGGAGAGATTTAGCTAATCTTAATTCTACTGGCAGAGCATTCCATAACCGAACAGCCCGGAAGGTAAAAGAGCTATTATAAAATTTTGAAGTAGATAAGGGAGGAGCAAGAATATGAGTCTGAGAACATCTGATAGAAGAGAGATACTTGAAACGCTCTTTGAGATAAGGTGGTGTAGCGGGGTTAAAGAGAATGCCATATAGGAGGGCAAGAATATGAGAGTCACGGCGAAGACGAATAGGAAGCCACTTGAGCTGAGAACGAAACTGAGACACATGGTCATATTTGCGCAAGCAATATAAACCTGTGTGTAAGTGCGTTTTCCCTTAACTAGTTTTTCCGTAGCAAATCAGTGAAAACGCCTTTTCACAATTTAAAATTAGTCTTAGTGAAAACTAGTGGGATTTTTAAGTCACAAGCAGTTTTCACAGATTGCTTCGGTGAAAACTAGTTTTGACTAATTGTTCAAAATTGTACTGCTGTGTACAAATATTTTTGACTAAATGATACACATATTACAAAAAAAGTTGTTTGTTTCCTAAATTAACATTATGAAATACATAAAGCCGGTTTTGGTGATCGCCGGCAGTTAGCGGCACCTCGCTTCGCTTGCTCAACTTAGCAAGCTATTTGGTCAGGATTAACCTTCGCTTCGCTCGTCTACGGAAACTTTGACTGAAAAATCTCGGTACTATTACATCATCATGTTTTTGGAATTCAATCCTTAAGTAATATAAATTTTCTAATCACTTTTACGCGAACGAAGTCTCGAACGGACGCTAAGTTAAAGTTAGAAGCAAATATTAATTGGTTTTTGCCGCCATTTTGATTCCAGAAAATGATCGGTCTCCTCAAGTCATCGACCCGAAGCAATCTGAACCGTATCAGATAACAATGACCATAATTCACATTTACACGTGATGTCCTCACGGGTAGAGAAAATCGTGGATTATAGTGTTGTGACTAAATTATTTGTTATACGGACTAGGTATTCATGTGTGAGTAGTATTTGAGTCGACGTATATCACTTTTATAAGTCCTCGAAATTGGTTAATTACGCTTTGTGCAAATGATTTTATTTCTAAGAAATCTACATATATTTATAAAATACTTACTTCACTGGCTCAGTGACTCAAAAGGGATCTTGGCCCCTGACTCAAGTCAAGAGAACGCCACTTTGCGCTTCCGTTTTTTTATACTACGACGGTGGCAAACAAGCATACGGCCCGCGTGATGGTAAGCAGTCTCAGTTGAGCTCTAGCAACCTTACTCACTGGCAGAAACACAACACTATGAGTAGGGTCTAGTGTTATTTGGCTGCGGTTTTCGTAAGGTGGAGGTACTTCCCCAGTTGGGCTCTGCTCTTGATCTGAAATGACATCTGCTGTGCTCTACCACACTAAGCGAGATGACATTCACAATGCTCATACCTCTCTTTTTGACGTAGTTTAAGGACGTACCCGGATCCAAAGGACGTACCCGGGTCCAACGTCATAGTTGGACGTTTAGAAAGTGAGTGGACAAGGTAAACTTACGTAGGTAAATCGTTGTCGATAAAATTAGAACGTACCAATCACCATTATGAAATTTAAAAATAATTGTTTAAACGTTATAATGACCCCAATTGTTGTTCGTTGTATTTAATTATAATTATCAGAATGACTCGCGTCAATGTTAGACGTCGGATATTTACAGTTACGACAAAAATAAATAGACCGGGATTTCAAGACGGCAACGAAAGAGGTAACGTTTTTAATTAATAAAATATATTCAAGGACAAGTCACATTTCTAATTATTATTTAGGAACAAATTTTTGTCGATTTAGATAGATATAACACTCTTTATTAGCACACCTCAGTAAAAAATACTTACAGCTTAAAGAAAAACACCCATTGACTATGGAATCATCATAGTTCGTGTCATCCACGATGACGCGCAGATTTTTCAAATCTAACCTTTAATAACATGATAATACGATTCAAGGCAGGCGTCGTCGAGAATGACACGATCTAGAGCACTGGTGGATTTTTGCTGCCGTCAGATTGGGGTACTGTATGAGTATGAAAGTCGTAGAGGCCAAATCAAACTTACATTGTCATATAAAAATAAATAAATATTATAGGACATTATTACACAAATTGACTAAAGTCTCACAGTAAGCTCAATAAGGCTTGTGTTGTGGTACTTAGACAACGATATATATAATATATAAATACTTAAATACATAGAAAACACTCAGGAATAAATATCCATGCTCATCACACGAATAAATGCCCTTACCAGGATTTGAACCCGGGACCATCGGCGTCATAGGCAGGGTCAACCCCACTAGGCCAGACCGGTCGTCATAAAAATGATATCTAATGATGTCAGTCGCGCATGCATTTCGCTCATACTTGTTTAATTTTGTATTGGCGCGGGCGAGACGCACGGGCGTAAATATCATTTAGATGTCACAAAACTACACACTATTTCAGTATTGAATGAGTAGCGTATATATACGTAGGTATAATATACAATATTTGTATCTCTCAAGATTTTTAATATACTCACATTATACCAAGTATTTCTACTTCCCTCAAAAAATAGGATATCCCATATCCCTGGCTTCGTGTGATTTATGTTCGGTCAGAAGATTGTGGGCAGAGAAATAAATCTGGAGATATTAATACCCTTCTGAAGGGACGTGGGGTCAAATCACAGGGTTATGAAGGGATATTATGACGTGAAACTATGTGTCTATTTGCCGCCGTTTCGGACCTTTGGTTTTTGTTTGAAAGAATTTTGCGGGTGTCACTGTTGGTTAATGGATGATTTGGTGATAAACGGCCTGATTCGAGAATGAGATACGATAACGATAGGTTCTGGTTTAGAAGTTCTCATTTAAATATCGTTTGTATGTCGTATAATTGACAGAAGCAGTTCGATTCAGGCAAACAATGTCACTTTGACGTTAGAAATATCGTAGATAGATCTGTCTGGGATCACAGCGGAATCGAAATAAACGTCAATTTTGACATGTCGTTTAGTTATCGATCTTTTAAAGATCTTTCCAAGATCTTAAACGTTTCTTAATCATTCTTCGAATCGGGCCGTAAGAAATGTGGATTGTTGTGATTAAGTAACGTGTAAACATGTTTTATACCGGGTGTCTCGTGTAACAAGAGCAAATAATTAAACATGTAGGTTAAATATTGTGGGAATGTAAAAAAGAGTTGCGGGAGAACGAATAATTTACTAATATGTAATAGTTATTTATGATACAAATGCAGAAAATAGGGAATTCGCCACGAGTGCTGATAAATTTGCACGTGTATCGTCCAACGTTTTAAAGTACATATGGCTCTTTATTTAGACATATACACGGAAAGTGCTCATCTCCGCACGCGTGCGAGAAATTAGCACCATATGTACTGTAAAAAATATTATTTTGCTAATCCGCGAAAGATAACGTGCTGCTTGTCAATCAGTGCTAACCCGTTTTTTGAATTAATTAGTATGGATTTCCGTAAAGTAACGCCTGATTCTAGTCATTATGTGCAACCAATTCTACCTATTCGTTGCTTTTGGTGACAAAAATACAGTCAGCGATAAAAGCTTGTACCGCATTTTTTTTTTACTAAAAACTCGTGTGCAGCTTGCAATAATTAGCAGTGCCCATGATAGTTTTATCCGCTACTGTAGATACCTACCTATCAGCGATATCGGAAGGTCCTACCCTCTCAAATGCTTTAGGCTTTATAACAATTAACGGCCCTTTTTTTAAAACATTTTGTCTAAACCAGTAATTTGTCAAAGATTAATGGACGAGCTATATATGCTTGGAGTTTCCATGCGTGATCGAATCATAAATGAGGAGATCCTTTGATTGCCAGGCGCAGGGTAGGGCAGGGCATTCTCCATACAAATCTTGTGCAAGTTTTATTCGTTAGTTTTGGCACGATTGATATACGCAGAACTTGATGTAGATATTTTTCTATATTTACTTTAAAAAAAATACAAAAAAAAAAATTAAAAATAATAATACATCAAGCCTAACATAAAAATAAGCATATTTACCAAAAATAATAACTGTAGTGCAAACAAATAACGAAGAAAAACGCGCACAAAGTTTGTATGGAAAGAGCTTGCCCTACCCTTCGCCTTAAGTGGCAGTGGGCGGGCCACATTGCTCGCACAACCGACGGCCTATGGGACAGAAAGGTTCTCGAGTGGCGACCACGTACCGGAAGATGCAGCGTGGGAAGGCCCCAGACTAGATGGACGATCTGGTTTAAGTCGCGGGAAACCGTTGCCCAGCAAAGGACGTGTTTCGGCTGAGATGATGATGATGATGAGTAATTGATATAATGCACTATGGCAACGCATTAACTTTAACCACTTTACAGCTCTCTTTCGCACTTGTACATTAGTACGTTATTGTAACAGGGAGGCACCACGTCGAACGTGGTTCGCGGTAGGCGCTCAGTTTCATAATGAAACAGGAATAAAACGCTCGACGCTACCAGTTTTTTTTGCTACCGAGGTGTAATAACGTTCGAGAAATAAGGCCCTAAAGTTATAACACGTGTCCACAGCTTATTACTGTTTTTATTACATTATTTTGCTCGCTGGGTGTTACTCGTATAAACAACTAGCGGATATTAATGTTATTAGCGCTAGGAAAACAATAATAACTGAGTAAGTAAATTATGGCTTGTTATTTACTTGAGTGCTATAGCTAGTGATGGCGGAAAGGTTGAAGCTATTTGTATGAGCTGCTAGTGCCTCATACACCAATTATACATATAGACCATAGGTTACTGGTTCATACCCGGTTCGAAGGACCAAATTGATGTACGGGCTGCTAGTGCCTCATACACCAATTATATTATGGTGTTGCTTGATTTAATGGTAACTCACAATATTACTTAAAGTAAACACTGTTTTGATACAAAAACACTTTAACTATAAAAGCGCGATATTGTGTATGATAGTGCTATGAGGACACGCGTGATGGGTGCTAAATTATGAACGTGAACTGACTCGTAATTTATTGCTTTACGCAATTGTAAGTCATTTAGCTGAGATGGCAATGTGAGGTATGTAGACCGTACACTATTATTAGCAAAGATAATTGTTAAAGAAACCTTTGTAGCCATAGTAAATTTACTGCCATCTTTCGACCCATGATTAAAACTTTTAGAACGCCATTTGACTTTGATCCTTATCCTTTCACTTATATGTGCTTAATTTGTTAAATATGAAAATAGGCGCCATCCAATAGGTCAAAGGCCAAAGGTATGGCAGCATCGTTTCGAGGGATGGCGCTACAACCTTTATCCGATGCCCGGTAAGATGGCGCCACTTTTTGATAGTATTTAACAAATTTAATACATATCATTGAAAGAATAAAGATCAAAGTCAAATGGCGTTCTAAAAGTTTTAATGATGTATGGTGTCGAAAGATGGCAGTAGGTTTACCGTGGCTATAAATTTTATTTGACAACCCACCTATATTTCAAATTCTCTTTGCTTAAGATAAGAAATGTAACATGTGCTATGATTTGTAATCAGTCTTGTCCAATAAAAATTGTGATTTGAATATTAAATATGCTATTTCATTAAATGCCCTCGTCATCCACACTTGAAGGTTTTGATGTGCTTCTACGCTCACAATTCCTGACAATTACATTTTATATTGCAACGATAATAGCTGCCACATTTCAACTACATATTTTATTTCAAAATGATTCGGTAATGTGCCCAACACTACAGAAACTGTAGTGTGAGTAAAAACTACTCGTAATTTTCTTGAGTTATTTGTTTCTTGATTTGTTTCTGTCATCAAACAAAATAAAACATAAAATCGTAAATTCCGTTAATTCATGGCTCGTAATTAAATTTTAATCTTGTCTCGTATTGTTCTTAACTCAAAATTGGATTTGAATTGTTATTATAATTGTACCTATTGTTTGAAATTTCAAATTCTAAATTATGCTTTTTGTAATTTTGATCGTGCTCGTATAATATCTTAAATACTGAATGTTCCTGATAAATTCAACTTTTAAATTAAAAATACCTAATATGTGTACTTGTTTTCGGAGCAAAGGCATTTTGTTTCAGCTATAAGTGGAAACCGTTTCGGCTCATGTTCTATCTACTATTTACCATATTGTATTTGTGCGGTATGTTTCCCAAATAAATACATAAGTAAATAAAATATACACGCGCTTCTCCCTTCTTTATATAGGTATCCGCCTCGTCTTAATTATGTATGTATATGTATGTATATACTTTATTGTACATAGAAATAAAAACACGAAAAACACAGTTACAGAGTAAATTAAATACAACAAAGACGAACTTATCCCTGTAGGGAATCTCTTCCAGTTATAGTCTAATTAATTTAATTTATAGTCTAGTGAGGAAAACATGCTTTTGTTACCGTGTAGCTAGTAAGAATCATGGGGTATTTGGCACCTGGATTTATTACGACTTTTAGGTAGCATATTACGGTAAGGTCGTCAAACAGAGCCCACTCAAGTTAAACTATAGGTAAAATACCTATATGTAAATCACAAATAACTTTAATGTCTATTCATTCCCGGATATACTCGTAAATTAGGTCGCAAGTGGACGATTGCGCGATACCACCTTTTCATGAAAACATAGTCCCCGTGTTTTATTTGTTTTCCGCTTCTAACTCTTATCAAAACTATGGTTAATTATTTTAATTATATATAAAACTATGTATAAATATTATCTCAATATCAAGAGAGGGAAATGAAGACTTTTATCATTATCATCCACAACCTCATAAGTTTTTTTTTACAGATATAAATGATATATGCACAGTTAATACCTTTTTATAAGTTTTTTTTTAATAGTTTTTTTTTAATAGGTATATCAGTAATTGGCCACAGTATGGTTTCTTTACATACGCAAGAGGGATTGGACTACGGCCTCTACGCTAGCCTTTCGCGGGTTAGTACATTAAATACACTCTTGAATTTCGTCGCAGACAATATCCAGTCTATGACTAAACATAAATCTAACAGGAAACCTCTACGAGTTTACTTCCTCAAGATTCCGTCCGTTTTCATTGTTTACAAGTAACGATACTGTCTAGCGGAGTAGTTCTAAACTAGTTTGAATTATGTTGCAATATCAGTGGTGAGATGAATTCTGCCTATCCGCGCATAATTATTGGAATTTGGCATTAGACCAGTTTCAACATGCAATCATTTGTGATAGAATATAATAACTTAAGTATATCACTTGACGGGATCAACGTTCCGCAAGTACATCAGGTTCAATACCTCGGCTGCACCATTGACTCCGGCCTCACGTGGTCCCCTCACATTCAGTCGCTGTGTGATAGGTTGGCATCAGCGTGCTTGGCACTCTCTAGACTTGCCAAAACCCTATCATTTGAAAATATAAAAAAGGCCTATTATGGGTACTTTCATTCCTTACTAACTCAAGCGATAGATCTATGGGGCACAGCAGCTGACCGTGATAAAGCGTTCAAAATGCAGAAGCGCGCCATAAGAATAATAACACGCAAACCTTATGACCACCCCGCGAAAGACCTGTTCAAGGAGTCAAAAATACTTACGCTGCCGGCAGTTTACATCTTGAATGCATGTAAGTACGCTCGAGCCAACTTACACAACTCACGACTCACGCACATAGCAGGAGCACTCGCAGACGTAATCTTATAATAATTCCAAGAAGTAGACTCGCTAAATCTCGTGAGTCCCTCGGCGTCATGGGGGCCAAATTATACAACTCGATACCATTAGAAATATCGGAAGTACAGAACGACAAACTAAAAATATTATATACAAATTTAGCATGTTATAATATCGAGGAATTCGTCGATAACGGTTGCCGACCCAAAACAAACACTTTAAATGAAACCTAATTAAATATTAGATTATAATAATTGCAAAATATTGAAATGTAATTATCATAATAATATGCTATAATATTGAAATGTAATTAGTTAGTTGACGTGTAAAATGTACTATTTTATAAAAAAATAAAAACACAAAGAATACGGTAAGGAAGCACTGGTGGCCTAGAGGTGAGAGCGTGCTACTTGCAATCCGGAGGTCGCGGGTTCAAACCTTGGCTTGTACCAATGAGTTTTTCGAAACTTATGTACGAAATATCATTTGATATTTACCCGTCGCTTTTCGGTGAAGGAAAACAGCGTGAGGAAACCGGACTAATCCCAACAAGGCCAGATAGAGAGAAGGGGTTGGAAGGTCAGATGGCAGTCGCTTTCGTAAAAACTAGTGCCTACGCCAAATCTTGGGATTAGTTGTCAAGCGGACCCCAGGCTCCCATGAGCCTGGGCAATATGCCGTGACAACGCGAGGAAGAAGAAGACTGGAAAATAAGTAAGTTTTTAGATGTCATTTAGTTGACAGCATTAAGGTCACATTCAGTAGCGACGGCAGCAACAGTCTTACTGCTGCGTATTTGACGCGGGCGAGGATGACTCACGCTACACCGGGCTGGAGCGGCGCTTTGTTTTCTATGGAAAGCACCACGGGATCACCGATCAGCCTTCCTAGAAAATGACGTGTCGGAATGTTGGAAATCGAATCAAATTGTGATTGAATTTTGTATCAAATCTCATCATTATCATCACACTCATCCGTTGGCTCAGCGACCCAAAATGAGACTTGGCCTCCGACACAAGACAGCGCCACTTTTCTCGGTCCTGTGCGACCTCTCGCCAATTGTCGACTGGAAGCTCGCGCAGATCCGCGTCCACCATGTCGCTCCAGCGATACCTATCAAATCTAATTAAATATATTTATTACAATAAATAGAATACTAAAAAAATATGGAAAAAAAATACAAGACGTGTATGTTTCCAAATTTGGACCAGGGTACGTCCTTAAACTACGTCCAAAAGAGAGGTATGAGCATTGTGAATGTCATCTCGCTTTGTGTGGTAGCACAGCGCAGAGGATGTCATTCTAGATCTAGAGCAGAGCCCAACTGGGGAAGTGCCTCCACCTTGCAGAGAACCGCAGCCAAATAACACTAGACCTTACTCATGGTGTTGTGTTCCTGCCGGTGAGTAAGGTTGCCAAAGCTCAACGAGGGTGCGGAGTGTGAGGGTCGGCAACGCGCATGTAACTCCTCTGGATTTACAAGCGTACATAAGCTACGGAGACTGCATACCATCAGGCGGGCCGTATGCGTGTTTGCCACCAACATAGTTTATACCTATATAAAACATATTAAGTTTTTTTTTTACTTTCATAAAGGAAAAAAAGAATGCTAGGTAATATTTGATTATTTTATTAAAAAAATATTATAGCGCAACTATATAATTATACATTAACGCAATATTTCAGCAACGATCGTTTTTTTTTTTGTTTTCCATACTTTCATGACGGCTTCTCAGTGATCACTTATTTTGTTAAGCGTTTCGTGAGTAGAGAAAAATTGACAGAATTTGAATATCACTTCTGAATCTTGTATTGCTATAATGCGATGGGTTTCTGTGTATACGTTTCCCCATACATCCCTCAGAACAAACCTGACCGAATGATACCATTAATAAGAACTTGTCATCTAGCCCATTATACTGCCATAATCGCTATCTTCTGATGACACCCGATTAACTTACTTTGTACGATTAAACTGAACCTGTTTTGATTTCTAGTCAGTACTCACCTATTGCAAAAATGCATTATAATAGAAAAGTACAACCTCGTGTTTTCACTTTCGCTACAAAGATAAATCTACACAGCACGTCAAGATCGATACCTCAGAACACGATATCTGCCAACTAGCCTAAATAATATTCTTCAAATTGGCACTAAGACAGATTCATGACTGTCAGCGTGAAAATTACTAACAATCAACTATTTTTCTCGCGCAGAAACCCGACTAGATGTTAAACGTGTACCTAGATGGTAAGTACTTGTAAATTTTAAGTCAATAAAAAATATTCATAATTATATTACGAATGATTGCTGTTCACACTAAGCAAATATTTACAAGCAATATCAACCAATAGTACGAGTAACCTCAGTAACTTCCACCGCACCGTCGACATTTAAATTAGATACAGTTTAGAGAGTTGTCAGCCGACGGTAGTTCCGGAAATGGATCGGCGGCTGGCGGCCGGAAATGACTCAATATTTCTTGCCGGCGCTTACTGCGAATCTTGCGATTTGTTTACGTTCATTTTATCTGTGACTGTTGGGTGCGCTGAGAATAAATTGCGTAAAAACGGGCACAGAGGGAGCCCGGGAGACCTGCCTGCTGAAATATTTTATAAAAAAGTGGCAGTTACAGCATTTATTTTATTAGCACTCCAATATCACCTGATGATACTTATTCGGGTATGAGACAAAATTTGATATTACATTGTCACGGTCTGTGCGTTTGATTTGATTTATTTATTTCACAACAAAATATATGATACAGTACCAAAAAAATACATTCATGGCAATATATAATATATAATCTAATAAAATTATAGTAAAAAATTAATTCAAATAATAACAAGATAATCCAGATAAATTCAATTCATTGCATTAATATAATATGGAAATGTTCAACGAAAAGGATTGTCAAATAATGTCAATTATATAATTATAAATTGTACAGTTAATGTCAAAAAATTCACTAAATGAATTGGGTTGCCTCGTAGGTTTCGCAATCAACGCTTGAAAGTTGTATCGGATGTTTCCGTCCTTATTTCTACAGGTAATCACTCATTATAAGCCAGTAAGTAGGATTGCTTACTTGTAATATAATATTTGTCTGACTACTTAGAGCGGTTCCAGACTATTAGCGTTACGAGCGTACGCGTACGCGCGTGTAAGCTCGTATATACCAAATGTAGGGAAATGTAACGCGTATGTAAGCTCGTAAAAACCAAATGTGGGGAAATGTAACGCGTATGTAAGCTCGTAAAAACCAAATGTAGGGGAATATAACGCGTATGTAAGCTCGTAAAAACCAAATGTAGGGAAATGTAACGCGCGTGTAAGCTCGTAAAAATCAAATATAGAGAAATATTACCCGCGTGGTAGTCGGTAGGTAGGTACCGTTACAGAAATAAAGTACAAATCTCTTGTGATACGACATACATTTTTACGGTTCTTTAAGCCCACAAAATGTAAAAGAATTATCTATCAGCATAATGGTACGGCCTATTAACAAGATTTACGCCATATTCGGACTGCGGAGTTAAACGGAATAATGGCTTCAAATTACGATCCATAAAACAACTTGGTCCCTGATTAAAACCTGCCTGCGAAAGCACCTTTAAAAGTAAAAAGGCTTAAAGCCTTCAGTCAACACTTTCAGTTGGAGTGATGGCTGTGAATCATCTATTACTAGATGATTTTATTACACATTCGGTTAAAAAAAATGTATTATAGAAACATCATTTTAATTTCATCTAAGACTCGACTTGATTGTTTGATTGTACCACCGCCGCGCGCTATCGGCGGTTGTGCGACGTATATACGAGAATATGGAATTTGTAGCTGTATGTCTAAAGGTAGATTTGAAGATTTACCATATTTCTGTCAGACTTAAAGCCTTTATTTGACATGCGTCTTTGTAGTAAGAGACCAAGCATACCAGTACTAAATTATTACATTCGGGTCATATGTCTTTCTCTGTCTTGGGATCACAACCCACCAAAATGTTTTTGTTTTAAAACAAATTATCGTATATTATCTCTCTCTCTATCGTTTATACATTTTTCTCTCAATTGCTCAAAGATTAATTAGAAGAGATCCGTTATAGGGATAAGTTTGCCTTTAGTTATTGAATTAATTTCGTTATGAGTGTAATTTTAATCTGTTGTGTACAGGTATACAAACACACGAAATTGTAATTTCATAATCAAAGCCTCGGCTCTGACAAAGCACGAAACACAGATATACGAGTTACGAACCGCAAGGACCGACCACTATCTCGCCGAATCGAGACGTACAGGCCAATTCCAACAATATAATGTTATACTGATTTAATACGGATCTGATATTCCATCCATCATGACGGCTGTCCTAGTGGGTAGTGACCCTGTCTATGAAGCCGATGGTCCCGGCTCAAATCTCGGTAAGGGCATTTATTTGTGGGATGAAAACAGATATTTGCTCCTGAGTCATGGATATTTTCTATGTATATAAGTATTTATTTATCTATATGCGTAAGTATATCGTCGCCTAGGACCCATAGTACAAGCTTTGATTAGTTTGCGGCTAGCTCCTCTACACGATGGCCCAGCCTAGCCCAGTCTAAGGGACGCAGCTATGCGATGAAATGAGATAGCAATATCATTTGCTCCCTCTAACGCATAAATTTAATGCGTCCTTAGGACTGGCCTATGCTGGGCCATCGTGTAGAGGAGCCATAAGATTGTCCCCCAAATATGTATTATTCTTAGTCCAATATAAGATAGTTCCAATCCTCTTCAGAAGACCATGTTGTGAATTACGCATTATGTCAACCTTCAACCAAAAACGTCACTTTTGACACTGACAGATCAGTATCATATCATATCAGTATCATATTGGAATGAGATTTAATAACCACAACTCGAATTGCCCTGGAAGAAGATTAATTACATTACGTTGTCTTATACTGTAGCGAATAGAGATAATTTTGATATTGCGGCTTTGATACAGACACAAGATACAACTTAAGATGGGGCGTAAAGCCAGTAAATTAGAAAGGAACAAAAGGTATAGCCTGGCTCGCGAAACTTGCGATGGAAGATTTGAAAATCGCGCAGGTTTTAACGATTTAACTTTATAGCTCAGAAAGCATACTTCTGTTTAAAATGTTGCTTAACAAATAGGTCGGCTATATTCAAATTATATTGCTGTGGTATACAGGGTAACGATATATAATTATATAGGTAACAGGATAGGGCTGCCGTCATATAGCGTCCGTAATACAGCGCGATTGATTGACGTCACTAGAACGTTGTGTATGTAAACAAAATGGCGCGATTTCCTAGAGAGCGGCGATTGAAGGAACATTCTTTTTGCGTCCGTAATATTACGGCCGCTATAATAACGGCACCGCTATCCTAGGAAACCAAAGCTTTAAAGACTGTCCCTGCAAATATAGTTCAGTTTCCGTGTGATTTTCATGGCGTTTGCAATAACGTGTAACAATTCAATGTAAAAACTAATATTTTGTGTTAGGCTCCTCTTAAACTATACCATATACACTACTCAATAGAAATATACATATAGCTACCTCTCGGTGGAGGTTTTGCCTCTAGCCAAATTGCTCAATATTGTTAGAGATATAACTGAATATGATTGTTGAATGCGATTGTTTCATTATATAGGCACAAAGATTAATTAAATACTTGTTTTCAAAGAATTGACCAGCAATCAATTCAAAATCAAAAATCGGCCAAGTGCGAGTCGGACTCGCACAGGAAGGGTTCCGTACCACTATCTATAAAAGCGGTCACCCATCCAAGTACTGACCCCGCCTGACGTTGCTTAACTTCGGTTATTGGATGAGAACCTCGAGATTGGAAAGAAATATTTATTTTATTCTGTTTTTAGTATTTGCTGTTATAGCGGCAACAGAAATATATAATCTGTAGAAATTTCAACTGGCTAACTCTCACGGTTCATGAGATACAGCCTGCTGACCGACGGACAGCGGAGTCTCAGTAACAGTTTGACCCTTTGGGTACGGAACCCTAAAAATCAATCACCAAGCCCACTAAACGATTAGTTTTGTATATCATCAATCGTAATTCCGTTCCTTATAATATTGCGATCCCATAGCTTTTCCTATGGTCTTTATGCTACGAAATCCTGATTTCGTTTCTCGAAAAATATAGGTTTCGTATTTGACTGTTTCCTCTCCCAAAACTTAGCCAATCTTGACGAAATTTTAAAATCTAAATTATAATGTAACTATCTGTATCGAACTGTTTGTTCTTTGGGCTAATTCATAGATTTGAATATTTACCATGCTTTTCTTTGCGGCCTGATCAATAAGGTGGTTTTTTTGCAATGTTTGAAGTGCTCTAGGGCTTAAAATAACAGAAAAATCAAAAAAGCAAAACAGTTCGACACAGATATTGATAATATTAATGTTGTTGAAAAAATCATTGCTCTAAAGTCATACATCACGGAGGAGAGAGTCAAGTACATTCGTATGAAGTCGAGTACATTTAAATGGAATTTACCATTCCCATGAACGTGGCGCGTCTTAACAGTAGGTAATCTTCATTACCTACTGCCTAACAAGCTCCCTTAATGTATTCCGAGGCCCCGAAATTTCTAAGTCTTGTATTAAATATTATAATTACAAACAGAACTCACCAACTCCGTCCCTTCTAAGTTGCCGTGTTTCGCAAACATGGTTTGTGTTGAAAAGTTCACTGTTTTTGATTTTATCTCATTAGCCCTCCTTAGCAAGTTGAAATTAGATACATTTCCGATGTATGGAAGTTCTCGTTTTGAGTTAACTACATTTCGAGCAAAGCCTGTTTCGAACAAAACTTTATCATGCGTTACTTTTGTAAAATTTGTTAGATGTTTACTGTTTACTTACTATAACATTAATGACTAGCTATCATTGTTTTGAGACAAACTTACAAAGCGGTAGCTAAGATCGCAAACTTCTCAAAGTAAAATGTGAAACGACTGGGATATAATTGGAATGTCCAAATTTTTGAACAGTTCTGAAGTAATATTAGGACAACTAGAAAAAAGTTTACTTAAACTTTAGTAACCTAAGTTTAAGTAAACTAAACCGGCTCAATTTTTCTGTTTAAAAATATTCAGAGCTGATTAAGGTATTAATGACTTAGACTGTTTAGAAACATTCAAAAACGGATTCATTTTTGATCCTTCTTTCTGTAGGTTAATATTAATGTCTGTAATAAAAAATCTACTTCATAATTTTATACATAATTTATTTTCATCTAAATAGTCTTATAATAAGTATATCAAAATCACATATTTTTTAATTAAAATATTCAATGCATTGTGTAAATTTAACCGTTATTCAATGTCTCTATGTTCTAATTTAACTACGGCAATTTTGCATTCAAAACTTTGACAGTTCCTAGAGCTTTCAAACACTTACCGGTTGTTATCCGATTCCTCAACAAGGATTCACTTGCCACCTTTTGTATTTCTTGAAAGTTTGACAGGAAACCAGCGTTAATTCTACAGTCCATTATTATTCATCACCTCGACAACACCGGAGACCAGCGAAGATTTTACACAGACTTGTCCGCGTGCGAGCGAGAGAATGTTATTTTTATATCGCTTTAATGTCAGATGGACGTTAGAGTTGGCCTGTGTTTCCACCAGAGGAGCCAGTGGGCTAAGCAAGATCGCATTTTTATTGTCTGTGCCAAACAGCTGTGTGCTGTGTTCTAACAAGTTTAAGTGCGAAAGTGACAGGCATATTGATAGGCGAAAAAATGGAACCGTCGAAGAAATGTGCAAGGATACGTAGTGAGGGATGTATTTGTTAGCATCAATTAAAAATTTCCGACTAAAGCTGCACTGAGCGAGGATAGGTAAATATAGCCTTAACAAAATGGTATCAAGCCCATTATGTAAACTGTTTTCATTTTGACTAAAACTGTATAGACTAAGATTTGAAGCAAAATACTAATCGAACCAACTTAATGTAATTTTAATGAAACTTTAAATATGGACAGTACGTACTGACACTAAATGGTTAGTGAACCATTTTTTATAAACATTTATTCAGGTACCATAATTTAATATCCGCAACGCAGGCTTCGTCAGGTGAACACAAAGTCATAATCAGCCACAGGCTTCGTCACAATACAATACAAAAACGGTAAAGTCTCCAACAGGCTTCGTCAACTTACTCTAAAGGTATACATTAAAAAAAACCCTACAAATAAAAAACATCACGGTTAGTTAAGAGGGAAGTATACTACTTGATCGTCCATACAAAACGAAAAATCGTTTTCAATTTCTAAATATTTTCCATTATCCATGATTTTTTTAGTATCTTATTGACACAATGAAATATGACAATAAACACAAAAAAAAATACTTAAAAAAAAAACTTAAGACTAACTTAAGTCTAGTCAAAAAGACCCTCCCGAGTTGTCCCCGGCGAAAAGGTACCCATAATGCTAGCCGCATTGCCACGTTGCCTATAACCTTTGCATCAGGTACGAACCCGCGCGGGCGTCAGACCCCCTTTCCCTCATTCGACGTCCCAAAATGAAAAATGAAAAATTAGGTTTGTACCTAACCCTAAACCTAACCCGCTAAAAGCGCTGGTGGCCTAGCGGTAAGAGCGTGCGACTTGCAATCCGGAGGTCGCGGGTTCAAACCCCGGCTCGTACCAATGAGTTTTTCGGAAATTAAGTACGAAATATCATTTGATATTTACCAGTCGCTTTTTGGTGAAGGAAAACATCGTGAGGAAACCGGACTAATCCTAACAAGGCCTAGTTTACCCTCTGGGTTGGAAGGTCAGATGGCAGTCGCTTTCGTAAAAATTAGTGCCTACGCCAAATCTTGGGATTAGTTGTCAAGCGGACCCCAGGCTCCCATGAGCCGTGGCAAAATACCGGGACAACGCGAGGAAGAAGAAGAAGAGGTTTGTAGATTTACATTTTTTTTCAAAATTTTCAAAACAAAAAAAATCTTCATAAAAGCGAAACCTATAAACCTAGAATAATATATAATGCTGTAGTGATCGACATCAAAATCAAAGTGATTTGTTAAGAGTTAGTTAGTGGAAAACGTTTCCGCCCGAAATGGAATTGCATAGAAACAGTACTGTTATTTCGCTAGGATCGCAAAGCTATTCTTCCCTCTTAAGTTGGCTCATAAAACTGAGTCAAAAGAAATACAATATGTCTCAGCTTAAAAATATTACGTACAAAATCTACTACAGATATATTTTTCAATACCTAGTGAAAGAAGGTCATCGCGCCGTTTTCTATAGACGTTTTTCGGAATAAGGAAATCTACATGCATAATAGACCCGACCTATATACTCGTATATAATAAATATCCAGAAAACTTAGCGCCTTGAAATATTAAAGGTCAGCCGAACGGTAAAACTTAGAACGTGACATACAAAGTTATATATTCCGGCAGTAAAGATGTAATCCTCAAATGCCTTCATGAAGACTTTACTGAGACCTAAGTTCCCTAACGGCAAATGCAACTTTGTAGCCCCATAAGTTTCTTATGCTCGGTGTTCGAGGGTACAATATAATGTGTCCATCAATATGTCACTTTATTAGAACTGCTCAAGTGGAATATACATTTGGATAATTTCTGTCAAAAGTTATTTTCAATGTAAGATAAATTCGATTGAGAAAAAGCATGAAAGTATGACACGTCAAGGATTCACTTAGAACTTTTTGTTAGTTGTTGATTTCTTTGGAGTTCTCTATTGTGTTTTTCTTAGGCAGTAGGTACCTATACGACTTTTCGGTAACAATTCGTTCCATTACGTGCGTACCAAAGTATTGATTTCAACTAAATGCTTATGTATTCTATATTGGTTGTAAAAGTAATTCTAACGTCCATCAACTTTTCCAAAGCTTTCCTAAGCTAAGCTTTGCTAAGACGTAGGTTAAACTTTTCTTTCCAATAGTTACGGACTATGTTCTTTAATTATTCTGATTACATCTCTAAAGTTCTAATAATAGGATTCAATTTAACACCAATAGACATCAATATTTACGGAAATTACTAGCAAATACTCGAAGCTATCTAGTGCTAAATATACACAGAGACAATTTCGTGATTTGATGGCGCAGACTAGCGATTATATCAAATTAATACCGACTTAGTTGCCAAGCTGACCGCATTCAATAACCAGAATGCAAGGTAAATACATACAGTACCTAGTACCTACGTATTTGGAGCGGTATATTGGTTTTACAATTTTGATATTGTTATGACAAGACCTTGATACGCAACAAGAAGTGAGAACGAGAAGCCTGTAGTATTTTTGAAACTCGTATCAAAAAGTAGTGATAGGGTTGTGACAATGCAAATAAGAAACGATTTTTTACAATTAACATTAAATCTTCAAAGGCCATACAATCGATTATATTGGTGATGATTTATATTTTTAAGTAAACATACGTTCACAATTGGACGCGAACGCGAATGAAACGATTTGACACGAGCGGAATCGATTTGGTCGGTAAGTGGAGTCAAACTCTATTGCAATTGAGTTCCTTTTTATTACATAATGAAACTCAATTTATTTTTATTTTTATAATATTTTAATATTTATTTTGGTGATTTGTGTCTATTATAATGAGACATTTTGAGCTACGAATGTTTTTTTTGGCCTATTGGGATTCAAGTTAATTTTGTTAAAAAGGATTGATCTGAAACGTCATCGGCATGGAATGAAAAAAAAAAACAAAATGTCAACCTACACATTTGAAAATAGTACCTAGTTTATGTGACTGCTCCATAATGAATGGCATTAAATTACGAGTCATCAAGTAACATGCGAAATCTGACAAAATAGGGTCATGACGATGCCTGTGAGAATTACATTTCTGAAGTGATTATGAATAAATGACAGGATCAGGAGGCCTATTCTGATTTACCAATGTTTTAAGGGTTTTGATATTTTTATGGTACGACTTTAACAGAACTCACAGTGCACACGCGCGAACAAGACGTCTAATGACACGAATTTAAATGCATTTCGCTGGCACAAATCAGCGTAAGCTGTCGTCAAGGTCATTTCTAAATATATAGCATATCAAATCAATATCAGATTCTTAATAAATATTAAAATCAGAATACCGTTGCTAGTAGATAATCTTGCTCATATCAATCTATTCAAAGGTCAGTGGATGCTGTAAAGTCTAGAAGATGGTACCATCTTCAGCTGCAAAAGCTGAATTATTGAATAGAAAAAGATAATTAGTTAAGTACTTAATTGTCCGTCCGCAATTGTTTTTTTTTTTGTCTGGTAAATACATCTGTATATTTACGACTTTTAATGGAAATACATTAATTCTACTGATATTCTAAATGAGAAAGTTTTTATGAAGTACACTAATAAACAAGAATTGCTCATTCACGCAAAGATGGCTGAGCTGCTTCGGAGGAAACTTGGTTGACTGGAATAATTCCTTTCTGTATTTAGATCTCTTGCAAAATGAAATACCAAGTATAAACTGTGTATTACTTTCTGTAGGTCTGTTTGTGTAGGATTGTCCTTAAATATTTATTTATTTATAAAAATACGATAATAAAGAATAGTAAAAACACTGGGATAAGAAAAACACTTGTAGGGAAAAAAATAAAGATACTTAAATACATTAAAAACGAAATAAAATTGTCATATATGTATAAAACAAAACAAATTCATAAATTACCTATCCTTATATTTTGATTAATTTAAATGTTAATGTAGCAACTGAATAACTTGACATGTAATATTCAATATTTTAAATAAATGACTATGAATATGACTACAATACCTTACGAGATCTTTAAACTAAAAAAAGCGGCCAAGTGCGAGTCGGACTCGCCCACGAAGGGTTCCGTACCATTTATGACGTATTAAAATAAAACTACTTACTAGATCTCGTTTTAGAAACCTCAATATCATTTTTGAAGACCTATCCATAGATACCCCTAGATCCATAGATATCCATAGATAGACCCCCTACCACCAGAACCCAGACCGACCAATCAACCGCCAAGGATACCCCAGCCCTTGAGCTAGACGAAAGCGCGACCCAGAATATGTGACTATCATACTTACTCGTATTCATGTTTCTCGCCTATACACTTGCATGTTATCCTGGTACTAACTTACGCTCGTATCACTTAGTATTAAGACTAGCTTTAAATATTATTAGTATTTCTAATACACTTTACACTCTTCACACACACAGAATCTTTAAATTTAATTTCTCTCTGGTAATAGCATCATTACAAATCAAGCTTACTACACTCATCTGTCATTTATGGGTTCCTAGTACAAATTTGCTATTCATTCTCACTTTAAAAACTCTACCAAACAATCAGTCGGTTGCTTTACTTACACGATACTCACCTAAAACACACACCAACATAAAACCGCTCTACATTCTACATAATAAAACTTTTGTCTTTGCACATTCTACTACCATCTATAAGGTAAGTAACATTATGACTCTATTAAAACCCCTTGTTCTCAATTTCAACTTAATATGAATAATATACTTACAACAATAAGTGACTTAGATACTTCTGAAATATCGACGTCAGTTCAATGTGACATTCAAGACTTAAACAAACACATCACAATTTTCGATAACAGTTTTACTATAATATCGCAGAACATTAGGAGTATTTACTGCAACTTCGATAATTTTATTATTACACTTTCAGAGCTAGAGTTTAAAACCGATGTAATTATATTAACGGAATGTAGATTAAACGACACGAAACCATTACCCTACTTACCTAACTATACTGCATTATCAACTAAAAATAACCTAAATCAGAACGACGGAGTTGTGGTGTTTGTAAAAAACCATTTAAAGGCGGCTTTAGGCGAACTAGAGCTTGAACAAGCTTCTGGTATATACATTAAAATAAATAACATGATAATACTAGGTATTTACCGGTCACCTTCAAATACAAATGCAAATATTTTTATCAACTCTCTTAGCAACTATTTAGATATTATTAAATCGTTTAACAACATAATAATAACCGGGGACATCAACATAAATCTTATTTCCCGTCACCAAGATTCCCCACAGGAATGTTTAAACAGACACCAATATCTAACTATGCTCTCCACCTATGGCTTACTTTCTGCTCACTCACTACCTACTCGTATGAACAACTGTTTAGACCATTTTATATTAAAAATACAAAGTGACAAACTGACTGCCTCTGTGGCTGTTCTTAATACTACTGTGACGGACCACAATACCATTTTTCTATGTTTAACGGGTTACAAAGCTTTTGAAAAAACCCCTAAAATTCTAACAACTTACGACTATAATAAAGCCCTCGCAAACTTACAAAATAAAAATCTAGACTTTTTGCTATTAAGTAATGATCCTAATTTTATCCTTGATCAATTAACAAACAATATTCAAAATTCATTGGACGCAAGTAAAAATATCAAACTCATACCTAAAAGTCGTAGAATAATAAAACCATGGATTACTCCTGGAATCTTGCGCTGTATCCACAATAGAAATAAAATGCAACTTAAACTTCGTTCTGACCCACTAAATATAATCTTGAAGACTACGTTTACTAGATACCGTAATTATTGCAATAATCTTATTAAAAAGATAAAGCGGAATTATGAAAGGGAAAAACTTGCAAGTTCGATGAAAGACTCCAAAGCACTTTGGGACTCAATCAAGTCAATTACTCACTATAAAAAAGCTAAAAATAATAATAATGAACTACTAAAATGTAAATCTACCCCTTTAAATGCAGTTAATTATGTAAATAACTATTTTGCTAATGTTGGTAGAAACTTAGCCGGAGAAATCAATATCGCAGAATCAAATTCCTCCCCTAGTAGTGTAGCTCACCCAATAAAATCCAACCTTTCCTCATTTTTTCTTAGTAGCACTGATCCTCATGAAGTGGACAAATTACTTATGAACCTAAAGACCAAAAGTGCTCCCGGACTAGACAATATCCCCACAGAATTTCTAAAACTCTCCAGGCATCTCGTGGTCCCAGTAATCAGTCACTTGGCTAACCAATGTTTTATAAATGGAGTTTTTCCATCAGCTCTTAAGAAAGCTGTAATCACGCCTGTGTATAAGAGTGGGAAAAGAGATGACGTCAACAACTACAGACCTATTTCCGTTCTCCCTGCAATCTCCAAAATTTTAGAAAAACTAATTAATACTAGATTGATTTCATATTTAGATAAATATAAAATTTTATCTAGTTCCCAATTTGGCTTCAGAAAGGGTAAGTCTACTGAGGATGCAGTGCTAGCGCTCACTTCACTAATAACTAAGCATGTAGATAGAGGCGACCGTTGTATGGCAGTCTTTTTAGACCTTAAAAAAGCCTTTGACACCGTCTCGATTCCCACTCTTGTGCACAAATTAGAGCTGATTGGAATTAGAGGTAAACCTTTGGATCTGATGAGTGATTACCTGCAAAATCGGCAACAGCGTGTTAAAATTGAGGATTATGTAAGCCACGACTCAGACATATCCTATGGTGTTCCTCAAGGCAGTGTACTGGGGCCGACGTTATTCTTGATTTACATAAATGATCTGACCAACCTGCTTGTAAAAGATGGACAAGTGTTTTCATATGCAGATGACACGGTTGTAGTGTTTAACGGGAAGTCTTGGGATAGAGTCTACAATAGCGCCGAAATTGGTTTAAGGAAAATAAGTAATTGGCTAAAATGTAATCTTTTAACGCTAAACACATCTAAAACAACTTATACCTGTTTTACAAAAACCATAATTACTCAGCCATCTGATAATCACACTCTAAAAATACATACGTGTGATCTTATTAACACCAACGATTGTTATTGCACGCAAATAGAAAAAGTTAGCTCTACTAAATACCTTGGCATTCTAATTGACCAACGCCTTTCATGGTACTCACATATTGAATACGTAAATAATAGGATTAGGAAACTTAACTGGATTTTTAAAACTCTTCGACATGTAGCTTCAAAGCCATTACTTAATCAACTTTATACTGCTCTAGCCCAATCTGTAATGTGCTACTGTATTACAGTTTGGGGTGGGGCAGCCAAAACGAAATTTCTCGAAGTAGAGAGAGGACAGAGAAGTTTAATTAAGTTAATGTATTTTAAACCTTATAGATATCCAACTGAAGAGCTTTACAAATTTTCCGAACTACTTTCAATTAGAAAGCTATTTGTCTTGCAATCAATTTTAAAATTACATAAGTCCTTACCATATCCAATCCAAACCAATCTCATAACTATAGGGAGACGTAAGCAAAATGTTGCACCGATACCCCCGACTAAGTCACGATTTGCCAAGATTCAGTATAGTAGAGTCTCAGCTCATCTGTATAATAAAATTAATAATAAAATTGATATCTATCGTTTGCAGTTATTTAAATGTAAAAAAGTTGTGACAGAATGGTTAAAATTACAAAGCTATGATGAAGTGGAGACTCTCATATTATAATATACACAACAAATAGAGAATAGACCAACTAGCATATACATACATAACATATACACACAGATACACACACACGCACACACACACGCACGCACACGCACACACACGCACACACACACACACACACACACACACACACACACACACACACACACACACACACACACACACAGTTTAGGAAATTTGTATCACATTAGATTACAATTTACTCAAAGTTAAATGTATTAGTAAAATTCAATGTATTGATATTATAAATATCAAGATTGTTATATTTGTTCTTTTTACTCAGCAAAACTGCTTGTTTGTTTATATTATTTGTTAATTAAATTCTACACGTGTTGTTATGGAAGAGCGGGGTCTTCTGTCACAGGTATTTTATACTTACTAGAAGACTCCAACCTTTACAATTGAACCCTGTATCATTAACAAATAAAACATTTTCATTTTTCATAAAACATTTTCATACCCCACACGTATGGGTTTGATAATTTTTTTTTTTAATTTCATGACGTATTAAAAAAAAACTACTTACTAGATCTCGTTCAAACTAATTTTCGGTGGAAGTTTACATGGCAATGTATATCATATATTTTTTTTAGATTTTTCATTCTGTTATTTTGGAAGTTACGGGGGGGGGACACATTTTACCACTTTGCAAGTGTCTCTCGCGCAATATATTCATTTTAGAAAAAAATTATATTAGAAACCTCAATATCATTTTTGAAGACCTATCCATAGATACCCCATACGTATGGGTTTGATGAAAAAATATTTTTTGAGTTTCAGTTCTAAGTATGGGGAACCCCCAAAATTTATTGTTTTTTTTTTCTATTTTTGTGTGAAAATCTTAATGCGGTTCATAGAATACATCCACTTACTAAGTTTGAACAGTACAGCTCTTATAGTTTCGGAAAAAAGTGGCTGTGACAGAATCGGACAGACAGACGGACATGACGAATCTATAAGAGTTCCGTTTTTTGCCATTTGGCTACGGAACCCTAAATTAGATTAAATTAATATGTCGGTGTCTCTCGAAAGTTTTGTTACCATATTTTACCCCAACTTTATATGTCTGCCCATAATGTTCACACGTACTCTTTGTAAGCGTCGTTGGCAAAGCCGCTGAATAGTAGAAACTACGCCGAGCCAAAATTTCAGCTTCTGCTTTTATTCTACATGAAAACCCCTGTGGTGTTCAATTTAAAGCCCTACTTAACTCAGAGGGGATGGTAAGATATTTTCGGGGGCTATTTTATATATCGAAGATAAATTCTCTTACTACAATTTAGTAGTACGTACCCACTAACTACTAAATTTAATTTAACAATTAAAGTAAAATCAGTATACCGGACATGGGAGAGAACAATCACACCTGAGGATGCCGAAGACCGGGCAAAGTGGAGAAGATTATGTAGGAAAGAGGACCCTGGCGCTAGGCCGGGATAACGCTAGATTGAAGAAGAAGATAGCGGGCAGCCAAACTATTACCTAATTACCTTGTTTAAAACGTATTGTCAAACCCTATACACGTGCAACCTGTGGAGTGACTACACTAAAAAAGCCTACAGTGCTCTGCGCGTCCAGTACAATAACGCCTTCAGGGGGTTGTTAGGGCTGCCCTGGCGCTGCAGCGCGTCAGGGATGTTCGCCGCATGGAGAACCGACGGTTTCCAAGCCGTGATGCGGAAGCGGACAGCGTCCCTGGGCGAACGTGTTCGGGGCAGTACCAACACTCTCCTGAAAGTGATTGCTGAGAGGATGGACAGCCCTATCCTTATTCACTGGATGTCGCTGCATGCCATTCCAAACTGCAATTATACTTTTTACTAACACACTTAGCCGTAAGTCATTACTAACATAATATGGATGTTTTTGTCCGAAATAAATGTTTTCATTTCATTTCATTTTATGTAGGATTCTCACCGACCGCCTGGAGTCGGGCCGCACCGGAGCACATTTTCAATGTGCCTATAAGACACATTAAATGTAGCAGAAGCGATGGAGTCCGTCCGTGCGCGTCCGCGAGGAGCCGACCGGCCTGCGGCCGTAAATATGAAATGCACTCCGACTCCACCCGTTCGGTGGGAATCGTACTTTAATGATATCGTAGTCAAAATAATAACTTATAATGATATAATTTGTAAAACAGCGGGCAGTATTACTGGCAAAGATTGACAGTAATATCACCTGCTTACTACGGCTGCCAGAATAAACTAAAGCTCAGTTTATTTTGTCAATCAAGTTACCTAAAACCTAAAATATATTCCGGGTTTATCTAGTTGACACACTCCTGCCATGATTTATAAGTAGGTATTTTCACTATATCCAAGACTAGTGCAGAGCTAATGCAACAGTTTTAGAATGGGATTTAGAAACAGCGCGCCAAGAGGGACGTTTTGGAAATTCAATATCCCATACAAAATGAGACTTAACGCAAACGCGTACGTCACGTTTCGCTATCGAATAAATTTACATTAGGGGTTCTGATACTGATCTGTTAGTGTCAAAAGTGACGTTTTTGGTTAAAGGTTGACATAATGCGCAATTCAGCAGGTCCTCTAAAGGTGATAATATTATGTTTAAATTTGTATAATAATAATTTTCTTAGCTTCCAAATTATCGAATTATTAGTTAATAGAAATTTAATGTTATCGTAAATTTAGGCTAAATATATTACTTAGTGTAAATTTTGCATGCCAAGTGTGGCAGAACATGCATTCATGTAACCTATCTACTGTGAAATGTTCTAGCAAAATAAATGAGTCTGATTGGAACCATCTCATATTGGAATGATATCAGAACTATGTTATGCTAGATTAGTATTTTACTTTATTTAATTAATTTATTTATTATTAAGGGTTGCCAACAGAGGTGTAATACAAATACAATTGGACTTAAATAATAACCACAAAAATCATACCGGAGTATTCACCCAATTATAGGAAATTTAATGTTATCGTAAACTTAGGCTAAATATATTACTTAGTGTAAATTTTGCATGCCAAGTGTGGCAGAACATGCATTCATGTAACCTATCTACTGTGAAATGTTCTAGCAAAATAAATGAGTCTGATTGGAACCATCTCATATTGGAATGATATCAGAACTATGTTAGATTAGTATTTTATTTTATTAATTTATTTATTTATTAAGGGTTGCCAACAGAGGTGTAATACAAATACAATTGGACTTAAATAATAACCACAAAAATCATACCGGAGTATTCACCCAATTATAGGCAAACACAACTTGCTTATACTACGCGCTTACATTTTGTACTTATGTTAAGATCCTTAACCTTAACCTTAGCCAAAACAAAACAAAAAAAAGCTACACGCATTAAGATACAAGAAAGCAAAATGAAACGACTCTAGTTCTGACTGGCTTAACGATGCTTTTTGATCACATATTATGTAATTGTGATTTATAACTAATAAAAAAACCGCGACCATATTAGCTCACAACTTTAGTAATAAGTAACCCCCAAAAAACCTACGTAACTAAAAAGTTTAAGAACCATTGCTATACAAGTTACTTCGTTGACAGCTTATACAAAAGTAGTATTTTGCACAAACGGAATAACCAGTTTCATTTCACCTTACATCGCGTAAACTGCTGAAAACTGGCTTTAACTTTTAATGAAAGAACTTACTGAAGGCTGGTTGTTGCTTGGGTTAGCTTTCCGGCATAGATTACCTGCCACAGATTCCGTGAATCGTTTACGAGATCTTGCCTACCTAATCTATCTAATATAACTCTAACTACGAAATACTTATATCAAGTATAGGTGTGGCACATGTGTGGGCGAGACCACATACTCGATTCAATTCAAACAAATATTCTGAATGGCGCAGGTTAGGTTATGTAGGAGTCTCCTCACAAAACCGTTTAATTTTGCTCATATTTTTTAAACTGTAATTTTTCTGCGTCCAAAGGAAAAAAGCACCCGCGGCATTAATATATCTGACCTCATTATTTTTGTCATTACTTCATCACGTATTCTAATTAGGGTCAGATTCGTGGTTTGTTTAATTTTATAAACAATTAGATAGCTAAAACATTCAAATGGGCCGATACCTCAGAGTACCCTGGCGGGTCCATCGAAAACGCGTTTTATACTTATGTGAATTTATTTTTTTGGTATTTAGTAAATTCCTCGCCCGTCCTGCTGCACCCATGCCGTGGTTATTTTGGTCCACCTCTGTGGGTGCATGCGGCAGACCAAACATGGCCGGCCCAGTCCCATTTCAGCTTGGCGTGGCGGTCTTAGCTCCAACATCAGTACGTCATGCGTGTTTTTGAGCGCAGCGTAGAGTTACGGATTCGGTTAATCCGTTTTACTCCTAGTATGCTGCGCTCCATAGCATGGGCTATGGATCGGCTAGGCCCAGACGGAGATAGCGGGATCACCTGGACGCATATCTCAACGACTCGCCGGAGAGTGTTCAAAACCGAAACGATTGGAATTCGGGGGGAGGCTTTTGCCCAGCAGTGAGACACCGTATAGGTTTAATAATATATTTAGTAAATTATCGATCCCAAATAGGATTTGGTGGCTTCATTCCCCTCTGTTTGGACCAAAAGTGATGCATATTCGATTTTAATATTTTGTTATATCTTGGTCAAAACTTGTAGAAGTATTAATCGTCAAGGGAATAATACGAATCCAAATCCAATTTCCGAAGAATTACCCATAACCAGAGCCTGGAATTCTCGTAGATTTTTGACATAGTATACGGACTTCTCGTTTATCGACTTCCGATCATACATAATAAAAATCGGCCAAGAGCATATCGGGCCATGCTCAGAGTAGGGTTCCGTAGTTACTCTTCCGTCACAATAAGCTAAACTGGAGCTTAAAGTATAGTAGATTATTAACCAAAGGATGGGATAGTACGTCTTTTTACTATGAACGGGAAACTTTTTGCGATAACTCTAAAACAGCTAAACTGATCATATCCGCTATAGTTTTTATTTAATGTCTTTCTTAAGCTCTACTTCCACGATTTTTTTCATATTTTTTTGACCTATGGTTCAAAAGTTAGAGGGGGGGGGGGACACTTTTTTTTTTCGGAGCGATTATCTCCAAATATATTCTTTTTATCAAAAATGTTTGTTAAAGACCCGTGTTAGTTTTGAAAGACCTTTCAAACGATATCCCACACTGTAGGGTTAAAGCATAAAAAAAAAATTCACCCCCACTTTACGTGTAGCGGAGGTACCCTAAAAAAAATACTTTTAGGTTTTATTCTACGACTTTGTCGGCTTTATTGATTTATATAGCCATGCCAAATTTCAGCTATCTAGCACTAACGACCACGGAGCAAAGCCTCGGACAGACAGACAGACGGACATGGCGAAACTATAAGGGTTCCTAGTTGACTACGGAACCCCAAAAACGAGGAGTCCCTATGATAGCTCAAAAATTCTACGAGAATTCCGGGCTCTGTCCATAACTATTAACTCTTTACAATCCTGCACCAAATTAACTATTTCTGTTTAGCCCAATGGTTGACTGGTAGAGAATGCTTCAAGGCGTTAAGTCCGCCATTTGTACTCTTTTTGTAAATTTGTAAATAAATTAACAAAACAAAACCAAATTCAACGGTAAGTCATCATTTCATGATCCTCAATCTACTGTTATGGTTCTGCTTTACAAAATGTTGGTTTGCGAAAACAAAGCACAATTACATAAAAAAAAGACTCAAAATCTTTAATAAATTTAAATAAGTAGAAGAGAAGCCCGTAAACAATAGTATGTTGGCGCCATATGATTGTGACATCAACTCACTTTTTATATGCTTCATATATTTGGTAAGTGATCTGTGATCTCGGTTACACGAATTTCCTTTTAATTTTCTGCATACTGACTTTGATACGGAGATGTGCAAATAATGGCGTTAATGAGAAACTGTATGAAGCTGAAACTACAGATAGATATACAAATAGACGTACAAATTTAATTACAGATGCTAAGATATTATTTATACAGACTGATCAACGGCAGTTCAACATGCTGCAAATTCAACCTTTTGGAAACTCAACATTTTAGGAATTCAACTTTCTGTTCCTAAAGGGATTTCTGATTTCAAATTTAAATCACTTTCGAATGCGACGTAGGAGCGGAACGTTGGGGGTGTTTACCGTACCGTACCGTACCTCGAAAGGAAAAAACGAAACCCTTATAGGATCACTTTGTCCGTCCGTCCGTCCGTCTGTCTGCCTGTCTGTGTGTCAAGACCCTTTTTCTCAGGAACGCGTGATATCAAGCTGGAATTAATATCAAATACTTAGGTCTACTGTCTCTTAGAGCTGTGAAAAAATCAAGCTTCTAAGCCAACGCAATCAAAAGATACAGCCGTTTATGCCGAAACTTTCTGCAAATTTTCAAGATTCGCAAGGGAATCAAAACCTACAGGGTACTTCCCGTGAACTCAGAATCTTGAAATTTGGTACGAAGCAACGTCTTATAGCACAGATAAAGGAAAAATTGGGAAAACCGTAAATTTTTAGTTACATCATATAATAATATATACCAACAGGTTGGTACGGAACCCTCGGTGCGCGAGTCTGACTCGCACTTGACCGATTTTTTTATATAGTATCGCAAGGCGTTGCATTTATTTCAGAGCTATGCGAAAAAAGATTGCAGAAGTGCGTACACAGCAAATAAAAGGTCGACATTTATTTACAAACAATTAAATCCCCATTCATCTTCTTTTCATATATAAATGAATAGTTTTATTTTATGTTTAAGTATTTGTAGGATTTGTTCATTTAGTATCGTAAGGCGTAAATTTGCATTAATTTCGGAATCTTGCGGAAAAGATTAGAGAAGTGCAAATACAGCGAAGGTCGACATTTATTTACAAAAAACAAGATCTGAATTCATCTTCTTTTCATATGAATAAATAGTTTTATTGTATGCTTTAGTTTTTTTAGGTTTTTTTAATTATTTAGTATCGCAAGGCGAAATTTGTATTAATTTCGGAACTATGCTGAAAAGAATGGAGAAGTGCGTATACACCGCAGATCGACATTTATTTACAAAAAAATAAAATCCGCACTTATTTTCTTTTTTTTATTGAATTTTGAAATCGGAAATCTGCCGTCGGACATACTGTATTAGGTATAATGTTGACGGCAGAGTCAACTATGCAGTCATTGTGTAGATTACCTTTAGGTCTGCCATCTGCCCCTCATCTCAAGTGGTTTGTAAAGAAGTTGTGTAGTGTGTTTTAGTAGAGAGTAGATAGGTTTTAGGGCTAAAACTATACTTTATATATCCCTTTTTTAATTGCACAGGCGAAAAAATACTTACAAATCACTTTTTTGCAGCCAAGCCTAGTTATATTCTTACTAGCTGACTATAAATAATAACTTCATATTCTCGTAAGACCCAAGGTCCTACCTATAAGACTTATTCAGTTCGATGAAATTTAAATCATATTCAATAAAATTATGTGAGTAACCTGTATAACATCATTTCAATGTGTTGTATCCCACGGGAATTTTATACTTAAAATTAAATAATAACCCTCTGTTCCACTTGAATTCAATTGGAACAGAGTTGCTTTTGTTTTGTTTCGTTCAATTTTGAAACAAAATAAAATCAACGGTATTCCTTGCACTATAGGTTCGAATGTCATTGGCAAATTTTGTATTTTTCATTTGTAAGCCTTAGGAGGATAGATTAACCCGCCTTAGTTAAAAGGTTCATCAGCATTTCTACAAAATGCGGTTTTAATTTTTATAGACATACAATAGGTTCTATAACGAAACTAAGACGCTTAATCTTCACGTTAAATGTATATAAAATTTGACTGTAGTTAAGTTGGTTAACTATGACGTTATTCTTGAAGTTCCAGCTTAATAGCAGTAATAAAAACTGTAAAATTCAGCCGAAGTTATCGCACCGCGCTATTTCCACTCCCACATCCCAGATTCATACAAGAGAATGTCTTTCGCAGGGAAAGAAACGGAGAAAATTAGTTTTATGCCCAAACTTAACTGCTGGAACATTGACGTGGTAGATCTGATAAGAACAGTACGAAAGACGTATTGTTGTACACTGCAGAAGAAACCGATCTTTGGAAATATGCTGTTATTTGGCTCTTTATAGGAAGTGGATTCAAGTATCATAGATTGGTTTAACAATATCATCAGCAGGCGAGTTTAAGGGCCAGTTGCACCATCCACACTTGACAGACTGATCAACGTCACCGGGCGTGCCGCGGCAGTTTACTATGAAACTTCCCATACAATAAAATTTAGCGAACGCTTTAACGCTAGACAGTTTGGTGCAACTGGCCCTTAGAGTGCGTCAGAATGGAGTGTGGAATATCTGGACAACAATTGGTTTGTTGAAAGGCAATCTTACTCAATCTCTCTCTCCCTCTCTCTCTGATCGTTCTGATGATACAAACTACTGTGATGATCATCACTGGATAGTCTACATTTGGAGAATGTATAATTTGCATGCACGGTAATCACTTAATTATATGATTTTATTGTAATTTGTATCCTGTGCATAGGGAAATAGTTTATTTGTGGTAACCATCCTGCTAAATAGCCACAAATAAACTAAATTAAGAAAATTACCACCTTATTCTATTTTTTTTAATGCCTTTAGTTAAAGTTGAATATATCTATTAATCAGAAGTGTTTTAATTTTAAAAAGAACGTATTATTAGATTCCCATACAAAGTGAAGAGCATACGCATCCCGCACATTTAATTAGGAACTATTTTCCTTTGCCCAAAAATGAAGAGAAACGATGACCCTATATTGAATACCTACATGCAATTTTATGGGCCGTACTTTGTCTCAATATTGTCTCACAGGCTTTGCCCAAAGCCCACGCGTACTGATTTAAATATGTGTGTATCTCGTTGAGCTATGGTCTCAATAAGCTAGTGCCAATTCCTATATAAAATGGCTGCTGGGTTGGCGCGAAGCCAATATTTCACCAGCCAAATAATGTAACAGTCATGCATGGATCGACGCTTGGATATCTCACATATTGCTGACTAGAGTTTGTCGATTTGTGGAGATAAAATAAACGAAACGTCATACGTTTATAGATGTTAAAAGCATATTCAGGTAGATGTTCAAATAGTCTGAGATGCAATACGTTTTATCCGCAGCTGTTATTTTGCTTTTTAGGGTTCCATACTTAAAAGGTACCTACAAAAGGAACCCTTATGGGACTCTGTCCGTCCGTCTGTTACATCGCTAAATATCTCGATAACAACTTAAGCTATTGATATTAAATTTGGAATAGTTATGAACAACGCTAACCCAGGCACATTGAAAGAGTTTTTTTGGTTATTTCATTTTTATTTATTATGGAAAATGCTTGGGCTTTATCAAGAGGGGGCAAAATGTCAAAGTTTAGTAGTGACTAGATTATGTGGGGTATTATTTGAAAGAGTACAAATTGAAATTAAAATTTCATAGAGAAAAAAAAATGATTTATGAAGGAAA
Source organism: Cydia pomonella (assembly GCF_033807575.1). Classification (NCBI taxonomy): domain Eukaryota; kingdom Metazoa; phylum Arthropoda; class Insecta; order Lepidoptera; family Tortricidae; genus Cydia; species Cydia pomonella. Next base: position 4,325,453 of record NC_084713.1, on the reverse strand, counting down.
AATTATCATAAATTTTACAGAAAAAATATAATCAGACCTCTATCTTGGTAACTTTTTATTAAATAACAGAACTCCTTTCCGAAAACAGTTTGCAATTTAACCCACTTAACGTGTGTTTATTACACTTGAAATGTCTATGAGATTACATTAAATATACCTTTTTTCAAATAAAAGAACAGTTTTTGAAATCGATTCACATGATGGAGAATTATCCTCGAAAAACCAACATACGTGAATTACATCGCGCAATCAGTTAGACAATTTGCCGATAGATGGCGCTGTACACAACTATACTTAGTGTAGGTACTTCTGTTCAAAAGTCTTTCGCCTTTATAGTTACACGAGATAATTCAAAGTTTGTCCGGTTTTTTTTTTTGCTTAGGGCGCTCTTATAGACAGATTTTAGGTTTTTGAGGGGGTGAAGCAGACGAAGTGGTAAAGCAGGCAAGCGGGCGCCCCGCGCGCCGCGCTCGCAGCAAGCCTACGTCCTTATTCTGACGCCATCCGTATTCTGGTTTGTTAGTTCTGGGATCTTTTCCGGTTTATATTGATTATGATTTAAACTTAATGAAATTAAAAATTTGATTATTATACATAATACTAGACTATACCGCGGCAAATTGAGAACCTAGTAAAATGATACCAAATCGTTTTGTGTCGCAATAATATTACTTACTAATTCAGACAAAAGTTACAACTGTCTGCTTTAAATCATATATAGATACCTATTCAAAACTTAGTTGACCTTAAAAATGCAATAGAAGTCAATTTCGGGCAAGTAGTGAAAAAAGGAAGAATACTAGCAAAGCTAAGTAATTTGTGGAAGTGAACGTAAAAAGGTAGCATGTTTTTGCTGGTATTGAGATAACTGAAAACATAAGCATAAGGTATGCACAAGCATATGTAGCTCCAAAAAGTAGATAAATTATGCTATCTTCTCAAAAAAGAACCATGACTCTAACTGTAACGACTATTTCTATATTATTTTTTGAATTGACGACAATGAAGACGATTATAAATTTTAAATGCAAAAGTCGAGAAAACTGCTATTATTATTTATTATTTAAAGTTTATAATGGCAAAAATGCACTTATACTACTACTACTACTTCGAAGTTATATAGTAATGAGTATAATTGACTGACTTTAATTAATGTCTAATAAAGAATCAGTCTGTTATCTGTCTACTCTGTCTGTAATCAAATATTACAAGTATATTTGACCCACTGAGGTTTCAGATGAAGTTGAAAATCTGCATACATATGTAAGTAGGGTGACAATGAAATATTATGGTACCATCGAGCTGATCTGATGCATGAGAGAGGAGGTGGCCATAGGAGCTCTGTGTCAAAATATCGCAACCAAATTGCGTTTGAGGTTGTTAGAATTGTCTCAATGAGTATTATTTTCCTTTGGAAAGAAGTACAGTTAAGACCTGTTCCGTAAAGTTAATTAACATAAAAAACTTTCCGATGAACAAAATTATTTTATCGTCAACTATGTTATTTATCCCTTCAAGTGGTGGCCCACCACTCACGGGTCGATGCGATAGCCAGAAAGCTGTCGGCCAACAGAGGGTGGTTAGTGAGGTGTTGCCATATTTAGTGGCAAAATTAAAGGCTTTAAAGTATATTTACGCTCTTCTAGCGCCCAAAAGTAGCTAGCAAGTTAGACAAGGAAAACATAAATACACACGCTTTTTAACGCTTGGTTGCTAAGGACCGTTCATCCGGGATCGAACGCCTAGATCGAGTTCTGTGTTGATTTTTAAAGAGGTTATTTTGTAAATACACGGTACCCTCGAGGAAACGGAAAGATTTTAACAATATATTCCGGATCGTATTTAGAGGCAAAAATGTCATATAAACTTTTTTAATTCGCCTAGTTTCAGAGTTAATACCAATTTAAAAAAATATTTTTCGTTGTGTTTTAGTGCATAGCGCCTTTTTGATGGCTATGTCGCCAGTCGCCACTTTGGGACCTAGTCTAGACTACCTTCTTAACAGATATCAAAGTCACAAGGTACCATTTGAATAGACTAATTTTTACGAAAAAAAATGTACCAATTTATATTAATCCATAAATTTTCCAAGAACATGATCTTAATATGTTTAAAAACATACAAAAAGTAAAAAAAAAAAAACAATTTTTTTTTGCGGAATTGACTTAAACTTGTACATGAAATTCTTCTTATGACCTCAGGAATACGTGGTTAAAAAAATTCCGTTTCCTCACGGGCACTTTTTATGACTGAACCTTTGAATTTTAAGCCCTACGTAAAAAATTAATACCTCCAATCATAACTTTGTTTTGTGGTGGTAGTCATTTTTAATAAGGAAACTGGAAAACTATCACTGTTGCTAGGTTTGATTAGTTAGGTGCATGTGGCGAAATGCATAAACATTACAATAATTTAACAACAACAAGGACAACTTCAACAGAAGGACATGATGTCACGATCCTCAGCATTGAGGGACCAAGAAGAAGAAGACAATAATTTAATTGTTCTAATCGAATAGCGTATTTAGTGCTTATTATTTAATATTGGCGAGAGGTACAAATATATACGAACTTCCGAACCGAGTACTTGCAAAATTTTGAATGGAATTTGAAGGGTAAATATCATTCCTGCTCACCTTACAAAATAAAATAGTTGATAAATGTTGTAAATAAAGTCTTAAGTGTATACCATATGAAAGTCAATAAACCAGAAATACCAAACAAATTCAACACTTATAACATAAACTATTACAGCCATTTGAGCACTTCCACAAAAACGTGAAATGGTACCTTTCACTAAGCACTATTTAAATCCAGTATATCTCCTGCATCCTGTATGTGTTAAAAATGAAGCTGTTCCAATATAATGACTTATATAAATTAAACAAGCGGATTAATTTTATTTGTTTACGTTAGGTATTCAATTTGATTATTACTGTAATAGCCATTTAAAATATTATTTTACCTAAATTGATAATTAAAAGTAGGTACCCCTCACGAAATAAGTACTACTGAATTTTATACTTAGCAGTGTTTTTTAAAATGTACATGTATTTTACCTTCCTCGTATTAAAAATGAAAAGTAGAGTGTTTAACTCGGGTGCAAGGCACCATTTCATCATTTGGTTAATCGTGGCTGTATGCCGGACAGGTGCGTGTGTAAAACTTGTCAAAAAAGATAATATGACGGATGGATGTCTGAAATGTCACCGTATTTAAGAATCAATTAGCTTAAAAATTAGTTTTTTCTTCGTAAGAGTGATGAAAACATTGTGTGTATAACATATTTGTGTATTTATAGTGTGATTATCCATTTTATGTAACGTCCGCTAAACTAGCACAGGTCCGACGCTGACAGTGGTCACGGGCGTACTGGCGTACTGACGGTATTGCCGCGCAGGGTAACGTTTAGTAGACAAAATGTTGAATTCATAATTATGAATGAAAAATTTAACGCATCGATAAACTGACAAGCAAAATGTTAGAGTTACTTAAAAGCTATTGAATGAAGTAAATTTCATATTGATATTCATCATAGTACTTCTAAAATATCGAAATAAATACAGTTTTAAGCATATTTTCAAAGCAAAAATCTATCGAGAAAAAGATGAGCCATCGTGTTTCTGACAAGCATACGGCTAGTTCAAAGACTGAAGTTATACATACTAGAAAATAATCGATGAAATCCTTGTACAAGCCTGTAAATATCGATTTAAAAATAGCGCATTTTACTATACACCGCGCCTTAGACAGCTAAAATCTAAATATATTATCTAAGATAAATACATTCCGCATGGACTATTACAGAATCCACATCTCATCGTACTTTGGTTTCGCGTTTTATTAGGATGGCTATATAGAATTAGGTTACTATGATGGTCAGGTTACGCTTTTATTTTTAACCCATAACTAGTTTCGAAAAATTTTGCAACTTACATGAGAGTAAGTAATGTCATAAAATAAACTAAATGAGTTGTTGAGATAAAATAAGCGAAAAATAATAAAATACGGCGGAAAGCGCCGAAATTTTGAAACGTAATAAATAAAAGAGCCTCGGTAGAGAGTACCATTTTGACTGTACTATTTGGCTTTGAAATTCTAGGTCCATGGGGTCCCAGCGCGCACAAGTTTTTTGCAGAAATCGCAAAACGTCTGGTTGACGTAACTGGTGACCGAAGAGCTGGCGGCTTCCTCGCACAATGTATCAGTATTGCGATACAACGAGGACATGCCGCTAGTATCCTTGGTACAATACCTCAAGGGTCTATTTTAGATTTAAGCTAGTTAAAGTAATCCTCTGTATGTATACATATCATGTATATTGTTATTGTAAATAAAAATATTCTGAGATTCAAAATAAATAAATGAATTGTACATGGATCCATCATATTTGATAACTTTGATATAATAAATATAATATTAGTTGGTAACCTTGAGGCGTTACATGTGTTCTAATTAATAATAAAATGATCTATGCCAACCCGATACCGAGTAAATAATATATAAGGTGAGTAAATTTAATATTAATTTACCAGGCTGACCTTCGCTTCAGATTTAAGACCTTTTTACTCGATACATGAATAAAAGATGGTAGTGTGTCTATGTTCATACTCGTCGACAGACAAGGAGGCATAATAATTATTCTGATTGTAATTACAGGTTATGTTATTATAATTACACTACTTATTATAATTACACACAAAAACAATACGTAAGAAGACATACTCGTACTAGGCCAATTAATTTAGATTCATAAAAAGCGTTTTGAGGAATGAATTTCCAGCAAGCTGGAAATCATTTTCATACCTTCATTTGGTCCTAAATGAGTGTAATCCGAGTTCGCGCAATCCCAGGAAAGTGTGCATAAATTTTGAGAGCCTTCGGAGATACATTTTTCCTTGGACGCCCTACTAACCTACTAATACTTTAAAAAGTCCAATAAATGTATAATAACTTTCTTAACCGCAACCCATTTGAACAAAAGTATTTTACAAATTGCTATCCGAGAAGTTAGCACGCGCTTGTCATAAATAGCCCACCAGATTTAGTAGGCTTTCTTACAGGAATGCTCGGATTCAATAATAAATATTAGTGGTGGTGAGTGGAGCTTGGATACAAGAAGTGGTATGATTTAGCCGAATATTTCACTTCTGATAGAAAAAGGGAGGGTGTTATCGAATAACGACACGTGTGTGTGTAATCAGTTTAAAGAATGTCAAACCTTTTTTTTATCGGTTTAATTCGATTACGGAAGAACAAACAGCTCAATTAAAGAAAAAGTTCAATAAAGTTGGTTCTGCTCTGCTCAATTGAAAAAAAAACAGCTCAATCAAAAACGGCCTAATAAAGGTATTCTGTTTTCTTAAAGAGTCACAATTATTTGAACAAAAGTGTTTCATAAAGAGCTATCTGTGAAGTTAGCACGCGCTCATCATAAATAGCCCGACAGATTTAGTAGGGAAAAGGGAGGGTGTTATCGAATAACGACACGTGTGTGTGTGTGGGTAATCTTTTTCAAGAATGTCTAACCTTTTTTAATTATTTTGGTCAAATACTCGATTTCAGAAGAACAGATCAATTAAAAAAAAAGTTCAATAAAGTTGGTTCTGCTCAACTCAATTGAAAAACAAACAGTTCAATTAAAAATGCTCTATAAAAGGTATTCTGTTTTCTTAAAGAGTCTCAATTATTTGAACAAGTGTTTCATAAAGAGCTATCTGTGAAGTTAGCACGCGCTCATCATAAATAGCCCGCCAGATTTAGTAGGCTTTCCTAGCCGAATGCTCCGGAAACAATAATAATATGTTCGAATGTTATACGATTATTGTGTATTATTATTATTATTATTTTTCATTTATTGCACAAATCACAATATACAATGTACCTATAATTAAAGTTTCGCCAAACTGTAAAACAGTTTGTTGTATAACAGTTTTGTGTGCTGAACTTTCAAAATATTTAAAGAATTTAGGTTTAACCTTTATTTTATTGGTTGAAATTTACAATTTTCAAAAGAAATCCTTAAATCTTATCCTCGATATTCCTGAATTCTCCTAGCTCGTTTAAAAAAGACAAATCCTATTGTGTTACTTATTTATTGTACTACAATCGATCTCAAAATTTTACAAAGAGCTGTGCACCAGATTTACTACACCTTCCTACTGAGGGATTTCTCGGGATTCTATAGTAGTTTCGGTACAAGAAGGTGTATGGTGGTCGAGAATCACTCGACTCGAGATGAGTATTTTTAGATTGTTTTTTAACAAGCAGGAACGTCTGCGAACGATGCTATTAAGCTTAGAATAAATTTAAAGTGGAAAAAGTTACTGCCTTGGGTGAGACTTGAACTCACGGCCTCTGGATCGATACTCCAGCGCTTTGCCATCTGAGCCACCAAGACCTCGTCCATAGGCATCAAATTTTCCTACCATATGGGTCTAGGGGACCCTAGCGACATATCTACCGTAAGAACATTCTACTTCTTAGACGGCTACCGGAGCTCCAAGTCATATTGGAAATTCACCAGTAACGATATTATTATTCTGAGTATTTTTAGATTGTTAAACGGGGACTTGCCGTAGGTGAATTAATTTTAGGTGTTTTCGTATTGCATCTTTATTGCACAATACACAATAATACATTATGGCGGTCTTAATGCCGTAAGGCATTATTTACCAATACTTTAACCAATGGGTCAAATCAGAAAGATTAAGTAGGTGCTCTTTGGCCCTTTGTATTTCCTGGCTGGGAAGGTAAAAAAAATACATTGACAGTGACAAAATTTCAATAAGTTATATAACATTACGTTGTTTACATTGTAATTAAGTTACTTGATTAGTAGGGTGACCATAAACGTTGATGAAGAATGGAGAACAAGGCGTTAGTTTAAAGAAGCTAAATATGGTTACTGTTCACGACTTAAAAATTAGCCTATATAGGTAGGTATCACTTATGTATACACCTGATATGCTTACTTAAGTTTATTTTAAGTTAAACCTCAGCCGCTCGTTAGTTAAATTCATAAGTAAGTAATTAAATTAATTTTTTCCAATTATTATAAGCAATAACATATACCAACTAGGTAACTTGAAAAACTCGTCTCTCCTCGTGCCCACCAGGAAAGAAAAAAATAAAAGGAAACACTTCAGACTCGAAAAATCACAGTACAAAAAGCTTGATGACTTAAATCACATTCAACAGAATAACGGAAATTGAACTGCCGTGAATACAAAATTTCATTTCCCATCTCATATAAAATATCAAAGGTATTTTTATGTACTTAGTTTTTTTGCGTACCTAAGGTTTGTGATGGCTTACTATTTACAAAACGTTATGAAGTAGATAAAATTCCAGAAATAATGTTGATATTGAAACTGACAAGCCAAAAACTTATTTTGACATCAGAGTGATATTTGAATCATGTTATTTAGCTATCGTGCGTCTTGGCTACACCAATACTGGACATGTACACGTACTGGACAAGTACTAGCAAGTGCACGATAATTGCATGACATCAGTTGGAAGTCATTCTGATATCTGATAAACGATTTCATTCATTCATTCAGTGCACTTTCGAATTGGCTTAGTACTCGATTACTTGTGTATTCTAATTATGAGTATCTTCTAGTAAAAACACTGTTTATTCTGCATCATACTAGGTATTATAGATTTAGTATTGAACGTATCAAAATAGTTTTTGTTAGTGTATTTAAAACATCACTTTAAGTATTACTTATTTTATATCTGTAGTACAAAGACTTGAAACCCCAGGCTCCATTTGAAGTCACTATATCTCTAAAGACCCAAAGGCCTATAAAAGGCCTCCTATTTCATTGTGATTTAAATCTTTATTTTGACAAATTAAAATTGCATTTGCCTTGACAAGTTTTGATGTCTTGGCGACTAGAGGTCAAACTTCGAATCCGTAACAAGTCAAAAGTCAGCTTTTGAGTGCGGCGTTCGATAATCTTCGTTTAGTGAGTTGTAGGGGCCAATAGGTATAAAAATTTAATGATGAAATTCAACGAAATAAAAGTAAAATACTCTAAGTATCTTAAATTAAAAAAGTGGCTGTGACATAATCGGACAGACAGACGGACATGACGAATCTATAAGGGTTCAATTTTTTGCCATTTGGCTACGGAACCCTAAAAAGAAGACAGAAAATAGAGAAACAAAATAACTTGACAAGATATCTATGAATTTTCTCAATATAAGAAGCTTGTTTCCAAAATATCTAAAAAAACGCGTTCAACATTCTAGTGTAAGGTAAGGTGGGATAAGACGAACATAGTTTATTTTGGTCGGGGCAAGATTGTTACCCATTTTACCCGTGAACAAGACGCATGTAACTGCGTCAAAATATCGGGAGCTCAAAAACAATACACAAGGTATTCACGGTTTATATCCCGGTCGATTTAAGTCTAGTGAAACTAACCGTGGATCATTCAAAACTGTTAGTATGAGGATTCCCTGCAAGTGTTTGTCTATCACTACAAGCTGGGATGGTTAGAGTAGGGCTACTTCGTTTTACGCAAAATAGGCACAATGGTTGTAGATTTGCGGAAAATACCCAGAAGAACTAACTAAATGTTAGTCTTGCCCTGGTGATAGACCTTTTTTATTTGTTCGCGGAGTGGGCGAATGCAGTCTAACACCACCTTACCTTATGTGAAGTTTTACAACATTAAGCACCACCGTGCTGGTTGTATTTACATAAAGGTGTTTTCTAATCGGCTCTCCACGGCAGTAACGCTTTATTGTATTCCGACCAAACATCTTCTTCCACAAAACAGGACATATTTTACAAGCTGGCCACACTTCAAAACTAAGTTCTAATAATAAAACCGATTTGAAAATCGACTACTTCCAGTCTTCAGCGCTTTTAGTTCTCAAGAAAAATACTACGATCCTTTCCAGATGTCTCTAACTCCCGAACGCCTCCAACATAAGCATCCTCTATATTCTTCTCACACATGCTTCCATCGTAATTGGAATTCTCATGTATATTGTGATCTTATAAAAGGAAGATTGACGTCGAAGCGTTAAAATCCCCTTAAATATAATATTGGTGCGCTATTGACGTTCCCTTTGTGATTCTCAATGAATGGGAGTGATTCCGACGAAATTCCATTGATATGTGCCTTCATGATTGATTCTTGACGAGAGGTTGAGTCGTATGAATGTCTTTTGTTTTGGGGCTTTGTGAGACATTGAAGGAAAATGTGTGAGGGAATCAGAGTTTTGAACTACTTGAAAAAATCTCAGTTTGGTGAAATCTTGATTATAGGTACGGTTCACGTCTAATAATAGTTTGCGCAAGACATGCTATTAGAGCTGGGTCTTAACCTCCTAAGACCCAGATGCAGTTGTTTTGTTTTTGAATTGAAATTGTTAGTTGTTTCGTTAAAGTTCATAATATATCGTCGAAAAAGGGTGTCTCAGTTGTTACAGCCTTAAATGTAATGAAATTATATGTAAAGAAGCATTAAATTTTTTTCTTACTGTATTGTATACAATTATAAAGTTCAGGTCCTTCTCCGATTGCAGCTCGCTGAGCACACTGAGCGGACGGCCGATTGTTATTTTTAACTCAAAAAGTAAAGTTCAATCAAAAATATCGTTTTGCATTTTTAGAAGCAATTTTTCGTGTTTATAGCTGTCGTGAAAAAATAGTTACGTATTTTTTTTAATGGTGAGTTTTAGACCTATAATCATGTTCATGTTATTTTATTCGAGCGTAGTTGTCTAAGATCAGGTGGGGTAAGAGTTGTATTTTATGCAACCGTTGTATAAGAAGGGTCAAAAAAGGCGCGTGGCATGAGTGTAAAGGAATACGCCACGAGCATTTTTTGGCCCACTTATACGAGTCAACAAAAATAAATCTTAATTTAGGTACACAAAGCAAAAGTATATAGCATAGATACGCGAGCATACCTTGTTACGCGCCCGGGCCGCCCCGGCCCGGCCGGTCAGCGACACCTTCTCGTAACTCATGAGGCCCTGGTACTTGCTCTTTGCTAAAGTAAATTTTGGACATCTTTTTTCTCGATTTTGGCCACAGTAGCCACAGTAGTAGTATGGAGACTAACAAGCAACGCTAAGCAGTCTTCGTAGTCTATGGGTGTTGCTATATTAGTTTACTGTATTAGTTTTGATTTTGTTAGGTTGGTAGCCATTAATCGCAGTAACATTATATAGATTTTAAAGCACAAGTGCTGTTTGAAACCATTTATGTATGTTCTTATATTCGTGTTAATGAATGTATAAATATATGTGTTAATGAATCTATAAGATATGGTTACCTATAATTAGATAAGCATCAGTCCTGATTGTCATATAGATTTAAGAGCATGTAAGATGTATTATCTGTTGGTTATCCTAAATAAATAAAATTAAAAAAAAAATGACAGATAACCGTAGAGGAGTACAAAAATGTAGTTTATTTTGGTCAGATCAAGAGAAACCGTATGAGGAAAGTCCTTTTAGGTAAGTATTTTTAAGTTTATGCATTAAGTTTTATTTTTAATATTATCATTTAATTTAGTTTTAAATATCATTCACTACTTACTTTGCCTACAAGTGTTTCCTTTACCTTACCTAACCGTATTAATCAAGTTTGGAATGAAGTAAGTAGAGAATGGCCTCAAGATTGCTATTCATACATATATTTTGGTAACATAACTATATTATGGTTACAAATCTAAAAAAGAACTACGATTTTTCAAAACTGCTGGCTGTACCCACAGCACCTTAATCAAACCCCGACAGCACGCATCCTCAAAGAATACTCTGCTTCAGTGCTCCGAGCTTCGTTATAACCCGTCGTGTTTTGGAACCTGCAAACGGCCCGTATGGCTCGTTATCACGTTCGTCGCTCGTTCGATCGTTCAGCTGCCGTATTGCAAAGCTTCACCTCAGCGTGCGTTTTTAAACTTAAATCAAACGTGATAGAGTTCAAAGTTGATTTTAACTTCGACCGGTTTGCAGTAAGTGGAAAACGGACGCGATTCCTATTTTGGTATTTAATAATAGTATTTTATGCAACAGTTGTATAAGAAGGGTCAAAAAAGGCGAGTGGCGTGAGTTACAATGTGAGCCGGAGCCGAAGGCGTAGGCGAACATTGTAAAGGAACACGCCACGAGAATTTTTTGACCTACTTATACAACGTTGCATACAATATTTTTCCTACGAGTCAACAAAAATAAATCTTAATTTAGGTAAACAAATTACAGCAAAAGTATATAGCCAAGACGCACGAGCATACCTTGTTACGCGCCCGGCCCGCCCCGGGCCGCGGCCTGCCGGTCAGCGACACCTCCTCGTAACTCATGAGGCCCTGGTACTTGCTACTTGCTAAATTAATTTTTTGGACAGTTTTTTCTCAATTTTGGCCACCGTAGCCTACGGAGACTAATAAGCAACGCTAAGCGGTCTTCGTAGTCTATGGGTGTTGCTATATTACGGGTGTCACATGCGTGTTTCTGACTTATGAAGTATTTATTTTTACTATGCAACAAAATGAATATTTTGTAAGTTGGCAGCAATGCACTTAGTTTAAAACTGTATTCGTTTTGGTTTTGTTAGGTTGGTAGCCATTAATCGCAGTAACGTTATAGCTTATAAAAGCACAAGAGCTGTTATGAGGAATAGACAATATAGACTTTTCTTGAAACCTTTTATGTATGTGTATGTGTGTGTATGTGTGTCGTGTTAATGAATGCATAAATGACAGATAACAGTAGAGGAGTAGGAAAATCATATAACATACAGCTGACTTTGGAACTGTGCTGTAAGAAATAAAATGTAGTAACGTGTCTATCTTTAATTTAGTACTGGAACTTTTTTCCTTTTTAGAAAATATTCCTTTGATTTAGCCGACTTGGACAACCTGCCCCAAAAAAAGATGGTGTAAAAAAAAATAATGTTCTATTTTTTTCTAATCAGAACATGATACCGAGTATGCCCTTAAATGGATCCCCACTATTTTTGAAACACCTTGTATATTTAAAAAAGCAGGAGTAATAAAATAAATACTGCATATCTACTATCAAATTACACAGGTAGGGACTTACTTTGAAAAAATAAAAATAAAACAATATGTTGGCCGTACCATAATTTATGGCCTATATGGAACCATATTATTAATTTAATATCTGTTGTTCTACAATTCAAATTAACATTATATGTAGAAACCTAACCGTACTAATAAGCAGATAATATAGGTCAATGAACACATTAATTACATACGCGTTTGTTATTCGGGACCAAAGACTAGTTAATATTCAAGAGAAACCACCTGCATGACAACCCCGCGTTCCTGGCGTGCCTTTTATTTCTTATATGACTTCTAAACTGTGTCGAACAGGAAAGTCGAATTTAATTTTCTTGGCCGCTGTTATATGTACAAAAGTATAATTGAAGCATAGTTAACAACACATCAAACACAAAAGCTGTCACTCAGATGCCACGTCACCGAAATGTCAAAACTGAAATTGAAATGTATGCACATCTTATACCTACGTCTATGTTGCTCTGTGGTCTGTGATGGATTAATCCGTCTTCGGCGTTAGACCGACGGAGCGGATACATCCGTCATTGGCGTCAAAAAGTTTAAATCTACTTTTGTGAGTACAACTGCGGTCAGTAAAATCCAATTTCACTTTTAGAAAATATAAATAGCAGTAGTGACAGTTTTTATAAGCAGATAAATTATATTTCTTATCTCGGTAAAAATAATATTTTATGTCATTTACAACGTTTATCAGACTTCTTTATTTACTAGACTCTGGTTGGAATCAAATATATTCAAATTATATTTAAAAATATTTGCGTCATATATATATATATATATGGTCTGATTCTAATTTTCATATACGTCAAAAATTTAATCTGGATACGATATGGATCAGATCTAAATCGGATTTTACCAGTTTATTGAGTGAAAAATAATTACATCTTTTTTTTCCATTACTTTAGTGCTAGTCTTGCAAGATATATATATATTTCTTTTGCATAATACAGTCAACAACCCTATTGGACTTAAGCCCTATTGTCCCTATACAAGCATACTTGTGTGTGTTTTTTTTTCGTTTGGTTCTGTACATTTTTTGCGACAGTAAGTAAATGACTTTTGTAAATTTTTGACGTATATATAATATAACAATAATCAGGCCGATTGCGTTATCCATAAACGCTTGTCAAGTCCAACAAGCTCGTGTTAATCGTTTGGTTCGTTTGTCCTTAACTGTCCTGTACATATTTATGTTTGTTAGTAAGGGACAAAATTTACCAAAGGTTTGCTAAGTTTTATGATTATGGGGGTAAGTCTAGCCCACCGCTCTATCCAGTTAGCCTTACTTATACATTAACAGCCAATGTTTGCACCATAAACTTCATAGTGTCCAAGACAGTGATTTTTCAATTATTTTTCTTTATCCCTACGCATTGTGGTATCGTCCGTCGATATTTATGCTTACTACAAAATTAATTAAGTAAGCCAATACGGTTAAGTGTGGAATAGGGGTAAGTGTGGCTGGCCCTAACTTGGGGCCTATTTACACTTATGCCAGTTTATTTTGCCACAAACCGCAAGCAGCAAATATATGAACTCGCAATAAACTCTAATCAATGTGTAATCAGTCCCAATATCTTCATATTATATATTGGGCCTTCGCCTGTCACAGATTACGCGTATGTCACTGCACTTACCCGTATGACACACTTACCCGTATTGACCTAATTCCACTTCGTTTTGATTAGAGAAGAGATTATTGTGCAGATGACATGATTATAACGTTAATTAACATACTGATTAACTGTGGTAAAATATCATTTCAATAATGTGAACATAACATACAAATAAACTCGAGCATTACAAATTTAGAATTTAAACCATCAGCACTGTTAGTGCTTGAAACACGTCATAGTGACTAAAAATGCGTGAGATAAACCGTAAACAGAAGGCTGACCAAACGAATTATAAGTTTAAAAAGAATATATTCTCAACATTAAGTGTAAAACATAATCAAATACAAAGGTAATCAGCCACATGCGGTATTGAACATGTAAGTTTATGGAGAGACCTTGCCTCCTTATGTCTGTTCTACCGCTTGTACAATCGACTGTGGTCTGCAGAATTGTTTAATATGATGCCCACGGCTACTTTTCCATCACTGCACCGCTCGACGTCGGAAGGGTGTTCATCCTCACACCCTAGAACCTTATTTTTTTTTTTAATTTATTGAATAAACTAACAATTTACAGTCTAGAATTTAATACAAGACCCATCGTAGGCAAAACCTTGAGGAGGTTTGTGTGCCGATGGGGAGTTCCGAGAACAATACATATATTAATATATGTCTTAAGTCTAATTAAAAAAAAAATCTATTTACCATGAGGCATATGAAAATGGTACGGCTCCAAGAAAATGGTTGCGCACTTTGCGGTTTAAGAGGAACTTCCTTCTGCTGACGCTCCGGCTGTGGAATGAGCTACCTACTGAAGTTTTCCCGAGGGTCTACAGTGTGGTATAAGGTTCTTCAAAAAAGTAGTGTACAGATTTTTAAAGGGTCGGCAACGCGCTTGTAACACCTCTGGAGTTACTTACGATGACTGCTTACCATCAGGCGGGCCGTATGCTTATTTACCACCGTGGTGATATATAAAAAAACAAATGCTTCATCAAAACACTAATGTAATCGGCGCAAGCATCGTCACAAACTTATTCTACATCTGTCCTCATCTCCAAGTCGAGCAAACTAAGCAAACACTGCCGTACCATCCTTTACTGGAGTCATTTCGCCGCATTTTCAGGCGCCTATTTGAGAACCTCTGGATAAGACCAGAACGTCCTGAACGCAAAAATTTTCGTCATCCAGTAAGCTATAATCACATACTTAAAATCCGAAATTTCAAGTCTGTACCTAGGTCATTTACTTCCGAAGTTAAGCGAAAGCAAAGTTTCGCATTTATGACACTCACTCACTCACTCACTCATGATCATCAAAATAGAACTAGTACTTCCCATAAACTCAGAGAGCTGAAATTTGGTACAGAGTTAGGGTTTAATGGCCACATAAAGGGAAAACTATAAAAACTAGGATAATTGAAGATCTGGAGTACCTGGTGACCCTGATCAGAAAACAAAATAATAATAAAAAAACTACTCCTAAAAAGAAAAAAACTGTGTCAAATAAGAAAATCTAATAAAATAAATCAATAAGCCCACGTTTCTACAAAAAGAAGTGAAATCTACTACTTAGTAGTTAATACTACTAATAACAACCCATAATTTCTGCAACAAGCTTCGTAAAAACATCTATACACTAACGCCCATCCGCACCCTGCAATAAGCCCAGCCCGAAAGTTCCCATTCCGGTATAATGGCGGCGCAGCATTGCCACGCTGAATGGCGATGGAAACTTGTTGGACCAGCCAAGACCCAGAGCGGGGATCATTGCCCTTCTCCTGTAAATGCCTGCCCAACTCCTTAAAAAGCTCCAGAGGCTCATTACCCACGGTCGGCCGGTCTAGCAGTCTCCACAGCGACCAGTACGAAATCGTAAGTCACTGATGTCACTTCCAAGGTGGAGTACTTGGCCTGTACCGTAAATATTGTTTAAATGTTAATACATTTTTTCATAAAATTAAAACAGTCTCACTGAATATGCCTCATGGTAAATAGAACTTTTTAATAAGTCATCAAACCCGGTTTTTATTCTTTCAGCGATAAACTTAGAGTTTTAAAAGTTCCGCTCAATGTACAGTTGGCGTACCGCTTGATTTTATTTTGTTCCAGGAAAATTCCCGGCGGATTAAATAGCAGTTTCCGATTTCTGAAGAAGTCATACACTCGCCGTTGGCGCTGGTTTTCAAAGAAAAGCAAATAAAAAGTATTCCAATGGAAACGTAAATACTGGAATAAATGGATATTTATCGGCATGATAGAGCAAGATATTAATGAATTGTTGTTACAATTACTACACCTTATAAAACAAAGTCCCCCGCCGCGTTTGGCTATATGTTCGCGATAAACTCACAAATTACTGAATGGATTTTATGCGGTTTTCACCTAAGGAAGGTTAAAAAAGGTTAAAAAGAGTGTTGAAAAGAAAATACAATTACTTTTTTTAACTCCTTATATTTATATAGTAGAAAACAATGTTTTAGAAGAAATAATACATTTTACATTGAGATCATGCTTCAAAGAAATCACAGATTCAAAGAAATATCATAATTATTTCTAAACATTATTTCTAATGACTAGTTTGCCTTACGGACGTAAAGACAAATTAAATATTTTTATTACATTACTTAAAATACAACTCAACTATTATTTTTATTATATTTACATTTAGGCCAACCTATCATTGTAAGAAATGCTATTTATATCTATTATAATAATAGGTATTTCAGTTAACTATTTATATATGCCAAATACTTTGAAAATATAAACATACAATCACATTGGATACAATTGTGAAGAATATATAGATAGTTATATAATTGTATGTATCTCATAAAATTATGAAACAATATCTAAATAAGACTTGCCGTTTTTAGTTTACTTGTCAAAATGTAACGTCATGCTCTCTGGTATCCTCGCATTTTAATTTGGATTGGTAAAAAAGTAAGTGCCTCTGTTGGAATTCGGTAAGGGTTGGGGTTGCTGTAGAGCATCTCTCCAGCAACCCCAACTACTTTTGGCTTGTACTCCCATAGTATTAGAGATTACATTTTCTTCAAGTAAGTACCGATTGTGTACCGTCAAGGTATTAAATATCAACACGGACAAAGTGCCAAATATATGTGTATATGATCTTATTGCCCATACATTAAGGTCGTGTGTATGTATTTTTAGGACTATATCTATGTCTAACTGTACTAAATATAAAATAAGTTTTAGGCAAGAAAATAACATTTTTCGTACAAACTTTTATCGCTGACTGTACTTTTTTTCCATAGGCAACTTATATCGAGACAATTCTAAAAACCCCAAATATAATTAGGTTGCGATGTTTTATCACAGAAACCATGTGGCCACCTTCTGTATCCATCATCAGATCAGCTCGATGGTACATGTACATGGCATAATATTGCACCTTCATTGAAAGTCGGGAAGCAAGTCAAATTTTACTTGCAAGATTTGACCCGTACACTACAAACATAGTTACATAGGTATACTTACATAGCTACATTGCAAATTAAATAAAAGCTTGTTAATATGACAAATCGCAATGTGAGGTTGCCAGAGAGCATTACGTAAAATCTATCATAATATAGGTTTACATGCTAAACATCAAAATATTATTAAGGCCCTTATCAAAAACCACTATAACATAAATACCTAAGTTCAGTTTTAGTCGCAACAATTTTTAAAAACTTAGACCATAGACCACGACTCAAACCCGCTCAGCTTTGTGCAAAAAAATGTGACTTTTCACAGGTAAAGGTACCTTATTGCGGTCGGCGCTTAAGCTGTTATTAAACGACGCTACAATACTAAAGCGATGCTTGGAGACGTAAGCGCCAACCGCCATAGAGTTTATGCGTGGAACGTCAAAATGAACTTTATATAAATGTTTTCTATTTATATAACTTTTTATATGGGAAATACATATTTTGTTTAAAAAAATATTCTAAAACTTTTATTGAAATATAAACACTCCTAGTAGCTCGTGTTATTCCCGCGTTAAACAGGACAGGCTATACACCAGAATCGAATCGTACCGGGGGACATCAGGTCGTCACCTATATCATGCGACAAAAATTAAACTTTGGGTGGCGAACAAAACGTAGTATTTTCTATTATTTATTTTGGCGCAAGTAATAGTCCAATTTGTACTTTAAGATACGTCAAGATATGTCAGTGTAAAAAGTGAAGAATCTTCAAACAAAACCGTCACTTTTCACACTAGCATATCCGATCCATATCGTATCTAGACCTAATGTTTGACGTATCTAAAAGTTCGAATCGGGCCGTAAGTCTTGATATGGGCTTATAATCAGTAGTAAGACTATCAGATCCGAGTTCCTCTAGATACCGTATCCAAACCCTTACGTAAACAAGTGTAGAGTAAACACGGATCGGGTTTGAGACGTCGTAAGACGGTCTCATACCGGTAATAGCCTTGAGGGTTCCGGTACCTACCTCGTTTAGTTCCCAAGGCTTTTATGGGTTTTTAATGCACGTAGCTGGTTAGTCATTATCTGGACATATTACTCTTTAGTCCTTATAATCTAAAATGCCATCAATATAGCGGTATAATAAAAATGTTTTGTTGTTATTCATAAATATGCCACTAAATTATGAAAAATCATCTGAGACATACATTTCAAAATTTAGTCATAATCAGAAAAAAACTACCTATTTTAACGAATGTGGTATAATAATAAAAACAAGTAATTTGGTAGCATCAAAAATCGTTTAGTTGTTTTTTGTTCCCAAAAAATGTGACGGAGTTTTATTTATTTGATAAAAAGACAAAAACAGAAGCGTGACAGAGTGGTCAGAAACAAGACAATGAAAATAATATTGACCCATTAATAAATTATTTTTCATTTTATGTGTTACAAGCATGTTTTGTTTGCACCAAATTTTTTTGATACAAAATTCGTTTGTTGAAAATAATTATTTGTGGTTTTCCATCAGAGAAGAGTCATGCTTCATGTACAGTCAGCTGCAGAGAATGGAGAGAAATGGTAACCCCCCCCCACCCCCCGCGCGTAGGAGTTTGTATGCAAAGGTGCTAAGCGAACAGTATTGCTGACTGTATATTACATAGAGCGGACTGTATATTATATTTCTGGATGAAAGGCACATTTTATAAACAGTTTGAATTCAAAATAATGCGAATATATAAGAACCTGAACAAGAATGAATGACAAGAATGAAATGTAAGCTGCTTAAGGCTGCGTTTACAACAGAGATGTGCGAGGATGTACGCATCCTAGGAATGGGTTTTTTAAGAACCAATATAAATTGTCCAGTCAAGCTGCGCTGATATAAGTAAACGAAGTGATTCATGGATTATATTGACTCTTAACAAACACATCCCTCGCTATGCATCCTCGCACATCTGTGGTGGAAACGCAGCCAAAATGTAACGTTATATTTTATTATTCAACTTAATTCAAAATCCATAACACGAAAATCAAGTTTTTCTGTCATCGAATGTTGGCCTGTATTTCTAACATGATTTGTTTTTTACCCTACGTTGAGAGATAGCACATTGATGGCATAGTTTACGGATGTGCAAAAAGTTTCAAAAATTTCTCGGAAATTTCACGAAATATCACAAGGAATAAAGAAAGTTTCCGTTTTGAACATCGGTTTCGATCCCTTTACAAAAATATGAGAAGTTGCTGTAACGGAAATATCGCAATTGTGGAAACATTCCTAGGGCACGTAATTCCCTAAAGATCGTGTCATTCACGCAGACGCGTGCCTTGACACGTAATGTCTTGTTATTAAAGGTTAGAATTGATAAACCTGCGCGTCATCGTGATGACACGAACTACAGTGTAGCATAGTTCCATAGTGCGTGTAGTCAAAGGCCAAGTCTTGTATTAATGCATGTTCACGTAGGGAGTAGATGTCCCGGTCACTTGGCTGGAGCACTGTTTCTGCGCCTGACCCGCTTTAGGCACCAATACTAGCTGCTCGAGGTCGCCCTGTGATAAAAAAAATTAAAACATCAACTTCGTCGTGGGTAATTTATCTTAATAAGGGGTGTAATACACCCCACACTCACCCAGTGCATAGCTTGTATTTATTACCAGTACAAGTGATACAAGTTATGTACTGTTAGTTTTCAAGCCATACTATCATCAGTCCAAAAATCCGATACAATCCAACAGGTACATAAAATTATACGGAGAATACCCCAACTGAAGTAGGGATAAACAAGAGACGGGCTTAAATATAATTTTTTTATGTTATAGAATAGTTAGCAAACGAGCAGACGAGCCGCCCAATGGGAAGCGGTCATCGTCGCCCATGGATATAAACAACATAATAGGAACCGCTTAAGCGTTGCCGACCCTTGAGAACCCTAAATACCCGCTTATTGAAAAATCCCATGTCATAGCGCAAAGGGAATACCTCGGAAGGCATTTCATTCCATAATCTGCACGTTTTATGAAGAAACGAGCGAGATGCCCGCTTATTATTGGTGTGCCATGTATCTATAAGAAATGAGGATGTGCTTTGCTCTTTGGCGGGAGGTGCGGTGATAAATACGTGACGATGGCACCAATCCTATAATTCCTAGAATTTTTAGAACTAATAAAAGTAAACGTTCGTAACTGAAATTGGTGAAGTTCTCTATATGTTCTATATTAAACGCCAAGCTCCTAACCAAACTGCAATTTAAAATCCACAAATGATAGAACACAAAACGGGAAAATGAAACTCGAAAAACAAACGGGTTTCGCGCGCCGAAAAATTTACGAGCGGCCAAATATTTGCCGAGTGACTTTTGCGAGCATGATAAAGGACAATTTTTTACAATATCAGCTACAAATGGGGGGAAGCAGACTGGACTTCAGAATAGAGGGGTTGCGAACAATAAGTACAATTTTTAAGTTGACATTCATAATAATCATACTATGACATTTTTCACTGTTTTTATAACAACAATTATAATAAACGCTTCTTCGTAAAAACGAGTCCCCAATTGATTTATTTTTCGATTATTTTATATTACAAGAATTAGAGACTTTAAAAAATTGTACGGATTTTGTTTATCGCTCCAAACAGACAATAGTTAAGCAAAGGTTAATAATATACAATAAAATCCAACATCCACATATATCCAAAGGGGAAATTGGAGACTACAGAGACGCAGTCTTCCTCTATCTTCTTAACATGTGCTTCAATTGTCCAAACAGTTATGAAAAAATTACGTTTTTCGAAAAATGCAATATAGAAATTTTAATCGGGATTACAATGTTTAACTATCTATATAATAATAAAAAAGGAACTTAACAGAATAGAATTATGATTTATTGCCACTCACACAGTGAAACATATACAAGAAAATAAAAATAAGCAGGGTTTCCTAAAACTAAGCAAGAAAATAACAAGCAGTGTAACAAATGGGATGATCTCAGCATTTGCTGTGGTGCAATGTAGACTGGCATCCGCAGCGATGGTTTTCAATTCACCCCCAATTACTATTATATCTAATAATAGTAATTAATTGGGGGTATTTAAATTAATGATTAGGGCAGACTTAACGAGAAAAAAATAGCAATAAAGAGATCTTATTTAAAAACACTAGGTAGCTGGGGCAAGATATGAGTACCATTACTGTTATATATTTGGAGGGAGTATCAATGTTCTTTTGCTTGTTTGATAATATTATCTTAATCAATGATAGATGTGTGTGTGTAACTGAACTGTAATTATATTTGATCTTTGTTATATTTATTTTTTTATAAGTGAGAACCTGTAATTGGCTCTGTATTTCTATTGTATGTTATAGAAATGTTTAAAGCTGTTGGTTTTCCATGTATGTATTAAAAAAAAAATAGACATCTACCCGCGTACGATTATTAAGTAAAAGAAAATGGAAGCAAGGCGTTGCAAAAACGGGCAATGAAAAGCTGTTGATGTTACGTCGCATCTACTGAATACCAATGAATGAAGCATATTTTAGCAAAAAGATTTTTGCAATGTCACTGCGTTGCGCCCTAACGATAATACGGCATATCTTATTCCATATTCCCAATTTAGATACGCTCTTTTGCCGTAACAGGGCAGAGAGATCTTGTTAAAATGGTCGGGACCATGATCTTTATCCTTATCGCTAATGCCGCCACAGTTTAGGAAACCCAAGCACGGTACGCTAATGAACTAACAGAAAAACATGGTATACAATCGCTTTTAGATATATCCATACCTCGAGGTGTTGGATGCGAGAATGATTTTGTGTATTTATAATTTTGTTTGTAGTAAAATAGTTACCTATTAATAAAAAAGCGGCCAAGTGCGAGTCGGACTCGCCCATAAAGGGTTCCGTACCATTTATGACGTATTAAAAAAAACTACTAACTAGATCTCGTTCAAATCAATTTTCGGTGGAAGTTTGCATGGTAATGTAATCATATATATTTTTTTGTATTATCATTCTCTTATTTTAGAAGTTACAGAGGAGGGACACACATTTTACCACTTTGGAAGTGTCTAATCTCTCGCGCAAACTATTCAGTTTAGAAAAAAAATTATATTAGAAACCTCAGTATCATTTTTTAATATCTATCCCTATCCTATAGATACTCCAGATGTGTTTGATGAAAAAAAAATTGAGTTTCAGTTCTAAGTATAACCCCCAAAATTTATTGTTTTTTTTCTATTTTGTGTGAAAATCTTAATGCGGTTCACAGAATACATCTACTTACCAAGTTTCAACAGTATAGTTCTTATAGTTTCGGAAAAAAGTGGCTGTGACATATGGACGGACAGACAGACAGACATGACGAATCCAGGGTGGCGTTTTTTGCCATTTGGCTACGGAACCCTAAAAAAGGTAGAGCTCCAAATGTATTTACAGTACATATGACTCTTTAAAGTTTTGACATATGCACGGAAAATGCTCATTCCCGCACGTTTGCGGGAAAGTAAACAACTATTTTGACCAGTGTAAATATTCCATTCAGTGTGTAGGGAGCGAAAGAGGCATGTCAGGATCGTAGCAAGTAGAAATGCGTTGTCTCTGCCTACCGCTCCGGGAAATAGGCGTAGTTATATGTATGTAAACATTCCCGCACCCAAAACCCAGGGGTATATAATGTGGGAACGACCAAATTGTTTAAATATATCGAATAAAAATAAAGTAAGTTTAAGTCTAGTACATATATCGAATTCTGGACTCTAACATATCTGTCGTGATAATACTAATAATAGATGCTTTGTGCATAGAATTATGAATATTTTGGTCGCTCCAACACAAAAATATTTAACAAGTAAACATAAAACTACAACAATAACAGGGGCATTCCATAAAAATATCTACTTTGTCGAGGACGACGCGGCAGCTACCTTAATGACCTCAAGAAATCTGTATTATAACTATGTATACCGTTGAGTTCAAAGGTAAGTTTATCAGAAGTGTTAAAAAAAATACACTTCTGGAATGCCCCAACAACACAAAAACAACAAGCCAGCACGATTTACTCACAGAAAACAGATAGCCAATAATAAGATCTGCGTCCCTCGGAGTGTCGAGCGCGCCTTTCTCCAGAACGTCGGTGCGGAGCCAGCGGCAGTCTACGTAGGCGCGCACCGTGTTGTCATCGTGGACACTGAAAATAAGGTCTCGTAAGAACTGGTTATATGTTAACGACAACAATCATGGAACATTTAAGAGAAAATTTGGAGTATTTTTGATATTTCACCGACATGTGTAAAATTTCTACCACTTTATTTTAAAAGTTGAATGTCCCAGTCGTCCTTTATGTTTTCTATGTATTTAATGAAAGCTACTGCAATTGGTTTCAATATTATTAACCGATTAAAACTATAGTTTTTTGCTTCAGTCATGAAATTAATTTTCAAACGAATAAATTTTAATGAAAATTTAAACTTCAGCAGCTCTTTGGCTCTTGTTCATGGTAAGATGTTGCCAGTTGTTGTAAATACTAGTTTTACAGGATTTGTCTATACCATCCCATTACTGGTGCCTGTTTCATTATATACTACAGTAAACACCCCTATGATGGACGTATAAAATCCTGTAAAGTACTTAATTATCATAAGTTTATAAACACTGGCAAAATTTTACCAAAAACAAGAGCCATAGAGGTCATCCGGATGCTAATCATCCGACTTAAATTCTCAGGGATGGTCAAACTTTATTCATGTCACCACTATTTGTTTAATACTAGGTATTAAATCACAATAAAGCTCCCAATTCATCTTGTATTGATCGCTACCCTTAACCAAGGAACGCAACAAAATACTTAATTAACCAAGTAACGCAGCAACATACTTAATTAACCAAGTAACGCAACAACATACTTAATTAACCAAGTAACGCAACAACATACTTAATTAACCAAGTAACGCAACAACATACTTAATTAACCAAGTAACGCAACAAGATACTTAATTAACCTTTTGTACTTAAAAAAATATGTTTCTATGTACATATTGGCTGTTTGACCTTGACATTATGTATGGGAGAGTAATTTTTTTTCGCGATTTCGAAAAATTGCTCAGTATGGCCTATATATTCACTCCGTAAATTATTGCAGATGACTAAATAAACATCCTGTATAACATTGTGTAACAGGGACAACATAATAAAACACTATCAATAGTATCATGTTGTCTCTGTCACATGACATTATAAAACATTTTATAACAGCCAGTGTGGGACTACCAGTATGACAAAATATTTTCGTCGTCGAATCGATAGTATACGATTCCGATTGTTAGAAAACATGGAAAACCTTTTAAAAAGTATTTTACTTCTGTCTAAGTAAAAAAAACTCGTAAGTAAAGGGTCAATACCTATTTCAGCATTGACAAATTGTAGGGATCAAACAAATTGTATCGATTTTAGATATCGAGGAATATCCAACGGTTGTCGACATAAATCTTGTACCTTTGTCAAAAGGACGTATCTTTCACCCTCTGACCTTTGCTCGAAAATCTTACACAAAATTAGGCACTTTATTTTATCTTACTATTCCTAATAGTTTCTACATTCATACCTATATTTCTCGAACTATATTAGACTAATATGATTATTTACATACCAACTGTCAAGTATGGGTTACGATGGCAAAGCACTAATAATAATAGACTAATACCGTTCGAGAAATGGGCCCCTGGTTAATGATATGGAAACACTTAAAAGACACGATTTTGTAAAATAAGCTAAAACTTCGCTCTGAAATTATAAATGAGAATCAAAAACTGGACGTGCTAAATCTATGCGAAAAAATATGACTAACGCTCAGTTTGTTCTTTTTTTGCCAAGTATGGCATGGCAGAATGAACTCATTTCGCCGTTATAGGGAGCCGTAAATGTGATGTTTATTGTTCCGATGTAGCCCAGAAGATGGCAGAACCTACTATACACAAGAAAACACGTGACGTGTAAATGTACATGTTTATGGTTCCGATTCAGGCCACAAGATGGCAGACCCTCCAACGCGCACGGTCCCTATAAGAAATGATACATTTATGATACTGCTTTTGTCGATGGACTGATGAACCCAAAAATGTGTATTCATTGGATTTGGATTTAATTAATTACACTTTCGGCTCAAAAGTAAAATAATTGACATTCTTAATTCCAAATTCGAAGTCAATTGAAAATTATTTTCTTTCCAAACGTATAAACCTCTTATACCTACAGTAATTAAAAACCTTAATGAATAAACGTTAATACAACGCTTGAAACAGTTAATTTCGATGTCAATTTCCCGAGCGGCCGACGTGAAATTTAATTAGACTCATATCAACGTACTTGAATAAAATACTAATTAAGAAAGACGTTTAATCTGTTTTGCGATTCATTAAAATGATATAATTAAGACGGTGGCGGGAAAAAAGCGTAGCGGAGATGAATGGCGGCCATTTTGATGTTAAATAGTGGGCGCCATTATTGTGGTCGTTAGTTTTTAATGGCGGATTTTGTACAGGAAATGGCCATTAAGGGGTAATGTTATAGAGTGTTAAATGTTAGGCTTAGAATTATGTCACTTACAATTACAAATTTTTCCCGCAACTTCGCGTTCATTTAAGTTTCACTCCCAATACTCTCATGCTCCGAGTAGTTTTCAAACAGCTTGTCATCTCAATACGATTTTTTTGTATGACCATGGCATCGGTCATCGTACCAAGCTGTTTGAAGAATACTTTAACTACTTTCACTCAACTTTGTAATCAATTACAAATTATCTTGGATTTTTTTCTTGTATTAAGATGGTTTTGCGAGAAAACATCGACTTATCCATCTAACTTTCACATTAAACTTATAATATTTCCACACCTTATCTCATACATAAAACATATTACGTGCTTTCGGCACTTAATTAGGATAGTTATGTTTACGTCCTCCATAATTTTGTTTATTATCTCAATACCAGGACGGGCTTTGTTCAAGTATATTATTATTTGTCGTATATTAACAAGGTTAAAAGGTTGTTTGTAATAGTGCTATTAATGTCACAAAAGCAATTATCGAAGTGTTATTGGTAAGTTCAAATATGGCGCAAATTGAATATTGACGTGATAATTATGTTAGTGTTGTTATTGAGTCTTATGAATGTGTTTTAATTTGAATAAATTGATATTCGATTTGAAGTGACATTTAGTATTAAGTTTCAATTAAACCGAACCGAAATACAATTTACGTGTAAGTAGACCGGGGATATTTGACCTTTTATATATATATATATATATATATATATATATATATATATATACTACGTCGGTGGCAAACAATCATACGGCCCGCCTGATGGTAAGCAGGATCGGCAACTCCAGAAAAGTTACATGCGAGTTGCCGATCCTCACACCTCTCGTTGAGCTCTGGCAACCTTACTTACCGGCAGGAACACAACACTATGAGTAGGGTCTAGTGTTATTTGACTGCGGTTTTCTATAAGGTAGAGGTACTTCCCCAGTTGGGCTCTGCTCTACATCTGGAATGACATCCGCTGCGCTGTACCCTACCACACAAAGCGAGATGACATTCACAATGCCCATACCTCTTTTTTGGACGTAGTCTAAGGTCGTACCCGGAACTACTTTTGAAACAATCGATAAACCAGAATCGAACGATACGTACCTATCAGAGCGTAATCTAAGCTTAATTTGAAAACTATAAGTCTGAAGAATATACTTCAAAAGAAAGTCACATACACAATTTTTAAACACACACAAGTAAATTATTAAAAACTAAAGAAAACAAATCTTAAAATAAAATAAAAAACTTAATAATAAAATTAATTATACGCTTAGCCTAAAATAACCCCCCCCCCCGGCATTGCACCTGGCCCAAAGGTCCCCATAATGCCTGCAGCATTCCCCCGCTGAACTGCTATGGAAACCTGTTGGACCAAGTACGACCCAGAACGAGGATCACCACCCCTGTCCCGCAAACGCCGGCCTAATTCCCTAAAAACAAAAGACAATACTGTAGAGAATTTTATGGAGAATATACTTCTCCTAGATTTTTTAAATGTATTATTCACAGTTTTCATGAAAATTTATAAAAACTAAAAATGGGGATATAAAAGTGGGAGGGAGGGAAACAATAACTTCTCGGTTAGTATGGTTCGACGGAGTTTAGATGCAGGCACAAATCTGGAGAATGACCCACAAAACAATCAATCGGTCAATCACAATTTTCATCCTAGGCATAAGCCCTCAATCTCAAGTCTATACAATTTGTTCCCAGTCGCTCGAGAAAACGCGACCGCAGCTACCCCGGAAAATTAAGGAGGTACTCCACTGTAGCCACAGATACTGTCAACTAGACGGAGGATATAACGGAAATGCCTGCAATATGGCCACATGGGCAAACAAGATTTAAAGGATAGGTACTTAACTGTTTTTTTTTTTAATTAAGGTCTAATTTATTTATTTAAACTTTATTGGACTGTAAAATATATACAGTTACAAAGGCGGACTTAATGCGATACAGCTTTCTCTACCAGTTAGCCTTTAGGTAGCCAAAGAAAGAAGCAAAGTTTGTGCGGATTATGTAAAGAACACTAAAACTTTAATCTCAAATAATCATAAATTTTGAGATGTGGCTGAATTCCCATAAGTACGATAAGACTATTCACGCTCACCATGTTTCGGCGCACTTATTATAATCTACTATTTTAGTAGGAACCTACGAAAAATCGGCCGGAATCCGTGTATGTAATTTGTGAACATATTTTCGTACTTTATACATAAATATTTTCGTACTTTGTATAAATATTAAATCATATCGAGTCATTTAAATTCATAATAATATTTATACAATGTTACAGGCCAATTTGAACGTTCAGTGATATCAGAATGATATTTGAACTAGGTTAGACGCACGATAACTAAATAGTTATCGTGCGTCTTCCCCGCGCTAATGCATGTACGGACGACTACGAGCGAAGTGCACAATAGATTAGATGTCATTCTGATATCAGTTTACGTTCGAATTGACCTGTAAAAATATATAAATACAAACTAACTCGATTCACATGCGTTACGTAAAATTTTAGTTGCCAACTATCACATAGGTACGTATTTCTGACTGGGAATTCAATAAAAATATCAAGAGAAACGAATAAGTTCGAAATAAAAAAATATGTGAGATAGCATGGTACTTTTGGAGCACCTGTGAGTGTAGCAATTGCGTAAATTGCATTGACATATATCTAACGGGCAATAAGAATGGGGCCAGTACAGCGGTGTCACGTACACGAATTCGAGCCAAACGCGCAGTCTAACTTCGCGTGATTGGTTGATCAGTTCGCATCACGCGCGCGATTGATCGCAACTACTCGCGTTAGACTGCACGGTTGGCCCGAATTCGTGAGTGACACCACTGAACTAGAACCATTTTTAGTGCCCGGAAGGCCCGTCCTTAGATATATATTATGTCAATGGTAAATAGTGTTTGTATTTTGGCTAATGAAGAATCTATTACGGGTTATCTATGTCCGCAGTACTGGCTCAACACTTTCGTACCCTTAACATTAATCATTCCTCTCGCGCACATAATTCAGACTTGTAACCCTTTTTTTCAATTGCCGAGCGGTAATTTTTCTATCTTGTTAATGTTTAATTTGGTTTGTATTTTATTTACTCAGGAGTATTGTTCTTTAAAGGTTTTTGTACAAAATAGCAATTTTTTATCAATTTGAAATGCAGTACTATCATATAAATGACAATATCTTGTACTCATTTCTATCTCGGTACTATAGTAAGTACTACGTGGTAAGTACCTTCTACGCATTAGCGAAAAAACGATACTTCTTTTTATTCCGATTTATACAGAAAAATAAAACAAGTTATCTTCAATTGGATACAATTAGAATCTAGTGGTATACAGCTTTATCAAGGGAATACTTATACTTACGAGCAGTACCTAAATTTACGTAGTACCTACGTAGCTAAATTTTAATTATTATTTTTCCCCTTGGCTTTAATAGGAAGTGGAGCCACATATGGCATGAGCATTCCTTGTCTCATATGTCTCTGTTACGTGCAGTTTTCTTTCTTTCGCCTGATAGCAATATAGTCCTAACGGAAGTCATATATGGCGTGGAGTGACTATGGAGAGGAATGAAACCGTGATCATCTGATAGGAAGATCATACATTAACATAACTATTTTTTACTTACTAAAACCTATTCACAGAAATTACGTTATTACATCGTTTCCAACTTTTAAAACGTCATAACTCAAAATCTTACTAAATTGACTAGACATGTTTACTCCGTGTACCCTTCATATTATGTCTCAGCTGTCTGTGTTCTCTGTTCTGTGTGGTACCCCCCCGCGAGGAATGACCTCGAGCAGCTTATCTCTCTCATCTGATAGCAATGCGCTGGCAGCGGAAGTCTTGCAGCAGCCATGCCATGTACACGCTTGAACCACGCGCGCCACGTACCGCCCGGGTAACTTCAAGGAGAGGAATAATTCTGTTACCTGATAGCAATATGATGCCAACGGAAGTCATACAGCGGCACCGCCAGGTATATAGCTCTAGAGGCGCCAGCGCCCGCATGGACCAGTCGCGCCGCGCCCCGCCCGGCTAACTCCAAGGAAAGGAATGAGCCCGTGCGGCGACGCGAGCGGAGGGAAAATAGCGTGCCTTGCCCGTAGCCGCCGCTCTGTGGAAAAATAAATATATTTAGCATGGAAGGGTATGGTCTATTTCGCCGCCGCTATACTTCTGCGATTATAACGTTCATTCATTTCCTTGAAATTGACAGATACATCGGCGGAAACAACGACGCCGGAACAGTAATGTAGCTGGAATTGACATCAGAACGTCTTCTTAAGTAACACGCGTGTTTTATTTAGTTTACCTATTCACAAAATAAATAAATATCATTATAGGACATTCCTACACTAATTGACTTAGCACGTAAGCTCAAGAAGGCTTGTGTTGTGGGTATTCAGACAACGATATTATATAATATATAAATACTTAAATACATAGAAAACACCCAAGACTCAGGAACAAATATCTAAATATGATATATAGGAAAATTGTGTTTTTCTTTATGATATGCCTGCCTCTTCATACATAATATTACCTACTTGAAATATTCAAATTCTCTATAATAGAACAGAAACGTAGATAGTTCTTCGTTTGTGGGTTCGCTGAGTGAGCAGTGAGCACCCGCTGAACCGCGCATCACACCTTTGATGGCACTATTCAGTTCACTACACTGCCTGTTTACTAATATAGCTAATTTTAGTTTCAATTGGAGACGTAATGTGTAGGTGTATCTAATAGGTACGGATTTCAATTACAAAACTGCGTTCAGTGTGAAAAATACATATGTAAATGTAATAGTCTGTTCGGAAAGTGAAGAGGCGTGGTATGCAAACTGCGCCAATCCGAAAGTGTACGTCGTCGGCCCGTCAGTGTACTCGTATACCAGACTACCAGACGAAATATAATATCATATTACATTTCGCCAGTGAAAGGGCTTTAAACAATAACAAGAAGAACTAAGATAATTTTACTTCGGGCCAACAATAAGCAAGAAAAACATCTAGTTAAGTAATATAAATTACTTATTTCGTAATTTTTGCTTCAGACTCAGTTACTGTAAACAATTTAAAATGTTTACCCTGAATTTTGTACAAAATATATTTTCAAACTTTGGTAGTTTTAAAAATTGAATTAAATTAGATTTCAAGACTTTGAAATTCCTAATAAAATACTAATGCTAATATTTTGTATAGCGAAAATAGTGTGATCGAATCGAATTTCCTTCGCCTTAAGTCAATTAAGCCTTAAGCAGCCTTACCTACTTAAATGTCATGCAAATGATCTAGAGTACCCTAAATACAAGGTGCCCGTGGGCATTGCGAGAGATTTTAACGGTGCATTGCTGATGGCAACAGAGGCAAAAATTGTTATATAACTTTTTGTAAAATTGGCCATAAAAAAATGTTTTTTTCCCCTTTTTTTGAACACTCCTGTACATAAAACATAATTTTTTTTGATAAACACAACCTAAAATTAACTAAAACGTTTTTTATTTGGGGGTAGCCTCTCGAATACATTTTATTTTTTATTTTTCGATGTCAATCAATGGGTATGTCCAGACTAGACCTCAAAGTGGCAATACCGCAGTCAAAAATGTGTTTTGTATCAACTTATGGCGAAAGAACGATTTCGAAAGACATTTAATTATCTCTGAAACTAGGCCTAATCCAGAAAATTTTATATGACATTTTAGTTTCTAAATATTACCAGGAATGCTTACAATTAGTTAAAATTTCTCGCAATGCTCACGGGCACCTTGTATAAGAAATATAAGAGTCGGCTCTTAGATTAAAGTTACCCACTGTATATAGTATAGATGTTATTACTCCTAACCGGGTTGACAACTTTCTTTCCTTACCTCAGGACGCAGTCTCAATGACACGAACAGCGTAAACTCCCTCGGGAACATTCTTCCATTAGGGAAGAGTTCTGACGAAGCTATCCAGATGTAGGAGTTTGGCCGAAGGCTGAAGGCGTGAGGGCGATCCGCGACGGAGCCCCATCGGGCCTGGGCCGGGTGGAAGTTACGGCGGGCGCCCGGCGCAAGCGGGTTTATTGTACCTGGTGACAATTTTGTTACTTGTGTTACATGTATGGACTTGAACAGTAAGAAATAAGTAAACGTGCATGCAAGCATGTTTGCTTCAGATTGCGCGCCTCATTAGTGCAGCTTATGCAAGGCTCGCATACAGCGCGCAATCTACAGCAACCATATGTGCGCACTCGTGGTGCATTCGCCAGATCTGGACGCAGCTTTATTAAATGTAGATATTTAGCTTTAGTGAATTTCAATGTTTGGCACTACTGTTTAATGTTTGGATTGAAATCCTAAGATGCCTATTAGGTAGTCTAGGATCCCTTTGCGCGCCGTGAAAAAATATGGCTAAATGATAAAGGAAGATGAAAGAAACCTACAAATGTTATAAGTTTATAAATAAAAAAAAGAACATGTTTGATTTGAAGGATTCTTCAAAACTTGGATTCACATTCGATATTTAACATAACATAATATACAATTTTGAAAATAATTCAATACATTGAACCGAACGAGTATCGAATGATGTTTCAATTTCACCGAAATAATTACCTTCTAATAGAATGTGATTAATGAATTAGTATTCAGAAACACGCATATACATAATTAAGTGAATGTAGGTTATTATAACGATAGTTATTTTCTAGTAAACTTTACCAATTTGGCAGATTGGTAACTAGATTAAATATTTTAATAACGAAACAACTTTACTTTTTAGATGTTTATTATGTTGTCTATTTCAGTTTAGGTCGTTAATATTTAAATAGTTGAGAGTGGTATTAATTACGTTTGTATGAAATATTCGAAGTAGGTAAATAATAAATATTAGGGTCGGTTAGTCGTATATGGAGAAAAAAAGTAAGTAAGTAAATATTATTTATTGTGCACCATACAGTTAAAAATAGACAGGAAAAGAAAAACACTTAAATGTCAGGCGGTCTTATCGCTAAGAAGCGATATCTTCCAGACAACCTTTAAAAAGTTTTAGTTGGCATAGTTATAAAAAAGTGACGTAATAATGCCAATAAACAGTAAGTATTTCAAATTATTTTGCTATCGGAATTCATTTTCTGTGTCCGGATCCACTTCAAAGTTTCCATATAAGTATTGTTACATTTTTATAGTCTGCGGACTATATCTATATATTGTCTTTTTTTATACTACATCAGTGGCAAATAAGCATACGGCCCGTCTGATGGTAAGCAGTCTCCGCAGCCTATGCACGCTCGCAACTCCAGAGGAGTTACATGCGCGTTGCCAACCCTAACACTCCGCACACTCATTGAGCTCTGGCAACCTTACTCACCGGCAGGAATACAACGCTATGAGTAGGGTCTAGTGTTATTTGGCTGCGGTTTTCTGTAAGGTGGAGGTACATCCCCATTTGGGCTCTTTATTCAAACTTTAGCTAAAAAGAATGGCCATTATTGGCTCGAAATAGCATGGTAAAGGTTCAGAGCCTAAATAGTACACCGAAATAAGGGACATATTATAATTATTAAATGTATTGAAGAGTTTATATGTTCGGAATAATATATATCAACATTTAGTTGTTCATTGCCATTTAACCCTCGAGCATTTGCTTCTTGGTAATAAATAAATACATAATCCTTGGTAATATTATAGGACATTATTATGTAAATTTAAAATGAATTCCAACTATTTTCACAGACAAGATAAATGAAGATTTAAGATCAACAACGGGCTGGACACTACACAGAGAACTTTATACAAACAACACACGTCTAGCTCATTGACACGATAATGTTCGTCTTCAATGTTGTCCAACGCCAGGAAGCCATTTCAGACTTACGTTGTGACATCAAAACGATATCCAAATGATATCAGTCGCGCGTACATTTCGCTCGAACTTGTCCGTACATATATTAGCGCGATATCATTTGGAAATCACAATGAGCCAATTCAAACATACACTGACATTACAATTATATTTGAATGATGTCATTTAGTTATCGTGCATTTTGCACGTAAAGTACTGTCTGCTTTCCATATCGACCACCCAGACTGGGAGAGGCTCGCAGAAAAGCGGACGGAGTGGCGCAAACGCGTTGTGGAGGGTTGCATGTTTTGTGATGAGATTCTGGTTCGCTGCAATCGCTGACAAGAGGCAATAACGAAGACAAGGCGTCTCAGTACAGTTTTCTGCAAATTTCTCTTGTCAGGCCTGTGGCAGACCATATCAGTCTCGTCTATTCAACCGCCGAAAACGATGTCTCTCTGACGTTACACCATAACCCGTCTGCAATAGACGCAAAAGCCAATGTTGATGATG
Source organism: Cydia pomonella (assembly GCF_033807575.1). Classification (NCBI taxonomy): domain Eukaryota; kingdom Metazoa; phylum Arthropoda; class Insecta; order Lepidoptera; family Tortricidae; genus Cydia; species Cydia pomonella. The sequence continues at coordinate 4,291,384 of NC_084713.1, read as the reverse complement.
ATGATGATATCTGGCGCGTGTTTGACTCACGATAACGAAATGATATCATTCAGATATCATTTTAATGTCGGCGTACGTTTGAATCGGCCTCCAAGTTTAAATTGGCCTCAAAGCAGTTGGAGACAGTAGCATAACATTTACTTAGAGCACTGTCAACTGAACGCGCAACGTAAATACGAGTATTTATCCACTTGCATTTAATGTTATTAGTAGTTCAATGCTCTTTAACACTTGCTGCTAGTTAAAGTATACCTCAAAGGCTGATTTTCATTTTGTCTATCGAATTGCGCTGTCATTTTAAAACGATATTCGGAAATAACATGAAATATGACATGAGCATTCAAATAACATACCGGATATGGCCTGTAACACGAGCAAAAAATTAAACTGTAGGCTCCTCAAACTGACCAACATTTGTTCAGCCACTTAAAAAAAAAACGTGAATTTTAATTTTATAGTTTATTCCAAAAGGCTATGTATTACTGTTATGTTTAAAGAGTGAAAAACAATGACAATTACACTGGTACCAGCGTACAATGAAGATAATATTTGATTTGTATGAAAAGTACGACGTCTAATGTCTTCATAATTTTTATTAGTTATTGAACAAAAATGTTATCGTTTGACGAGTATAATCAATGTTTTAACTATTTGCGTATTCCTATATATATGTCTAGTTTTCAGTGCTAGAAAATGTAATACAAAGAAATAAGAGCGATGTTCTTAAAAAATGTGATGCTTACTTTTTATATTGAAACCTTTTGTTGGACAAACTAAACACAGTTTTCAGCATATTTAGGTAGATACCAATCAATATTCTATTAAAAAAAAATCGTGAACGTTCAACTATTTCGACATGCAAGATAAATAAATATTTAAGACCTCAAGGACAATGCTCAAAGAAATTTATACAAAACTAACACGCCTTATCCATTGATACAATAGTGTTCGTCTCCAATGTGTTTTAAAACAGAGTAGTTGGAAACAAGTAGGATAACATTTACTTTGAGCACTGTGAACTGAGCGTGCAATATAAATAAGGTGCATTGGTTTGAAAGCGTGATAATATTGAAAATGAAAAAAAATATTTACTAAACGAGAAGCATAATTTACCTACCCATGTGTTATTTTTAAGCTTCTTAATTTCCTTGAATTGTAAGTATTCATTGTTGATTTAATTTTGTCAACATGACGGATGTGCAATTGTGCAAGATCTCTTGACATATGTAATAACTATACTACTAATAGAAGGATCTCTAGATCAATAATTGATCTCGCAATAATTAGGAAATTATTTAGAGGAAACGTTTTTTCATTGATTTTTTTTTAATAGTAAGCTTTTACTAAGACATAATATTCCTAAAATTCTACTCTAAAGTTTATAACGACTTCTACTTTGTACAAGTCGTACGAAGGTCAATGTAAAATGTAACATGCGGCAACAACTCGATGTCTACTCACCCTCACAATCGAAAGTGTTGCAGGCCCGGCCCTGCTCCCCGAAGCCTTCGCAGGTAGCTCGTGAACAGTACCTCCTCCGCACCTGCATACCGCCGCCGCAGGTTTTGCTGCAGGCCCCCCACTCTCCCCATCCCGCCCAGCCTGAAACAAACATGAGGTACTCATTAAATGTTGTACATGACTATACCATAGCAAAATAAGGAAGCTTACTTATGTTTCTATGACTTTACTACACTCCGTTTTTTTCGTAATATTATAAGATTTTTTCTAACGTGAAACGTAGTAGTAATTAACTTTTTCTTCCTATGATATCTAATATTGCGGTACAATAATAATGTACATAAATGACACTATAATTCAGTGCATAGTTACTCAGATTTACATAATTTTGGAGGAAAGAAGTTACCACTACTTTTGAGGTAATAAAATTTCTAATCTGAAAAAAAAACGGACTATAAGACACATTCAAATTTTAAAACCATTGTCTTGATTTAATACTATTTATTCCCAATGAAATCTGTATCTCTTATAATGTAGTTTATATGAGTTGAATTTTATTTCTAATGTCGACTCCATAGCTCGCTATTAGTCTTATCGTGCGATAAAAACTCCTATACCAGGTAATAATGTACAACCGAATTATTTTCTATTGAGCCAACTTTAACCTTTTTAGGTTTTGGCAGATATATATAACTCCGTATAAGATAAACAAAGTCTAAGAAGAAACTTGCCTCGAAAAATCAAGAAAAAATCATGTTCGAATAGATGGCGATATACCTTCGGCTATACTCGAGTAGATGGCGACACCGTTTGATATTTAACACATATCACTGAAAGAAGATGGGTCAGACAGCCATATGTCATTCTAAGAATTTTTATCCTGTGTCGAAAGAAAGCTGTAAAAGTTGAGTACAAAATTCCCTTTGTTAATATACCTGTATACTAAATTCGCTATGGTTCTGGAGGGAGCAATGAGCAAGTTTTAGATATAAGTATAGTTTATTCTCCATGTGAATTATTTATGGCATTTACCCGTAATTTAAACGTGATTTTTTATAAAAAATAGAAAAATCGCGAAAGATGACGGCCTTTTTTCCATACAAATCTAGACCCCATTTTTCTCTCTGGATATTGACATCAAGGAAAATATTTTTATATAATTTGATGTATATTAACCAATTTATGTCTCTACGTTTAAATTTTTTAGTTTTTTGAGTACCTATTTAAAAAATTAGGAACGAAAACTAATCGCTAGTGAATTCAAAATAATTGAAATTTTCATATGTAAAATAACTTATTTGTATTATTATTATCTTTATTTTTTTTCTTATTATTTGTTTGTTGTATTATTATTAGTTTAGTATTAATGTTTAAATGTATAAGTACTTGGTTGTAGACAAAATAACAATTACCAAACGTTTTAACCTGTCAACTGGCTGAAGCATATTTAGTCATAGCATAATATATTATTGGTATTTCGTCACTATACAGGCTCGCCTAGTGCGGTTACCAATGCTTATAAACTTTGATTGTAATAACTTTTTGCTTATTTTTTTTTCAAAAACTGATATCATACAAATATCTTAATGCTCCTAACTCTTATAATTATTAAAAGTTTGTAACACTTTGGGGTATCCACCCAGTGTTATAAACAGCTGAGTAGCATATTGTATAGGTACTTTATAGGTTAGAAAATGGTATGTTTGTTTTGGTAAGATTTGGTAGTTGAAATGTCTTCGACACGGATGTCATAGTGGGTCAGTCAAGAACTGAGACCTGTAGTATATATTTTCAACTTTACATATACGCTTTTAGCTATATTGAGTGGACAAAACTTACCGGAGCGGTAGGTCAGTCTGTGCGTTCACTCCGTTGCATTTTGCGCATCCATGTCGTGTTCCTGCGTTGTGCTAGGACACAGGCACTTTGCTTTCGTTGGGGTATATCCATTTCACAATTGAAATACATTTTAAAACATATAAATACCACGTATTAACAGTATGATTTCGATAAAACCGAGCAGTTGTTTATTTCAGCGTTAGACACTGACGGCTGTCAATGTCATTTGGTTTTTTTTGTCCATGGTTCCGTAACAGATGGTCGGTCACACTTGTTGTACGACAATAAACATATACTTGTGGTTCTTTTATCTTTTTATAATTTCCAATTATTAATAAAGTCCGTATTATTTGCTTCCCAAAATGAGTAACTCTTTTTATTGTTGATGTTTCGAATTATTCCGAGGGTCAAACCGGTCAGTCGCCGTATCCATTGAATGGGTAGGTTTTCATTCATCAGTTTGTCTATGGTTTCTCGGATTGGAATTTTGATAAATCATTGTTCGATCGATCTTCAAGATGTGAAGGATATTAGAAAATCTTTCGGCAATCAATCTTAGGGGTATGTAACCTACTTGAAGGTTTTATTTCCTAAAACTGTGGTAAATTCAAGTTAGTAATCGTTAATGTAATTTTGTTACAGCTCGTCCCAAAATGTGCATAATTTAGAGTCTTAGAGCCTACCTAAAATGGCGGCTGCTAATCTTTTCTCTTCAATTTAACATAACTTGGTGAGTTTCCACACTTTTTAAATATATAAAGAAGGAAAGGCGGAGGTAGTGTGTCCTTTCGCAAATGGGTTAATATAGTGTTTTATGTGGATTTTCCAGCAAAACCTAATGTCGTCAACCACCTCTTCGTCTTGCCACGCGGTCTGCAGGCGCCGTCGTTGGTATAGGAAATAATGGACCCGGCATAAACCCCGGTAAGTCATTTAATCGCTTCATTGCCGTAATTTAAATCGCGCTGTGCCGCAGTTTAAAATATAATTTTTCTATAAAACTAAACGTGTTAAAACATAATTTTTTAACCTAGAACATTTTCTTTGTTCTTAGGGTTTTTTTTCCTGGACCCTGGTTTTTTCCTGAACCCTGGTTTTTTCTGGACCCTGGTTTTATCTGGACCCTGGTTCTCTAAGGCTGTGCCATCCGGTGGCAGCGTTCTTCTTGGCAGTGTCCGTGAAGTTAAGACTTTTATGAATATACCTTTAGTTAAATATGGACTCTTTACGCTGAACAGGTAACCTGTAATCCCTGTGAGCAATTGCTTACTGCTAAACATCCCCGGAGGTTGGGGCATAACTTTTACTTTAGACAGTGTTATGTTAGGAAGACAAATTTTGATATTGTTGTCCGTAGACACAGAGATGTCTATGATGTATTTAGTGTAAATTTCAAGAAATAGTGGTGTCACTAAGAAGTATTTAGTATTACTTATTTACTAATAAATAACTCGTGTTGACCATAGCGGGTCATATATATTTAAGGAATAAAAGGTGTGTATTAAATAAATTTGGGATTTTCATTTGGATATGTCATGCGCTTGATGAGAGTAGTATCCTGGCGTCCTACCTTAAATTTTTGGATACCTATTTTCACTCCATAGTGGCCTGAACCGCGACCCTATCTATGATTGTAGTTAGCCGAAGGTATTTGTGAACTTTTCAGTAGTGAAGTTTGGTGAGTTCTGGATCACTCCATAGAAACACGTTTCCTTCTATGGAAACGGTCTTTAATAATAATAGAATCAGATCTTCTCCATATCCAGGGCTCACCCACCCCTATTACAGTGGCGCCCAACGTGGGGCGCCACTGTAATAGGTGTGGGTGAGCTCTGGATATGGAGAAGATCCGATTCTATTATTGTTAAAGACCGTTTCCATAGAAGGAAACGTGTTTCTATGGAGTGATCCAGAACTCACCAAACTTCACTACTGAAAAGTTCACAAATACCTTCGGCTAACTACAATCATAGATAGGGTCGCGGTTCAGGCCACTATGGAGTGAGAATAGGTATCCAAAAATTTAAGGTAGGACGCCAGGATACTATCCTCATCAAGCGCATGACATATCCAAATGAAAATCCCAAATTTATTTAATACACACCTTTATTCCTTAAATATATATGACCCGCTACGGTCAACACGAGTTATTTATTAGTAAATAAGTAATACTAAATACTTCTTAGTGACACCACTATTTCTTGAAATTTACACTAAATACATCATAGACATCTCTGTGTCTACGGACAACAATATCAAAATTTGTCTTCCTAACATAACACTGTCTAAAGTAAAAGTTATGCCCCAACCTCCGGGGATGTTTAGCAGTAAGCAATTGCTCACAGGGATTACAGGTTACCTGTTCAGCGTAAAGAGTCCATATTTAACTAAAGGTATATTCATAAAAGTCTTAACTTCACGGACACTGCCAAGAAGAACGCTGCCACCGGATGGCACAGCCTTAGAGAACCAGGGTCCAGATAAAACCAGGGTCCAGAAAAAACCAGGGTTCAGGAAAAAACCAGGGTCCAGGAAAAAAAACCCTAAGAACAAAGAAAATGTTCTAGGTTAAAAAATTATGTTTTAACACGTTTAGTTTTATAGAAAAATTATATTTTAAACTGCGGCACAGCGCGATTTAAATTACGGCAATGAAGCGATTAAATGACTTACCGGGGTTTATGCCGGGTCCATTATTTCCTATACCAACGACGGCGCCTGCAGACCGCGTGGCAAGACGAAGAGGTGGTTGACGACATTAGGTTTTGCTGGAAAATCCACATAAAACACTATATTAACCCATTTGCGAAAGGACACACTACCTCCGCCTTTCCTTCTTTATATATTTAAAAAGTGTGGAAACTCACCAAGTTATGTTAAATTGAAGAGAAAAGATTAGCAGCCGCCATTTTAGGTAGGCTCTAAGACTCTAAATTATGCACATTTTGGGACGAGCTGTAACAAAATTACATTAACGATTACTAACTTGAATTTACCACAGTTTTAGGAAATAAAACCTTCAAGTAGGTTACATACCCCTAAGATTGATTGCCGAAAGATTTTCTAATATCCTTCACATCTTGAAGATCGATCGAACAATGATTTATCAAAATTCCAATCCGAGAAACCATAGACAAACTGATGAATGAAAACCTACCCATTCAATGGATACGGCGACTGACCGGTTTGACCCTCGGAATAATTCGAAACATCAACAATAAAAAGAGTTACTCATTTTGGGAAGCAAATAATACGGACTTTATTAATAATTGGAAATTATAAAAAGATAAAAGAACCACAAGTATATGTTTATTGTCGTACAACAAGTGTGACCGACCATCTGTTACGGAACCATGGACAAAAAAAACCAAATGACATTGACAGCCGTCAGTGTCTAACGCTGAAATAAACAACTGCTCGGTTTTATCGAAATCATACTGTTAATACGTGGTATTTATATGTTTTAAAATGTATTTCAATTGTGAAATGGATATACCCCAACGAAAGCAAAGTGCCTGTGTCCTAGCACAACGCAGGAACACGACATGGATGCGCAAAATGCAACGGAGTGAACGCACAGACTGACCTACCGCTCCGGTAAGTTTTGTCCACTCAATATAGCTAAAAGCGTATATGTAAAGTTGAAAATATATACTACAGGTCTCAGTTCTTGACTGACCCACTATGACATCCGTGTCGAAGACATTTCAACTACCAAATCTTACCAAAACAAACATACCATTTTCTAACCTATAAAGTACCTATACAATATGCTACTCAGCTGTTTATAACACTGGGTGGATACCCCAAAGTGTTACAGTTTTTTTTTTTTTTTTTTTTTTTTTTTTTTTTTTTTTTTTTTTTTTTTTTTTTTATTTTTTTTTTTTTTTTTTTTTTTTTTTATTACATAACACTGATAACTCAAAACTCACTACTAACTGTAATAGGTGTCCTGTATCCTTACTAACTGTAATAGGTGTGGGTGAGCTCTGGATATGGAGAAGATCCGATTCTATTATTGTTAAAGACCGTTTCCATAGAAGGAAACGTGTTTCTATGGAGTGATCCAGAACTCACCAAACTTCACTACTGAAAAGTTCACAAATACCTTCGGCTAACTACAATCATAGATAGGGTCGCGGTTCAGGCCACTATGGAGTGAGAATAGGTATCCAAAAATTTAAGGTAGGACGCCAGGATACTATCCTCATCAAGCGCATGACATATCCAAATGAAAATCCCAAATTTATTTAATACACACCTTTATTCCTTAAATATATATGACCCGCTACGGTCAACACGAGTTATTTATTAGTAAATAAGTAATACTAAATACTTCTTAGTGACACCACTATTTCTTGAAATTTACACTAAATACATCATAGACATCTCTGTGTCTACGGACAACAATATCAAAATTTGTCTTCCTAACATAACACTGTCTAAAGTAAAAGTTATGCCCCAACCTCCGGGGATGTTTAGCAGTAAGCAATTGCTCACAGGGATTACAGGTTACCTGTTCAGCGTAAAGAGTCCATATTTAACTAAAGGTATATTCATAAAAGTCTTAACTTCACGGACACTGCCAAGAAGAACGCTGCCACCGGATGGCACAGCCTTAGAGAACCAGGGTCCAGATAAAACCAGGGTCCAGAAAAAACCAGGGTTCAGGAAAAAACCAGGGTCCAGGAAAAAAAAACCCTAAGAACAAAGAAAATGTTCTAGGTTAAAAAATTATGTTTTAACACGTTTAGTTTTATAGAAAAATTATATTTTAAACTGCGGCACAGCGCGATTTAAATTACGGCAATGAAGCGATTAAATGACTTACCGGGGTTTATGCCGGGTCCATTATTTCCTATACCAACGACGGCGCCTGCAGACCGCGTGGCAAGACGAAGAGGTGGTTGACGACATTAGGTTTTGCTGGAAAATCCACATAAAACACTATATTAACCCATTTGCGAAAGGACACACTACCTCCGCCTTTCCTTCTTTATATATTTAAAAAGTGTGGAAACTCACCAAGTTATGTTAAATTGAAGAGAAAAGATTAGCAGCCGCCATTTTAGGTAGGCTCTAAGACTCTAAATTATGCACATTTTGGGACGAGCTGTAACAAAATTACATTAACGATTACTAACTTGAATTTACCACAGTTTTAGGAAATAAAACCTTCAAGTAGGTTACATACCCCTAAGATTGATTGCCGAAAGATTTTCTAATATCCTTCACATCTTGAAGATCGATCGAACAATGATTTATCAAAATTCCAATCCGAGAAACCATAGACAAACTGATGAATGAAAACCTACCCATTCAATGGATACGGCGACTGACCGGTTTGACCCTCGGAATAATTCGAAACATCAACAATAAAAAGAGTTACTCATTTTGGGAAGCAAATAATACGGACTTTATTAATAATTGGAAATTATAAAAAGATAAAAGAACCACAAGTATATGTTTATTGTCGTACAACAAGTGTGACCGACCATCTGTTACGGAACCATGGACAAAAAAAACCAAATGACATTGACAGCCGTCAGTGTCTAACGCTGAAATAAACAACTGCTCGGTTTTATCGAAATCATACTGTTAATACGTGGTATTTATATGTTTTAAAATGTATTTCAATTGTGAAATGGATATACCCCAACGAAAGCAAAGTGCCTGTGTCCTAGCACAACGCAGGAACACGACATGGATGCGCAAAATGCAACGGAGTGAACGCACAGACTGACCTACCGCTCCGGTAAGTTTTGTCCACTCAATATAGCTAAAAGCGTATATGTAAAGTTGAAAATATATACTACAGGTCTCAGTTCTTGACTGACCCACTATGACATCCGTGTCGAAGACATTTCAACTACCAAATCTTACCAAAACAAACATACCATTTTCTAACCTATAAAGTACCTATACAATATGCTACTCAGCTGTTTATAACACTGGGTGGATACCCCAAAGTGTTACAGTTCATCTTTAGTTGGGTTAAAAAAAAATTTTTTAAAAAAAATTTTTTTTTTTTTTTATGCTATACGCCCAATAGGAAGTGAACACCTTAACCTACGAAACGTAAATAAGAAACCATAGATAATCTATAAAGAAAAACAAGTCTTACAACCAAAGTTATACCTATGACTTGGTGAATGATCAGTTCGACCAAGGAAATCTAACGACTAATTTTGGTTCGAACCTTCTTATTCCTAGTGCGCGCTTTCCTAAACCTAAAAGAAAACGTCAAAGACGGCAACGTTAACAAACTTTCCCTTTATTAAAGAAATTGCCTATCATCGACAGTAGTGGAAATATGTAACAAGCTGCATGCTCTAGCTATTACACAATTCCTAAAATTACAAACAAAAGTTCAGTTACAGTACAGTTTAGCGAGAACGTAGTCCCTTTTTCAATAATTAATAATATTTCACGTAATAGGCCCGTTTAGGGTTTATAAGTAAAGTAAGTTTCTGCAGTTTATTCAGATTATTTAAAGTTTTATGTCTTTATAAGGACACATGAAAGATTAATGTTGGTCCGTGTGCACCCGGTACCAATAAAAACAAAAACATGGAACAAATACCCAGTCTGATGAAAACCAGCTTGTGCCAGGCTGCATTCAGTTTAGTAGGTACGTTCAATATTTAGTATCACATAGGATATTTACAAGTGTAAGTATCCAATTGGTGTTAAGACGAGTACCGCTAGGAAGACGGCTCGGCTTCACCAGGACGTACAATGTCTTTTATATGGAAGTTACCTAGAAGTTTTCCTTCTAAGGATTTTAAAGAGTATACAAGAGGACTCAATTTTTTATGAATGACACATTTGTCATAACGGGGCGCTAATTTAGCAGAAAAATGTTTTGCTGCATTTGACAATGGGAAACATCTTTTATAAACGATTTGTCCTTCTTCCAGTTCTACGTGACGCTTCCTCATGTTATAATACCTAGCGTTACGTTCATGGGAGGCAATCAACGAGTAACGCACTTTTTGAAATACAGTTTTGAGCTCTTTAAGTCTTTCAGAAAAAGCACCACTGGTATCTAATTCGAGCGCGTTTTGATCTATGGGACCTTCGCTATTATAAAGGGAACCATCTAGAATCATTTGACGACCATGTGTTAAGAAATACGGTGTGTTTTTAGTTACTTCGTGACGAGCTGTATTCAATGCACATTGTATTTCCGATACGTTCTTATCCCAGTTACGGTGATCAGAACGCACGTATGAGGCAATGGTTCTTACTAGTTCACGGTTCACTCGTTCCGTTTGATTCGTCTGAGGATGATACCTAGGGTTATAGAAAATATGAGGGACATCATATTTGGACATTAATTCTCGAAAGTCTTTGTGTAAGCGCATTGAATTGGCGCAAGTCAAGGCGAAGCAGTTTCGCGAACCGATTCTCTCAAACAAGACTAATGATTCTTCCTCTGACAATCCTAACCTTTTTGAAAAAAAAAATTTTTTTTTAACCCAACTAAAGATGAACTGTAACACTTTGGGGTATCCACCCAGTGTTATAAACAGCTGAGTAGCATATTGTATAGGTACTTTATAGGTTAGAAAATGGTATGTTTGTTTTGGTAAGATTTGGTAGTTGAAATGTCTTCGACACGGATGTCATAGTGGGTCAGTCAAGAACTGAGACCTGTAGTATATATTTTCAACTTTACATATACGCTTTTAGCTATATTGAGTGGACAAAACTTACCGGAGCGGTAGGTCAGTCTGTGCGTTCACTCCGTTGCATTTTGCGCATCCATGTCGTGTTCCTGCGTTGTGCTAGGACACAGGCACTTTGCTTTCGTTGGGGTATATCCATTTCACAATTGAAATACATTTTAAAACATATAAATACCACGTATTAACAGTATGATTTCGATAAAACCGAGCAGTTGTTTATTTCAGCGTTAGACACTGACGGCTGTCAATGTCATTTGGTTTTTTTTGTCCATGGTTCCGTAACAGATGGTCGGTCACACTTGTTGTACGACAATAAACATATACTTGTGGTTCTTTTATCTTTTTATAATTTCCAATTATTAATAAAGTCCGTATTATTTGCTTCCCAAAATGAGTAACTCTTTTTATTGTTGATGTTTCGAATTATTCCGAGGGTCAAACCGGTCAGTCGCCGTATCCATTGAATGGGTAGGTTTTCATTCATCAGTTTGTCTATGGTTTCTCGGATTGGAATTTTGATAAATCATTGTTCGATCGATCTTCAAGATGTGAAGGATATTAGAAAATCTTTCGGCAATCAATCTTAGGGGTATGTAACCTACTTGAAGGTTTTATTTCCTAAAACTGTGGTAAATTCAAGTTAGTAATCGTTAATGTAATTTTGTTACAGCTCGTCCCAAAATGTGCATAATTTAGAGTCTTAGAGCCTACCTAAAATGGCGGCTGCTAATCTTTTCTCTTCAATTTAACATAACTTGGTGAGTTTCCACACTTTTTAAATATATAAAGAAGGAAAGGCGGAGGTAGTGTGTCCTTTCGCAAATGGGTTAATATAGTGTTTTATGTGGATTTTCCAGCAAAACCTAATGTCGTCAACCACCTCTTCGTCTTGCCACGCGGTCTGCAGGCGCCGTCGTTGGTATAGGAAATAATGGACCCGGCATAAACCCCGGTAAGTCATTTAATCGCTTCATTGCCGTAATTTAAATCGCGCTGTGCCGCAGTTTAAAATATAATTTTTCTATAAAACTAAACGTGTTAAAACATAATTTTTTAACCTAGAACATTTTCTTTGTTCTTAGGGTTTTTTTTCCTGGACCCTGGTTTTTTCCTGGACCCTGGTTTTTCCTGGACCCTGGTTTTCTCTGGACCCTGGTTTTTTTTCTGGACCCTGGTTTTCTAAGGCTGTGCCATCCGGTGGCAGCGTTCTTCTTGGCAGTGTCCGTGAAGTTAAGACTTTTATGAGATACCTTTAGTTAAATATGGACCCTTTACGCTGAACAGGTAACCTGTAATCCCTGTGAGCAATTGCTTACTGCTAAACATCCCCGGAGGTTGGGGCATAACTTTTACTGTAGACAGTGTTATGTTAGTAAGACAAATTTTGATATTGTTGTCCGTAGACACAGAGATGCCTATGATGTATTAAGTGTAAATTTCAAGAAATAGTGTTGTCACTAAGAAGTATTTAGTATTACTTATTTACTAATAAATAACTCGTGTTGACCATAGCGGGTCATATATATTTAAGGAATAAAAGGTGTGTATTAAATAAATTTGGGATTTTCATTTGGATATGTCATGCGCTTGATGAGAGTAGTATCCTGGCGTCCTACCTTAAATTTTTGGATACCTATTTTCACTCCATAGTGGCCTGAACCGCGACCCTATCTATGATTGTAGTTAGCCGAAGGTATTTGTGAACTTTTCAGTAGTGAAGTTTGGTGAGTTCTGGATCACTCCATAGAAACACGTTTCCTTCTATGGAAACGGTCTTTAATAATAATAGAATCGGATCTTCTCCATATCCAGGGCTCACCCACACCTATTACAAGTTCGAACGTAGTATCAAACGTAGGGGCATAGCTGTGGTTGATATACAAGAAATTGTGTCAAATATTTTCAATAATGTTAATATCCAGAGAGGAAAATGAGGCTACGTTTGTATGAAAAGGCGATTTCGCGCGGGTCCACGACTTTTGTCTTAAGGATATGGATATAATGTCTCAAGTTAAATACATTGAGTATACAACAATAACAATTTGTTTTAGTGAGAGCGTTTAAGGAAGTAAGTGTTCATCTCTATATTGTTTGTACCTAACAATGTAACCTATTATCCTGTCGCATACTTCTGTTGTTTCTCCAATAAAAAGAAAAAAAAAAAAAAAATAACACGTCTATCGAATAACGTATTTAAATTTAGTTCGAAACAATATCATAAGTTTGAAGGTTAAAATCATTTCACTTTCAATTACAAAGTTTGAATGATACTTGATTAGTTATATGATTGTAAATGTGACATAGTTATATTAGGATTTTATGATTAAATTGAGTATACTTCACATTTGTGACATTTTTTTTATTTTTATTATAAATTTAAAATATAAAATATGTGTACCACAAAACAAAATATTCGCCAAACTGCGAGACAGTTTGTTGGCGATGAGCTCGCTCGTTATACTTATAAAAAGGTACATAATTTTGCACTGTCCTACCCTCCCGGCATGGCCAATTTTTATGTAGGTATTACAATTATAAAGTAGGTAAACGTAGGATTGTTGACTCAACACTAGTGGCGCGGGCGCGGGACAGGTATTTGGTAGTATTATTTATGTTTATTTAGTAAGAAACCTCTATTTATGGCTTTTATTTACTACATACAGGATAATTCATAAGTCGTGATCAAAAAGAAAGCTTACCTACATGAAAGCTTTAATGTAAATATTATTGGAAATTAATTTCCAATTAACATTTGAGACTAAAAAAATATTGGACTATCGTGTCAATAGTCTAAATATACTAGGTAACTCTGGTTTTAGAATTTGTTTTACAATTACGTTTACTCTTTTTACAACATCAAAAAATGGTTCGATAGTATAATCTATAAGAATTTCGAACAATCTCAAGCTGTATCCAAACTAACGCTAAAACATACAAAAATAAATAAAATAATCATAGCGTATAAGGTCAGAGGACGCTACACTTTGCCGCACCACCCGGCCTATCGATATCAGTATAATTATACTGGTAACAATTACGTAAATAACTTTTTTTTCGTAATTACCCATAATAAAAGTTAATAACAGCCCTTAACTGTCAAACGTCCACAGATACAGAATCGCTTGAATAAAAATAAACAATGAAACAAAAGAAAATCTGAATAGAATTCCAATATACAGTGTTATCGGAAGCTAATCCCGTATTGCAACGGTTTGCTGAAAACCAATTCACAAAAGGATCCATCACTCTGCTATAGCAAACCAGTATAATTCTCTGATTCCCGTTACTAGTAGTTAGTATGTCTGTAGAGGTCTTTGCTTCGCTTGCCAGGACGTGAAAATGAGCCTATGAGGTTTGTGAATTCTGCGCTGGAATAATCCAGCATGGTCCCATGGGACTCGTAAGTCGCGACTCAATGGAGTTAAGCACATCTGCTCCTGTAGAACTCTTGGCAGTTTCGAAAGCAGGAATTTAGATAGATCTAAATTTACCTACCGGAAAATTACACTTAATAGCAGAAAAAGCGAAATATATTTTATAAGAAATGTACCCGCTTTATTTTCTTTTGGATTTTGCTCAGGCCCAGAATTTTGTTCAATGGAAATATTCAAGGAACCAAATATTTTGTTTTCACAAAAGTAACATGTATTTTTCTAAATATTTTGGAGGTAAATGTGAGATGTTATAAACAGTAAAATGATTCTCATACTCCATACATAAATACCTAATTTATTGCACACTTCAAAAAAAAAAAATGCTTCATATTTCTAAGTACGTAGGATAAGGTTATGTAATGTCGAACCGTTGCATCAAATTTAGTCCAGTATGTCACAAGCAATCAGCCAATTCAGTCGATTGACAATTTGTAACCAAAATACCTTAGTCGAAGCACAACTAAACGGAATGAAATTACATTTCTGTGCACGTTAAATGCCAATGCAGAATTGAAGTGAACGCTATTCAATGTTTGGTTTAGCTCAAATTCGGCTTGTGTTGGTGACATACCGATGTGAGCAGAGTCGTTGTGTTGTACAATACACCGAATTTGGCGCTGATGCAAATTGGATCGTCTTTAGAAATTGAAACGGGGAGCTTAGCTAGTGTATTGCGATTTCGATAGGTTTAAGCAAACTAACACAAATTCGAAATTGTTATAAATTATTTATTTTATCTACATCCATATCATAACATAACCTCCCTATAATAAATAAAATAAAAATAATAAAAATCATTTATTTCAGACTAAAGGTCTATAACTCCATACATGGTTAGTAAACATTAAAATCAAATCTCATTACTAGTGTTAGTACAATATAAAAGTATATACATAACTATAACTAAATAAATAAATATTATAGGGACATTCTTACACAAATTGATTACGTCCGCAAGTAGGCTTGTGTTGTGGGTACTCAGACAGCGATATAACACCACGAGGAACCCGAGAGATTTTAACCACGCATTTCTGAGACCAAAAAAAGGAAAAAATTACAATTTCCCAAAAAAAAAATGTTTTGTCATAAAATGTTAACGCTATTTGTAAAACTGCAACTCAAAAAGAATATGAACTTTTTTTGTAAAACCTATTTTTTTTTTTCAAACTATTAATTGTCACTTTTTGACAATTATCAATCATATTTGAACTAGGTCCCACAGTGTCAACATCGCCATCAGAAAGGCGATTTTCAATAAGTAACAATAAACAAAGTTTTTTTTGTAAGGGGCTTTAACTCTGAGATGAGGCGAATTCCAAAAAAGTTTAAAGGACATTTTAGTCTTTAAATATGATCAGGAATATTCTGTTAAAATATCTCGCAATAGAAACGATAACCTAACGGCCTGTATTAACAAACCAGTATCTGCGGGTGCATCGTTATTTCAACTTTACATTATCGATAACTGAGACCTTAATTACATTCAAATTAAGAACATTTCTGAGAAACAGACATTTGATTAGACGTTTTATTTGAAATGAAGTGTCAGTTGCAAACTATTTGGACAAATTTCGCATGTTACTTGATATCGAACGATATGCCGGCCTCCGACTCGACGATGTTTGTCTCTGAATAAAAAAAAAACAACGGATGCGTGATATGCACGAAAAAGTTTACTTTGTTTTGTTGAAGCTTATGATATTGATGTAGGTAAAGCAGTATATGAAACTGTAGATAATTAAACACTATGTGTCAGTCACATAAACTACTATTATAACACTAATAAAGATACTCAACAGACAGACAAGTTAAACAAACAGTCCAAACAATACAATTGCGCCAAGGTGAATGCTATGAGACAGTTCGAAGGAAATATTCTAGCATACTCAGTCCCAAACACAGCAAAAAAATTAATAATGGCAAGTTACGTGATCGTGAGTACTATTTTAAGTTTAAAGACATCTACTATCAAACAAATTCCCACAATGTACTCTCCAAACGTCGCGATAATCGCACGCGATTGTAATACATTGCGGCATTTGATCGATCGATTGATTTCGGTCTTACTACAAAGCAAGCAATTATCTGAAATTGTATGCAGTTTCTTGCAAGGTGTGTAAACCTTAACTATGCTTGCAGTCAGACAGTAAAAGGAAATGAAGAATGAGTTCTTGAATTTTGATCTAAGATAGGGTTCAATTGAAGTATTGCTGATTTGAATATAAAATTCAAGTAATCTACAAAATTACGAATGTTCGTTTTAAAATATCACTTTGAATAAACAAAGTAGTATACATTTCTATTAGCTGCAAGTCGATAAGCAAGGGGGCATAAAACCAGGAAATTAGAAAATAATAAAACAATTGACGCGCCGCACGAAACTTGCGACGAGAAATTTAGCGATCTCGTGGGCTTTCACATTTTTCCTCAATAACTCTGAAAGTATCCTTGTTTGAAATTTTGCTTGTCAAATCCCTCGGCTACATCACTACCTATTTTATACTAAAATTATATGGTTACGATATAAAAATAAATAAAACTAAGACACATATTTATTCGTGATTTTTTTATCGAGACGACTTTAACTTTTTAAGGTGTTGGTTAGAGTATACCTTTCAAAATATAGTCTAGTTTCTATATGATGTTTTTTTTCATGGCATGGCCTTTGTAAAAATGTGTAATAATTCAATATTAATCTACAATTTGGGGTCAGCCCCCTCTTAAGTAGACATTAAAATTAATAAATGATTAAGTTCCCGAAGTAAACTAGTGCCTACGCCAAATCTTAGGATTAGTTGTCAAGCAGAACCCAAGCTCCCATGAGCCGTGGCAAAAATCCGGGACAACGCGAGAAAGGAGAAGAAGTTCCCGAAGTAAAAAAAAAACATTGTTATTCGCATAAAATATAATGAGGTCTATTTACGAGAATCATTTCGTTAAATAACCAAAAATTGTCTTTTTTGTACCATTTGGCGTTGAAACTCTAGATCCATGGGGTCCCAGCGCGCACAAGTTTTTTGGAGAAATCGCGAAACGTCTGGTTGACGTAACTGGTGACCGAAAAGCTGGCGGCTTCCCCGCACAACGTATCAGTATTGCGATACAACGAGGAAATGCCGCCAGCATCCTTGGTACAATGCCTCAAGGGCCTATTTTAGATATAAGCTAGTTATAGTAATCATCTGTATATATCCATTATGTAAGTATATTGTTATTTTAAATAAATATAGGCTCTTATTTATTTCAGATATATTGTTAACGATTTTCTTAAATTAACTTTTATATCCATAAAACATGTACCAATGAATCACCGAGGGATTGTTATTAAAATTTTTCATCGTGAAAATTTAACTTATTCCCCGAAGAAAACGTGGGACGGGATGAAATTGCATTAAGTCTCATACCATATTTAATGTCGGTGTGATGGGATTACCCTGCGGACGCCAGTGAGCCACATTTTTGGTTATTTAACGAAATTTCGTTAGCAAACGAGTAATTAATTAAGCTTAAACGTAGAATTATCCACACTTATATTTATAAATGCGAATTCTGTCTTGAAAACGATTAAACTTTAAACCCCTGTTACTTACGATCCGATGGACATATACACTGTGTTTTTATTGAATTCCGTTAACTTCAGGATATCGGTAAATACGTTTAAGGAAACTCAATGTCATAGTTAATTTAAAAAAATGATTTTTGTTATTTTTTAACTACCTATGTTTATTTTTATAAAAAGTAATTAAATTTTGCATATAGCGTTGTTGTAACACGGGCATTACATTTAACTCAACCAAACAATTGAAAACTGTGACATATCACATATCAATGTCATTTCGAACATCGATCGTCCGAGATAGTACTTACGTTTAGTAGCAAATGTATGAACTCGCACTAAACACTAATCAATATGTAAACAGGCCTTAAGGTAAGTGCACACGCTCGTAAGGGCCTTATAAGATAAAAATGAATGATTGATTATCTCCGAAATGGAGTTAATTAGAATACCGGTGTCTTTGAGAAAGTTACTTAATTTAAGCTCAGGGATGCACTCTCGAAATTAACGGAAATAAAAAAAAACCACGGTGTATAACTCAGAAAAAGATGGGATAGGTAAGGAGATGTGGCCACGGTTAGTAAATAATTAAGTAATTAATTAGAATAATATCAAAACATTATACGTGTTGAACAAAAACAATTTACATTACAAACACAATAAATAAACTAATCATTTAAACGAAAACTAGACGGTGATTAAAACTTAAACTAGTTTATATGTATCTTAAAATAAACTTATAAATAAAAATGCTCCCCAGGTCACCTTAATGTAAGTTGTATATTGTTAATAAATAATTAATTTGAAAAAAGAAAAAAAAACTTGACTGATGGATTGAAGACCAATTCAAGGTGCGATATTCGTTCTCTTGGCAAGCAAGTATTATAACATGCAACCAGGTATTCCATTTTATTATCGATTTGATTTTTTTTAAATCAGTAGAAACACAACTATGTTTCAATTTCATATTCAATTTATTCAACATTACATGTCATTTTCATTATATTAATTAGGACAATTCTAACGAAAATTATTAAGCTAGCTCATGCAAATGAAAGGTATGTCAAAAACAATATTAATTAAATTAAGCAACAATGCGATGTCACATTCTGTTATTATTATCTTTTTTTATATAAATAATGATATTTATTCCTACAATATATATTAATATATTGTTATAATAAAATGTTTTACGCATTCCATTCCAACAAAGTGTCATCATTTAAAAACTCTTCAATCGAATAGTAAGACTTTCGTCCACCTTCCTCCTATATATTATTCACCCTTACTTATTCCGTTATAGAAATGTTTTGCAATCCTACGAATTTTATATTCATAGTCGATAAAATATAAAGTTTTACTAGCTAGATCCGAGAAATGGTGGATAAAATTTTGTATTTAAATAATTCAAGTACGTGAACTCTTTCCTCCCTCGTAAAGTTCACCGGCATTGCAAGCTATATATTCCCAGGCCTTGCATCTGACTGAGCAGTATATATGTGGTCTCAAAATCCGTAGCCATTAAGTTAGTATACGTTATGTCTCTTCGGCTGTACCTCTACCTACCGGGCTTGATCGGCTGCCGACAGATCGCATCGGCTGCACTAAAATCCGGCGGTAGACGACCGCGTGTTATGTAGGTATGTATCCTACTTATCGCAGGATCGAAAGACGCAGCCAATGACGTACGTCCGACTTCTAAAATATTGCGACATTTTATACGCGTTGACAAGTGACTGTCGCCAAATGTGTGTGTATAGGCGTGACCACATTTCATGGCAGTTGGCACCCATCAGTGGCCAAAAGGAGCCGGTGACACTAGACGTCAGCCGAAAACAGAGGGTGCCAAGCTGGATTTTCTGGTTGAATTTCAAAATGGCGGAGTTGTCTCGATTTTTTTTAAGTTTGGTCATTAATGTTGTTTAAAGTGTAGTAATGATGCTGTGTGCTATGCAGAACTAGTCTGGAAACGGGTTTAATCCTTGGTCACCCGGCGATCCATCGTTGTTATTTGTAAAGTCCAGCTATCACGTTACTAAAAGCAACTACCGACGTCATAGTCTACGACCACACTTTAGACAGGCGAAATCATCATAAATTTTATGGAAGCCATTATTAAAAGAAGAAGAAGGGTGACAAGCTGTTTGTTATAACCAACGAGGCGCACGCACCGGGGCCCGATCGATTTGAGGCGACATTTTTACTGTTTTTTCTGACCGCTGGTTTCATATACTTTCGGTAAGCGATTGGAACATGACCTCAGTAATTCTCAAGAGGAAAATATAGTTCCCTCAATACTGCTAGCTGCACTTCTCGGTTTATGTGTCATCACGGATTTACGTGTAGTCCACATAAACATACAGTACAATATATTATTATTAGACAATTTCTTTTTTTTCTTGTTTATATACGTCAGAAGAAAATACAGAACAATGACTAAACAACAATAAAAACAATAGTACTTATCATAGCCGCCGTTGGGTTAACTGTAAAGGTGACGTTCGGATAGCAACTGCAACTTGTGACAGACGGACGGAAGGACAGAGTCGCACCATAAGGGTTCCTTTTATACCTTTTTGGTACGGAACCCGAAAAATATGACAAAAGTTGTTATGCGACCAGAGGGAATCCCTTAATTAATGATGAGAAGTGGTGCATTTGTACCCCCGTCACACCGGGGTATGTCGGCAAAAATTGCAATCCATTTAATAGGTAGTAAATGTCCACGTTCGAAACGTGAGTATTGACGATGATCATTGCGGTGTTTTTTACATCGTTTAGCAATTGACCTAAAAACTCGCCTGAACGAAGCAGTTACCGGCTTATCTAGAACCGACCAGTGGAATCTAATAACGGCAATAACCATACCCAGTAATGATAGGTAAATACATTACACTTTTCCCAAATCATCATAATATGTTTATAGCCTGTATATGTAATGTACACACCAAAATTGTAAGCTAATATTACGGAAGAGCGGTGCTTCTTAATATAAGTATCTATATTACTTTAAAATAGGCATTGCCACAGACGTAAAAAGTTTAGGTACTTATAAGTCACGAAATAAATATTTTTCATTTTCTAAGTTTGGGCAAAATGTAGAAGCACTTTAAGTTAACTACAAAAAGGATATCATGTTAGAATACTACATTAGACATATAACAGCTACATAAATGCTTCGCGTTATTCGTAAATCGAGAAATAATTGTGATTATGATGGGTTTCGGAACTGATTCCGTAAAATGGTTTATTTTCATGTCATAATTATAGCCTGTTAAACCGAAAAGAGTGTCGCCGTTATCATACCGGCTTAGTATGGCAGGTAAAGTAAGGACGCCAAGCACAAAGAATTTCGTATATTGACTCGCCATTTATTATCTCTGTCGCACGCGCATAATTATATTGCTGTCTCGCTCATCATCATCATCATCTTCTTCACCATAAAATAATATAGGTAATATGATGATTTTTTGGAGAAAATTGGAAAACAAATTTGCTACCTAAAACACCTTGTTACCTAATGAGACCTCATTGAACTAATTCTAGGACCTCTTTTGCCTAACACTTAATTAGCCACTTCACGTGATGATAAATCAAATGACACGTTGATAATGATATTTTAGACAAACAATTGTTGACAAGATAGAAAATGTTAAGTAGCTGGCCGCGTAACAATCGTTAACGCTCCGTAGCGTAGCGTAGTCATCTCACTCTTCCATATTAGTGCGACTGTGACAGTTGCGTTTCGTTCGCCACGGAGCGTGAACGATATGCACGTTGGCTACGGCGGCCAGGTCAGATACTGCACATGATGATTATTTTTAGATATAATTATAATTTTTTTTTTTTATCGGGAAGTGAAATTAAATAAAAAATGGTATAAAAAGTTTTCTTAATTTACACGAGTATTTAAAGTTAATGGTTTTATGTAAAGTATCATCTCTTAAAATATCGGTATCTAATGCGTTAGTACCTTATACCTGTATAAGTAGAACGTATATTTATTTGACTTACCAACGGCGTTCCATATGGCAATATCAACGCCCAAGCTCCAAGGAACCGCCGAAGCCGTCGCTTCAAGCCAGGGCCCGTCAGGTGGCGTGGTCTCTAAGTCCACCGCGGGGTCGCTGATTCGGGCGAACACCACCAGCTCGCTTTGGGAGGGCGCCATGCTCCAGTTGAAGCAGTGGTCTAGCGGCTGGGCTATTTTTAGGTTCACCTGCCTGTTGAAGAGGAAAGAAATACTTCAATGAATTTTTTGGATGCGAAATATAAATATCTTAAACCAAACGACCTTCGCGAGCTGTAACGGGTGGAAAAGTATCTCACACTTGCCGCGTTACCAACTTGTATAGCGATAGCCAACTTTTGCACCAGGTACGTACCCGCGCGAGCATCAATGATTGCTTTTATTCTGATCTTAGAAAGCAAATTATATCATTTTGTTTTTTTTTCAATCTCCGATTGGAGGAGATCGTTCTATTAACGGATATATCAAATCATTTTCACCTTTTCATCGTATATTATTTATACACAGTTGCGGTCATTTTAATTGCATCCTCTCAAATTGCCCCTTATTCCTAAAACTTTACAAGCCTGTAATAGTTATTTTTTGTTTTAGCTCATTCTTGCAAATAAGTCAATAAATTAAACAATAAATGACAAATTGAGGTTTGGAGCATGTTTCTAAATGAAGCCATAAGTATTTAAGTAATTAAATTTACATTTTCGACATTAGCTGGGAGCTTAGCCAACGTGCCAATCGTTAACGCTCCGTAGCATAGCGTAGTCATCTCTCTCTATCAATCTTCCATATTAGTGCGACAGTGACAATTGCGTTTCGTTCGCTACGGACCGTTAATGATTGGTACGTTGCGACGCTAAGTTTTTTCAATATTATCAAGGAAAGGCGATGAACCTAAAATCAGACCACAAATCGATATTTATAATTAAACATTCCGGCGAATCTGTCATCCAGTCAAGTCTAGCGCAAGCTAATAACAAAGTTTGAAATAAAGAAGCTTATAATTCTGACAGTGAAAGATAACTGGCTTTTTCTATGCAAATATGTTAGTCCAGATGGGAACATTGATCTTTAAAACGGTGAAGATATTTTACATTTTTGTATTCTAGCACTTTTGTTTTAAGAATGTCTGAAACACGGCGTTTGAACTTAGATACTACAGCTGCATGTTGGATCAGTTTTAACGTGAAGTTTATAGTTTTCATCGTTTATACACTATTTTATAAATTCACTGGATGAAGGCACCGCGCGACTGGTTATTGTGAAGCTCTTTCGTTCAGTACACTGAAAGAAATGTTTGCATAACTGTAACAAAATTTTGGTTACTGTTTACACAAAAATTGGGACTTGCGAACTATGTGTTATATGTTACAAAACCGTGTTTGGCTATCAGTGTTCAGGTACTGGGTATACACTACAAAATAAGTTTGTAAATTTATGCAAAGTTTATTTTCTTATAACCGTAGTTTAGTTATTTACCTAGTAAAGTTACAAAACCAGTTCGGCTATCTATTTTTTTCAGTGTATTTATCAATTTTTAAACGGAATAATGGAGTGTAACCATAGCCATTTCTGAGGCTGTTCTCAAACCACCACCAGCACAAACCACTAGTTAGACACAACTAGATGGAGCACATAAGACAATCGAAGTCACCACACATGATTGAGTACTCCCGCACAAATTTAGTATTGGAGCAAAACCCGTGGACCCGGGTATGTCCTTAAACTACGTCCAAAAGAGAGGTAACGGCACTGTTAATGTCATCTTGCTTAGTGTGGTAGGGCACAGAACAGCGGATGTCATTCCAGATCTAAAGCAGAGCCCAACTGGGGAAGTGAAGTATCTCCACCATACAGAAAACCGCAGCCAAATAACACTAGACCCTACTCATAGTGTTGTGTTCCTGCCGCTGACTAAGGTAGCCAGGGGTCAACGAGGGTGCAGGGTGTTAGGGTCGGCAACGCGCATGTAACCTTTGGAGTTGCAGGCGTCCATAGGCTACGGTAACTGCTTACCATCACCTGATGGGCCGTATGCTTGTTTGCCACCGACGTAATAAAAAAAAACCGCTTATATCACTTGCGCCCACATTCCGACCAGTATTCGTGTAAATTAAAAATATTTACAAAACTTAAGCTTTAGGGGTGTACCCGCGCTGTTATAGCATAAAATAGTGTGTACAGTCAGCATCAAAAGTAGCGGATCAAATAACGCTTCATAAGTATCTACCATTCTATAACAGCTTAACAAAAAGTAATGTCTTTAATATAGAACAACTGAGACTGTAAAATATATTCTTTGGAACGTGGATTTTAGAAATGTATCTATATTTGGAAAAGTTATCTGAGATGTCAGATACTTTTGGCGCGTTGTTTCATCCGCTACTATTGATGCTGACTGTACCTTATTTGATCTGCTCAAATCGTATCATTTAACAAGTAAAATTGCCCCTATGTATGGTGATTTCGTGCTCTTTGTAAATGCTTCTTAATACGATATCTGTGTACTTAGTCTGTATTCCAAACGTATTGTATGTTCTTTACAGTGCACATTTATTTATTTATTTATTTAACCTTTATTTCACAAAAGACAAACACTACAAAAGGCGGACTTTATATTATAAGGCATCTACCACCCAACCTTAAGGCTAAAGAGATTGTGGCCTTTATGTTGCCTTACGACCACAACCAAAGTATTAGTAAAACCTGCACTGGCTACCTATTGTTATAAGCGCTTTGACGCTCATGTATATTCATGCAATCACAGCAGCTCAAAAGCGTAGTCGATTTTGAGGTTATACTCGCATAGTGTTTCTATACAAGTAGGTATTTATCACTTTCCTAGACCAAAATGCTAACCATATTGTGTAGCCTCGTTGCCAGCGACTGGGCTACACAATAGCGTATAGGTAAAATGATGATATTCATTTGCGCTCAGCCTCATAATTAATACACCTTTTGAATCATGCATACAGTTTATATATTTATTAAAAACAGGTCTAATGTAAAGATAAATTTAACTTACTTGCAGTATTGCTGTACTTGACCGTTTGTTTCTAAATAAATAAATAAATCTTCCACAAATACTGAAATGCTGACCGCTCCTGCAGAAGCTCATTCGACTATGTATTGTTAGGGAGTTTAATGTAAATAATTTCCTTAAAGTTCAACCATTCAGAAATAAATTGCTGCCTTAAATGATTTAATTTGTGGCAGAATGTATTCTGTAATGTATAAATATATTTTTGAGTCATGAAGAAAAGGATAAGATAAAAAAAAAAAAAAACAAAAGACTATGTGTGTTCAACTGCTTCCTCTCGCAAGTTTAGTAGGTTTGTTAAATGGGATAGATAGTCAAAAGATGATAGTCACTGGTCTTCCTTAGTGCCGTTAAACCACACCCACCTAACGTTTGCATGACGGATCCGAAAGGTATGGGAAGATCCGTGGATCCGGATTCAGACCTGGATTGCGAACCCTACACCAAACTATAGTCTAGTACCATAACTATATATGGTCCACGAGTTTAAGACGTAATTAAGTATAATTAATAGTTCTATTTGCTTTTGTCTTATATTTTTCTTCATATATGCAAATATTAAGCCATAGAACTAAGTACTATACTCAATAGTTATTTGTTTTACAAGGGGTCAAAGTTGTTGTTTAACCGCGCGTGCCAATATTAATATCCGAAGAAGCGAATGATTCCAAAATTGAACCACGAGCGAGGGTTTGAAGGCGTTGAAACGAGGGTTAAACAAATTTTGCTACCGAGTGAAACACTAAATATTTCACCACACTACCGCGAGGAAAATACTAACTGTAAAACATCAAACAAAATCAAATCCAAATGATCATTATTGAATTTTTAAATCAATTCTACTAGACATAAAGAAACAACTCAATATTTGATTTTTGCCACTCGTGTAGATAAAATGCAACTTGCTCATCCGTTTTTGAACAATCAAGAGAGCCTTTACCAGCTGGTGTGGTGAAAAAAATATTCCCACTTAAATGAAAATATTCGAGTTACTTTTGGACGGTAAGTAGTTCCAAGGCAAGTACGGTCAGCATCAATAGTAGCGGATGAAATAACGCGCTAACAGTATCTGATATCCTGGATAACTTTTCCAAATATAGATAAATTTCTAAAACTCATGTTCAAAAGTATATCTTTTACAGTCTTAATTGTTGTATATTAAACACATCACTTTTTGTTTAGCTGTTACAGAATGGTAGATACTTATGAAGCGTTATTTGATCCGCTACTTTTGATGCTGACTGTATTACGGACATCATTTAATTTTGTATTAATTTACAAAACACCTATTGAAAACAGTTCAGCTAAACCAACACACCGATAGAACAATTCAACGCATCAAAACTAAACAAAGACTATATTCCCTTAACTTCCGACACTTGAGTCCCCCGCCATTTTGTAAACTTCATTCTATCCCAGCTATGAAAACAACGTTAATACAAAAGTTCCAGTAACTTGCGTTCTAGTTATCACAAAGCGTGCAGCCAAGAACCACATTCCAATCACGCAGTACTTTTGCTCGGAAAATTTAATTATACGGATCGGGATCTCTGGAGAAGTTTGGGGTCCATTTAATTGAGTTCCGTGCTAATCTTTAACTTGGTACTCGGGGTGTATGGGGAAGAGTGTGTGTGTTATTAAATTAGGCACAAATATTGTGTACCTTTATAGTGCGGTAGAAAAAAAATACAATATTTCTCCCGCGTTCAGATTTGGAATATACGTAGATGTTATATAAAAAAGTACATTTCAAATTTAAAATAAAAGAAATACTGAGTTTTACTCTTGACCCGAAAAAATACTGATTTCATTCATTATATGTCCATGCACTTGTACCTGCTTTATGTTGTTTAAGTATATATCTATTTATTTGTGTATCTGTATCATACACGTACTACAAGCTTTCCTTAGTTTGGGGCTAGGTTATGTTCTGTGTAAGATTGTCGTCAAATATTTATTTATTTATTATCATTAATTTATTTAATGTAGTAGGTACATACCGTCAACCGGGGTGAATAGGAGTAGCTGAGGTGAATAGCTAAATAACTAAAAATGTGACTTACCTGATAATTTCTTAGACAATACCCACACAAATTTTACCATACAAAATTTATTATTATTTTCAATCGAATGATATAATAATTGCAACTTGTTTTTAAGAAATTATCAGTTAAATCACATTTTAGCTTTGCCCTATTAACTATTAACCCCAGCCGTCCCTAGTCAACCCGGTTAACGGTATTCAGAATTCTAATTCTGATTCTAATTGTACTGACTCGCTGCAGCTTCAGCTTTGCGCCAAACAAATTAGTGTGCGTGTGAGCAACACTATCCTTGGCCAAACTTGGGCACTTTCCTGGCAGTTTTCACTTCGCCTTGCTAATCGCTATACTGTCATGCTAAGCCGAAATGTCTCATCTCCATACTAGCTTTGTACCGACATACGTCTTATTAGTTTCTGAAGAACATTAACGAACTTTACTCTGTATTGGATTGACTCAGTTCAACTAAGCTAACTTGATTTTCCTTCCATTTGATGTTGGTCAAAGTCTAAGGCTAAGATCATCATGGGCCTTTGCGTCTATTGCAAACGATTTATGGCGTAACGCCGGAGAGACACCGTTTTTGGTGGCTGAATAGACCGATGCGAGACTGACATGGTCTACCACAGACCTGAGGTCTTCTAATGGTATTAAGACCTAAGATATCTTTGAATTAAATACTTAAAATAAAAATAAAACTGGTTTTCATTGCGAGGTTTCACCATTTTCTTTTATATTTAAAATAACAGATATGAAAGTGGTATGAAGACATAAATTAGTTCAAGGTTTTCATTAGACCAATTTTATTTCGCAAAAGTGACCTATCATTGTTTCTATATTTTACGTAAATGGGTTCCATCAAAATACAGTCTAACCTCGTTAATTCGAACCCCGATAAGATGAAATCCTCGTTAACACGAAATAAAACGCTAATCCCGTCCCTTCAAAGCCCAAAACTACCATTAAACCTCATTAAGACGAAGAAACTTACGATTCATAGTTTTGCAGTAAATTTTTATCTACGCAACTCGAAATTTGACCTCTATAACCAAAAATATTGACGTACTGTTTTACATATCATATCTATATCTCGAAGTTTACTTACTATAACACGAATAATACATTTGTTTTCCTCTGAATTAACTCGAAACAACTTTACGAAGAATTTAACACCTATAAGAACCATTATAAGTCGATACTATCTATGAGACGAAAAATCGTTAACATGAATTGCTTAACATTTCTCTTTCAGATTCATTAAATATTAAAGAAATTGCGAAAATCGTTACAAAATATTGCAATTAAATAGAACTTCAGCGCATGTCGCTTAAGTACGGCTCAATTCAAACGGTGCTACTAAAATTCACAGCGATACGATACCGATCTGTCAGTGTCAAAAGTGACGTTTTTTCGCACCGCTCTTACATCCCACTAACCTGGGGTTAACCGGTTAAACCGTTAACCCAGTGTCAAATTGTACAGATAATCACGGTAACCCCATGTTTAACCGGTAACCGCAGGTTAGGGTCAGAAACATTGTTCTAATCGGGCCGTTACTAAAGATACTATTTTGATATCAACATCATTACATCTCATTGGAGTGATATTAATATCAAGCTATTTAAAAAATATGAGTTCTGAATACGCTCCTTAGATTAAAAGAAATCGTAAACCTCACTATAATCAAGTTATAAGGATCGGCAAATACTTCATTAAAAGTCACGAATACTTTTGATTTGTGAAAACTCAGAGCCAAGTCAGCAGTCGCGTGGTAAGTGTGTAAAGGCATGCAATGCAATAATCAAGTTCGTATATATTTTGAGACTCATTAAAACTGGTTTAGGATATCAGTGACCGGGTTTTTTCGTACTATTTTACCATTTGAAGATAAAGGACGGACTATTAGCACGCGGAATT
This sequence comes from Cydia pomonella, assembly GCF_033807575.1. Lineage (NCBI taxonomy): Eukaryota > Metazoa > Arthropoda > Insecta > Lepidoptera > Tortricidae > Cydia > Cydia pomonella. The sequence goes on along the minus strand of NC_084713.1, from coordinate 4,262,380 downwards.
TCGTGCATTGACCGGCCTGTTTCTATGTCTATCGCACACGCGTAGTTATATTGCTGACCCATGATGCCGGCGATCAATGGACACTGTGCGAGCGTTACAGGACTATAATTATACGCGTGTGATAGAGACAGAAACAGGCCGGTTGATGTACGAAATTCCTTGTGCTAAACGTCCTTTCTTTAGCAATAAAAATAATCATTAAACCTATTTCGCGATACTACCATCATTATATACATAATTCATCATATTTATATTTAACAACAATGTTATATATATGGTGGTGCAAAAGTACAGACACGAAATAAATCGGCCAAGAGCATATCGGGCCATGATCAGTGTAGGGTTCCGTAGTTACCATTCCGTCAGAATAAGCTAAATGGGGGCTATTAATAGTATCATATACATTACAACCATAAGGGAGTTTTTACGCAATTTTACGTAAGAAGTGAAGACTTTTTGCAAAGATTAAAAAACGGCTTGACCGATCATGTTCGCTATAGCTTTCATTGGAAGTAGTTATTAAGATTTGATCCTACGATTTTTTTCATATTTTTTGGACCTCTAGTTCAAAAGTAAGAGGGGGGGGGGGGGCTATGTACCCCGTGTACATAGCTTTTTTTCGTGGCGATAATTTCCAAAAATATTGACTATCAAAAAATGGTTTTCGAAGATCCATATTTGTTTTGAAAGATCTATCTAACTATAACCCCCAGCATTAGGTAAAAACAAAAAAAAAATGCACTTATTATGAGAGGTACTCTAAAAATTTATTTTTGTGGTTTTTATTTTACTGTTCTGTTGCCATGCATGATTTATATATCTATGCCAAATTGCAGCTTTCTAGCACTAACGACCGCGGAGCAAAGCCGCAGACGGACAGACGGACGGATATGGCGAAACTATAAGGATTCCTAGTTGACTACGGAACTCTAAAAAAAACCCACTCTAATTTCTCAACAAAATACTTTAATTTTGTTAAAATAAATTTGATTTTCAATAAACCTCTTCTGTAATATAAAGCGTCGTTGTTAGAATTTCATTCCAGACGGAACAACGTCTACCCAAAATCTCGTTTCTTTGAGAGCTTAAGACTTCCTCGGAAAAATCAACACAATCTACTTTGTCTATATTAACCCGTCGACCGCGAAAAAGTCGAAGTCATGTCACATCTATAGACATAACAAACTTTTTATTATCTTTTTTTCTTTTGTTACAAATAAAATGTAATATAATTATGTTACAAAGACGTATGTTTCTATATATGCACAATCGGTGGTTTTCGTTGACCAATTTGCAAGTGTGAAACAGCCACGACTTGCGTGTTAAACAGCAAATAGCTTTATGTGTGTGTGTGTGTGTGTGTGTGTGTGTGTGTGTGTGTTTTTTTTAAATCAAATATATCGTCCTATTACTGCAAATACCAACTAAGTGACTTTTTGACGAAATGCCTTTTCTTAAACCAATAGAAATAGTTTTTCATTATCTACAGACTGGTAAAACCCCTGTTTTGATACGATCCCGCGTTCATAAAATAGCTAATGCGTAAAGTAACATATTGGTAATTTTGTGTCACTCTAAACAGGCAAAATCTAATATGTGTATGATAATACGCTAATTCATATTTTCACCTCCAGGTAAAAACTACTACCGATATATAGTGTTTTTTTGCATTACCATTTTATTGAATATGAGCCAATTTATTCTCAGAAAATACTTTGTATATTTACTTATTTGTTTTTTGCATATATTCATATCTACTAAGCTATATTTTTTACGACAGGTAAAATATATCAAACATCTTTAGCACGTTTTTCTAGAACTTCTTTGAGTTCATTAACGACAATTTCTTACTGCCATAATATTGTACGGCGCCTTAGTTGGTTTTGCCTGTATAGCTTTACTCTGACATAAACACAAAATTCTACAGGAAGAACTAATTAAGTGCGCTTACGAGCTTTGCGCCGTAGCTAACTTCGCTCAGTTGCTGCTTACGCGCCGATTTGACGGTTGGTAATTATTGTGGTGTTAGATCGATAAACAGTTTAAAACCCTATTTAATGACGGTGTGTTATAAAAATGAATTCAAGAAGCAGAAGACTCGTTAGACTGGCAATGGGAAACAAGGATGCAGACCGTAAGTAACATATTTTTGTTTATAATACTTAGGTACAATTGAAGTTTGAGGTTAGTATTATTGAAATGTTTAGTTACGGCAGATTATACGGCATTTAGGTACATAAGATTAACATTGAATGTAAGAATTTGCAGTAGATTTAGACAGTGTTACAATGAATGTAATTTTGATGGTAGTGCGACTAGTGCGTATGTATTGTGATGACTTAAATATCCAAGGTCAATAACTAGCAAGCGCGGGCCCGCTGCTCGCCGGCTAGCTTTGTCGTTGTAGGTAACTTTTTCGTTTACTTACTTTTACAGACTGTGTGAGTATTTACACAGGTACTTAGCAGTCCAAATACCTTTTTAGCGTTCCATACCCAAAGGGTAAAACCGAGACCTTATTACTAAAAAAATCCACTGTTCGTCTGTTAGTATGTCTGTCACCAGGCTGTATCTCAAGCACCGTGATAGCTAGACAGTCAAAATTTTCAGGGATGATGTATTTATGTTGCCGCTATAACAAAAATTACTAAAAACAGAATTAATTGATATTTAAGGGGGGCTCTCATACAACAAACGTGATTTTTATGCCGTTTTTTGCTAAATATTAATAATGGCAATAGGTAAACGCTTGAAATATTCACAAAATATTTAATTGTATATTCACTTAATAAATGAATAGCTAAATTAAAATAAAATAAATATTTAAGGGACATATACCATACAACAAACGTATTTTTTCCCCGTTTTTCATAGATAATGTTACGGAACCCTTCGTCCGCGAGTCCAACTCGCACTTGGCCGATTTTTATGTGTAAGGGGGCTAGAAATATACTTAAGACTCACTTGACACATAATCCTATTGATGTCTCGAACCGCAGGTATACCTATCACCTATATGTTGTCAATCCTTTAAGCACAAATGCAAGTCCCTAGCAATCATCACAGTGTAGTTAAGTGCAGAACATACATACATACATACATTTATAAATTTACTTGTTTTAGATGAAGATCAGCTGGAATCGGAACATAATCAGGCCTCCGACCTTAACGAATCTCGGGAACTTATCGCCGAGGAGATGAATCAAATAATAAGTAACTTTTTTATTGATGACAATGCAGCAGAGTCGGATCAAGAGCAATCCCAGATTATGATACCACTACCGAATCTCAGAGCAAAGCGAGTCTCCGAAACATCTTCAGACTCTGATTCGTTATTCGGTGGCCGTGATTTTTCAGATGACGACCCTACTTACCACCCAGAGTAAGAACAAAAGTCTCTTAATAGCTGCAGCAGGAGCAATAATGACGATTTAACTACTTTGCAGGACTTTATCTCCTTTGACTTACAAGCAATATTGCAAATACCTTGCTCAAAAGTTGGTTTGTTGTATTATGTCAGAAAACTGACCGTACACAATTTGACTATATACGAATGTGCTTTACCCAATAATGCCTTTTGTTTTAATTGGTCCGAGATTTATGGCAAAAAAGAAAGCGCAGAGATTGGTACAATTTTATACCATTATCTGTCGAAGCGTATTTCTACTAGAGTGACAAGTGTGTCATTATTTTCTGATACATGCAGTGGTCAAAATTGAAACCAGAACGTTGCAGCTGTTATACTCTGGTTTGTTAACAAAATAGATCATCTGCAAGTCATTGAACAGAACTTTCTGGAGTCTAGGCATTCGTACATGGAAACATACTCAATGCATAGCAGCATCGAAAGTGCAAAAAAGAACAAAGATATATTTTCTATGACGGACTGGGCAAACATTTTTAAAAGTGCTAGGTCGAAATGAGTTTATAGGGCTGGTAATAAAAAGATGAACAAAGAACCTTAATTTTATGACCTGAAACAGCTAGCTGAAGCTTTGTTGAAAAATAAAACCAAAGACTGCAGTGGCGACAAAGTTCTTTGGCTTAAAATTAAGAAGATGAAATTCCTGAAGGGTGATCTAAAAATATACTTCAACTATGATGTTTCCGACGTGTATTTAAACTTTGATACCAGCGAAGCACCAAAATCTCGCAAAACATCGACACCTCAATCCGGCCCTTGATACAGTTCCAGGAAAGGGAAGCAACTTGATAAGTCGAACCATTGCGCCAGTTATACGACGAGCCATTAGCAATTTCAGCAGCTAAGAAGAAGGATTTGGTTGGTCTTTGCGACAAAGGGGTCATTCCCGAGGAGTACCATGGATGGTTTCGATCACTTAATTGTGATACTAATGTCATAGATCGTGTGCCAGACGTTGCAGCAGGCGAATCTAGTAGTGAAGAAGAAGATAATTAATGTTGTGTAGGCTTATTCTTAGTAAATTCATAACTCACTAACTTGGGGTTGTTTATTTTTCCACACCTCAAATAATAGTATAATTACCAGACCTATAAAATAAATTATAAGCTTACAAATACAACTTATTTGACAAAAAAAAAAACATGTTTTGAGTTATCTCTAGTGAAGTTAAGGGCCTTTAATTAGATACTGCAATATTTTCTACAGGTAAAACCGCATATGTCGTTAGCAATTTCCATTGAATTTGACAATATCTTCAAAATCAATGACAGATTTTTCTTATTTTGTGTATTATTAGCACAGTTTATGTAAAATAAAGCTCAATCTAGTGGAAACTCTGACTTAGATGGTGTTTCTGAGTGAAATTTACAAAAAAATGTTGCTACAGGTAAAACCGGCTAAGTACATGACACTTTTATTAATAATGTGTTTTTACCCTCAATAAAACAAAACTTAGGAACTTTTCATGATTAAGTAGTAAACAAGATAAGATAAACTTTAGAGTTTAATAAATACAAACCATAATTTGCCATGTTTACTCATAAAAAAATACATCCAGACTTTAAAATGCGATTATCTCAAAACTACTTTTTTGCAGATAGTCGGTATTTGCAGTAATAGGACATATGTTAGCACACACCTTTAGTACGGAATAAATTATTTATGATGATGATGATGATGTACTCCTGTTATCCCTCATTAGGGACATAGGGCTCGCGGAAGAATTATTGTTTATACGTACCTATATATTATTATGTAAAAACTTGTTTTTAGTGAAAATGTCAAAACTAGTTTTTGCAAAGCGCCTCGGTGAAAATTAGTTTTCACTATTATTCAAGCGGCGCTGTCTTGTGTCGGAGGCCGAGTCTCATTTTGGGTCGCTGAACTCGCTGAGCCAACGGAGTAAGTAGTAAGTGATTATTCAAAATTAATTTTAGTTTTACTCGTTTTAACTAGTGAAGACGCATTTTCACGGGAACTAGTTTTAACTAGGTAAAACGAGTTGTCACTAAAAACAGGTGTTTACGGTAACATATACATTCTCAACTGATGGTTTGAAGGTATACACAACAATAATTTTATAAAGGGTAACACACGTTACAAACTTTATGCGTACCAACAACGTTAGACGCTAAAAGGGTTAACATTCAACAGTCTGCCTTCTGTTAATAACTCAGTTTAGCTCAGTATTTCGAGCCTTTTATGAAACGAAGTAAATTAGATATGTTTACCTAACTTTCAGATTTCACGGCAATTCAATATTCAACCTTATTCCAGTAGGAATTAAATTCAATTTAGAATATGTTCACGTTATAGTGAGATCATTAGTGGTGTTTCTTCATTTCGTCAATAGGACGTCATTAAGATCGTCACGGTGGTTGCTTGGAACGGCATTACTTTAGATTTGATTAAGGGAGCATATACCTTAGGGCGTGTATTGATTAAGAGTCCCCAGAAAGCTCAGCCGAATTTCATCCGCCGAGTTTCGTTCTCATTTTAAAACTACAATGACATGTTCATGCACTAATATGCGTGTATGAGCGAGATACACAGAAAGTAAGTTACGCACATACTAGCGAATATGTCAGTGTCAAACTGGAGGTAGCCATACATGTTGCGTACCTAATTTAGTCATTGCAGAGTGCCTCGGTTTAAACTTAAGAATAGATATGGATCTATCCTATTAAATATTTTTCATCACACTTGCTCGAAAAAGATCTTATTTTTGTATATGTTTAAAATTATTTTATTTGATATATTTAACAACCGTTTAAAATATTTTTACATAATTTTCAATCGTGGCTGAATGCCGAATAGGTCTGTGCCTTCGATGCCTCACCTGCCAAGAAATTACAAAATGGCGGACGAATGTTTGATATGTCACCGTATTTAATAATTATTTTGCTTAAAATTTAGTTTTTTCTTCGCAAGTGTGATGAAAAACATTGTGTGTAACTCCGGGGGTAAAAATATTGCAAACTCGGGTCTTTAATTCCCTCGTATCCGAAATTCCACTTACCACCCTCGTTGCACAATGTGCTATAAATGGACAGTCAGAACAACTGTTCGCTTAGCTTATTTTTTTATTATTATTTGAAGTCCATTTATTCGTTCGCTGAATATAATGGGTTCCTCAATAAAAAGCTAATAACATTAAAGGCAACTTTTGCTAAAAACATTAAAGGTATAATGAATACCAGTGTCCTAGCTATTTGGCAATTTCAGTGCTAGTTTCATTGACATGCTCCCAACGGATTAAGAGAAGAATGTGTTAATTAAGTCGCAAAAATCTTGGGATCTCTCGGAACTTCAATTTGTCTAAAAATGTACAAGTTCGAAGCTATGTTATGCTTTAATTGTATATCTGGCGTAGTTTATTTTATTAAAAAGAAAGAGAGAATTGAAAATTATTGAAATTCTATCTCCAGTAACGAAATAATACTCAAAGGTCTGAAAGATGGTTGGCAGTCCTCAACTGTGCGTTTCTCCAGGAACTTTCTGCCTCGCACAGCTAAACTGTGGAATGAACTGTCGCCTGCGGTATTTCCGGACCGATACGACCTTCAAACCTTCAAGAAAAGAACGTACTCCCATCTTAAAGGCCGGCAACGCACTTACAACCCCTCTGGTGTTGCGGGTCTCCATGGGCGGCGGTAATCGCTTACCATCAGGTGATCCGTCTGCTCGTTTGCCTCCTCTAACATAAAAAAAGAGCGCAAAGTCGTAACACAATTCATATTTTGGATTCGAAATTTTTGGAGAAAACAGGCCAATTCGAGTTTTAGTTCTTCGATCTATTTCCCTTATGATCTGATCTGTCAGTGTCAAAAGTGACATTTCTTCAACCAAATCGTCATGACACTGTCAGATCAGTATCATATCGGAAACAGATCTAATAACGAAAACTCGATTGGCTTAAATAATCCATTTCCTACCTACAGACGTATTCTGATTGTAATAACAGGTTATAAATTTGGTCTGGACGTTAATTCGAAGCTACAATTTAATTCAAAATGATATATGTTTGTCATCATTCGTAAAAATTACACGTTTTTATTTAAGTAATGTTATTTTGCTATCGTTCTCCTGTGCTTCTCGTTCGTGTCAATACATTTATGGACAAGCAAAATGCTCACGGGAATAATATGAGTAACTACTTAAATGCTATCATTTACATGGATACCAATTTGAGGAAAAAATTTACGATAGCGTATTGTTCCAGAATCAAGCTGTGTAGCTTGGAACAATACGCTTCTTGATTTCGAATATAACCTTTATTTTTTGCTAATACTCTGCTGCAGTCTAAACCGGAATGTAGCCTTAACGAACGGTTATTTTATGGAATTATATTTCCACACGGATATTCGAATTATGATCCCAGCAGATATAACTCAAGGGTGAACCGACGATGTCACTGTCAATCTCGTTGAAGGCGTCCGCTAGCTGGCGCGGGTGCACGAAGCGGACGTACGCACGCGGGTGCCATTATTGTTGGTAAATTCCGTCGCGCGCGTCCGCGCCAATCTGCGTTACTCATGAGTCTCATGACATATTATTTTTCGTTAAAACGCTCGCCCGCTCCGTGCAACCGCGCCAGCTAGCGGATGCCCTGATAAATTGAGTGACGGATTAAACCTTTTTATCGATATAGCATTGCAGCAACGATATCGACAAAATTTATCAAAGAAAAAAGAAATCTCCTAGTTTTTTGCTGCCGTAATGTTGCCTCAGAAATACTGTAGTCTCTATTCGTAATGTACCTTAAGTTAATCTTCGTAATACAATGTGTGACGGAGTTATCGATTTACGGCCCGATTCGAATAATGAGATACGATAACGATAAGTTTTGGTTTAGATAAGTTCTCATTTAGATATCGTTTGTATGTCGTACTAGCTTTAGCCCGCGGCTTCGCCCGCGTAAAGCAAAAAAAAAAGATTCTCAGTTTGACCCGTATGTTTGTATGAACGCATGTAGGTAAATATGTATGTTTGTCCGCGATTATTAGACTTAAAATCATTTAGCAGGCAGCTCGATTCGGGCAACTAATGTCACTTTGATGTTAGAAATATCGTAGATTTTATTGGGATCACAGCGGAATCGAAATAAACGTCAATTTTGACATGTCTTTTAGTTATCGATCTTTTAAAGATCTTTCCAAGATCTTAAACGTGTCTTAATCATTCTTCGAATCGGGCTGATAATCGTGACAATAATGAAATTGATCAATCAAACATCGCTTGTTTCCCGCGTCTGCGACGCTGCAGTAATAACGATGTTGCAGTAGCAATCGAGATTTAACTTGAACGGCATTATGATAATGCGAATATGTGGCAAAAGCTACCCCATTATCGGCGGCTTATGGCTATTCTCGGTTTACCATTCTATTATCTACGTAGTGCAGTTGAGCTATGGACCGGGAAATCACTAGATTATGATGACTGAATTGATATGTGGGAGTAGCGCTTTGGTATTAGAGGGTTAGCGTTTTGTTGGAGTCTGTAATTTACCTAAACACGTAGGGGAAATTACAGTGAATGCCTTCAAATTCGTGTGCAAAAAAATAGACTACCGGCCCAAATCGAACTTTAAAATACGGCAAATATTAGGTAGGTTTTTTTTGGAGAAATTTCACTTTTAACACTGACATATCGGACCTTATCGTATCTAGACCTAAATAATATTTGACGTATCTTATTGAAGTTCGAATCGGGCTGTAGCTTCGTTATTCTGCTAACGATTGACGAGCGATGAGAAGGCTCTCTCCGAGTAAGATAGGTACTTTAGAACGGGGTGTTATAAAGTGTTAAAATGCATTGCTAGACAGCAGTTTGCGCGCACAGTCCGTACTTACTTGAGTCGACGAGACAGGACACGATCTGCGCATATTCGCATTCGCAAATCATTCACTTCACTTGATGCGAATGTTTAAAATGATGCGAATATTCGTATATACACAAATACGAATGCGAATAAAAATTCTCCATTAACCTATACTAATCCGTTTTTTTTTCGCACTGTATCTCTGTGTAGCTAGTGCTGATATCGTTTTAATTTATCTATTATAAATCCTGCACCTAACAAACGTCTCTTTTTGGTCCAGTTGTTGACTGGGAGAGAATGCCTTAACGCATTAAGTACGCCATTTGCACTTATTTTATTTGCAATAAAGTTTAAAATAAATAAATAAACAGTTGTCTGTTGAAAGAAAAGTAGAGTCAGCGACAAAAACTTGTATAAATAATGAATTTTCTGACAAAAAACTTACAATAATTGGTGGCGTTGGTTTAATGCGGTATTTGTGAAACATAATATTTTAAGGGTTGTAGTTATTTTATGAACATGTTTTTAATTATTTACGTTTAACTTTTGTAATAAAACCTCATTGTTATTTATAAAACGAATGCATTTCTACGAAACTTTATTATTGATTGTACAAAAAGAGAAATATTTTATTTAATGCTTTGTTGTTTACAAATTTTACCACAAACTGACAATTCATTGTTCCGCACAGGCAATGTGCCAATCGTTTACGCTCCGTAGCATAGCGTAGTTATCTCTCTCTCTATCACTATCCATATTAATGCGACAGAGACAATTGCGTTTTGTTGGCAGTCAGTGCCCCAGCAGTGGGTGTGGGGCACTTTATAGGCTTTTAAAAAACATTGTAATCATGCCTTTAAATAGGCCGTGCCAAGGAATTTGACCCTGATTAAATACCTAACCCTCTTTCGGCAACCAGGTAAATACTTACTGACGTACATACGTTCAACTTTAATCTTTTTTTTTTAATATTCAAAAATAGACTCATAGTATTCGATTAGGAAAAAATTAAAAGTGAACTTACCTATCTGTGGTATTATAAGGCGAGCCTGCATATCTACTGACAGAGGCCAGCTCCACGCCTCCTCTGTATATTGACACTAGAGCCAAGTCTAGTGTTTTACTCTGAAACAAAGAAAAGTCTGATTAAAACTTATACGACTTGTAGAAATACACATAATTGCTTATGAAAACGGGATATAATTGCGTAAATAAATTTTAAAAGTACCTCTGACATTTCGAGGACCTTATTGTCCAAGTAGGCTCTCTCCTGTAGTCCTCCGAGACCACGGGACAATGAAAAGTACTTAAGTTTTAAAATTACCTCCGACGTTTCGAGGAATTGCACCAATATGGCGCCAAACACGGGCAGTGCGACCGATATTTGGACTGATATTGGTTAATTTATATAAAACATTTATTATGGACCCGGGTATGTCCTTAAACTTGGACCCGGGTATGTCCTTAAACTTGGACCCGGGTATGTCCTTAAACTTGGACCCGGGTATGTCCTTAAACTACGTCCACAAGAGAGGTATGGGTATTGTGAATGTCATCTCGCTTTGTGTGGTAGGGCACAGCACAGCGGATGTCATTCCAGATCTAGAGCAGAGTCCAACTGGGGAAGTACCTCCACCTTACAGAAAACCGCAGCCAAATAGCACTAGACCCTACTCATAGTGTTGTGTTCCTGCCGGTGAGTAAGGTTGCCAGAGCTTAACGAGGGGGGAGGGGGTTAGGGTCGGCAACGCGCATGTAACTCCTCTGGAGTTGCAGGCGTACATAGGCTACGGATACTGCTTACCATCAGGCGGGCCGTATGCTTGTTTGCCACCGACGTAGTATAAAAAAAACTATTGAGAATTTGATGGACTCGGAAATTTATTATACTAAGATAGACGTCCGAGTGCTCGTCATCTTATCTTGAAACTGAAGGCAAATGGCATTCTCTACCAGTCATCCACAGGGCCAAACAGAGATACCTGCAATTGGTGCAGAGAGAGAAATTTATTAACTGACCTAAAAAAAACTATACTTATGGACTACATAATTAAATAATAGAGATCAATAGACATGTCAGCAGGGGTAGGAGGTTTACTTTAATTAAAACATAAAATATTACTTTGCTAATCCGCGAAAAGATAACGTGCTAGTCAATCAGTGCAAAGCCGTTATTTTTACTTGCGTATTTTTACATGCAATTAATTTTCCCACCCTCCCACCACAAAAATAAATACGCAAATAAATATAACAATCCACCACCGAAAGTACAAAAGACGAGTTTCGGCTCTCTACGAGGCATTCTCAGGAGATGTTGACGGTTCGAAGTCCGACGACTAAATGAGCTGATGATGATGATGATGGATAGGAACATTAATTGCATGTAAAAATACGCAATTAAGTTAACGGGTTAGCACTGATTGACTAGCACGTTATCTTTTCGCGGATTAGCAAAGTAATATTTTATGTTTTAATTAATCTAGACACGCGGTAGCGTGTCCAGCCAAGTTCAAAGAAAAAGGAACTGGTATGGATTTCCGCAAAGTAACACCTGATTCTATTCATTAGGTTTACTTTAGTTTATCGGGGAACCACTGAGCCATGGAATTAAAGACGTCGCCTGCCTAATAAAGAGCTCTGTCCAATTTTATCTCCGACAGACGGTGACTTGCCCTGCGCAAGGGCCCTCATAAAAAGCGACATTAAAGATGGCTCACTGGACTTGAAACAGATAGCCAGCAAATACGCTCGGGATAGCTCTCGTAAGTCCAATCTGGACGGCTGGGGGCCTATCGCGAAAACCGAAATTCGCAAATTGCGAGAATATTTTTCTTTCACTCTCAATAACAGGTAATTAGAGTGGAGAAGAAAAAAGCCCGCAATTGGCGAACTCCGATTTACGCGGTAGGCCCCCTGGTTAACGCTAGCTAGAGGCGGAGGCCCACGTCCCATTTACCTTCCGGGCGACTCAGCTCTCCCAGGAGCGATCAGGTACGTGAGACTGCTACTTCCCAACAGCTCGTCACAAGCTAGCCTTCGCCTTCGTTGACTGATTACATTGGTAAAACCCGTGGGTGGGACGGCACATCTAAGGGTGATTATTATTATTACGAGTCAAAAAAATAATGACTTATCATGTTGAATAGCCTCCTGCCGGGTTAGCACATAATTGGCGCGAGAGTATCTCGCGACGAGATAGACTACCCGTCCCTCTTTAATTAATGTAGTTAGAAAAAGTCGCGCCAATCATATGCTAGGTCTGCTGCGTTACTAGCTCATTTCTTGAAGTTACTAGAGTTAGATGAAGAAAAGTCTGCAAAGATTTTGACAGCATGCACAGTGCAAGTTTTATTTATACCTCATCATATCATAGAAGTTTGACATTGAAAATAACACTTGCACTGCGTGTGCTATCAAAATCGTTGCAGACTTATCTTGGTCTGACTTTATGAGCTTATTTTAATAAACTGGTTTTTAATGAATTGTGAAACTTTACTACCTACCTGTAACTCGGGAATAAAATAAATGAGTGCCCATCTTACAAGAAATACTCACATTAAACATAAAGATACAAAGTACACAATTTCAATGTAACAAATTTAACAAGCAGCTATGTACGAGCGTTTCGTTCCGACAAACAAATACAAAGAAACGATTTTGCAGACGTCTTGCACCTTATCGTCAGTTTTATTTTGCCTGGAATTTTATGAACTAACTACTGGAAAGATACAAGCAGTTATGAAAGTTGATTTCCAATTCTTACTACCTTGCCGCGCCGCATTGTTGCCAGCTAGCCTAGCTTATTTAAAAAAAATGATACATTTTCAATGCAACTGATTGGGCCACATTACTGCCGGCTGCATTGTCGCGGGTAACGCCAATACCTAATCCTTAGTAAATTGCCCGCATCAAGATAGCATGCTGCATTTAACCAAAAGCGTTTTAAAGCTATATAGTCTTTTTTTTTTTTCAACTTGCTTACAAATATGTATGTGTTGACGACCGATCGTAAAAGCAGGCAGACAAAGAATTAGCCCGTCGGGGCCAGCTACAAATAGAACGACTATAACTATCTATTGGTTTAATGCGACTACCGTCAAAACGTTACACAGGAACGTCAAGAACTTTACGATCGGCCATCGATATTATGTATTTGAATATCATAACTGCGTTCGTTGGCAATTATACTTTAACATTCTTTAATGCAATTTTGAGAATTTCCTGCCGAGGTTTTCCCAAGGGTCTACAGTATCAGGTTCTTCAAAAAAGGAGTTTACAGATTTTTGAAGGGTCGGCAACGCGAATGTAACACCTCTGGAGTTGCAGGCGTCTATAGGCTACGGTGACTGTTTACCATCAGGCCGGCCGTATGCATGTTTGCCACCGTCTTGGTATTAAAAAAATCCGTTTTTGCTCTGTGCATGACTGGGGTGCCCCACACATACTGTAAACTTAATTTTGGAGGTATGAATAAATAGTTTGACGTTTGTGGACGTGTGTTAATTCACTCGCGACATTTAGCGATTCACATATCGCGATTCGCGATACGGTTCAGGTAGATCTAAAACTTTTTTATTAAATTAATTTTTATTATTATGATTAAAATAATATTTATAAACACGCATATGTTCACGAAAAATTAGCAAAAGATTTTCTCAAATTGCTGTCTGTTTATTCTTTCTAATTTACAGTATCAGAGTAAAGGGTAAAATGGGGGACAAGGTTAATCTGACAGTGAAGGGTGTGATGAGGGAAAAAGTATAAGAGACTGACGCGTATAGAAGTAGGGTAGAAAGTGACAAGTCATATCACTAGGAATTATTGGACGTAATTTAGGGAAAGGGATCCAATCCACTAAAATGTATCAATAGAATGAAACTTTCTGACAAAAAGAAGTATTTAATTTAAAAAATTTCGATAAAAATAATTAAAACATTAAAATCAATTCATTTTAAGCTATTTGGCTCATACACAAAATTATTAAATAAAAAAAAATCACCATAAGATTTATAATAGATAAAATAGAGATTAAACTACTTCCAAGTACACTTTGATCGTGTCCTATGTGAATATAGCCTCACCGCAGTTAATCGAGGCGTTAGCTATTGGCTAGTCAAAGCACATTCGTATATGAAATGTCAGCTAATCATTGGTGGCTGCTAAAAGCTTGGAATATTCAGAAATGCGAGTAAAACGTAGAAGCGCTCAAATCACTGACTATTAACCATGTGATTAAGATAGATACAGCAACTGGCAATGTGACAACAGACAAGGTATGGCACTAGTGCTATTTTTGTAAATGTTTGGATAACTATATTCATATTCATATTCCTTTATTGATAAAATTACAAATTTTACATGTCAAAAGGTAATACAATATATAATTAGGTCAATGTCAATTTAAGTACAATTAAGATAATAAATAATAATAATCAAATTCAATCACAGTAAAATAAAACAATATAAAAATAATCAAAACAATTCAAATATCCAATAAATTAGATTAAATTATTATTATAATATTCTGACATGTCATAATTATCAAATTAAATAATATAAAATATAACAATATAAAATAGTAATAATCAACACAATTCATACATCCAATAAATTAAAAACTATAAATTAATAATTAATAATGCTTTGTCTGACATTTTTACATGGACTAATTTGTATTTGCCTTGAGAAAACTTGTTAAAACAGTCTTGAAAGAAGCTGCAATTACAGCCTACTACGGCTATGTATCTTCCACTTTAAACTACGGTCTCCTACTCTGGGGGAATTCTGTTCGTTTTTGTTTGTTTTTTTTTATACTACGTCGGTGGCAAACAAGCATATGGCCCGCCTGATGGTAAGCAGTCTCCGTAGCCTATGTACGCCTGCAACTCCAGAGGAGTTACATGCGCGTTGCCGACCCTAAACCGCGTCAGAAAAGCTTTTAAACTACAAAAAAAATGCATCCGCGCATTTGCAAATGCATGGATAACAGACAGTTCCAGACCCATTTTCAAGAAATATATTTTACCTTTAGCATGCATGTATATCAAAAAAGTTTGTCTATTTGTCAAAGCTAATATGAAATATTTTAGGTTACGCTCTGATGTTTTTAAAGTAAACGAACGAGCCCAGTACAAAAATCTGTTTTATCAACCTCCCTGTCATGGTTACATTTATAAGCGTAATGCATGCAATATAATTATTGAAATTTATAATAAGCTTCCTGATAATATCAAATTATTGTATGATTTAGAATTTAAGACAAAGGTAACGAGATGGCTTCAGAAACATTGTTTCTACTCTGTACATGTCCAGATACTCCTTGGACATCTAAATAATTTTAATACTGTCAATACTCCCAATTTTTTTTGTTTTATACTACGTCGGTGGCAAACAAGCATACGACCCGCCTGATGGTAAGCAGTATCCGTAGCCTATGTACGCCTGCAACTCCAGAGGAGTTACATGCGCGTTGCCGAACCTAACCCACTCCCGCCCCTCAGCTTTTTGAATTTGCATGCTATATGGCTGAATATTGTTACTCACTTTTAATAAGGACATATTCTTGCGAATAAATTATTCTATTCTTTTCAAACGTACGTACAATCAGTAAAAATAGCGGATTAATCTACGCGTCAAAACGTAGATACGTTTTTATCTTTTGCTCATTGCAAGGGTTACAAGGCACCAGGGTTAAACAAATTTTGCTCCCGACTGAAATACAAGAAAGAAATCACCTCTCCGATGCTAGGAACAAAATTAGTAAAACATTTCAAATTCAATTTAAATAAACGTTAGTCAATATATTATTTTTAATACTATTCTACCAGTCAACTTAAGGACAATTTGAATTTGATTACTTTGCCATTCCTGCATGTGGATAAAATAGAACTTTCTCATCAGTTTTTGAACTGTGAAGAGATCTGCTGTTGTAAGAAAATATTAATATGACATTAGACTACCCATACAGCACAGAAATAACATAGTTTCTCATATACTTGAGTGTAGTTCTAAACGTTAATACAATCTGCGGTGAACCCACCACTTACACGAGTACTCAGAGAAATGAGCTCATTATCGTTTTTTGGCCGAGATCCGCACTTTACGGCATCGCCTGTAATCGGCCTAGTCATATTCTCATCACTATAAAACCACATCCCGTTTAGATCATCCGCTACAAGTAAGACCTCCAGCTCAGTTCAAACTATGCATTATCGGAGATCAAAGTATCCTGGTCCAATGAGGCACCACTGAGAGGAATTGATAGCTCTGCTTTTGCCAAGCCTATGTTTCGTATAATTTGCGAGACTGAAAGTACTTGAGCTAAAACCTCATCAAAACAAGAAGGTAACAATTGAATGAGCTCCAACGCACTGGTAATGCATCTTGAATTTGGAAGCTCTTTAATGGCCGTTGGACAGAGATACCGTACCTTGTAGCAACATTATCGTACGTTCTTTGTCTGTGTCATGAGTGTAGCCAAAACCCGTGACTTTATAGATGTAAATAATAAATGTACTACGTATTTTATGTATATAGTTCAAAAAAGCGGCCAAGTGCGAGTCAGACTCCCCCATGAAGGTTCCCGTATGACGTATTAAAAAAAACTACTTACTAGATCTTGTTCAAACCAATTTTCGGTGGAAGTTTGCATGGTAATGTATATCATATATTTTTTTTACATAGACATACAATATAACTTTTGTACAAGGAAACAATATATTATAAATATAAAATTATGATAACACAACTAAAACTAAACCTAACTAAAAAAAAAACCCCTAAAAACTACCTTCTAAACCTAGGCCCCTCGGCAAGGTGCCCATCACGCAGGCAGCGTTCCCGCGCTGTATTGCGATAGCAATCCTCTGCGCGAGAAAGCTGCCGGCGCAAGATTCCCCTGTTGCCTCCCTCAACCGCTTCCCAAGCTCCTTAAGGAGCCCACGCGCTCCCCTACCCCACGGCCCAAGTGTCTCGACGCCAAATGCTACGAACTAGTAGTTGGCGCCGAGACAGCTGTATTTGTAGGCCTTAAACCGCTCTCGGGCGTCAGCCGCTGCCCCGGCATTTCTGCTGGTCGCTTGAATGTAGGATGCTGCCAACGTATCGGCGCAGGTAGCATCCCACACCAGCGCGCGGCCCATTCTCCAGGGGATCAACGACATCCCGTCCGGGCGCTTGCCATCGTCCCGCACGATCTGGGGCTCCAGAGCTGCGGGGACGTTGGCACTGACGAGAGCCCTTCTAAGGATGTCGTTGAGGGAGGCGTGGCGAGACAGGCGGCCGGCGCCCGAGAAGCAGGAAAGGCCGTGGTGGCCAAGCCGGTCCACTTGGGCCCCACAAGAAGCACAGGCGTGGTCTGTGCATACCTCGATTCCAAGGCGGAGACCGACGGCTATACGTAGGGTAACTGGGTCAATTAATATTTTTAATATTTTTTTTAGTTTTATTATTCTGTTATTTTAGAAGTTACAGGGGGGGGGGGACACATTTTACCACTTTGGAAGTGTCTCTCGCGCAAACTATTCAGTTTAGAAAAAATTATATTAGAAACCTCAATATCATTTTAGAAGACCTATCCATAGATACCACAGAAAAAAAATGAGTTTCAGTTCTAAGTATGGGGAACCCCCAAAATGTATTGTTTTTTTTTCTATTTTTGTGTGAAAATCTTAATGCGGTTCATAGAATACATCTACTTACCAAGTTTGAACTTGTAGTTTCGGAAAAAAGTGGCTGTGACCTAAACGGACAGACAAATCTATAAAGGTTCAGTTTTTTGCCATTTGGCGACGGAACCCTATAAAGGAATTAAAACTATGTAGAAAAAGTGTAGGTAAAGTCTAAATAAAATGCGTGAGTGTTGTGGAACACGTATAAACGTATTATAGTATTGATTACCAAATAAAAAAAATCGACAAAATAATAATTATAGAATCGGCTCACATAATATCACAATTTGTGTTTTTTTTTATGTTTAGCAGGGAGAACAACCAAACATAAGAAAACATTTTTGCTCAAGCTGAAACTGATACGCTTAGCTCGCGCTTCACACTGCTTAGTGAATCAAAAATACGAAATTCTAGTGTAAAAGAAATACATAACGTAATATACATGTTCAGTAACATACACGTTCGTGGATCGAATCCGGATCGTAGCTGTTACCACCTGTTTCTAAGCGGTTGTTTGCTAACTGGGTCACTATAGGATATACGCAGATCGATGAAAATAGGCTACTTATTCTCGAGTAAGAATTTAAATAAAAGAGGCACTTTATGGAAAAATCTTACACTTTTTTTCGCATAGCCCCCCCATCCGCCAACCGTCCGATAAGGAACTTTGTTCCAAAAACTAGCCCACGACTATAGACAGCCGAACTGAATATACTATATTGCAAAGTTTCAGTAATCCTAATTAATTTACTGCCAAGGAGTACTATTTGAGAACAGACGTTGCAAGAGATCCAAATATAACCAATGTTAACAAGAAGAAAAGACTTCACAATTATAATCGATTTTATTACAAAAATGTGAAAAATTCACAAAGAAAACCATGTTTTGAAACTGCTCGTTGATATGACAGGTACTGACATACATAACTGACACACATTATTGGTTATGTAAGTGGCAGTGACACTACAAGGCCAAATGGAATATTGTCAGACTTCAAGACGAAATCAGAGGCGCGCAAAATCGGCTTTTCATACCAACTTAGTCCTCATTTTCCTCTCTGAATATTAATGTTATTGAAAATATGTTGAAACAATTTGTTGTATATGCTACCACAGCTATAAGAGTTGGGAGCATTTAAAATTTGTATGAAATCAGTTTTTCGCTCCTAATTTTTACAATAATTAAAACATCGGCTATGGTTAATATACATCAAATTATGTCAAAATATTTTCCATAATGTCAATATTCTCAGAGTAAAATGGGGACTACGTTTGTATGGAGAAGCAGCCATACTCTTTTCTCTTTATGTTCCTATTTATTCTAAAAACCTCTTACATTTTTCATTCAAACAGAAACCACATACAGTACTTGTATGTATGCAAGCAATCTTATAAATGATAGAAGCTTATATGACGTTTATTTGGAAACAAGCATAAGTGCCTACATTGTAAAACATCAACTGCCTTTCAGCTTACGACAAGCAACATTTTCCTCCCCTTGTGCTAAAAATATTTTTATTAAAAGAGTACCTAAGCTGATTCATGGTGCGCTTACTCATGTTATATTTGCTGTTTCGTTCATTATGACTGCAAGTATTTGT
Organism: Cydia pomonella; assembly: GCF_033807575.1. Taxonomy (NCBI): domain Eukaryota; kingdom Metazoa; phylum Arthropoda; class Insecta; order Lepidoptera; family Tortricidae; genus Cydia; species Cydia pomonella. The sequence continues at coordinate 4,242,866 of NC_084713.1, read as the reverse complement.
TTGCGTGACAGGGAGAGTAAATATCGGAATAAATAACCATTATAGACCTTTTCGTCGTATGTCGGTGGCATATGTACGTTACGCCTGTAAGTAACTGATAGTTTTAAGCTTTTAAGTCAAGCCCCCACTGAAACCAGCGCCACGGATTGCCGCGGCATCGGCATTATGCCGATTGATAATCGTATATTATTAGCGTCCAATTTTTTTTTGTCTGCATCCCTTCTTTTTATGTAGTAGGTGTGTTGTGAAATTAAATAAATTTATTTTTATTCTTCTTTCTTTGTTATATCTGTCTCGTTAATTCATATTAAGTATTATAACTAAAGATATGAGTGAGGTTATTTAAGATTGACAATTAAATAAACACATCAGATAAACAAAGCATCGCAAACTCACAAATTCTATATCTATAGGAAATCAATAACGAATTAAACAAACAAATATTGTAACAACTAAAGTTCATCATACCTTTTCAAAGCATCAAATAGTAGAAATAAAGGGAACTATTTTAACAAGTTGAGCACAAAATACGATGAGAACAATAAAGCCGACTCCTCGAGAAACAAACAATTTGATAGAGTATTTCCCTTTGAATCGCAAGTGCTTGAAGCATCTTGACGTGAAGCGTACTCACTGACTCAGTACTATGGAAAAATAGAAATATCTATTAAATAACTGGATATTTTATTATCGACCTGCGACATGAAAGTAATGTAATTCATCATCAGTTTCACTAGGGTTAAACAATATAAAAGGTAGTCACGGTTTATACCGGTTGATTTAAGTCTAATTGTCATGTTTCCATTTTTAGTGGTGAAGCGTAGGATTTTAATTGTAACGTTTTTAAATTAGTTCACTTTTGAATCTGCCTTCTAGCTTCGTCGACAGACTCGGTAGTGATCCTGCCTACGAACCACGCGTGGTTCGTAGGCAGGATCACTACGTTCGGGGTTGAAGAGCATTTATTTGTGTATTTATCACCAATATTTTGTTCCTGAATTATGGATAATTTATATATATATTTATTCATTTTAACTTTATTGCACAAAATACAAATGGCGGTCTAAATGCCTATCTTTAATATTGAAATCTTTGCGTCAAACACACTTGATAGTTCCCAAGCATTGTGGATCCATAAGCACTAAAATATATACAATTAACTACATGAACATCACAAATTTAATAAAATAAAAACCTGAAAATAGTTTGGAATCGAGGTTTTGCCCACTCTTCAGTAGTTGTATACGTTGATATAAGTTCAATCACATATCCTGTACACGTGCTACCATTTCCAGTCGGTTAAGTACGATTGAATATGAAATTATGCTAACGAGCAACGCATGCATCATTAATCAGATGCCAGGAGCGGTGTTTCAACTTTTATAACCTGATTTTGATTTCTCCATCTTTCTCGTTTCCTCATGACTGAGGGTCGCGACGTGAGGCCTTCTTTATCGGGTCAGTGGCTGTCCACTACCATGTTTTCCATCCACCATGCCAACAACGATGCGGTTATCTGGCGTCCTGTCATGTCATGGCCAAAGTCTAACGTAATTATCAATGATGACTTTGATTTGATATTGGTTTTACTGAGCTCACAGTGTGCCCCGCATGAACTCGCATGCACAAGATATTATGATGTTTTAACATATAGGGCAGAAAGGGAAAATTGAAACGTTAACACTACTCAATTTGTCAATGCGACAAAAATACTATACCTATTTACAGATAATATATGTATCAGAAAAAAAGATTTTGTTATGTACTCGTATCTCACAATGCTTAAACTGCCGATTTGAAATGAAAATTTAGTAAGCAAAGTCTGTTGGCAGTTCCCGTTGGTTCATAGTACTTTAAATTACTTCTGTTTTAAACTATAACTTTTAATATTTTTGAACTAAATTTTCGCAATAAAATTACTTCTGATTTTTGTAAAGTTTTATAGTAGTAGATATCGATACCGATAACTATTTTATACCTTTGATTGTATTGTACTATATGCCTAAATTAATACATTAATAACAGTAACTATACGTTACTGCCTGGAACATAAATATGTGACGCACGTAATTGTATAAATAGCATGTAAGCAATAATAGCCTTTAAATAAGTTATGTTTAGTTTTACCCACTCGCCATATACTTGTAAACCAAGAATACAACACATCTTCAGTTTGAGTTTACTTAATCTCCATTCGACCTTCCGACTATCAACCTATTCGAGTATCCTTCTTCCTCTCATCTCTAGAATCAGCCTCTTTTTCTGTACTCTGTATGTGTTTGTTGCATTTCATTTAAAGTCAAATCAAAACATAGTATGTAAATTTTGGAATGCCGCTTCAATACTGATTTAACACGACAGGATCATTGTTATGATGCACGGATATTTCTACAATCCCGTAAAAGCAACATACATAGGTAATGCACAAGTACAAGTATGGCTTTCATACAGGATCCAAAATGTATGAAATTATCCGGATCTGGGTCCGGATCCACGGATCTTCCCATTTACTTCAGATCCGTCATGCAAATCCTAAATACATGGATTACATAAAATAAAATGATTATTTGGCTAAGTCTCCATGAAAAATAAAATAAAAATAGATCCGAAAATATTATAGGCATTGTGAAAAAATATGAGAATTTCTGGATAAGCAACAACTTTATAGCTTTTTAAACAAAGTGCTAGTTTTTTTATCGGCATTTAAAATTTTTATCATTGTTAATGCTTTGTGGGCTTATATCATTTTTTAAGGATAAAACTGCTAAAGAGCAATATGTTTTTCATTAAATCTTTTATAAAATGTATCGTTCAAGAGTATAATTCATAATTTTTATGTATTTTTGTTACTTATTCAAACAACAAAATAAATATTGATGCGAATAAAATAGAAAAAAAATTCCAACAACTAAACCCAAGTTAAAAAATAATAAGGACTAAAAACTACACTTTAATACATTGATCGCAAAGGCAGCATAGATTGCAGCGATAGTTTTGTTAGGTACGATTGCATATAAAATTATGCAAACGATCACGTATGAAACATTAATCAGACGCCGCTGATTTACGTGAAACGCTAATTGTTAAACTTGATGCACGGCGGAGATTCCTTCAATTCCATGAAAGTGTGGCGTCTCCTCTGTCACTGTCTGTGTCATGCCACAATGTTCTAACAGATGGCGTTAACAACCTAGAATTCAATTTGGTTGAAAACCTACATCACGCTTACGGAGTTCCAAATGTCAATTGCTATATAAACAAATTCCGACCAATTCTCTGTGAAGTCAAAGAGAATTAAGAATACCAAGAGTGCTCACTCCATACAACGGTTTGTACAGTCAGCATCAAAAGTAGCGGATCAAACAACGCTTCAAAAGTATCTACCATTCTGTAACAGCTTAACAAAAAGTGATAGTTCTAAATGTAGAACAATTTAGACTGCAAAAGATATACTTAATTAAGGACGTACATTTTAGAGATTTATCTACATTTAGAAAATTTATCAGGTATATCAGATACTTTTGGTGCGTTGTTTCATCCGCTACTTTTGATGCTGACTGTACCGGAACTCTATTTTCAACTCCTACGCTTACTCTGGTTATAATATTAGCTGAAAATCGTTGAGTATTAGACTTTTTGTTTGCCGCGTTATGTATCTCGAGTAGCAGTACTGAGAGTTCCGCTACTCGATGCTAGATGTCGGCTACGAAAATAATAACGTTTTGGTACCAATACTGATGTATGGAGTGAGCATTCTATGTACTTCTAATTTCTCTATGGTGAAGTGGACTTCGATCCTCAGGCATAACACCCGCCTGGAGAGAATACTCTTTATCTTTACTGGCCCTCTGTCTATCTTACCACAAAAGCATATATTTTATCTTCATTAATATTATTGCATTGCTTGCAGCACATCAAATTTGATACGTGTAAATATAAATGATTATTTTTCTGTCGTATGGCTAAAATGGTCGGCTCTTTATCATTTGTCACCATACCTGTCACGTTCTAACTAACAAGTATGTAAGTGCGAAAGTAACGGGCTGCCACTGGAGATCGAAAATGAAAATAAAACTTGCCATCCGGTCATTGCTACTGGATAATAAGCGGAGAAAAACACACTGTCCATTTAAATTATGGTATCTTCGTCCACGTGGACTTATTTCCCGAAACCCGCTTTCAACCCCTTTTTAACCATGTTAGGGGCTGAATTTTTAAAAGCTCTAAAATTATTTTTTGTTCTTTCTAATGTTTTTTCTTCTTAATAATTTCAAGTCCCTACTCAAATCGTTCCCGTTACTAACTTTCAACTCCCTTAAAATTTTCAGAATACCGTTGAAAATACTTTTATTGTATTTTAATATACCTTTTCAATGCATTTCATGTTCCTAGATTAAAATATTACTTGTTCCCCATACAAACGTTCATAACCTTTTTATCCCCCTTTAGGGATGAATGTCCAAAACTCTGAAACTTCTTATATTTTTATATACCTCTTCTCAAAATTTCATGTTCCTAGCTTAAAATAATATAAATAAATACTTCTCCCCCGTACAAACGTTCATCCCCTTTTTCTACTTTTCTTCGAATTTAATATAACACCATTTTACGAAGTTTCAAGCTTCAAACTCAAAACTCAATCTACTTTTCTTCGAATTTAATATAACACCATTTTACAAAGTTTCAAGTTTCTGTCTTAAAACTTGAACGCAATACAAACGTTCAACCCCTTTTTAACCTCCTTAGGGGTCGAATGTTTAAAAATAGCTTCTTATCTTTTGTACACGATAAAAGTGAAACCTAGTGTGCAAATTTCAACTTTCTATATTTTGTAGTTTCGGCTCTGCGTTGATGAAGCAGTCAGTCAGTCAGGACACGCGCATTTATATTATATAGATTACCCCAAAAAATAGGAAACATAATGAATAGAACCGGAACCCGGAGGTCGAGGGCGTAGCGATGAATAATCCGTAGCAAAATTGGTTTCCTTTTTTTATTAGGGGTTGTAAGCTAAGGGATCAAATATCCAAAAATAGCTTGCGAATTATATTTATGTTATCAATGATAGCTTCTTACAAGCTACAGTTCTACTATGTAACTAAGGCACTTGGTAATAAAATTTTGGCAAAAATTTCATTTTTGGTACAAGCTTTTATCGCTGACTGTACTTTTTTCCACAGGCAACTAATACTCATTGATCGAAACAATTCTAAAAACCCCAAACACAATTAGGTTCCGTTGTTTTATCACAGAGTTCGTATGGCTACCTCCTGTCTCCATCATCAGATCAGCTTGATGGTACCATAATATTGCATTGTCACCTGACTTACATATGTATGCAAATTTTCAGCTTCATCGGAAACCGGGAAGTGGGTCAAATTTAACTTACAAGATTTGTCCCATACATACTAACAGAGCAAGTTAATTAAAGCTTGTAAAAATTTATTATGGCCACTACGGACAAGTTGATGACTTGGTTCATGAAGCTACTTAGTACTACGTTAAGAGGACAGAGGACGAATTCACATGACCGCTTCTCTATACAAACCTAGTCTCCGTTTTCCTCTCTGGAGATTAATATTATAAAAAATATTTTTAATCATTATTATATCAGCCTTTTATTGCCCACTGCTGAGCATACGCCTCTCTTAGAGTATGAATGAATGAATGAATGAAATTTAATCCAGAAAATTATTTCCATATACATTATACATTTACACATTACATAAAGAATTAAATTAAATTAAAATAAAATTAAATCAAATTAAATAACATCCTAAAATTTGAATAACAATATATTATATTATATTATATTACATTAAAATTCAAATAAGGGCCTGCGTCCCGGGTCACCCTGAGCCCGTCACGATAGGCTTGTGGTAGCCCCTCCAGCGCTTATCCCGGTCCTGAGCTAATCTCATCCAGAAGTGACCCTCAATCTTCCGAAAGTTGTCCTTCCAACGAGCCAACGGACGCCTGTCAATCTTTGCATCTAAAAGCGGCCACTATTCTGTTAATATTTTGGCCCACCTGCCATCACAAAAAATATTTTTACGCAATTTGATGTGTATTAAGATTAAGCACGGATAATGCCCCATTGTTAGACTTTTTTGACTTTTAAATAAGTATTATAAATCTTAACTAGATCTTAAAAGTTTGTTTGGAATTTGTTTTTTGCTCATTACCTACTCTTATATAATAATTAACTTATTATTAACTCTTATACAATAAATTGTGTACAATATTTTCCATAAAGTCTACACCGTGTTTTTTTTGATTTGCGTTAATTTCGAGGGTGCATTCCTGAGCTTAAATTAAGTAACTTTCTCAAAGACACCGATATTCTAATTAACTCCATTTCGGAGATAATCAATCATTAATTTTTATCTTATAAGGCCCTTACGAGCGTGTACAGTTGCCTTAGGGCCTGTTTACTTATTGATTAGTGTTTAGTGCGAGTTCATACATTTGCTACTAAACGTAAGTACTATCTCGGACGATCGACGTTCGAAATGACATTGATATGTCACAGTTTTCAATTGTTTGGTTGAGGTAAATGTAATACCCGTGTTACAACAACGATATATGCAACTATTAGTTACTTAAAAAAAAAAAGTTTTTTTTTTTTGGAAATTAACTATGCCATTTAGTTTCCTTAAACGTACTTAGCGATACCCCGAAGTTAACGAAATTCAATAAAAACACGGTGTATATCCAGGCAGGAAAATGGGACTACGTTTGTATTGACTAGCGGTCGTCCGCTATAGTCTTCAGGAAGTAAAAATATAATATCTAATATAAAAAACTGACGGCCCGATTCGAATTTTAAGATACTTCAATCATTTGCTAAAGATACGATATGGATTATATATGTCAGTGTCAAAAGTGACGTTCTTTCAAACAAAAACATCCATATCGTATCTTTAGGAAATTTTTGACTTATCTTAAAGTTCGAATGGGGCCGTTACTCCAAAAACTACCTGCTATTAGATAATCACCGCGCAATTTATTTACCAACGGCCCAATTCAAACAATGCTTCTAAGATGTCACAGGGATACCGATCTGTCAGTGTTAAGAGTTTCCTTCACTAAAACGTCACTTTTTACGCTAACGGATACCGATCGTATCGCTGTGATATATTCAAAGTATTGTTCGAATTGGGCCGCAATTACATGATATAAGTTATTTATAATATCATTGTAGTTATAATTATCCTTGTAAATGTACTATTGAATATGAAATCATGCCTAGAAATGCAACGCATGCAACGTTAATTAATTTCCAGTGCTGATTTAACGTGGCATTATTAACATTACGGTGAAAGGATCATTGTGAAATAATGTGCGTAGCGAAGGTAGAACACAGGTACACTCTCGGAAAAGAACCTGAGTGGAATGGGGGAATAGATGGCATTAACCCTCATTAGTGCTGGAGAAATTCTTTTTTATTTCGCTTTTCTTGTGGTGTCGTATTTATTTCATGTGTAATGATTATTATATACCTATCGTCACCAAAATTATTCTAGTAGTAGTATATAAATGATTTTTTTTATTCGTTGTTTGAATCTTTGTAACTCAGAAACGGATATACGGATCTTAATGAAGTTACCATGATTATTATTTTATGAGTTTTAAGGAAAAGACCCTTTTAACCCTGGACTTTATTCCCTACAGAGATGAAATAGTCTTTAAAAATCAGCTAAAAGTGCCAAGGAAAGTAGGAAGGATAGCTGGCTTATAATAGTTGTCTATGCATTGTACTGCCGTGTTTTCTCACGAGGCTATGTATGTTTAAATTTATCGAAGAATTTCTAGTAATCTAATTGTATATTCTTATTACTTTTACGATATTTATATCTTGTTAGATATGACAAAAGCGTACGAAAAAGTATCCCACGAAATATTACTTTGTAAACTGAATGGCATGGGAATACGTGGTCTAGCCCATAATTGGTTTAAATCATACCTTCACAAACGTAAGCAATGCGTACAAATAGAATATTTTGATAAGGAATCCGAAGATATTAAAACCATTACGTCTAATATGCGAAATATAACCTGTTCTATCCCCCAGGGTAGCGTTTGTGGATGTCTCCTATTTTTAGCGTATATAAATGACCTGCCAAAAAGCCTAGATACAAACACTACCTGCGTTATGTTTGCTGATGATGTTTCCCTTTTATATAATTGCAATAATAGCTCAGAATGTAATTCACAACTCAAAAATATTTTTCCACGGTAAGAAAATGGCTTAGTGACCATAATTTAGAAATTTATTTGAATAAAACTAAAATTATACAATTTAAACCGGTAAAAAAAAACCAATACAATTAAATTTGGACAGTAATTCATATAAGATAGAGGAAGTTACAGAATTTAACTTATTAGGCATAACAATAGACTCTGGAATAAATTGGAAAGGACATATCCAAAATATTAAAACAAAAATGTCTAAATTTATATATGCGCTTAATGTACTAAAAACTAATACTAATTTTAAATGTGCGTTACCTGCTTACTACGCATATGCGTACGCATGGCTCCGCTACGCCGTGGTGCTGTGGGGGGACAGCACCGAGGCCGACCAGCTGTTTGTGATGCAAAAGAAATGTGTTCGTATCTTAGCTAATGTGCGTATCCCAAACAGTTGCCGCCCATACTTTATTCAATATAGGTTATTAACCTTGCCTTGTATTTATATATTACAGGCTGCACTTTTTGTTCGGGAACATTCATATTTATCACATTAAAACAAGACAAGGAAAACACGAGAACGCAGTATAGAAATAAACTACTATTACCAAAGACTAACCTAGAGATGTGTAAAAATAGTCCCCAATATAAATGTATTTTAATAACAAATAAAATTCCCAATAATATTAAGCTAGAAACTCGAAACAGTGTTTAAAAATAAATTAGAAAAATTATTTATTGATAAATGTTATTATTCGATTAAGGATTTTCTTAATGACGATAGTTTATAACATGCTTTTTTTTGTAATATTATTAATTGTCATGTTTAAATGAGAAGACTTGTTTTGTTTAGTTTTAAGTTAATGTTGTGTGCCCTTACAGGGTGTCATGGACTGACTTGTATTTTATGGTATAACATCTTGATTTATTATGACTTTACAACAAATAAATAATGAAATAATAATAATGAAATATATTATTTATTCGTTGAATGATAACCTCATTATTCTACCAACTCATCCCGTTAAAAACCTCTCGGGACCAGCGGCTATATTGGTAACTGACCATAAATTCCCGTTTAATATTTTATAGCTCTTGTTTACTTTGTTGGTTTTCTTTTATGCCGAGCGAAGTGGAGTTTGAAGTATCCGGACGTTAAAACTTGAATAATGGGTTTTTACTTTTTACTAGCTTTCAGAATTTTTCTGGACTTAACGTTGTCACGTTTATGTCTTTGTAAATATTTTTGATAAAATGAGTGACCACGGTCTAGATGTGCCTGTCAAATCCAAAAGCGCGACCACAATTGCCAAATGGCTAATAGCCTAACTAATAAAGCACCATATACCAACATCTGTTGCTATCTTACTTTGGCCGTGTTATGCGTAGAGGTGATGAAAGTTTGGAGAAAGTCTGCTCGGAAAAGTGGAAGGCGAAAGACCGTAGCCCCCCTGCCAACTAGGTGGTCTGACCATGTACAGAAGGCCACCTCAGGCAAACTCCATCAAGCAGTGAGGGCTACGGGAGACACCGATGGAGACAAATCACAGGAGCTGCAAAACCAAGTGGTCACGATCCTTAGTAATGAGGGACCGACAAAGAAGAAGAAAGACCGCCCGTGTCAACTAAAACATTCGATTAGCCTGCTCATTTACCTACTATATCATATAAAAAAATGCTGCAGTTACGCTGCAACGGCAACGCTCCATTACGTTATTCTAAATAACGTTGACTCCAAATAATCCAATTGGTTGGAATTGGCTTTACCGATAACTTTAATTCAACTATCGTACTCACTACGCTGTCATGAAAATCAAACGATATTTCCAAACATTGTTGACAAGCAACAGCCTAGTTGAGTAATAACCGATTTAAGTGGATAGAAGGGCTTTTCTATACATAGGTTCGTACAGTCACGTCTGAAAATATCGGTACGAAAAGTGTGCCAAAAATATGTACCTATACCCTATCTTAATATATGGGCTATAAAGTCGTGTATACATATTTTTGGCACTTTTTCGTATCGATATTTTCAGACGTGACCGTACTCGTAGATAAAATATTTAAACACAATCGTTTGCATGTTAACCATAGCTATGCCCCTTAGTTTGACGTTTTCAATTTTTAGATTAATTTAAGAGTTAGGGAGCAAAAGACGAATTCTAAAAGGTCAACTGCGATAAATGCGTCACTTGAGGTAAATGCGTATTTTAAAGATATCTTCTAAACGGAAAATTTTAGAACTATTGCAACCCTCTATGTTCGAAGTGTGATCACTGAACTTATAATATAGGCGGCTATATTGAATTTGCGTTAAAATATTTTCTATAATATCTAAGAGAGGAAAATGGCGACTACATTTGTATGGAGAAGCGATCACGTAACTTGGTTCCCTTTTGTATTAAATTTATAAATAAAGTTGGAAATCTTTCATCTCAAACATGAAGCCAAATATGTACATTTAACTAGAACAAGACCAAGCTAATTCGGCAGCGATTTTGATACCCCAGTCTGTGCAAGTATTAAGTAAACGTCATATTCCATAAAAGTTTGACGTTTGAAATAACTCTTGCACTGTCTTGGTCTGACTATACGTACTAAATGAGTGGCAAAAGACAAAGGAGGTAACTGCCCAGTCTGACTAGCAGTAAGGTAGAGTCACGTCTGAAAAAATCGATACGGACAAAGGGCCAAATATATGTATACACGAACTTATTGCCCATATTTATTAAGGTAGTGTATACATATTTTTGGCACTGTGTCCGTATGGATATTTTTAGACGTGAATATACACAGGATATTAAGATAAACTACTCAATATGAAAACTCACCTGATGATGTGTTTGCACTACCACAGCCCTAAACACTATGGAAGCGTCCTGCACCCGAGTCTCTAAAGGGCGCTCAGCGTACTTTGGACACTGTCCATCACAAACTATTGTTCTACACAAAAACAACACTGTCACCAACAAGTCCCCAACGGACAAACGGCCAAGCACCGGTCGAAGCATTTTGAACCAATGAGTAGCGCTTTAGGTTACATTTTTCATTGATTATCTGACTACGTTAATGAGTTTCGTTCTTCGTCTTCGGTGACGTTTTCTGCTTTGCATGATTTATCTGGAACAAAATTAATTTTAAGTTAATTTTTGAACTTTAGAATAGAAGGTACCTATAAATGTTTGTAATAATTTTTCAGTGTTTTCATGTTTAATTATCTAAAGTAACACACATCAAAAATAGAAAATATACAAAAGAGGGTAAATATTACAAAAATAATACTATTTTAACTTTTTTTGCTTACAATGGTGCGGGAGTTAAATCGGAGCAGTTTTCTTTAGAGCTTACGAACGCCTACACCACATTAACACATAAATATAATCGGCTAAGAATATAAACTCATTTTTGAAAAGTACCTATTTCACCATGTGTCGTACAATTTCCTTCCTGTTATTCCACGTGTAGGGTAAATGGAGCTATGGTGAATCAGTTTTACCACCGAATTTATTGTATTTGAAGCTGTACAAGTACTCGCAAGTCTTTAGAAATTTTTAGGGCATATAAGAAAACACTAGTTTTGAACACTATTTGCAACGATTTATTAATATTTAAGCGCAGGCGTTTTTCCATACGACAATCAACGCGAATGACAGATTGTGACTAACTTCACGTATACCTACATGCATACATATTAGGTACGTATAGACAACTAGCTCACGGTTCTTTGCATATACTTTAATAGAAATAATAATAATTCAGTCGTGAGAAATTTATCCAAGATAGGTGTTCCTTCCAGCATTCGGTAAAGCCGGGATTTTTATCTATTGGGATTATAAAAAAAAAACAAGTTCTTCGAGCGCGATTTTGTGGGTGCTTATTGAAATGTGCCATAAAGCCTTAAAATATTTGGTTATATATAAGCTGTAAATAGAGTTTTATAATAAAGTTTTATAATAAGTATTATTGTTTAATAACATTTTTGTATTTTTATTTAATAATTAAACTAGACGATTAAGTTCACACCTTAAGTTTAAACCTGAAGAGAAAATGTACCTGAACTTAAATTTAGTAAAATTTTGTAAATTTCCATACAAAACGACGACTACAGTTTTCATTGTCGTTTAGTATTTTATATATGTCGATGCGAAGGTGATATCATTGGTAAATTTAAATATCGGTCGTTATATGTCATACTTATGATTTATCATAAAAAGAACTGCGGTGGCAGCATGGTTCCATTTTTATCACTTGTCACTATACCCGTCACTTTCGCGCTTACATACTTGTTAGAACGTGACAGCCATGGTGACAAATGATAAAAAGCCGACCATCTTAGCCCTACTGGTAACGGACCTTTAAGCTAAGCGCTAGAACAAAGGCATTTAGATTAAAGGCATATTAAATGGCGTCAGGCTGTTTTTATAACGTCTGAATGCGTTCTCTGAAATGCACCGTTTTGGTGATAAGTCGTGTCATTCACGAAGACGCATGCCTTGACTCGTATTGTCATATTATTAGAGGTTAGATTTGACAAATCTGCGTGTCATCGTACGTACGTATGACACGAACTATAGCTGATGTTTTTTGTAGACTAATTAGTGAGGGTGAAGTCCAAGAAAGGCGTACTCTGGGACTGAACTGGATTCCGGTTAGACAGTCGCAATATGGAGACTAAATACCTAAACTTAGCTTACGATTTTAACCTAACAACCTTTTGACCGCTCAGAATTTTTTACTTTCGTGCTGGTGTCGCCGCCTTCCCAGGCCTTCCGCCTTCATAAATAATAAAAGACTTCGTCCTACGTTAAGTCCTAAGCATTAATGGAGACGTATACCTACTGCAGAACGTAATAAGATTAGGTACCTACTTTGATCGCCTTTCTCAACGTGGAAATGGGCAGGTACGTGAGAGCAAGGCACGTTTCATAAAAGGTAATTTATGATTATATTTAGTAGGTACGTTACCTTTTTAAATTCTCCACCTTTATTCTATTCATTTTTTTTTTTAATACCTATACCTACAAGGGCTCTAAGATCCTGACTGTGGCATATATTATGTACTAAGTATGTAGTAATGCTTTATACACGTTTTGCTCAAGAACGTGACATGTGGCGTACTCGAGAGGCCTATCTTTATCAAAGTGCGATAAAAGGTAGGACCATGGTATACTTAAGTGATATTAAAATGAGAAATTGCGTGAGTTTGGTAAAAGTAAAATTGGGTACTTGACACCTGTTGAAAGTTAAAACAAAATTTAGCTAAATGGATAGAAAACGAGTCATCCATTATAAAAAAGTGTGATTTAAAAAGACATATTGAGATTATAAAAAAAAGGCTCAAAAGGCTCAAAATATTTTTTTTTTTTACTTTCTAAAATAATACAGAAAATGGTACCAATCGATTCTTTACATTTTATTGAGAAATTAATTGTATGACAACTATTTACATAAACGCAATATTTCAGGATCAAAATAGCAAATTTCTTGATCTTGATTCCATACAAGAGACTAATGTAATGTGACATCACATTACAATATCGTTTTGTTAGAGGCATTTCAATCGCGATCAGCGGGCGCCAGACTTTAACTCTCATTTCTGACCTTTGTGTTGCTTAAATGCCATAAGTCCTATATAGACATTTGATCCTCAGGAAAATCAAGATCGATTGACATTATTTACAAAAAACTGTCAAGTAATAGCCAATTGTAGATATTTAATACTTTACTTTAATATTAGTTACAATAACAATGTACATAATGGATGTATACAAAGGATTACTATAACTAGCTTAAATAGGCCCTTGGGGCATTGTACCAAGGATGCTGGCGGCATTTCTTCGTTGTATCGCAATACTGATACGTTGTGCGAGGAAGCCGCCAGCTATTCGGTCACCAGTTACGTCAACCAGACGCTTCGCGATTGTAGTAGATTATTTATTTTGATGTTACACTATAATATGTGTTTATAGTATAGTATGTGTAATAATAATATCATAATGGTACCGCAAGAAAGATACCCTGTGACAGGTCCACCGTAAAACAGGGTTTATGACGAAAATAGTGAGGGTATATTTTTTATAGTGGTGGTAAAATGTTGTAGTAGTTTTGTGTTTTTATTTTTATGTTAAAATTCATTAGAGCTGAAGTGGCAGCGCTAAATTGTATTTTTCTAACGTAGCAAAGCAATTATCGGAATTATTATTACAATTATGATTAGGTACAGTTTAGTGTTTATTATGTAATACTTGTTTGCTTATCTTTCTAAACGCTCATCACTGCACCTACCTTGTCATTTCTCCATTTGGTCCTATGGTTGACTGGAGAATGCCATGCAATTAAGTCCATCATTTGTTCCTTCTTTGATACGCAATAAAGTTTATAAATAAAATAATAAAGTATCCAGTTTAAATAAATAGTAATCCAGAGTTAATATAGTCAGAAAGAAAATCCGTTTTTCTCACAAAATAACCTGTCTGGTCCATTATCGCGACGTGTGATTGACAAGACGATTCATCTTGCCCTTGTTTCAACGCAGTCACACTGCATACTAAGCGTCAGCAGGACGACAACAATTTTTGTATCCTTTCCTTATTTTCTTTTTCGGATTTTAATTCGGTCTTTTTAAAGTATACTTCAGCCTGCTCAACACTTTTCCCGTATATGTCATCTTTTAACTTGCGTTATTAACAATAATGTGAAATTCAGGTGGCAACTGCCGCTGTGTTACTGGTCCGACATTAATGCTGTGGTTTTGACTAAAACTGTCTTGAAATCGTTGATAAAATTTTATTCATTCATTCACGTTCGATGCCGCCTTACTGCCGCAATTTGAATCAGTCAGACACTTGTAGTGTAGTATATAATAAGGCATATAAAAACGCCTATATTCTGTATCTTTAGGTAATAAAATAAAAGTACACAAGTTTGTACATTTTCAGGTAGTTTTAACATTTCTTGGTTAACAAACCAAATACAAAACCGCCTGGTTCTGTCACTCAACGACCTGACTTTAACCTACATTACTTGATCATTGTAATGTTTTCATCTAACCTCAACTGGCTTAAGGAGCCATTTAAGGGTAGATTTTGTTTAGTTTTATTTAAATACCTAAAAATACAGGGTATAATTAGACCAAAAAAACATTATTTATCGAAGCTGCTGCTTAATTAACGCCGGCCGTACTTTAGAGCCAGCGTACAAAAAATAAAACACACAAAGCTTTTCTACTTGACTCTAAAGATACTTTACATATAATTTTGAAATGGTATTCACTAGCTTTAGGTAAGAGAAGAAAACAACCCACCCTTTTTTCATTTGCAGGCGCCATTTTAAAAAATTATATTGCCTGCCACTATTCTGAAGAATGCAAAGATACCTCAAATGTCACAAATAGTAGAGCAGTTTGGGCTGTAGGGCGCGCTAAAGAAATTGACATACATACATACGCTCGAAAAAATTTACTTTTCCATAGCACCGGACTTACCCGAAACAGCGAGTACAATTTAAAATTTTCCTTAAACACTTACTTTATCCATCATATTTACTTAAAACGATACTAAAATTCGAACATAATAAACTTATATCAGAATCGATCTAAGTTAACTCTGCATTGCACTGGCATTTGCAAAGTGTGAAACTGACATGAATGATAAAATGTCAAATTTCTATGAAAATATGGGACTTATCATGACCCTCCCACACTTTTTTCAGTGCAAAGTTATCTTAAATGGTCTCTAATATAAAGTTACTCTAAGTTTAAAAGTACCTATAATTTCTAAAATCTATTCGCATAGTACTGTGGTGCTTGATTTTTGCGAAACGACTCAGCACATTATCTGCCACATTACCCACCGCTTGTATCCGGACAAATGATCTGACACACGCAATATGGGAGCAGAAATTAAATTCCCATTCATCATCGTTTGGTCATTTAAGCACTCCTGTTTGGTTAATTACTAGTTCATCCAAATGCGTATATTTGTTATGAAAGAAACAAACCAATGCACGTTACTTGGAGTGCGGATTACAGTCAGGACTTATGGCAGCGTTCTATGGGGTAAAATATGGCGCGAGAATTTTAAAAAGCGAAGGCCAAAATTTGGTATTTCAACTTAAGCTTTTTGTAAATGCATTTTTTGTGTGTTGTACCATATATTTATATTTCAATATAGTTTCCCCGTTGGGGTGACGTCAATACTGGGAAAGACTCATTAGGAAAACACGATTTTGACATTACCCAATACATTTGGGGGTAGGTAGTTGGAGTAAGCGACTGGTCTTATGTAAGTACATTGATTTTCCCAATACCAATATTGACTAATACCAATGATATTATATAAGTAAAGTTAGATTATACTCATACATAAGGAGCACAAAACATACTTCCGTATTTATTTCATTACCTACGAATGAACCAATTTTTGTTGGTTAATTTTCGTATACCATTTATCTTTATTACCCTCGCTGTTGAACATAATAAGCTTTATTTCTTTCTCTCAGTTCAGTTATACCTAGACGCAAAAAGTATTTACTATACTTGTACAATTTAAGCGCTTTAATTTTGGAGTACTTATACCCCATAATAGTACATTGTGCATGTGCAACGAGGGAGGTAAGTGAAATTTTGGGCACGAGGGTAGTAATTCCCGACAGGACAGGCCGTAGGCTGGAGGAAATCAAAGACCCGGGTTTATAATATTCTTACCCCCGGAGTTACACACAATGTTTTTTATCACACTTCCAAAGAAAAAACAAAATTTTAAGCGAAATAAATCTTAATATCTAACATTCGTCCGCCATTTAGTAAGTTCTTGACAGGCTAGGCATCGAGGGCACAGACCTATTCGGCATTCAGCCACGATTGAAAATTATGTAAATATATTTTAAATGGCTGTTAAATTAATCAAATGAAATAATTTTAAACATAAACAAAAATATTAAATTATAAACGTCAGTATTTTAAAAGTAAAAATCATTAATGCTACTTGTTTTGTATGAATAAGTGACAATAAAAGAGCTATAACTCTCTAGGGGGTTAGAGCTTTTCTTTTCACAATCCATAACTCCCGCGGGAACAATACAGGCTTTTGTCCTTCAGTACACCTGCATGAAATAATATCTTTTTCGAGCAAGTGTGATGAAAAATAGGTTTACCAACATAATTAATACTAAGACATCAGTGCATTTGGCTCGCTATCAATAATCTTCATGTAACTAACTTGACCTTAAACCTAACCTTTATCTTAATTTTCCCTAAATTACAATTACGATAATATTTAAATAAACTTTATATTAAATGAGAGACTGAATCACGTGGCTTGATTATAAATTATTTAGGCTATAAGTCAAAGATCACCCGGGTGGAAAAACAACATAAATTTTCCCTATCAACTCAAATTCAACATTTTCAATGTATATAAAATCATTATATTTATAAAGCTTCAAAAGATTTCACTTTCAAAGATCCCTATTATATTCTCTTTTTAAACGAATAACGGTTCCAGGAAAAACATATCAATTGGAATAATTGAACGTAGGCAAGTGAGAGCATCTTTTGCGTAAATTTTAAAAATGCTGCCGGGTAAAACGTAGACGATTAAAATAAGTGAGGCAGTGTCAGTCAGTAGCGTATCTGTACCCCTAGTGTAAATAAATTCGATTTCGAAACGTGACGTACGCGTTTGCGTTTAGTCTCATTTTGTATGTGATTTAGAAAGAGCGCGCCAAGCGGGACGTTTTGGAAACTCAAAATCCTATACAAAATGAGACTTAACGCAAACGCGTTCGTCACGTTATGATGTCGATTGAATTTACACTAGGGGTAATGAACGCAAAATTAAAGAAAAATAAAAACCGGCCAAGTGCGAGTTGGACTCGCACACCGAGGGTTTCGTGCAAATCTGTAGGTATATAATATTATTATATGATGTAACTAAAAATTTACGGTTTTCGCAATTTTTCCTTTATCTGTGCTATAAGACGTTACTTCGTACCAAATTTCAAGATTCTTAGTTCACGGGAAGTACCCTGTAGGTTTTGATTCTCGTGCGAGTGTCGAAAAATTGCAGAAATTTGCGGCATAAACGGGTGTAGCTTTTGATTGCGTTGGCTTAGTTTGATTTTTTCGCAGCTCCAAGAGACAGTAGACCTGAGTATTTGATATACATTCCAGCTTGATACCTCCACCCGTTCCTGAGAAAAAGGGTCTTGACAGACAGACGGACGGACGGACAACAAAGTGATCGTATAAGGGTTCCGTTTTTTCCTTTCGAGGTACGGAACCCTAAAAATGGTAGAAATTGGCATAAAGGACTTAGTGCCATAAGGGTCTATCGACCCGATTCGAACTTTCAGATACGTCAAACATTTGCCAAACGATATGGATTAGATACATCAGTGTCGAGGAAATATTTGACGTATCTTAAAGTTCGAATCAGGCCGTATTCCGCTTAAGACCATTGTGAGTACTCTGTGATAATAAATAAATATTATAGGACATTATGGCACAAATTGACTAAGTCCCACAGGAAGCTCAATAAGGCTTGTGTTGAGGGTACTTAGACAACGATTTAAATAATATATAAATATTTATAAATATTTATATATTATTTTTGTTTGTTTATTTATATTTATAAATATTTATATATTATTAGTTTTTGTTTGAAGCAATTCATTTTCGACACGAAAATGAACTTGCTTCAAACAAAAACGCCACTTTTGACAGCAACATATCCAATCCATATCGTATCTTTAGGAAATATTTGACGTATCTTAAAGTTCGAATCAGGCCGTATTCCGCTTAAGACCATTGTGAGTACTCTGTGATAATAAATAAATATTATAGGACATTATGGCACAAATTGACTAAGTCCCACAGTAAGCTCAATAAGGCTTGTGTTGAGGGTACTTAGACAACGATTTAAATAATATATAAATATTTATAAATACTTAAATACATAGAAAACATGTGAACAGGAACAAATATCCGTGCTCATCACACGAATAAATGCCCTTACCAGGATTTGAACCGGGGACCATCGGCTTCGTAGGCAGGGTCACTGTGTCACTATTACCCACTAGGCCAAACCGGTGGTCAATATACATATATATACATACATATATATGACTTAATGAAGTATTTTTGTTTTTACATGTTTTAAGCTAATCAATCTTATTGCGAGGTCTACAGCTCACAGAACCACTAGTTTTATTTATTAGTTTACTAACGCAGGTAATCTATCAAACAAAGCTTTACACATTTATTTACTAAGTTCTTTTACACGTCTCCCTTTCTAACCTACAAATCACGATTATAATTTATCCATGTTTCTAAAAGGTTATTTATCTAAAGGTTAAAGTTTTCTAAAGTCTGTGTACAACATATCCAACTATCTCAAATACCGCAAAAACAAAAATATAAAAATAAAATATTTTCTGAAAATAATTTAATTTGTTCTAATAGTAGTATCAAAGGCACTTCGTGTATTATTTCCTTAAAAATAGATGTTAACCATCGTATTGCAATTTATTTTATTTTGTTTCTTATAACAGGTGCACTCAAAAGAGAAACAATACCAAATAAATTGACGTTTCATTCTTATTTTTCAACGTTGTAAACTCAACAGCTAACTTTTTATCTCGAAATGTAACTTCAACAAAACGCCGAAACCAATGTCTAAAATCTCGAAAGCAACACATGTAACAGACTATTTCTATTGTTCTATTTAACATTCCCACTAATTCTTCCATTGTCATATCTCTACCCTCCTACTTCACTACAAGGTTCTACTAAAATTAACCTTAAATGAAAGTACCGTCTAGTCATCGCGAGGGTTTCTTGTTCCTAATTGTTTTAGGCACCCAATGTTTTTGTACTACACAAAGGTTACTAAGAACACATTAACTTAGCAATTTGTCATCACTGTAGGTAGAAGTTATTATTGTACTACATTCCAAACGCTGCTTATTTTCTGGGTACTTACTGGGCAATTTTACTGCCACGGACTTTAATTGTTGAACCATTAAGGGTTTTACTTTACATTAAAGATGTCATAGCGTTAGTATTGATAGCCGAATTAGCTTGAACTGTAGACGGGTCATCAATTAAGGCGCTGCCTCCGGTATTCATCGATTTTCGACTAGTTTTGAGTCGTTACTCCTACATTTGCACTATAGATAGAATTATAAGACAAACGGCTATCGGTTCTTCAATTTTTTATCTCCATTCTGGTCTGCTGAATTTTGAAAGAAATGAATACTTTTTTTTTTTAATTGTCTAAAAAACACTTTTTTTGTTACTCAATTGCTGTGAAGGATTTTATATGTAAGAAATCTACACATTTGGGTTCGTCTTTGACGTCTCTTAAAACTGGCCAGAGATTTTAATTTTAAAACTAACTAACACAAAAGTTATGACCAATAAACCAGTTTTTTGACCTAAAATTGTTCAAATTTGATTTGAAATATCTCAAAGACAGTGAACTTTGAAGGAGATATTGCTTACAGCCATTGCTGTTAATATGATTAGCTACAAAAAACATGAGAAAACTAAGGGATTCAGATCGAAGGTCATTGGCGTTAGCGACCCCCTTAAAGTTTGAACGTACCTATACATAGTTGCTCTCGTTTCCTTACCGACTGACTGTTATAGATATCTTATCCCTTTTCAACTTTTCATTTTCATATCAAACAAAAACTTTTCACATCTCCAATTTATATTCATTTCTACAGAATGTGATGTTGAAAAAAGTACCTATTTTCCGTATTTAGTCTTCAATCGTGAATATCGATATTTTAAAATTGTAATTACCTAGTCTCATATTAATACATAAAATAAAAATCGGTATGCCTTAAAAACCTAAATAATTGGTGTCTATCACAAACAAAATCCTAAATAATTGGTCCTTCGAGCCGGATAACCTACGACCTTCACAACGTAAACAAAGTTAACGACTCAGTTTAATGAGCACACACGGCTCGGCAAACTGAGATGACACGTCCCCTACAAAAACACCCGAGTACATAATTAAGTTATATCCATTAGCAGGAGATCGTGCCAAATCAGCCATCTCGCGTTAATCCTCGGGGCAGGCTAATCCCTTATACGCTGACGCGATTTTCTGATCCTATCTTGAGGCTCTTACGGCGGAAGGACGCACGAGGATGTAAGCATATCTAGTTTGCAGCTGAAAAAATATTGAAGGTATAAAATACCTAGAGGGTGTAGATTCTTATGATACTCGTATTGACAGTATTTAAGTCTTATAGTCTGTATTTATGACTAACATAATGTGTGTATTTATTTAATCTGTGTAACGCCTAGGCTAGTGCCCTGTCTACAAAGCTGAAGGTAGGGTATGAATCCTTGTAAGGACATATATGTGTGTGTACTTATCACTTATATTAATTATTAAGTTATAAATGTTTCTTATGAATTTAACTGTCTATTTTACTATATATAATATTATTTATTATTGGGCTTATGGGTCAGGTCGATTTGTGTAAGATTAGTTCATATTTTTATTTATTTACCTAATTAGATACCATCTGTATATATCCATTATGTATATTGTTATTGTCAATAAATATTTTTAAAATTAAAAAAAAAAATTAGATACCTCGTGTTTTGAATACCTTATAAAATATGCAGAAACATCTGCGGTTTGAAATAAATAAGTTGTGTAAGAAACGAATAACATTCCTTCATTAGGATGCAAACCAGAGGTTTACTTTAGACAGGCATATAAATACTTAGAGAGAGTGTTCGTAAAGTAAAAAGTAAAGATATGGGCACTTAGAGGGAATACGATCGTATTTCTAAGCCATGTTCGCTTGTGTTTAAAGTGCGTACTTAAGTTTGAAAGCTGTGTGCTTCCAAAAGTTTACACACGAGTTTCGTTTCGTGAGTCTACGTATATTAACACTGTTCATCTATTTAATGGCTTTGTTCAATGAGCCGCAGCCGTGATAGAAGTTCCGCATTAGTTTGAATAACTAAATCACTTATGTTTTATTAACAAAGTGGATACTTTATCACGAAAAATTGTTGGTTCAAAACTGTGATAGTATTTTGTAAATATCGGTTGTTACATTTATGGAATATCTATGGCTTAATACGCTAGTTTTTTATCTAATATATACGGAAACATTTTATTCAACACATGAACTTATGTACCTAATTCGCAAATTGAGTTTCAAAACTTCCATATCTGCAAATGTTCAATGAAAACTCCTAGGTGGTGGACTAGAGCTTATGGGTAATTATTGAAAGCTGAAGATACCGGTTCAAAATTATTTCAGTTTATAATTGAGCGTTTCTTAAAAAAATGCCACTTTATAAATTGTGTATTTTTTCATAAATCATGTGTTATTTCTACTCAAAGTTACGAGGTCTCTCTATCCTAATGGGATAAAAAGTATCCCACAGTTTATTTCCTATTGTGTTGCAATTATTCCATATACTTTGTATAGCGGTAACAAAACGGAAGTTTAAAAAAAGTTCTTATTTAAAAGGGCTTAGAAAATAACACAAAAGTGGCAAAAAAGTCACACAATATACTGGCAAAAAAAGAAACGCTCGTTTTGATAATGTTAAAAATAAAACAAATCGACAAACTATCGAATTCCTAAGTCATATCTATATAATGTTTTTAACTTACTAGTTTTTCCCTAGGCCCCATTGTGGCAACTGGCTAGTGTTTTTTCTCGACTATCTTAAGATAACTATCTAAAACGGACGAGTCGCCAGCTTAAAACCTCCAAGGGAAGATTGCGAGAGTTCAAGCCGCGGAAAAACTGAGATGCGTCCGCGATAAACGTTACATGGAACTATGCTATCATTCGAAGTAAAAAAGTAACTACGTTGGAATATTGCGCGTTTTTGCTGCCTTTCCGAACTGGATAAAGTGGTATAAAGTTTCGGCTTATGGCAGATAAGCGTTGCGAGGGATTGGCGATGAAAGATAAAATTGGAAAGAAGAATCTTATTCATCCTACTTTAATTAGCAAATAAATACAGGGGAAATTTTAACCACCAGCCATACTCTGCGTAGTGTCATTTTTCGCGATTTCGTCATGAGCGGCATCACATCAGCCGGATGTATGAAATAGCCATTTTTTCCCCGTTTTCGGCATTGGATCTATGGGAGTAAAAGTTGTTCAGTATGGCCTATCTATAAATTCACTATGCAGAGTATGGCTGGAGGTTAAAATTTCACCTTGTATGGCAAGTAGAAACCGTACACGTGTTATACCTAATTTATATGTTGATATAATATTCAAGTTCAAGGAAGCAGTCACCTTAAAACGAGCTTGACAGCTACTTTAAGTTTGAGTTATTGGTTCCGACATTATCCATAATTGTTCATCTCTTCATTACATGAAGCTACTATGAACCCGATTCAGACATACAGCTTATTACGTGTTTGAACTATATAGTTTTGATACCACCGTGATGATCATGGTGATCGGTGTGCATAACATGCAAAACTTTCACTTCATTTCGTATGCACCCATCAGCGCGTCTTCGAAAACGTATTGTAATAAGATCAAAACCGTTACAAGTTGTTGAACCTGAATCAGGATATATGTCGATATACCTTAATATATTTGTATTTTTCATTGACATATATCTAAGGACTAGCCTTACGACAATAAGAATGGGGCCAGTACAGCGATGTCACGCACACGAATGCGAGCCAATTGTGCAGTCTAACGCAACTAGTAGCGACCAATCACGCGCGTAATGCGACTCGTCAAGCAATCGCGTGGCGTAAGACTGCACGATTAGCTCGAATTCGTATGCTTGACACCGCTGAACTAGCACCATTCTTATTGCCCGTAAGGCCCGTCCTTAGATATATGTCAATGGTATTTTGAGTTTCGGTACAAGGGCTTCATTTTGCAGGCTAAAAAAACGTTCTGACAAAACATTCTGCCTCTTAAACGTAGGTAGGTAATATATAATATAAAAGGAGTATCACACCTAAAGTAACTTAAAACACTATACCAATATAGCGATTTCATAAAACTATGCGAAACATATCGTTGCGAAGAACCGACGAAAGCATGTAGATTTTTAATCCTCTTAATACTTATAATTAATAAAACATAAAAAAATGTGTAAATGCCTATATAAAAATGTTCTCCGTATTGCTATTTTTTTATAAAGAAAATTGGTACTTGTACAGAGAAATGACCGTCCACCTTCCTCTTAATTATTCCATTGGTGTCCTATTACGTTACACGGTTATGGATTAGCATTTAATTTTATTGACAATACATCAACAAGATTGGTTACGTGGTTGGCTAAATGTAAACACACCAGCGATAACAACGAAGTTGACAGCTGTTATTGTGGCCGGAATTAATCATAACGCTGATTATAAGAGACAGCGAGAAACTAAGGAAACAATTATTGTATATTCAGCATCAAATAGATAGTGACGGCCATAGTTAAATATTGCCATGCCAGTTGCCATGACGGGATCCCACTTGAAAATGCACAAAGAGAACCATAATGTTGATCTATTGTTTAACAATTGCTTTACGAGCTCTGCTCTTCAAACCCAGCGTGTGGTCAAATAATAACACAAAAGGATCAATACCTACTGAACAGTTTCATATAACACACGACGCCGCAAAAAAAGTTTGCCGAATATCTTTTATTGTCACTACTTGTATTGTTTACGTCTAATCCCGCCATGGCAAATGAAATGGGGTACGGTACGGTACGGTAAATGAAATAGAGATGGGGGAAATAAAGTATGAATTTTCTCAAATGTTTTTTAAGCCACAGACCCTAATCAAAGCCTTTCTTTTGTGCAGCGGTAACCAATTCTACAGCTACTGACTGATCGGGAACACACTCATTTAAAAAGAAATTTTACCGTCCTATTTATATAGTTCAGTCATAAAACGACTCATTCTGTTATTTGACATGCCACACACAGGTGACCGGTCGTCCTACATTACCCAAACTTGTATCTCAGGATGAGTTGTTACATAAATTTGAACCTTAATACTATCACGATAGTTGCTTTTTAGCGAGATGGTTACTTTGCATGCGTCTAAGGCGCCTCTCCATAAAAGATACAAAGGCTTTTGTTTAACAGATTAGGGTCTGAGGCGTAAAAATCATTTGAGACAATTCATACGATATTCAATTAAAATAAAAACTAGCGAATCATAGCCACGCGCCATTCACCATAATTAACGTATCTGATATCGTGTAACCGTTTGACTAAGAACGACAGAACTCTATTCTTCTTCTTCTTCTTCAACCTAACGTTTTCCCAGCCTAGCGCCAGGGTCCGCTTTCCTACTTAATCTTCTCCACTTTGCCCGGTCTTCGGCATCCTCAGATGTGAGATTGTTCTCTTCCATGTCCGCTCTCATGACCTCACACTTCTTAGGCCAGCGCTTCTTAGACCTACCGCGGCCGCGTGATCTAGGGCCTTGGACAGTGAGGTTGAGGAATCTATTTCCGACGTAGTCTACTGGTCTGCGGCTTATATGGCCATACCATCGGAGGCGACTTTCCTGCAGCTTATCCCCTACGTCACGAATTCCAAGGCTGCCACGGATGTGTTCGTTACGTATGCGATCTAATCGCGTATTGCCACACATCCATCGCAACATCTTCATTTCGGTGACGTGAAGCTGCTGGACATGTCTTCCGAGGACAGGCCAGGTCTCGCTACCATATAGTAGGACTGGGCGGATGATGAACTCTATTATGTAGAATAATTAGATTTAAATAGATACTTTTGAACGCGAACTGTAGAGAGTTATCTCTATTTGGAAAAGTATTCCAGGGTGGCAGATATTTTTCTACAGTTACTGCTTACTGGCCGTGAGCCTATGAGGCGGGCCGTATACTTGTTAGCCACCGTCGTGGTATAAAAATTTTTTTTGGCGCGTTCTGCTAATATCGGGGCTGACTGTACACATATATTTTGGCCAATTTGGCTGTCACTACCTAATAGATGCTGACTGTACCAAGGTGAAACTGGTGAAAAGGTGAAAAATGCTATGCGTAGTTTGAATTTTTAAAAATCATATTGATTTCGAGTTGATATTATGTGAGCGTTAACCTTAAGAGGAAACCGTGATAGCTTACGCGGCCGTATGATTGTTTGCCACCGACGTCGAAAAAATAATCTCTTCAAGACCGAAACTTTAAAATGTGTTGCAAAAAATTATGTAAAAAGCACTCTCTGGAATAGTTCAAAACTTTTTAAATACTGACTTTCAGCGTTAAATTAAAATTTCAACGCGTTCAATGGACGCTTGTACCGAAAGCTTGCGAAGTTTTTTTATGCATCACTGAATGTAGCATTAGTTTATGAGACTGCTAGTTTAACAGTCCAGACGCGGTTTATTTATTTAGTATAAATTTTATTTTGACACTTGGAGAGACTTTACACCTCCAAATTTTATTAGTATTAGTACTCTGACATTGGGGACCTTTTACATCTCCAGATTTAATGTGTTTTTAACCATAGAGACTATACATCTCTATTGTATTGTATTAATTATTTATTTTAAGATTATTATAATGTAATGTTTACCCAGGTATTGGCTGTTGTATTTATAAATGTTGTTATGTATTTTTCATGTCACTATATGATGTTACTATAAATGTTGTATTGACTTGTAAAAGAGCCCTTGAGGCCTACTTGCAGAATAAATTTTTGAATTTTGAATTTTGAATTTTTGAATACGTTTCCGGGTTAAGATTTTCAGATTTTTATGCGGACGAAGTGTTCAAAATAAACAGAGCACAACTTTATTGCACAATTTCAATCTCTTAGTCATTAATGGGGTCCACTGATGGACGTGATTAGTATCTCACGAGTCCAGTGGATCCAGACCTGTAGGGCTAAGATGGGGTCGGCTGTTTATCATTTGTCATCATGCCTGTCACGTTCTAACGAGTATGTAAGCGCGAAAGTGACGGGCATAGTGACAGGTGATAAAAATGGAACCATGCTGCCACTGCTGGCCTAACAAACTCATACACATTTCAGATGTCCGTCGCTCATGAGCGCATCGTCGTGGAATACTGTGCTGAAGGGTTTAAGAGCGTGTTTAGATAATTTTGACCACCTCACCGACTTAAGTACTTTTTTTTATAGTATGTCGGTGGCAAATAAGCATACGGCCCGCCTGATGGTAAGCAGTATCCGTAGCCTATGTACGCCTGCAACTCCAGAGGAGTTACATGCGCGTTGCCGACCCTAACCCCCTCCCGCCCCTCGTTGAGACTGCTGACTGTAACTAGAAATGATGACGTGTGGTTCGTGTGGTGTGATGTAGTTTGGTGTGGTGTTGTGTGGTGTGGTGTAGTGATTATATTTCGTAGTAATGACAGTTACCTATATGTAGGTTTTCCATACTCGTTGAGGCATTTTTTCGATTTAAGTAGGAACATGATATGACATGTGTAGATTTGTTAATTTCCATTACCTATAGGTTGTATGGAAGAGATCGCTTTTCAGCGATAAATACTGCGTAATGTTTATTTCTTCTTTTAATGCTGCTTACTTTCTGTATTATTTCGTTCTATTGAGGTGTAAAACAAAATTATACTTAATAATAGAAAATTATAACTAATACATAAACACATGTGTATGTGTGTGGGGCTCTGAGCTGATTTTTGCTAGATTAATAGTGTTAAAACATATATATACGGCCCGGTTCGAAGAATGAAATACGATGACGATAAGTTCTGGTTTAGATAAGTTCTCATTTAGATATCGTTTGTATGTCGTATAATTGACAGAATCAGCTCGATTTGAGCAACCAATGTCACTTAGGCGTTAGAAATATAGTAGATAGATCTTATTGGGATCACAGCGGAATCGAAATAAACGTCAATTTTGACATGTCGATGTCGTTTAGTTATCGATCTTTTAAAGATCTTTCCAAGATCTTAAACGTATCTTAATCATTCTTCGAATCGGGCCGATACTCGTTTCACATCTCGCTCGGGAAAATATATCAAAACGATTAGATATGGCTCTTTAAATGGGATTCAGTCATCAAACCAAGTAAGTAAGTAGGTAAGTCATGATTTTATGAAAAAAGTCACCCAAATTATTTTATTACAGAGTGAAAGACAGTAATCCTACGCGGACGAAGTCACCGGAAAATCTAGTCAAATAGGGAAATAAAATATAAAGAAACTACGTCAGAGCCGGAACGTTTCAAGTTAATACGACGGCTGAGAAATGCAAAGTAGCCACGCTCAATTTATCTTCTCCCTCTTTTTGTGCAATTGCTCTACCATACATTCCCATTGCTAACACGAGTGCCGGTGAGTCGAGTTCTATAACACACACACACACACACACGCACGCACGCACGCACACACACACACACACACACACACACACACACACACACACACACACACACACACACAAACACACAAACAAACAAACACGCGCGCACGCACGCACGCACATACACACACACACTCGCGCATGCACGCACGCACGCATACACACACACATGGCATATGGCATGGCAAAAATATTGTAATAAAAACATGTGGATTATTTTTGTAAATATTACTCGTAATATAAAGACATAAAACCGTTTAATGGTGATTTTAAGACGAATGTTTTCAATTATTGAGCTGATTTATTGGAATCATGTATCGAGTACTCCTACGGTCATTGAAATAGAATGAATATATACATATATATTTTTTGCTTTACTTAAAACAAATATTTTTTCTTAAAACACTGCTTAAGTAACACCAATTTCAAGATTCGAATAGAACCTTTTAACTTAAACTGTCTGTCTATTTTCATTATAACAATAATAATATGTTATTAAATAATGACAGTAGCTTCAACACACGCCAGTACTATCGTGTACACAACCAATTAGGGCTCGACCACACTAATTGCTCACAAAAACGTCAGATAACTGGTTACGATACTAGGCTTCGCTGGTTGGCCTGACTTTCAGACTGAAAGGTGAATTCAGATTATATTGGAGTATGTACTGTACGAATTGATGTTTTTGCTTTCCCAATTAACTGAGTGGTTTCTTTGTGCAGACAAGTTTTAAAAGCAAAATATAGGATTACCAAAAAAAAAATACCGTTTTAGATTACATGTGACCTTTGCATTTTTGATAGCGGGTACAAGTGTTATTTTATACGTCAAACGTCTATGAAATTAAGACACCGTCTGAACTAGAAACATCTTACTGACAGTTACGCAAGTGAATTTTATGAGATTATTCCGTAAAGTTAAAATCACAATAAATTTTATGCCTTACTTTTTTAAGATGTAGGAGCCAAATGAGGAGACGAATTGCCTAATGATAAAAAAATCAAAAATTCAAAATTCAAAAATTTAAAAATTCAAAATTTTAATTTTTTTTCTGCAATTAGGCCTCAAGGGTTCTTTTACAAGTCAGTAAAACATTATAGTAACATCATATAGTGACATGAAAATGAAAATGAAAAATAAAAAATACATAACAACATTTATAAATACAACAGCCAATACCTGGGTAAACATTACATTATAATAATCTGAAAATAAATAATTACTACAATACAATAGAGATGTATAGTCTCTATGGTTAAAAATACATTAAATCTGGAGATGTAAAAGGTCCCCAATGTCAGAGTACTAATACTAATAAGATTTGGAGGTGTAAAGTCTCTCCAAGTGTCAAAATAACATTTATACTAAATAAATAAACCGCGTCTGGACTGTTAAACTAGCAGTCTCATAAACTAGGTAATGGTAAGCATTTACCGTTGCTCCTGGACACCCACAACACGAGGGAGCCTGAAGAGTTTTGTATTTCCGGCCTTTAAGACAGGAATACGCTCTTTTCTTGAAGATTTGAAGGTCGTATTGGTTTAAAAATACCACTAATACCTTAACCTTTTCGCCGCCATTGACTTGATATAAAGTCAGTTCATTTCGTGCCCCACACGCCACGACTTCATATCGACGGTCCCAAGTAACACTGTCGGATCTACAAAATCGTCATTTTCGTTTTATTGCATTAATAATCTTAAAACATTCAAATTTATAATGTGTCATTTTCAGAATTTTACATTTCTCTCTATTTTCTGAAATAATATGTCACAAGAATGTCGTATCTTACACAGCGTCCGGTTTACAATGTCGGATGACGCGTTGCAACAATGTTAGCGGGTGCGCGGGTAGGGCGACGCGGTCGTTTGTGCCAGTACCCACAATATTGTATGGATAAGCGCCGACTTCGCGAGCTCCTCGGCACATATTTAAAAAAGCCAAGAATTTTTGATGTTTTAAATCATTATGGCAAAGTAATCGGTCCAAACGGATGTTACAATCAGTTTTGGCTGCAGGCAGTGAAAATATTCCACGAAAAAAGAAGAAACAAAATGCCGTGAATTCAAGTCACATCCTTTTTTCTGAAGATAATATGGGTAAGTACAATGTCACTAAAGTATAAATATTACAATACTGGTTTATTGTTTAAAAATACCATACGTGGTGTTTCTTGTGGTTTATTTAGATTTGTTTTGACTAGGTTGGTGTGCCCATACTATAATGTTGGTTATGGTAGTTGCGACAATATTCATTGGATTATGACAATTTATTGTGTTGTATGTGGTACTTCCGACATTATTACATGGAACAAAATTATAACTTATGTCGTAAATAGCATATCCGACGTTATTTCATGGATATAAAATTACTGCTTATGTTCTATGTTACACTACCTTCATTATTTACGGAAAATTAATTACTATTTAGGTCGTAAGTTACACATCCGACAATTTTGTATGGATTTTATCAGATTATTTCTAGTTTTAAGTGGCATAACTGACTACTTTAAAGAGACTTTGTATTATTTATACCTGCTGAATGTTTCACACTTATCTAAACTTATGATTTGTAATGAAGTAGTAGTATTGAGCACTTGCCCTTGCACTTGTATAAGCCGTAACGCTTTAGCCACATACGCCTTAGAGTGAGCTACCATTTAGTTTATTACGTTTTATATACTATCATGTTTTTAATCACATCAGTGAAAACTAATAATTTACGTGTTTTTAAGGTGCACCAGAATCGCCGATTCCAGAGCATAATGAAGATGATTTAATCCAGTTGCAATATTTACTCGGAGATGTTTTTAATGACGAAAATGAAAATGGCAATTGTGACGAGGATGTTTCACCGATTCCAGGTGAAGAAGAAATTATACCACCATCATCAGCAGATTTAAAAAAATATGAAATTTCTACTATAAGACCAAATATTGCTAGTTAAAGTGCAGTTAACGTTGCTGTAATTGGAAATCTTGATGTAAAGTTAGAAAACTTCCCTGAAATGCCTACAGAAATAGATAACCTGACGAGCAGATCTCCTCGTATCTTATCAGGTATTATAGAGGTAGAATCTACCGCAGGATAAATTTCCAGGCATGCATAATATTATCCTTACATCATTTCGTGTGATAGATACTACTGTTTTAGATTCAGAAAATAATCCACAAAATGCGTCTGATACACCAGTTCCTTCTCCTATTCACTCATCTCATCATAATTGCAATAGCCAATTCTGCTCGAATTGTTCGCCTATTCAGAATGATTCTACATATCCAGATTTTGATGCTCCAACGCCATCAACGGTTGCATCTATTGGCGGCCCTTACACGCCTTCTACAAGCAAGCCACGTAAAAAAAACTTATAAAACTGACGAGAGCAAAAAAAGAAAAGTCCATAAAGAAAATTGTACTGTCTATAATTGCGGTGATAAAACAGGGAAATGCTATATGTGGCACGAAGGTATTGCAAAACGTGGATCTAATGAAGTGTCTAGTTGTCTGTACAATTTTATAAAAGAACATGCTCAAAAAGGTGTCGAGGAATTTCGCTTTTGGTCTGACAACTGTGGCGGTCAAAACCGAAATCGCATTGTTTTTACATTGTATATGCTCGCAGCCAGAGAATTTAATGTCACTATCACTCATCGATTTTTAGAAAAAGGTCATACTCAAAACGAGGTTGATAGCGTCCACTCCGTGATAGAAAGAGCTAGTGTGCGTAAAATGATTTATGTTCCTGAGGAGTGGTACTGCTTAGTTCGTTGGGCGAAGTCAGAAGGTGAGCCATATGTTGTTTATGAAATGGGCACGAGTGATCTTTATAATATCAAAAAGTTGTTAAAAACTAAATATTGGGCAAAGAACATATCTAATGAAAAAGTGCAATGGAACGTCTTAGGGAAGTGAAGGTGAATAAAACAGAATTCGACAGGCTTGAATATAAATAACAAATTGGCCAATTTCCAAAAACAATTGTGGTTGTTAAGTATCCAACTCGCAACAATACACAGCGATTAGCAAAAGAATTTCAACTCATGAATGCTTATGATGGACCACTTCCCTTGACCTATGCTAAACACAAAGATTTAGTCGATTTGTGCAATAGTGGTATAATCCCGGAAAAATACCACCAATTTTATAAGGCTCTCACTCACCAGGAGAAAGGCCAAAAGAAAAAAAGAAACGTGCAAGGTGATTCATATACTGATAGTGATACTGATTAAAGGTCGCGTTTCTTCTTCTTTAAAGTGCAATCCTTTTTGCTAATTAATGACATATTTTGTTGACTATTCGTTTAATAGTAATCTGTGATTTAATGTTGATTTGAATCAATAATATATGTAATATATATATTATTTTGTTTTTTCTAGATCAATATATTTCTCATATGTTGGAATAAATCATATATCAATTAAAATGTTTTATTTTAAACACATAACACAACATCTAACTGTCGTATCTTACCACTAGAAGAAATGCACAACACAGGTAATTTAGTCGTAAATGACACATGCGACCCATATTATTATCTATTGTCCAATAAAAAAAGGCGTTAGTGACATATACGACCATTTTATATGAACCATGTCCAAATAAAAAAGTAGTATGTGACACATCCGACAAAATCGTTTAAGAATCTTTAGGCAAAAATGTCGGTTGTACTATTTCTGAGGTTTCCTCAAGTATTTTCTTATTTTTACTTATGCACATTTTAAGAGTATCTAAAAATAGTAACTATTCCCAAATTTTATAAGTTAATATCATAATTTGACGATTTTATAGAGTCAAAACCTGTTTGCAAAACTTTGATTGGCTCTGCTGGAAAGTAGTCATTTTGCAGATCCGACAGTGTTACTTGGGACCGTCGATATCAAGTCGTGGTTTCGGTCGGGTTTGTATACGTGCAATTTTTGACGTGGCGTTGATAACACTTTATTACTTCTTTGACGTGGCGGCGAAAAGGTTAATAATTTACGAGGCTTCATGCCTTCTCAATTATATCACTAAACCTTATAAAATAAGGTCCCCCGCCGCGTCTGCCTGTTTGTATGTATGTTCGTGATAAACTCAAAACTACAGAACGAATTTTCATGCGGTTTTCAGCTATCAATAGAGGGATTCTTGAGGAAGGTTTAGGTGTATAATTTATAAGGTTTTGTGTACCCCGCGTGAAGCCAGGGCGGTTCGCTAGTACATACTTAAATAAGCCGAACTAATTAAAAATGCTGTCATTTTAGTCTTCCTAATCCTGAATATCAGTACAATTATTTTTTACTGTCTTTCTAAAATTGGATAACATTTTCAAGATCGTTCACATTCTATTAAATTCCTAGTTTAAGATGCCAAGACACAGCATCACAGCAAGAATATTGAATATTAAATTGTCTGTAACACAAGCCTTGCATTCTAGGGACTTGCAGCAGTTTAACTAGAGTATAGATATTTTGGTAATCATCGACGAAAATTTAGTCAAGCGTATATGTTTCAAAAGAACTAGTGATTTCCCCACATATGTTATATTAAATATGGTAGAAGCAGGTAAATTTAACTGGGATAAATTCTAATTTTGAAAATGATTTAAATCTACTAAACTAGAAGCACTTTTCTAGGCGTAGATTTGTCAAATATATAGTCAAACTATAAAGTTTTTATATTTTTACATCGACATAGCTCTCATTGACAAAGATGAAAAATGTTTTGAGTTCTCAAGTGATAGAGTTCAGGACCATTTGAGAGACCAGGTTCACTTTGCTTGATAAAGCTAAAAACCAAACTTACAAAATAAAAACTGATTTGCTTCAAACTTCAACCTTTGAAAAATCGAACAACGTCACTATTTAAATCGTTCTTAATTTTGTATATTGCCACTATGTTTCTCAAAGAATTAGTATGTTGATTCAAAAAGATCAACAGTGCTATACTATGTTGATATAAGTTGTTGTTAACAAACAAAATTGTATCGCCGGAAACACGAAAATATAACTCACGTCGAATTCGACTCAGAACACCCTAAATTTAATGTTCAAACAGTAGATTAAGATAAATGAGTGAAACATTAACACCACAATAGAACCAGCGGCGAGAATTATTCCGAAGAACCCTAATTTATTTCAGAAATGCCTCAGTAAATACTATTGTGAAATATCTTCAATAAAATAATTGCAAAGGAATTTACCGCGTCGCTAGAGAAGGCCTTCAACGGTATGGTAATTTATGATACCGACATTATTAAAAAGTATAAAATTGCTTCGGAAAAAGGAAGCTTTGTAGAAGCTTTTGTCGCAGCGGATATTACAAACAACCGAGTTTTGAATAAAGTGATACAAGAAAATAGAAAGTTAATCGAATTTATCGCAAGTAATTAATTAGTTAGAATTAAAATTGTTAACATATTTTGTTGCTAGAGACCGAAGCCTATCATTACTTAGTTACAGAAGCATAGTGAGAGATTTGTCGAAATTATTTTAATTTAGTTGCAAAATTATCCGACTGCGGGGCAGAAACTTATATTCTTTACCACCTCCGTTTAGCTTCATCAATAACATATTCTTGTTTGCTTCACAATATTGAATCCAGGGTAAGGGCATTTATTTGTGTGATGATCACAGATATTTGTTCCTGAGTCCTGGGTGTTTTCTCATATTTAAGTAATTGTTTATTATATATATCGTTGTCTGAGTACCCACAACACAAGCCTTAAATTTAAATTAGTACATTTACATTTACTAATTAAATTTATTATTGTGTCAAGGTCGTTTTGCCATCTTGTTTAAAATATTTTTTTATTCATATTAATGAACACAGTATAACAGTTAAAGCTAAAGCACTGTGAAATTTCATATTAAACCTAGACAATCTAGACAAATACATTAAGAGGGAAGAATACCACGTGATTTTTTAAGATTTAGGTAGTAGAAAACGTTTTCTTTAATGGAATTTCATAGAAAAAATACAGTTTTTTCGCTAGGATCGCAAAGCTATTCTTCCCTTTTAAGAAAGTGTTAGAACTAAACAACAATAAAAACAATAATACTAGTTACACATACCAAACAGAGGAGGGATGAACATCCATATTCATGCTGGACCTCAGATATTCATCACGGACTACCACCCATCTACTTGCAATCATACCTAACACGATAACTTAAATAGGTTGGAATTGTTAGCAATATTCTAAGTTGTACACTTAAAAACTGAACAAAGAGATTCTAAAAAATTAAACTGCTTCTTTTTATCTCATGGTACATTGATTGGCAAAATCATTTCCAAAGTTTACTTACTTAATACTAATTAACACTGCACTGCCACAGGAGCGTACAAATATTTGACAACATTATTCAATGTAAACGTGTTCGCTAATGACGTCGCGTATTTCCTTACA
This sequence comes from Cydia pomonella, assembly GCF_033807575.1. Classification (NCBI taxonomy): domain Eukaryota; kingdom Metazoa; phylum Arthropoda; class Insecta; order Lepidoptera; family Tortricidae; genus Cydia; species Cydia pomonella. The sequence goes on along the minus strand of NC_084713.1, from coordinate 4,206,939 downwards.
CGTAACGTTACCATTATATTCGCAACCACGATCTCAGAACCTGACAAAAGCTCATATATAATGCTTCCTTATAGATAACTTGAGATGAATGAATTTTCCTTATTAATTTCAGCTGGGCGTTTTCTGCTTTTATCATTATTTAATGTTCTTTAGATGTTACATTGAACAATGTAATTAAAATTGTTTTCGTCTAACAGATGAATGTTACATTAAATACGATATCAGAGAGCATGTAAGAAATAACAAACCGCAAATGCCTACATTGATGTTAAATTATTATTAAGATTTTTTCCGGAAATCTTTGCTTTGCTTAGATACCAAAATTCCGGACAACTTTGCTCATAAAAAAACATCGTAGAAATGAAATTATTCAAACATAGGCAAAGTTAATTAGCTTTAGACATACCTACTCGTAAATACATATGTGGGTAATTTAAAATCTAGGACAATTTTGTTTGATTTCACATGTCATCATAATAATACTTTGTGCAACTGGTACATAATACGGATCCTTAAAAATCAATATCCGAAGTAACAAAACGAGACGTAAGTCGAGTTTTGTTATAATAGGCCCCAGAACACTGACATATATGTAAGGACGGGCCTTACGGGCGCACACGAATAAGAGCCAATCGTGCGGTCTAACGCTACAACGCGATTGGTTGATGAGTTCGCATCACGCGCGCGATTGGTTAGACTGCACAACTGGCTACTTGACAGTTTTTTGTGAATAATGTCAATCAATCTTGATTTTTCTGAGGATGAAATGTCTATATAGGACTCATGGCATTTAAGCAACACAAAGGTCAGAAATGACAGTTAAAGTCTGACGCTCGCACTCGACGATTGAAACACCTTTAACAAAATGATATTGTAATGTGACGTCACATTACATTAGTCTATCCTAAATGTAGGGAAGATCAAGAAAATTGCCATTTTGGCCCTGAAACAATCCAAGTATGTCTATAGTTTGTTGTACAATTTATTTTTCAATAAAATGTAAGGAATCAAATAATAGCACTTTCTTTTTTTCTTTTAAAGAATTTTTGGGACATCGGAGCCTTGTTTTTTTAATAATCTCAATATATTTTTTAAATTCCATTTTTTTAAATAATGGTTGGCTCATTTTCTATCCATTTAGCTAAAGTGTGTTACTTATAATATTCAACATGTGTCAAGTACCCAATTAGCTCGAATTCGTGAGTGATGACATCACTGAACTAGCACCATTCTTAGTGCCCGTAAGGCCTGTTCTTAGATATATGTCATTGCCCTAGAATTTTAAAACCTAGTTATGTACAGTTGCACAGAATAGTTTGCACACTAAGCGAGCAGCAAACACTTAAAATAATAATTAAAAATAAGCCCGCGGGAGCAGCTTGTGGCAATCTGAGGGTGAGTGGCGACACCGCGGACCCCTATTCCAGAGGACCCTTTCATCTGGCCTTCACCTCTGTACTTGCCTTCACCGGCCGTCCAGAGTGGTATTAATGTAGATTGTAAATAGTCTACTATACGTCTCTAATTATTATAGAAGTGTAAGTTTATAAATATAATAACTTGAGATAGTCTTCACCCTGCGATTTCTGGTTACCCCGTTTTACGGTATTAACTTTTTAAATTGCAAAAGGCAATTAGGCGATTCTTAATTGCAAAATAGTACGGCTGCATTTAAGGAAACCTAAACATCAAAATAAAATGTATATAATAAAACATTGGTTTGGAAACTGCGTGAAATACTTTTAGACATTCAAATTAAATCTGGACCCGCTGGTTTATTTTAGAGGTATAAATTGTTATTGGCATGAATATTTAATATTTTAATTTGATTTTCAATTTTTATTTATTTATTGAACACAATGCAAGTTTACAGTGTCAGACCAATTCACTTACATGCTAGGAAAACATAAATTATCAAGAATAATAAATTAATAATGCTGAATCAGAGACATACAAAAATATAAAAATCATGCACATAAAAATGTCAAAACTAATTCAAATTGTCATTTTACCTACACTCTAAGAAAACAAGAAAATAAAATCAGGAATATGGTAAAACAATATAAGTAAAATAAATTAAATGTCAAAACAGATTACATAATTACCTTATACAATGTCAATCAATCAAATTTATGAAAATTTAAAAATATTCTAGCAATTTTGTACAAGTGTGCTAAACGATCGGCGAACATGTCAGCGTCATCGTGCCGAGCGAGCATCAAATGAAGAAATGATAAAGCACGCGTGGTAAGTGCGTGCCTCGCGAAACACGTTCGAGCGGACGGCCGCAGCAACACACACGGCCGGCGGCGCGGAGCAACCGCTCCGTCCACATCCCGCGGTACCCTCCTAGGGACCAACAACCCTATCTTCTCTAACACCTCTGGGCTATCAACTTGGTGGTGAATGATTGAGAGATAGTGCACCAGGAGCAACAACTTCCGCCTCAATGCGAGTGTGTCAAGCCCAACCATCCCCGAGACAAAAATGGAAGGGTAGAGGTACGGGTAATATCCATAGGCTTTTTTATACAACCAGCGTGCAAATTTCCGTTGTATTTTTTCAAGCATTAGGGAATACTTGGCCTCATATGGATCCCAGACAACCACACCATACTCCAATAATATTTATATGTCACTCCCCAAGGCCTTGGCAGTATAACAGCGTTGCAACTTGCGTCGTTTGGGAATAGCAACAATATGCTGAGACAGGCTCTTTTCCCTACTGCATACATTGCAGGACCCAAGTGTGTAATTTTACGTTTTTAATGTGTACATAATTTTATCTGTTGTTTTTTTTTGTTTTGTTGTTCTTATCATTATCTTATTTCTTTCATCTTCTTGACCTGTCTATGTGTGCTTTACGGAATAAATGTCGTTTCTTTCTTTCTCTCTTTCTTTCTTTCTATACACTACGCATATACACTACGTACATTATTTTTTTTTACTACATATACGGTCACGTCTGAAAATATCGATACAGACAAAGGGTATAATATATGGGTCATAAAGTCGTGTATACATATTTTTGGCACTTCAATCGTGTCGATGTTATATCTTAATATAGAAAAATATATTTAGGATATTGCCTATAAGTTGGGCCTATTAAAAAATTAAACGATTGTATTATGTTGTATGAATATTAATAATAACACTGTTGTTATGATACTTATGATCCTATAGACAAGCGCCAGCTCGGCCCACGCGTCCCGCTTCTAATGAAGTTAATTAAGTTCTCACTGGTAATTTTATTGACAAATACGTAGAAGTGCTGGAGTAGAATAAAATAATTACTTAACCATTTAAAGTATTTAGACTCAAATAACTACGACTAAAAATGTAACACAAAACACTCGAAAAAGAAAATTCTTTAACGTACAGACTTCAAGTTTGACATTCTGTGATTAAAACACTCAACAATTCTTATTTATCGTTCACAGGTTTCTATTCAACACGTAAGGTAGACTAAGGGGATGTCAGCTAACATTTTACATAGTTATCTACCTAACACATTTAGGTATAATTTATTCAGATATCAATCACACCGAGACCAAGTATTTCATTTGCAGAAATCTCGAAGCATCTGGTTGACGTAACTGGTAACCGAAGAGCTGGTGGCTTCCTTGCACAACGTATATATTGCGTTACAACGAGGAAATGCTGCTAGCATCCTTGATTCAATGTCTCAAGGGCCTATTTTAGATTTAATCTAGTTATAGTAATACCACTGTATATAATCTATTATAATTATTATATACTGCTATTGTAAGTATTTGATTAGAAATAAAATTTTATATTTGGAAGTACATGAAGAATTATTCGATACAAATAATATTCATGTATTCGTACGAAAACCAATTCCGGGTTTTTATTTTGGACTCGTGTACGATTTTTCTTTCGTTCCTCAGATCAAAGGCATGCGAGTAAAGAGTGTGCACAGCTGAGTGCTTCTACCCTCTCAGCTAAATGAGGCTTAAGCGACCAAAGGGATTGTTGAATATGGAAATATAGCATATTGTGACCCTGGGCCTTTACGAATTATTATTTTCATACTTTATTATTTTATGAAATGCCCTGGTGGCCTATAAGCAAGAGCATGCGACTTGCAATCTGGAGGCCGCGGGTTCAAACCCCGGCTCGTACAGTCAGCATCAAAAGTAGCGGATCAAATAACGTTTCATAAGTATCTACCATTCTGTAACAGCTTAACAAAAAGTGATGTCTTTAATATAGAACAACTAAGACTGTAAAAGATATACTTTTGAGCGTGAATTTTAGAAATTTATCTATATTTCGAAAAGTTATCCGGAATATCAGATACTTTTGGCGCGTTGTTTCATCCGCTACTTTTGATGCTGACTGTACCAATGAGTTTTTCGGAACTTATATACGAAATATCATTTGATATTTATCAGTCGCTTTTTGGTGAAGGAAAACACCGCGAGGAAACCGGAACAATCCCAATAAGGCCTAGTTTACCCTCTGGGTTGAAAGGTCAGATGGCAGTCACTTTCGTAAAAATTTGTGCCTACGCCAATTTTCGAGAAGAGTTGCCAAGCGGACTTGCCCAGGCTCCCATGAGCCATGGCAAAATTCCGGGACAACGCAGAAGAAGAAGAAGACTATATTACACATGATACGTTACGTTACGTTCGTATTGCGTACCAGACGACGCAGTGTGGGCAGGTTTCCCACAAGATGGACCGACGATCTGGTAAAGGGCCGCTAGATGAAAATAGCCAAGGTCTGAACGTTGTGGAGACTTGGGAGAGGCTTTCGTCCAGCAGCGGGCGTCTTTTGGCTGAGGATGTTGATAATTATATTCGTACATCATTTTCCAACAAGATTAACCGATTCAATGATAATCCTAAATTTTTGCGTCTGCAAAGGTTACCGATTATTTATTACCTATACCTATTATTATATATTAGTATACGAGTAGAGGAGACCGAAGTGGGTTAAGAGTTAAGACATAGGTAGGTTGAAACAACGTCAATTTAGAGACATCAATAACTGTTATCGAGCTGAAAAAAACGATGTTTAGCCTCGTCTCACTGTCCGCCGGTCCCTCAATATGCGCGTCCTTGCCACAAGGTAATTATAAATAGACGTTCTTACAATTTACCTCTGTTTTAACCCACGTCGGTCTCCGCTACTTACTCGTTATAATGAAGGCAAGCACCAACATCTATGTATTTTATTAACCGCAAGCGCCAACATCTATGTATTTTATTAGAGAAAATACGTCCAATAAACCAAGTAGAACAACGCAGTTTCCTGAAGCATTATTTTTACTTTCTAAAGTTACTTCGTTGTTATATTCTAATATAAAAGCGTATCTTAAAGATGTTATTGAATCGTTAAGGAAAAAGCTGACGTTCAAAGATTGAAAAAAAAAACTACACCAGCTCTTAAAGGGTCTCTTTATTCTTAAAAAACTGACGAGATATAAGTAGGTGACTTTCATCCACAAAATTGACAAAACAATTTGTTGAAAATGTTGAACGGATTCTCCATGTTGGCTGGTGAGATTGAATTTTAATGATAAATATTTCAAAGCGGGTTAATTTAATTTGATTAATAAGTAAGTCATGTATTCAATTAGTATTTTCCTCGCTTTGGTGTAGTGAACCGTTTTGTGTTTCACTCGGTAGCAAGGTTTGTCTAACCCTCATGAGTTGAAACCTTCGCAACGCTCTAGATTCCTTTTTCTGACTAACATTTTTCAATTATTCCTCGTAATTTTAAAAGGAAAATTTAAATTCATAAATTCATAATTTAATATGCATTAAAGGTTAAGTGACACTTAACCTTTAATGCATAACAAGGCATTTTAGCGCTCAACATTTTCCTAAATAAATATCATGACAAAAAATTTACCGTCCACAGTACAAACTAAGTTTAAACAGCACAGGTTTGTGTACCGGTCGGGTTGTCTAAGCCCGCGTTCCAAACTTGCCCCTACAATTTCGTATAATTTATGTAAATTAAAACAAAATTTGTGCCCCGCTTTATTGTGATAACAATAGGAGCTGCGAGGACTTTGTTTCCGAAGCCGCTGGTTCACAGAAAAGTTTTTTATTTCGAAAAATTCTGTTTGAATACAAGTGAATTATTACCTTTGCAGCCAAATATTTTTGGTGATCTTCAAGGAAAACACGTGCGTTTTATATTTTATAGGTATTAACTTCAGAGCATTGTGTACACACATGTACCTACAGAATTAAAACGAGTAATAAGATATTTGCGAATGTATATTTCATGAGATTGCACATTACTTGTTAATCTAAAACATTTATGGATTTAGTTACTTTTATTTATTTTATAAATTTATATAAATACACATAAATAAAAATTGTTCTTATAATCTATGACAGCAAAGTTATCATATTTCTGTTTCTTATTCTGGGTATTGTAGGATTTTTTTTTAAAGAATACAAATACAAATGAATACAAAAATGTAAACATAATCATTACCTATATATTGTAGTATTTTTATTTGTGTATTTTATAAAAGTTTATCAGGTTTTTCAGATGTTTGCAATAGTTTTAATAAATATCTTCTTCCTTTTCACCTTGCATTAATTTTCATGTCTCTGTTTAGCCCGATGGTTGACTGGCAGAGAATTCCATCCTTGCATTACCACATCCGTAAACTATCTTTGTACTTTGTGCAATTAAGTTCAAATAAATGATTTCACTAAATAGGTATAAAGCAAATATTTATTCATTGAAATGATTTACCTAATGAATTTGTGGGTTGGATCCTGTACTTAAAGCTAACTCTAATATTAGTATAACATCCAATTGTAGTAGCATAATATTTACAATATGTTTAAAATTAATCTAAAAATTTAATTTGACTAAATCTCGTTCCAATAGCCCTTAGCAAAAATATGACGTACTATTTTTAAATAACGTATACCAGAAAATATGACGCATTTACTACTTTTTACACAACGTACTATTCAATTGAAGCCATCTATTGGATCGGATTCCGCTTATCAAATTTCGTGATTTATTCCACTCGGATTCCTTTTTCACTGTAACTTGAGCAAGTTTGATATACTTTACATAATATTCTGATATTTTGACATAGGTACAGGTAAATACAAGGTTATACACCACAGTGTCTAAAGTATAACTCTTCCCTACTTGTGTAAAAGTAATAGTATTCAGTAAATAACACATAACATCCTAACACCCAATCATATAAGTATAAATTCCAAGATTTGTCAGTGAAATCTAAATGAATTAAATTTCATCGAACTTATTAAGTACATATATAAGTATACATAGAACTTATAGGTAGGACCGTGGGTCTTAGGAGGTTAGAACTGGAATATAAATTAAAAGGAAAGGAAAGCCAAAAAAAGGAATGAAACTTATAAAATATTTACTACACTTTTACTTTATTATTATTGTAGTTTGCATATTTTTTAGTCCGATAACTGAATTAACTACAAAAATAACGGTTTCCTAGCTCAGTCGGTAGTAACCCTGCCTACGAAACAGGTCCCAGGTTAGAATCCCGGCAAGGGCATTCATTTATGTGTTTATCACAAATATTTGTTCCCGAGTTATGGATGTTATCCAAGTATGTATTTATGTATATGAATATATCGTCACCCAGTTCCTTTAGTACAAGCTTTGCTTACCTTGGGGCTAGGTCGATCTATGTAAAATTGTCCCCAAATATTTTTGATGATGATGATGATAATCATAAAATATTTTTTATTTAGTGCAATAAGTCTTCGTATTTCTAGGAATGCGTGACCGAGAAACGGTTGCCAACTAAGCTGTTTCAACTACTAATGGGATTTAAATCATTTCATATTCTATCAATTGGCATAGCAATTAAGTTAATTTGTAGTTTGTATGGCTGCCACCACAATCCTCTTAATTTACGTTATTTATCGGCACTCACCACGGCACCGTCGACTTCCAACCTCATCTTTCCACCCGTGCTATATTACGGCAGGTTAGAATAAAATATTAATTTTATCTTGTGCTGAAATACAGACTTCATTTGTTTGTAATTTCTTTTTGTTGGTACATCGGTGTATTTATAAGATGTGTGATGATATATTGTGTAGTTCTAAATACAAGTAACTATACAATAGGCTGTTAAGATTCGTGTTTCCCTGTCTAAAGCAATATTATATAGTACTGTTGTAAAACACGAGGACAAAAAAGATGTGGAACTTGAAAAGTAAGAAATTATTTTCTTATTTCTGGCATAAGAAGTTTGTAGTCAGATGTCAGGATTGATTACTAAGTTCAAGAAATCATCCTATGTCTACCAGGATTGCGTGACTGAGTAACGTACGCAGGCCGCGTAGCCAACGTGCAAATTGTTTACGCTCCGTAGCGACCGAAACGCAACTGTCACTTTCACACTAATATCGAAGTGTGATAGAGAGACACAAAGCGTTTCGTTGTCGTAGCGATAGCGATTGTCACCTTGGCTAGCCCGGCAGAGCGATATTTCCAACTAAGCTGTTTCAAATCCTAATGGGATTATATTAATGTTTTATTCAATCAATCGGCAACCAAGTGATTTGTATGGCTGCCGGCGACAATCCACTTAATTAACGTTATTTATCGGCGCTCACCACGGCACCGTCGACTTTCAACCTCATCTTTCAGCCCACGCTGTATAACGGCAGGTTTGAATAAAATATTAATTTTATATCTTTACAATCCCGTTCTTTGGCAACTGAATTACAACAATATTTAGAAGACTTAAAAAAATATTTACATGTGCTTTTGTATAGTATTTTATATTGTGCTGATATACGGGCTTCATTTGTTTGAAATTTCTTTTTATTACTACAGCAGTGTATTTATAAGATGTGAAATAATCTTTGGTGGAAATATTAGCTGTAAAAATTTACATAATTGATATATGCAGAGGTATTACTATAACTAGCTTAAATCTAAAATAAGCCCTTGTGACATTGTATCTAAGACGCTGGCGGAATTTTCTCGTTGTATCGCAATGCTGATACATTGTGCGAGGAAGCCGCCAGCTCTTCGGTGACCAGTTACGTAAACCAGACGCTTCGTGATTTCTGCAAAAAACTTGTGCGCGCTGGGACCCCATGGACCTAGAGTTTCTACGCCAAATTGTAAAAGATGGTACGTCACTGTAAGTCTCGGTACAAGTAGCTCCGTTGGGGTAGCGATCGTTGGTATACCAGGGCTATTACCGCGAAAATCGAAGTTCGTCAATTGCGGGCATTTTTCTCTGTCACTCTAATTACGTCTTAGTGAGAGTAAAAGTGAAAAATCCCCGCAATTTGCGAATTTCTGGTAGGCCTCCTGAATCGCAAGTTCTAGTTTCGCCCGAGACAGTGAGTTTTTCCACTTCTCCTTTATTTCTAAGTATTGTGATATTATTTGCAGATGTTTCTCCTTATAATAAAACTACTAATGTACTGAATTACTCATGTACTGAGTGGAACTTGATCTCACATGCAGGAGAAGTGAGAATATAATCCCAACAAAGCCTAGTTTTTCTTTAGGCCATATTATTTTCTCAAAAACTAGTGACTATACCAAGTATTAAATAAGGTACATTTAATGGATAGTTATGCATTTTGTAATATATATATGTAAAAGCGCTGGTGGCCTAGCGGTAAGAGCTTACGATTTGCAAACCAGACGTCGCGGGTTCAAGCCCCGGCTAATCTCATCTCATATTATTGTATCATTTGATATTTACCAGTCGCTTTTCGGTGAAGGAAAACATCGTGAGGAAACCGGACTAATCCCAACAAGGCCTAGTTTACCCTCTGGGTTGGAAGGTCAGATGGCAGTCGCTTTCGTAAAAACTAATGCCTACGCCAAATCTTGGGATTAGTTGTCAATCGGACCCCAGGCTTCCATGAGCCGTGGCAAAATGCCGGGACAACGCGAGGAAGAACAACAGTTATGAGTTTGATCTGGCTTTGATATGACCTTGACGGTCGTCTTCAAGCGTAAGCTACGCTAATACCATTAGGTTTCAACGTCATATCCAATTGAGATCAAAACCGTCACAATTTGCTAAATCTGAATCGGTCTCCAGGTCCAAACACTATTACGGAAAATGTGGGTAGATGCTTAAAGAAAATGTAGGTAGGTAATTTAATAAGTATTTGGCTGAGATCTTTTTGTAAGATAGAATCCTACGTACTTCGTTGGGTTTCTCTTAATTTAAGCGAGATGAGATTTTTCCCGTGTTCTACGTAGGTATTTTAATTTTTAATATAAATGCAAAACATCATGTAATTTTTAAATCCTGAAATGTAGGAAGGAAGCAAGATTAGTTAAATTTGCTTAAGTAGGGCTAATTTACTGATATTAACATAACTTTTTTAAAGTGTAATGAGAAATGCATGATTTTTTTATACCACTTTGGTGGCAAACAATTGACGAACGGATTGGCACTACCCACTAGTGACGACAATGTTTTCGGGTTGGAATCACGCTAAGGGCATATATTTGTGTGATAAACACAGATATTTCGTTCCTGAGTCATGGTTGTCGTCGCCTAGTGCCCATAGGACAAGTTTGCTTAGTTTGGCTTGGTCGATCTGTGTAAGATTGTCCCCAATTATTTATATATTTATTTAAACAAGTATACGGTCCGAATGACGGTAAAGATCACCGTAGCCTATGAGCACCCGCAACTCCAGTGGTGTTACATGCGCATTGCCGACCCTAAAACACTTCGAACTGGCATAGAGTTATATCTCATAGCCAAACCGAAGTTTTTTGATTACTTTTTATCTCTCTCGGGAGTAAAAGGTACTAAATTTGTATAAAACAAAATTAGGGATCGAAGGCCAAGCAAAGCAGCGTAGCACTTTGTACATACATAGCAAGTGCTACGCTGTAAACCGTAGCCGCATATTTTGCGCTCTGTAGCGTTACAAGCCCGTAGACCCGAGGCAAGCACTGCCCTTTCCTTCACTTGGTTAAGGGGTACCTCGTACCTCAAAACTGGCCCCCGGGCCAATTAATGGGATTAGATTTCCGAGCGGATACTAGGCTCTCCAAGTAAGCATTGGCATAATGCCAGAGCAGTGCTTCCTAGTACTGATGACGATGGTTTTCCAAATTTCAAAATATGCCTTTTTAATTTGTATTGTTATGACTCAAAGATCACTCACCCTAGAACGGCCTGGGTCCAGGTACTTCATTTTCTCTGACAGGTCACCGGTGATCACATAAAAAACTTTCTGTAGAAAACGAAGTGTCGGTTGCCTCGACCCGGACCTGGGCCGTTCTAACGTGAGTCATCCTTTATGAATAAGGTACACATTGAAAAATAATCCTAAATAAATAGAACTCCATCGTTCTACCAATAACGTCAAACCCTTTTACGCCCTAAGGCATATAAGTGTATTTGCTTAAGAGGGGCTAAGGTTTATGTTTTATTTGTAAATAAGGAAAATGGATAAAATCATTGTCCTTATATGTCTCGGGAAAACACATGCTTTTAATAAAAGAGATTTTGATTATTTATTGCCTTGTAATGCCACCAACAATTATTATTTGTTATCATCTGGAAAATAAGTCTTGCCAGTAATGACTGTACAGTTATCATCATCATCATCATCCTAGCGTTTGTCCCGTACTGTGACGGGGTCCGCTTTCCTACTTTTCTCCTTCCAATTCGCTCTATCCTGGGCGTCGTTTTCCGATAACCCACAGGCGTTTAATTCTTTGACGATGACATTGCGCCAACACTGCCTTGGTTTGCCCCTCCTCTTTGGGCCTGGTAAGGCAAATCTAAGGGCTTTGTTGCTTACGTATTCTGGCGGCCTTCTTTTGACATGCCCAAACCACCTCAGCCGACTTTCTTGGAGCTTATCGGCGACGTCTCTAAAGTTACAATACTTAAATAAATAATTAGGGACAATCTTACACAGATCGAGCTAACTCCAAACTTAACGCTGGCCTTACACACTAGGGTATGCCTGCGCAGCTTCATCAACTGTACAAGTAATCATAGAGCTAGGTGATGATGTACATACTTATATAGATAAATATATACTTAAATACATAGAAAACATCTATAACTCCCGAACAAATTCTCGTGATAAACACACAAGTAAATGTCCTTGGGACACGACCGGAATTTGAACCTGAGACTTCAAGCTGCGTAGACTAAGTCACTACCAACTAAGTAGGCTAGAGGCTGATAAAAATAGTCATCCCTCTTTTTGGGATAATAATACTAGCATATAAGTAAAAGACAGTACCTACCAATGCTTTTCTCTGCCTGTGCCCCAAAGACAAACGATCTTGCTAAACTATACATTTTTCAGAACCCATAATTAAAACCTTCATAGTTTAATACACACTTCACTTTATAATATTTACTTAATAAACTAAATAAATAAATATTAAAGGAAATTATTACAGAAATTGACTAAGGCCGCAATTACATTATCATAGAAATATGATCATAGATATAGAAGTCATTGAAGAATTACAAACCTATGATGGTGTAGGTAATTTAATTAATTCGAAGTATATGATCATAATTGTAGGATTACTGTCAGATAGAATCCCTTATATATATAATATGATACGGCCCGATAAGAAGAAGGAGATGCCATAACGATAAGTTCTGGTTTAGATAAGTTCTCATTTAGATATCGTTTGTATGTCGTATAATTGACAGAAACAGCTCGATTTAGGCAATCAATGTCACTTTGACGTTAGAAATATCGTAGATAGATCTTATAAGGATCACAGCGGAATCGAAATTCAATGTCAATTTTGACATGTCGTTTAGTTATCGATCTTTTAAAGATCTTTCCGAGATCTTAAACGTGTCTTAATCATTCTTCGAATAGGGCCGATAGTCTAATTGCAGCGTAACATAAGTCCCACACTACGCTCAATAAGGTTGTGTTGTGGGTACTTAGAAAAAGATATATCTATAATCACTCAAATACATAGAATGACTCAGGAACAAATATCCGTGCTCATCACACAATGCCCCGACCCGAACCCGGAATTGAACCCGGGTCCATAGGTATCATAGGCCCTGCCTTCACAGGTCACTACCCACTAAGCCAGACAGTCAAATTATTATTTCTCGTATGGCATCACATGTATGTACATGTCACTGGATTACATAGAAAAACTTATAGTTAGTATTTTGCCTTTCCCAGGTACGCGACTGCTTAATTCTGACAGTATCTTAAAATCGTCTACATGGCCTGTGTCTCTAGGAAGGGGCACTTATTAAATTAATGTAGTTATATCAAACAAGATATCTTAATGTCACCGAAAAAGCCATCAGCGGTAGCAGCATGGTTCCATTTTTATCACCTGTCACTATGCCTGTCACTTTTGCACTTACATACTTGTTAGAACGTGACAGGCATGGTGATAAATGATAAAGAGCCGACCATCTTAGGCCTACAGACGTTTATTATCATTTGAAAGCATCATATCTCAGAACGCCTTTCATTTCCCTTAATAAAAATATCAATAGGAATATTTTATTAATAATAAAACGTCCCTTTGATGAAACTCTGTCACCCAGTTTTCCGATCTACTGAAAAGTCAGGGCTTTTTCGATGGAAAATTAATTATAAATCAATCATTGTTACGAAACGTAATTAAACAAGCTTTAATATAATTTTCTATCGTTTCTGTTTACCTGATTGTTTGTCGGACATAATTAAATTGAATTCGAATTTCTCATTCCATTAATATTTATTTATAATAAAGTTTTTTCAGGAAAGCTTACTTTTTTTAGAGCTTAGTTGAACAGATACCAGATCATTAAGCATAAAACTATCATTCGATATAAAATTCGATAAAAAAATACTACAAAAATAATTTTAAAATACAAGAAAAATACTACTCACAAATCTCTAGCCTCAAAAGAATCCGTGTCACGAAGCCACACAAAACACAAAAATCTATTACGAACACCAAGTTCTCACTTCACGACACTGAGTCTATGCTGAAAGAAGCCTGCAGCGGGACCACACGTCCGTCCGCTCCGAAGGCAGGGGCGCCACTAACGACGACGGATGTGCCACATGTAAATGTAACGATAGGTCGAGCTTCGGGGATTACTAGGGTATTTAGTGCGATAAAATTTCAAATTAACAAGGATTGTTTTGTTAGACGGACGTTGAATAGAGTTGGGATCGGATTTCCGGACGCTCTTGTTAATTAATGATACCCAATATCGGACTTTTGAACTGAATTGGCATTCTGACGCTGAAATGTAAACTTCTGTACGTAGGAATTAATAATTAATCTCTGTGATATTTTCATTGTATTTTGGCTGATACTAGTTTATTTGAGTAAGAAATAATTCATGTTACTCATAATTATATCGTTTTTTTTATTACAGTATTTTACCATGTTAAATATAAGTTATTTCCTCCTCCTTGCATCGTTCTCCTCAGTCTGAGGGTCGTGACCTAAGTGGACCACATGATTCCGGATGGCAGGTTTCCAGGCTTTCTGATCCCTTGCGACTTCTAAGGTATCATGGACTTTGAAGGATAGCGATTTGCTACCCTGGTCGGACCATCGCGTTGGACTGCGGCCCTTTCTCTTTCGTTCCACCGAACCAGTAACCATAAACTTTTCCAGGTTGTTTCCAGTCTTCCTGGCAGTGTCCGAAGAATTCAAGCACACGTAAAAATATAAATAGAGTAACATAAATTTATATACTAACTTAAGAGGGAAGGATAGCTTTTTTAATCTAATGAAACAACACTAAATTTCTATGAAATTCCATTTAGGGAGGAAAGGGTTTCCTCTAACTAAATGTCGATCGCTTCAGTATAATATATTCTAGGTTTAAAGGCTTCGCATTTTTGAAAAAAAAAATTGTTTTGCAAATTTTGATATAAAGGAAGACCTATAAACCTAGTTTTTCATTGTGTCAGTAACATACTGAAAATTTATGAAGATTGGAAAATATTTAGAAGTGGGAAAACGTTTTCCCTTTTTATATGAACGATCAAATATCCCCCCTAAAATCCCCTTAAATAGTCCCACTTAAATACTCTGTATGTTTTACCAGATACAGGAGGTTCCTAAATTGATAAACATTTTCAATTGTTTTTTTGCCTGAATCAACATACATCTTCTTTTTTTTGTGTAGCCAAAATATTAAATAATACAAAATTTCGTAATATTTTATTAGTACATCCAAATTGCGTAGGTTATATTATTTCGAGAGTAAAGATAAAAGAAGGTGATTATTATGTAAATAGGGCAGGCTCTTTTATAAGTCTTGACAGTAATTAGTAATTATTTTTTGTAGGCTGACTCCTATCTAGAACAATCACCGTAGCAAAACTTAACTAATTATTACATTAAGTAATAATATAGGTTACTAGTTACTAGACTATTAGGTATCTTGTAAAGCTAATCGATGATAATATTACTAGTCATATAAAGTTGTGAACTTGTGAGTTAAGGTTTTTCTCCGTAATTGAAAACTGAGCAACGAAGAATATGACTTAAAAGAAGCAAGTTACGGTAAATTTTATAAGGTTATATTCTTTATAAATATTTTCTATGCTTGACACTTGCAGACTATTTTTTTTTTCTTTTTAATTTAAATAATATAAACAAACCGATTTACCTTAATTTCTTCGTAAGCTCGCACTTTTTGTGGACAACCATGATTTTATTCATAGTTTATATATACTTAAATCTTTTGTTTATATCAATTACACGTTAACATACAGTGTGTATTTTTGATATAACCTTAAACTTAAACTAGACGTAGGTTTTAGTGCTATAAAACTATTCTGAAAGATTTTTTTAGTTTAGTCTTTACTACCAGAGCACATTTATTTAAAAAAAAAAATTCGAGCGGCAATGTATGTCGTACATCATGATCACTTTTGACAGTTGTGATGCCGCCGCGTCATTAATGAGACGTTTTGAGTTAAAACAAAGTAGTGATACATTGCTTGCTGAATTAGTTTGTATAAAAAAATAAAAGTCGTCCATTTTTTATAAAACCTATGAAAGTGTGTTCATTACAGCCTAAACTAACTGCCCTTTGATTATGTGTTAATATCAAAAATACACGCTGTATATTATTATGTTACTTATTAATATTTCAATGAAAAAAACCATCATATAACTTTAAGGCTATACTTCAAATGCTATCAAAATCTGTCATATTTGTTAACATTATTTGCCATTTCTATTGAACTCAACTTTACGTATGAATATAAATCACTTATCACAACACTAATTATCTTGTACATGTATAAATAAAGTGGCGTGTCAAAACCTGGCTGTTTCATACCAGTCAGTCCACTTTCCCGTAGGTAGGGCAAACCTTGGCTATTTAGTGATACATAGTTATTCGGTGATAGTCAGTTTTATTGTCTTTTAGTCAAGTTACCTGGTAATTTTATGACTTGGAACCATATTACACCACATTAGCTACATTCGTGCTATTCCTTAGACATCGTTTTAAGCAATAAAATTACAAGGCAACTCGGCTAAAGACAATAAAACTCGCTATCACTGAATAACCAAGTATCACCGAATAGCCCAGGTTTACCCTACATCATTATAACGATAATTATTTCGTCTATGATTATCATAAGCACTCAATTTAATTCACTTCTATTACCAGATCAGTTGTTAGCCTCATTGTCTGCGGCGGGATAACGTCCTGGCCGATTACTTGAAGCCTCAACTTAGGTTGCCTAATGCTTATTATCATTTTCAATATAATGACAAAGAAAATCTAAAGTAAACCTTTAAGTACGCAGCACAATGGAGTACACTCATCATATCTCAGATCACGAAAGACATCGCATTGTTGCCTTTTATGAAGATGGTTTACCAGTTGCTGAGATCATGCGATTACCCGAAACACTGTAAAGTTGTGGATAACGCGATGGGAAGCGAATGGCAATGTGAGTGTCGCTCGGAGAACCGGACGTCCCCGGTGCATTACAGATTTACAAAATCAAGCAATTGTGCGTCAATTTCAAGCCAATGGATTCACGCGTGTTAGATTGCAAATGAGGTAAATGTGTCTACAGCCACGATTCGTCGGCGATTAGAAGATGCAGGATTGCATTATCGTGATCCGGCACGAAAACTGAAACTTACACAGCGACACAAAGATAAACGATAAGATTTTGCGAGAGAGTACCGCCACTTTGATTTTGGAAACGTGGTGTTTTCTGATGAAAAAAACCTTTTCAACGAGTGAATGTGGTCGTTTGACTCTATATAGGATGAATAACACTCGATATGAGCAGAGAAACGTTGTTGAGGACAGATCTAGCGGGAGGATAAACGTTGGCTTTTGGGGTTGGATGGCCGCTGCCGGACCAGGGGAACTTGTAGGGCGTCTAAACAGCCGAAAATACGTGGATATACTGAACGACACTAGTTCCGACGGTGAAGATAGTCTATCCAGATCTGCCTTATCTATTCGTGCAAGACAACAGTTCTGTGCACACGGCTCGCTACACGAAGGCTTGGTTCCGGGCAAATCGCGGTAACGTCGCTATTACCGTTTCTCCCAAAGTCTGTAAATTAACCCCATAGAAAACCTATGGGGTTTAATGGTTTAAGCTTGGGTGGAGACAACACTTCGGTCAGCGTGAAACGCGTGGGAGTCGTTTAAAGGAAGCAATCATTGCGAAAAAATGGTGCGATCAATGGGAAGCCGTCTCCAAGATACTATAGATAATGAAGGCGGGCATACACGTTATTAAGTGAATGTTATTTTTGTTACATTATTTACGAGTAAGTGTAAAGTATGTTATATAGTTAAATAGAAGTAATATATTTTTTTTTTTCAGAGAGTTGGCTAATTCTAATAACTATATATCGTTGTCTGAGTACCCACAACACAAGCCTTCTTGAACTTACTTTGGGGCTAAGTCAATTTGTGTAGTAATAGGATAGTAATATAATGTTTTTTTTTTATTACTTATACCAGGACTTGTATACAAAAGCTATTGCAATACAGTAATATTGCACAAGAGAGACTTAAGTCTGTGTCAAGCGCTTCAATAACTTTATTGCAGATCGATTCACTGTTCAAACAATCTGTGAAGGCATTTGAGGTAATCTTGCAGACGGAATTGATTAAAGTCCGAATAGCGACATCTGTCCATTTCATTTGAAGTTAGGTACGGTCAAGGAATTTAATTTCAATTCCTAATAAATTAATGGACAAGGCTTCTGAACTATGTGGTTGTTACAGAATGTATTTTAGTATTTTTGAGTGTTGTGTTGTTAAACCGTAATGTTTTAGGTATTATGCTTAAAGTACTCCTCGTATAAGTTTTAATTTCATACCTGTAACCATATCAAAGAATAAAAGGCTTTTTTATTTTTATTTTATTTTATTTACTCCTCGTGCGAAACCGGGGCGGGTCGCTAGTGAAAACTAAATAACAACCTTCATCATCATCATCATCATATCAGCCTTTTATCGCCCACTGCTGAGCATAGGCCTCTCTTCCAGTACGCCACTTGCCCCGATCCTGAGCTAATCGCATCCAGAAGTGTCCCGCAATTTTCGAATGTCGTCCACCCAACGAGCCAACCTAACCTAACCTTATAAAAGTGTTATGACATGATATTAATGATGGTTTACTTGAAATAGATATAATATATACCTTTTTCTAACGTTGGGGAAATGCGTTTATGCATGCCACCTGGTCCGGGGTAACTAAGCAAAAAGCGACTAAAGCGGGCGAAGAAGGACTAATCAGTGGAGGACTACCGTCTAAAACTACTAACGAATGCCGACTCCGCCTTAGATAGGGTACTACAGGGTAGCTATCATTCGAACGCGTGCGAATGGACATATTTAGGATACCTACCACATTGTAAAAATTTGGAAATTTAAATTATTATTTTTTTAATTTTGGAGCAATTTAGAGCAAAGACGGCACTTTTTACTTTAGTAAAATAATAGGGGCCTATAACAGGCTATATATATAATCGCATGATTACTGATAATAATCCCCGCATCGTAACATTTTAATAGAAATATTTACTTATTTTTAGGTAATTTAACTATGTACATTCCATGACATTTTAATCCACATAAATAAAAATCTAGTTCTTCAAAGTTGGAATAAGATATCTATTAGGATTATGCTCACATTCATACAAATTATTCTAATAAAAAATGTACTTTTTAGGGTTCCGTAGCATGGCAAAAAAGGGAACCCTTATGGATTCGTCATGTCTGTCCGTCTGTCCGTCCGTATGTCACAGCCACTTTTTTCCGAAACTATAAGAACTATACTGTTGAAACTTGGTAATTAGATGTATTCTGTGAACCGCATTAAGATTTTCACACAAAAATAGAAAAAAAAAACAATAAATTTTGGGGGTTCCCCATACTTAGAACTGAAACTCAATTTTTTTTCGATAGGTCTTCACAAATGATTTTTAGGTTTGTTATAAAAAAAAATCTAGACTAAATAGTTTGCGCGAGAGACACTTTCAAAGTGGTAAAATTTGCCCCCCCCCCCCTGTAATTTCTAAAATAACAGAAAGATAAGACTAAAAAAAAAATATGATGTACATTACCATGCAAACTTCCACCGGAAATTGGTTTGAACGAGATCTAGTAAGTAGTTTTTTTTAATACGTCATAAATGGTACGGTACCCTTCATGGGCGAGTCCGACTCGCACTTGGCCGCTTTTTTTTAAATCGTACTATTTTTAGAATCATACTTTAAGTTGTATTTAAGTCAAGAGTTGGTATAGTTCGTATCATCCACGATGACGCGCTGATTCCTCAAATCTAACCTGTAATAACATGACATTATAAGTCAAGGCACACGTATTCGTGAATGACACGATCTTTACTCGTCCTTTAGTATAGTTCAGACGAAGCCAAAGGTAATTTTACACCGACCCAGAGTCTAGTGTCAAAATTCTAACTTCATTTTGAGTAATTCTCCGTATGCAACTGAAAGCTGGAACAAACATAAATCTATCAGCAAAGTCAGTGAAATTACAAAAGTTTTGGCAGTGAATCTATATAGGATGTTATCTAGGTCATCTATGTTATTTAACTAGTACGTAGCGTATTGATTCGCGGTATGCGGTATGCAATTTTATTGAACTATTTGGAAGGATCGTGTTATGGCTCAAGTTTTCAAAATAGCATACATTTTCACCGGTGTTTTTATCTTTATATCTATTTTTGTTGCTGCATAAAGACAGCGCATGGTCATACTCGCACTTTGTGTATGAAATTAATATTTTATATCGTCTTGAAAATTTAATTTTCTTAATACAAAGGTATGATAATGTTTTTGTTCATATGCCGGGTGTAGCCTGAAATTGGAGTAGGATAAATTAAACTGTAGGCTCCTCTATCTGACCTTTGTTCAGCAACTTTAAAAATAACTTGTGTTTTGATTTTTAGTACACTTTAAAGTTTATTCTAAGACGCAATGTTTGCGAATGTTTTTATATGTTTAAAGCGGGAAAACTTGAAAAGTAACGTCAATCACAATGATGTTAGCGTACCTACATGGAAGACAATATTTACTTTACTTCTATTAAAAATAAGAAGACTAAAGGATTCATAATTTATAACAGTTGATAAACAAAAGTTTTATCGTTTGAGGAGTACAATGTATGTTTTAATTATTTGCTCCTGTTACAGGGTACACTCGGCTATTAAATGTATTTTTATAGATTTTTATTCAAATTACGCCAAAAAATTGCATCTAATATCTTCACGTTGGTCGGTACAATTTACCAATGAATTGATTCGTAAGCATTTGTTACAAGAGAGTCTTTTCCGCAAACTTGTAATGATAAAACTTTGGATTTTTCATTTCTCATACTCTGAAAGAGGGTCATTGTTTTTCTAAAAAGTGTGCAAAAAGTGATATTTTTCTGCACTAGATCATTTTACTTTCAAAGTACGTTTTATTCATTTTTTACAATAAGCAATAGAAATTTGGTTTTAGAAGGATTTGTTATACAAATCCCAGTTTGATATTTAACTCCCCATTCCAAAAATAAAGATATTTTTACCTAAATGGTTAGTCGAAAATACCGTCAAGAAATCCTTTTTAAAATTATAAATGCTTTTAAAAAATACACACGTATTTTACTTTACTCGTATTCGAAATGAATAGTAGAGTATTTAGCTCGGGTGAAAGGCATCATTTAAGCCTCGAACTATTGGCGCTCTCACTGCATTCGGGCGCCAAACTACCGCGGCAGTACCTCTCATCCTTTGGTTAATAATCTACTATTAAAAACTATGAGTGTTTATAGATATGTCTTAATTATGCCCGCAAAACATTAAATCTATGGAAGCTAATACTAATTAGATTTTGAAATTTATTTAACATGGCCTAATAATATGCAAATGTTAACACGGAAAATACATTCATGCATTCTAACATTGCAATGAAACAGATTTAACGCCAAAACTGATGTTCACGAAATCATTCATCGCACCGCCTTCTGTATGCAAAATATACCGCGAGCCAGGAACAGATTTCCATGACCAATCGCCTCCCGGCGGGCGAAATCTCGTATAGTGGTTAACGGCTATGTATGATGAACCCTCGTGGGTGTCAACTGCCGTTCCGTTGGTGGGTTGAGGAATGGCAGCCACCGGAACACGTAGAAAAAATGTCATTGCCTCCCGTTTGATACTTTGTCACATGATAGTTCAGATGCTATTGTTCTCCTTCTTCCTCGCGTTGTCCCGGCATTTTGCCACGGCTCATGGGAGCCTGGGGTTCGCTTGACAACTATTCCCAAGATTTGGCGTAGGCACTAGTTTTTACGAAAGCGACAGCCATCTGACCTTCCAACCCAGAGGGTAAACTAGGCCTTGTTGGGATTAGTCCGGTTTCCTCACGATGTTTTCCTTTACCGAAAAGCGACTGGTAAATATCAAATGATATTTCGTACACAAGTTCCGAAAAACTCATTGGTACGAGATTGCAAGTCGCACGCTCTTACCACTAGGCCAACAGCGCTTCTTCAGTTCAGTTCAGATGCTATTGTTAATTAAAAAAAAGCGTCTGCCGGTTGTATCGTGGTGTACGAACGTCAGCTGGTCGCACAAACATGTAAAGAATAAGCGCTTTATTTTTTTATGGAAGTAATTACAAAATCACGAAACTTTGCATGTAGCATTCCATCAGGCATTTCAAATAAATCAAATAAACGTATTACGCGATTTACACATTACGCATACTTTGAGGATATACAGTGGTAAGGAGCGTATATTTTAAATGTTCAAGCGAATGCTGATGGTGTTTCTACCGCGATACAACCGGCTGATGGTTTTTTTTAATTTAAAAAAAGCATCGAAAACTATCATTTGACAAAGTATCAGCTGGAAGGCGATGACGCAACCAACTTCATGCTCGTTGGTTGCGTCATCGCCTTCCGCTAAAATAGGTAGCTGGACAAAAATTTCTCGTGTATAAAATAATGCAATTTACAGACAAACATTTCTGAACGTATCACTGTGAAACGACGCCATACTTGTTTTAGGTCATGAGAATTTTCTGTTTTTCGATGATAACTTTTTATGGTGTTGGCAAAGAATCGTAAAATATGGAAGATCCTTACAAAATTTCATAGATATCCTAAGGCAACAAAGAGGATAATAAAAGTTATCGACGAAATAACAGAAAATTCTCATGGAAATCTATTCTAATGTGAACATGAAATATGCATTCTAACATTTCAATGAAACAGATTTAATGCCAAAAGCGATGTTCACCAAATCATACATTCATCAATTCATTGCGCGGCCATCTGTATGCAAAAGTTGTGTCGCCGCGGGGACTACGTCGCTTTAATGCCAATCAGTTTTGATGGCACGTATCAATGTTTGAAAGTAATTATTGTGAAGCCTCTAGTGGTTAAAGTTGTTGGTATTATGTTTATATCATTGCCTGCCTTTGTAGTTAATGATATATTCACGGTATAAAACTTACGCAACCAAGTTAACGCACACCATAATACAAAAAAACCGGACAAGTGTGGGTCGGACTCGCCCACCGAGGGTTCCGTACTTTTTAGTATTTCTTGTTATAGCGGCAACAGAAATACATCAACAAATATGAAATGGATATAAATAGTATATAAAAATAAGTTTAAAAACTAAAATCCACACATACTAATTAATCGTGGTACAGTCAGCATCAATAGTAGCGGATGAAACAACGCGCCAAAAGTATCTGATATTCCGGATAACTTTTCCAAATAAAGATAATTCTCTAAAATTTACTTTCAAGAGTATATCTTATACAGTCTAAATTGTTCTACATATAGAACCATCAACTTTTGTTAAGCTGTTACAGAATGGCAGATACTTTTGAAACCTTGTTTGATCCGCTACTTTTGATGCTGACTGTACAAAAAGTATGAAACAGATTAATATTTTCATCTGAAATTATCATGAAGAAAATATTATAAAAGTATAAATCTGTGCCCCTAGTGAAAAGGGGTACAAGTCGAAAAATGCTACTTTACAGGAGAGCAAAATAACCGTTGGAGAATAAATTAGAGCTTACTGTGTCGTAATGGTAAAAAATACTAAATAACTTTAAATGCAGTTTAAGCAAATAAAATACTCCATTTCATGTTGTATTATTAGTTTTTGTATAAATATAACGGTTTTAAAAAAAATTGACTTGTATCCATTGCGATCAATGCATTTCAAAAGTATAAATTAACATGTACCTCTTTTCACATATTTCTTGAATTGGTGAATAAAAATATACATTTCAATATTTATGAAATTACTTTTTACGTGGCAATCTTTTAAATAAACTTCCCAAGATTACTTTAAATGTCTGGTTTATGTTTATGCCTTTTGTTTCGCATGTCTAATTCTTGACTAATTATGAAAATACTGACTTTTACCTTTTTGTACAGAATATCACTCAAGTGTAAACAGATGTAAATAGATTTGTACTGATGCTTTTTGAAAGTTGTATCGAATTTTCAGGTAAAATTATGAAAGAAAAGTCGTGCTTTTTTGTAAGTTTTATTAAGAAAATACAAAAATACTTACTCCAGCAGTCTACAGAAAACGAAACAATATAATGCTCAAAGACATGTAACAAATCAATTGAGCATTCTTTAATGGGTTTTCTTTTTTTCCTTCTCTAGTGCATGATCTACATCACACTCCATATGACTATGTCCAGGTAAAAAAAAGTTGTGGGCTATTATTTGCAGGCTAGGATGGTTACATATCGCGAGAAGATACATGACATCTTCTCGCGATACGTAACCATCCTAGCCTGCTAACAATAACCCACAACTTTTTTGTACCTGGACATACCATACCATACCATACTATACCATACTATACCATATCATACCATATAAAAGTTTTTGTTTTGGCCATAACAAGAGTCCGAGTAAAATATTAAATGTTTTACACCATCAGGAACATGATTAAGAATGAAATTGTAAACTTAAGATGCAATTTCATTGCCTCCCCTACCAGCTACACCTTCATGCCACATAAAGCAATATGATTTATTAGTGATGCAATTAATATTTCTGTAATCACTTTTCATTACATTTAGTTGAAGGACAACATTTATTGTAATGTATTTATTATAAATATTTTAAATACATGGATTTTGACGCCATTTAGATTTTTATATTATCCAACATTTTGTTTTTTTACCACTTTATCAATTCTACAACTATGGCATGATTAACTCCTCATTTATTAAAATAAAATATGTAGGCTGTAGGGTGCATTCAAGTTATTCTGTAAAAAAACACTAAAATAGTGGAGGATAATTCCGAACAGGATATTTTTTAATGATTTTAATTAGACAACCATAATACGTAGTACATACTAAAACCATTTTTAAAGTGCAGGCCGGCAGGTATTTTTTTATAGACGCAATGAGCACAAACACACGGTAAAAGTACGTACGGCCTTTTGTTGTGTACCTCTGCGTACAGTGCATTTAAGCCTCGGACGGGACGCAAGCGGACAAACGTACATACATTCGACCGACAACCATAATACTTTGATATTGCACAGTAGCGAGTGAAGCACAAAGTCGTTAAAGTCATTTTAGGTACCTATTTATTGTTAAAACTAATACAAAATGACTTTATAAGACCCTATCTATAGCTAAGTAAGGTAGTTGGCCATACAAAAATTTCATTCCATAATCATAGAAATCAATCGATCACAGTTTTTATTATTAAACGTTACCTACTTAATTTAAGTCTAAACTTGCTTGGTGTAAAAGGGTAGATGTAAATCTAAATCCTAAAATGTTACGGTATTATTGCCAGAAGAAACTTTAAAAATACGTGAAAATGGATATAGCTCACGCGTATAAAATGTCGTCTCTGTGGCTCGCAAGCGGCGTAAGCACGTCCTTCTCTCAGCACTGCACACAGGCGACTGCGCGGCCCGCGGGCGTGCGCGGGGGCATCGCGCTTAAACTTGTATCGTTTTACACGTAAATTTTACTGACTTAAGACGGTATAAGACAACTTGTACAAACGGTTTTTAAAATTACGTCGTAAATATGGATTTAAGTCAACTTGTTCTATTATTAATATCATTTTTTTAGTGTAAACTAATTTAAGTAGACTTCGATCCTGTGCCATCGAGAATTCTCAAAAGAGATAAAAATAGGTATAGCATTACACACAAAAAAAAACAAACTCGTGAAACATATCTACACTCATACCTTTCGTCACAAAATAATTATATGCTTTTTTTGTTAACAATAATATATATTAACATATACCCGCCATACTGAGTTAATTTGGGTCAGTTATATCATTTTGCACGTTCGTAACTTTGTTAATCGTTGAGTTAACTAAGATCCATTTACACCAACAGACGCGTTTTATTTTTTTTAACATTTTGGTATATATAACTCAATTTAGCCAAAATCGGACTTGTACCCCTTTTCACTAGGGGCCCAGAAATTTACAGTACTTATTTATTTTCATGTTTACTTAACTAGCAACAGTAACAAATTAAAAACTAATAGTATACTTATTTAACTTATTATAATTATCACATATCACATCACATTTTGTCTACGCTTTTAACTTAAGAACAACTGAACACTCCAAAATCCAAATCCGGGTTTAGGTATATTCATTTACACGATGGGCTACCGTGAAAATCGAAAATTGAAATTTCGTTATCTGCCTCTATCGCTCTAATATGCAAATGTTAACTAAAGAGGAAGAAAAACAAAATTTCGATTTTCGATTACGTAGGCCTCTAGATCTAGGGCATATTGGTTAAGTGAGGGGAAAACGTTATCGAGGTTAGATTTGTACTAATAAAATGAAACAAGTGGAGTGAGGGAAACTTTTAATTAAAATTGTCTCGGGTTTTTTGCTTCCAATCAGAACAGATTAACTATGTAATGTTGAACGCTGCTGGAGACTGTGTTTTTTTCTTTTCTTTTATATTTTTAAACACTTCTTTTTACGATATAAAAGCTGGGCTGATAGTATTTTTCATTACATTTTTATATTTAATTAATCGAATACAAATACATAGCTAGTAGGTACAGTATCTGGTTGAGATGTATATTGTCGCTTTGTTCTCAGTAGGTACAGTCAGCATCAAAAGTAGCGGATCAAATAACGTTTCATAAGTATCTACCATTCCGTAACAGCTGAACAAAAAGTGATGTATTTAATACAGAACAACTAAGACTGTAAAAGATATACTTTTGAGCGCGAATTTTAGAAATTTATCTATATTTGGAAAAGTTATCCGGAATATCAGATACTTTTGGCGCGTTGTTTCATCCGCTACTTTTGATGCTGACTGTACAAGCATTGCGTAGTTTGTGGCTAGGTCAATCTGTGTAAGATTTTCCTGAAATTTTATTTATTGGACAATTATTACGATTAATGACAATGCTTAGCGAGGAAAGTAAAATTTTTTAACACATTCTTATAATCATCACTTGAATTTTCCCCACCACTTCACACATAGAGACTCTTAAACCAAAACGAGCTTAAACGCCATTGCTATTGAAACGACCAATATTTTCCACCTCACCTTAGCCCTCATCCATATTAACGATGTCGTCACTCCGAATCATAAAGCTAGCGCCACACAGGCGATAAAAATAAAGCTAGGTACACACTATCCTCGGGCGACCATAAGTCATCTAGTCGGGACGGGACAATGCATAGAGAGCAGCCTCTTTCAGCGGGATGGCATAAATTTAACACTTTTGACGCGAGCCTAAATTATTAATTTCGCTCTTTGTGTTTATATTTAGCTGCGCCTATGTCACCGGAAGGACGGAAAGGAAAGATAATACCAAAGCGTCGTTCTAAATTAAATACACATCTTATTGTTTGTACCGACAATGGATTAATTTCGCAGATACATAGGTTTATTTGGATTTGATTTGTAATGTTTTTCAGTTAGTATATTCCTTGCGTTGGTGTGGTGAAATTCTTTGTATTTCACTCGGTTGTAAATTTTGTTTACCCTCGTGCCTCGTGCCTTTTAACTGTAAAATAATTGTATTAGTTAGCTATATATATTTTAAGTATCATACGACGAAAAGGTTATAATGTTATAGTGGCACGCGCCTTTGCGGTTTTTAAACAATAGATAAGACGATAATCCGTAGAAGCTCACGGAGGAAAATACAAACTATACTCATAGCAGCTGAATGTGAAAACAACCTCGCACCTGTACTAAATGTATTTACACCCATGATGACGAAATAAAATGATTGATTGGTTGATTGAAAACCTCACAACGCTCAAGATTCCACATTATGAACCACTCGCTACGCTCATAAATCAATTTCAGGATCTTTCGATTGCTTGAGTATCAATATTAGCACGAGAGATTTAGCGACAACTTGTAAAACAAGTAACTATTATTGCGTTAGAACATGACTTAAAAGCGTTTTCTTCTCTCGAAATCTGAAGGCTCAGAAATTTTCGTACACTGAGTATAATTTTAACTATGTGCCTTTATTTAAATGTATATAGGAATTAATAAACGTTTAATAATTGGTGAATTACTCTTGTACAGTCAGCAAGTAGCGGATGAAACAACGCGCCAAAAGTATCTGATATTCCGTATAACTTTTCCAAATGTAAATAATTTTCAAAAATTCGCGTCCTAAAGTATATCTTTTACAATCTTAGTTGTTCTATATTAAAGACATGACTTTTTGTTCAGCTATTACAGAATGGTAGATACTTATGGAGCGTTATTTGATCCGCTACTTTTGATGCTGACTGTACCTGCGACCTACTTAACAAAATTATTATTAGAAATTTGAATAATCCACCATAATAACCATCGCTTATACTATAAATTCAAGCTACATTATAGTAGTACATTACGATACAAGTGTAAAAATAGGAAATCGTGTTTTAATTTATCTCCACTTGTTGCGAATTGCCTATTTGTTTATGTACATACAACACAACATTTTACAGTACATATGGCCCTTCAAATTTTGCTAATTATTGCACTAGTGCCGTAAAGTCTATGCATATCGTCGCCGTAGAGCGAAAAGTCACCAAATCGTTCATTAGTCATTTTGAGTTATGAGGGTTTAAAAAAATAATAATTAATTTTTATTTTACTGAAATTATCTTAAGATGAAATTGTGGTTTTATATGTGTTTATTCATTGGAAACTGCTATTCTTTGAGCTCAAAATGGACTTATATTATTCACACTAACGATTTAGGAGCTATAGGCGATAATTAATTTTTGCCCTTAAATATTACACCTTAATTATAACTTAGTGATTTTTTGAACGAAGTTAATGATTATTTGCCCACATTTTAGTGCGTCTATATTTGACTAAGTGAAGTTAGTTGAATTATGACTGCTATGATAAAGTGAAAATAAGTGTTAATTAAAAACTACTAACTATAATATTTTTTTGGATACTGCTTAATATTTAATAATAAATAAATAATTTCTTTATTCAGACAAAGTGGTCCACATTTGTTAATTTGAGTATCTTATAAGCTATAGTTATTTACTACTTGTACAAAAAAAAACACTAAAAATAAAACGGCTACAAAATTTTAATTTTAATAATAAACAAACCCAGAATGGGGGTTTATTAATGCGGACATCCAATGTCTTTGCAAAAGACTGTCTGGCCTATTCGCTAACATACTTAGTATGCTGTTGGGACTACCCTGGATTCTGCTTCTTATGGACATGATTCTTTTGATTCCTCTACGTGGGCGTCGGCAAACATGCCAGATGCGCTGCAGAATCTAGGAAGTCCCATCAGGACCCTAAACATGTTATTATAGAGGACTCGTAGCACTCAGCGTGCTCTCTGAGTATAACTAACCCACAGGCCGCTGGTGTAAAACGATTGACTGAAGGATTTAAACAAAGTTTTCTTAACTTCCCCTGTACAATGCGCGAACCTGCGAGCCAGCATATTCCCCCGAACAGCCAACGCCCTACGTTCCCTATCAATATCACTATCGTCCTTTAGGTCACTAGTGATAATGTGACCTAGATATTTGAATCGATCGACTCTCTCCAGCTCCTTTTCATACTGGTCAAAGATAAGGATATAGTACTGGTCGTGATAATTTGCCTGCCGAACTAATTCTACTTGGTTGTGTGTCTCGCTCCCTGTACGCTCTCCTTCAGCGTTGTTGGACCGAGGGCACGGTGCCACAGGACATGAGGGATGCAGACATCGTCACTCTATACAAAGGAAAAGGAGATCGCGGGGACTGCAATAATTATAGAGGCATATCCCTACTGAGTATTGCTGGTAAAGCTTTTGCAAAGGTGGTTTTAAAAAAGCTTGAAGCCTTAGCGATGCGTATTTACCCTGAAACTCAGTGCGGATTTCGCGGTGGACGGTCGACAAGCGACATGATATTCACTCTTCGTCAGCTTCAGGAGAAGTGCCGCGAACATCGTGTCCCATTTTACATGGCCTTTGTAGATTTGAACAAGGCATTCGACACAGTGAGTCGAAATGGTCTTTACGAAGTGTTGTGTAAGGTCGGATGTCCGCCTACTCTACTTTCCATAGTGAAATATTTTCACGAAACCATGCGTGCTTCGGTAGTGTTCGATGGTGAAACGTCGGAAACCTTCGGCGTCAACCGCGGTGTAAGGCAGGACTGTGTGCTGGCACCAACTCTCTTTGATATATTTCATTCAGGGATTTTCATTTGGCATTCAGGGATTGCGACGTCGGAGTGCATCTGCATACCAGAAAGGATGGCCGACTTTTCAATATCAACTGTTTAAAGTCAACTACAAGACGTGATGATCTATTTGCCAGAGAACTTTTGTATGCAGATGAATGACGCTGCACTTGTTGCCGACTCAGAGGGGGATCTTCAGGTGCTAATTGATAAGTTTAGCCAGGCTTGCCAGCTATTTCCATGAGTGTCAATGCCAAGATAACAGTGGTTATGGTGCAGGGCACAGATAGGAAGCCTAGCTTTCTGCTTAATGGTTCTGCTTTGCAAGTGGTTGATCATTTTTGCTACCTCGGTTCCACAACAACATCTACGCTTTCTAGCGGCAAGGAAATAGCTTCTCGAATAGGCAAAGCCTCGTGTACATTTGGACGTCTTCACACTCGCGTTTGGAGAAATGATGAGCTCACCATAGCCACCAAAGTCCTCGTATACCAGTCGTGCGTACTCAGTACCCTTTTATACGCTTCGGAAACGTGGACTACTTACTCTAAACAAAAGCGCCAGTTAAACGCTTTTCATATGCGTTGCCTGAGACTAATATTGGGAGTGACCTGGAAGGATAAGATGACAAATGAAGCAGTTCTTGCAAAGTCAGGCATCACCAGCATTACGGCGATGCTCAAACAGAAGAGACTGCGTTGGCTCGGTCATGTACACCGTATGGATCCAGAAAGGGTGCCACGCCAAGTGCTAATGGGTCAGATAGCAAATAATGCGAAAAGACCTAGTGGGGCGCCCGATGTTAAGATTTAGAGACTCCTGCAAGCGTGACATAGAATGCTTTGGCATCGATACCGGCGACTGGGAAGAACGTGCTGCATTGAGACCCGACTGGCGTAGAGACCTATGCGTGGGAGTGAAGAAGCACGACGACGTGTGGCTGGAAAACTTGAGGCATAAAAGGAACAGGCGTCGCGCTCGTGGAGTGGTCTCATATCTAGAGGCACAACATACACATACATGCGACTTATGCGGCAAGAAGTGCCGTGCAGAAAATAGTAACTACACGTATCACTGTCGGCTCATACGCCACAGCGCAGCGGTCGGTATCGGTTGCGGGGGCCTGCGGCACTGGGCGAAAAGTCACTAACTTGCGAGCGAATTTTAATCAAATCACGTCGGCGTACAGTACAGTCTTTATTGTAAAATTAATTAAATATGATTAGTTATTGTATTGTATATTTGTTTGTAGGGTAAAACTCAATAAAACTGTTTAATTAATTATCGCTTTGGTTAAATGATGTACATTGCCTTACAACTATGAATAAAAAAATAACTAAATAGAGTTAGTTAATTTTCGCTTTCACACTTTTGACAGAACCGGTATTTAAAAAGTAACTAAGTAAATTAAGTGACTTTTTGAATGAGGTTCTTCGTGGTTAAATAGTTTAGTAATACTTAGGGAAAAAATAACTAAATTGACTTAGGTACGCTCATAAATAAGTTACAAGAAGTTTAAAAATGTATAACGGAATTAGGTATTTTTCGACTATAATATTGAATCCAAAGTGAGTTTTTAGTTACTTCTTTAACTTTGTAAAATTGAAACTATGATCGCTATTGCTACCGCAATAAGGCTGAAATTTGGAGAAAAAAAATGCGATTTTGATGACATATATAAGTCAATTTTGGCCATTTTGTGATTTGGTGACTTTTCGCTCTACGGCGACGATATGTACTGTAAAGATAATTGAATTACTTACACAATACTTCTTCGTTATCTTCATTAAATATACCTATATATCAGGTACTCAGATTATAAGTTTTATTTTGCTTATACGAATATATTAACACTTAATCTTAAGGGATTGAAATTTTATAATTTTATTCCAAATTACTTATGGCGTTATTCATAAACGCGTTCCCGGGCCTAAATTAGCTATGAATCAATTGTCTTTATCTATCCGTTTGACTTATATATTTGTAAGAAAAGAATAAAACATAACTTAAAAATATCAGGCCCGTATAGTTTTATGAATAAGGGGGTAAGTCTTTTCTCGTCTTTGTCCTAGTTGGCGACATATTAGGGTGGTCTACGTTAAAAATATATTAGATAAGATAAGATAAGATAAGATAAGATAAATGTTTATTTTTGAAACACCTTTAGTTCTATTTGCCAGTGTTTTTTTATTATTATAAGATAATAAAAATATATACTGGAAAAGAGAATATAGTTCAAAAATATATTTTTTACTAGCATGGTATTCGTTAAAAATATATTTTTGAAACAGCTTTAATTCTCTTTTCCAGTATTTTTTTTATTATCTTATAATAATATATTTTTAACGAAGACCATGCTAATATGACGCCAACTAGGACAAAGACGAAAAAAGACTTACCCCCTTATTTTGTTAAATTATGTTTTATACCTTTCTTACAAAAATATATAAGAGTACTTACAGTAAGCGATAACGCTTACTATATGTACTCTTATACTCGCACCAGATGGATACCAAACCGCTATGATATATATGAGTCCCTTCAACTTGCTGTGCGTCGCGTGCGGCCTGACGTGGACGCTCGAGTTGGGCGTGCAGGGGGGGGGGGGGGGGGAGTGCGACGTGCATATTAAACAAATGCAAACGTATAAAAGCGGCCTTAGTGCACACTGCTCAAATCGCTTGTGAGCCCGACGCCACGCTGCACGCTACGCTTCGCTCAAGCCTTACTCTAACGAGGAACGCGAAGGATTGAATTGTCTTTGTGTGGACTGTCTTTATTTTGTACTGGTCTCTGCTTCCCTTGCAAAAACTATCGGATCCCGTTTTTATGGAGTGATTGATTAGGGCTGGTTTCCTTTACATGGAAAATTAAGATTGTCCCATGGATTGGTCTATCCATCTTCATAAGGATCTAGAGTGATTGAACGTCATTGTTTTATTTCCTTTGGATTATTATTAGGAAAAAATTGACATAGCTCAGAGTACTTTAACTAATGAGACTTAAAATTAAGTATAATTTAATCAGAACTTTAACTTGTAAGGACTTGATTATTGAAACAACGACATATTGGAAGTGTCTTTTATTTGTAAAGCGCTGTCTCACTCTTACCTTACTGTTTATAGATATCTCTATTCTTGTTACTCTAACGGTGTTATTAAATATCGAATGAGACTACTATGGTTCGACCTAATAATCGACTTTGCCCTTACAAACTTAATCACAGAATAAGTAATAGGTACCTAGGTACCTACTATTTCATACAGAACGGACACACCCCATCCCGCCTCGAATAGAATTACTTCACCTCGCGACGGCAGATTACCTACAGATTGATAGAATTTTATTTCAATTAACAACGCGATGACGGAAACTAAACACTTTTTAAGGTTTTAAATTTATAAGTAAGTAGGTAGCTTTATAAGTACTTGATTGTATGCTAGAGACATCAAGTAAGGTGTTTTGCTAGATATAGTTTTCAAATGAGGCACTACACACGTGTTTTCTATTTACAAAGGACAGCCCGCTGAACAATTAATAAACCCTACCCGCATCTTAGAATATTACCCAACACACCATTTGCCGCTATTAAAATAATGTTTACTTAAGTCTTTGGAGAGACTGCTTTCTCGTGTGTGTTTTACCGCTGGTACAATGGGCTGTGTTCTGAAGAATTGTTTGACATTATTGCAACGGCTGCTTTCTATCACCGCACCGTTCGCCGTCAGCAGGGTGTTCATCCTCACACCCTAGAACCTAAATGCGACGCGCACTGTGCGGATTAAGAGGAATTTCCGTCCGCGGACGCTCCAACTGCGGAATGGGCTCCCTGCCGAGGTTTTCCTGAGGGGCTCCAGTAGGAGGTTCTTCCAAAAAGGAACGCCTGTAGTTGCAGGCGTTCATAGGCTAACGGCTTACCATCTAAACCACAACTTTAAAAGCCCTCACCTGACTTGGCAGTTAAGAATCGGTGCGATATCAGTACCTGATAGGAACATTAGGAACCCGTCCTCTTTTTCTTATCTTCGTTATAAATGCAGTTTTCCACTTCTTTGTTCAAATAATACTGCAGTTAATGCTACTTAATGTAAGGCTAATGCAGTCGTCATTCGAATATAACCTTTAAAGTTCACTTACAACGCAACTCACAGAAAATATCCGCGTGCTCTTTTGACAGTATATTTTCGTTGTTGATTTCAATTGTTCAGTATAATCACCGTAATTACTCGTACGAGTAATACGTTTGAGTTTCGAACGTGAACAATAAATAACGAACTATCCTCTATAGTTGACTCAAACACTCGCTACACGCGAATACGTAGTGTGCCTTTTTTCACACCTACCTGCAACGGGTAGGTGTGATAGAGAGCACACTACGTATTCACGTGTCGCGAGTGTTTGATTCAACTATAGCTGAACACTAATTACGGGCTTTATCCGTCAAACTTGCGGAGTTTCCACTCCGGAGATGGATATGTTATTAATGTGCGTGGAGACAGGGCTGAGTAAAGCTAGGCTTCCATTTCTTGAATTTACGATTTCTTGAATGTTGTGATAGTTTAAAAAGGCGAATCAACTTTTTCTTGTCACTCGTTGCCATGGTTACGATAGTCTGGGTCACTCTTTAATCCTGGTTTTATGGCATTTATATTAAAATGCATTTTAATTTTTTATGGTAGTTATAAGCCCTTTTCACAGTTGGTTATATATCAAGCACGATAATATAACGTTCGTAAAGGCGCTATCAGATATATCAGAGCGGCCTCATGCCTTTAAAGTGCATGTTCAGATATTTTTGATCAATCTGATGACGACCGTACAAGAGTTCTTCTAACAAACTGTAATATTATTGCTGCCTGGCTGACAGGACAGACTTACCAAAAGTAATAGTTAATTCACCCAAATACGAGATTGTAATATTTGAACCTATGTAAAAACCTGTTGTATATGCATGCATAGGTAGATGTTAGTACGCACGGTGGCTGCGCCCAACGCGATATAAATCAGTTAACGAGTTCGATAAAACAGTTTCGCGCCGCACCACAACACCAGACCTCCGAACAGGTGGGCTCGGGGCAAGTCTCCTACACCAGTAGCAGATCATCAGCAAGCACAACACTACACACTCGGACACAGCCTCACCAGCTAGCACGCCGCACACGCCAAATAAGCTACCGGTCGCCTTCACCGCGGCCCCGAAACCTGGCCCTTCTCAAACGGTATCACCAGGCTAGGGTTCGTGGGGTTAGGTAACGATCGGTAGCTAAGAGCTGGCCATCACCAGCAACACACACGTCCACAAATAGACATGGAATTACCTCCCCACATCGGTGGGGAGCGACCCGCTAAAGCCGTCACAGACTGACGGCGGACACGGCCACTCATATCTCCCGCCAGGGAGGTATCTAAAGATATCCTGTCCAGTAAAACACTTCACTAACAGCTACGCCGTGTGTCACTTGTGTGCTTTCCCGACTCATATCTATCAGTGGCGATGGGATCCAAACCCACGCGTGCATAGCAAACATATATAAAAAAGCTCAAAAACTCTTACATCTCACCCACTTTTGACATACATCATATATTGATGGTGGCGTTACCTCTCTGCTCTAATAAACTCAAAGAAAGAGCTTGCTTTGTCATCACCCAAGACGTATATGAAGCATTCCCACAATTTTATAATTATTTTTTGTTGACAAAAAGACAATTTCAATTGCATGGGGTACAGGAATTAAATCTTGGAGCAATCGGCTTCTTCGACACAGCAGCTCAAGAGTTTTCCTATTAATTAAGTAGATTAAATTAACTGTACCATTTTCCTTCTTTCAATCAAAGAAAACAAGCATTCTCCAAAAACCTTAATCAAGATATTCATCCCGGAAAAAAACTCTTGTCACAATTGGCTCAATAAAAACCCTCTGACTTTGCCGATTGTTGGCAACCCTATTTAGTAATTCGGGAATCCGTCGTGACGTCATTACGATGTAATCAAGGGTCCGTCTTCATCGGAACCAAGGGTGATTGATTGGGCTATGGAGTTCGCTTATAACTTTGCAATGCTACTGTGAAATTGAATTGTCATTACTAAAGGGTGTAGAATGTTAATAGACGTTGGTTAGAAGTAATTGAAATTGCTTTCAAATCAATTGACATTGCTTTCAAATTGGTTTCTTTCTGAAAATAATCAAATAATTAAAAATGTTAAAAGAAAACGTTTTTATTCAGTGCTAACCTGGTGGCAGTGATATATACGTGCTTGTTATCTGATCATTCTTTACTGATCATTGCTTTTTGTGAAATTCTTTCTTAGTTTTTAAAGTTTTGTTAGTCAACTAGGAACCCTTATAGTTTCGCCATGTCCGTCTCTGTCCGTCTGCGGCTTTGTTCCCTGATCGTTAGTGCTAGAAAGGTGCAATTTGGCATGAATACATAAATCATGCATGGCGACCGAACGATAAAATATAAACTACAAAAAACCCATAAACCCAAGTGTGGGGTATCGTAGGATAGATTGGTCTTTAGAAACGAATAATCGAAATAATCACTCCGAAAGAAATACAATGTTCTCCCCCCCCCCCCCCCTTTAACTTTTAACCATGGATTCCATAATATGAAAATACCTTAATAAATACTTTCAAGGAAAACTACATCGAACGTGATCGGTCAAGCCGTTTTTGAGTTAGTTATTGCCCGACGTGCTTCCGGCTGATTATTTATACCTAGTTATATGTAAACAACTCGCGCTAGACAAGATTTTTTATCACAACATAACAGTTAAATAACTACATATTACAATCCCGTACTAGCAAGTTTACTTAACCCAACAATAAACGGTCAATCATAACCCCCTTTTATATGTTGCCCTATTTGTCCCGATTGCGAATCGACGAAGCAATCAAATCGCCAAACAAGATAGGGCGACGATACATCTTAATTCCTGATTGGCGCTTTGGGTGTCGGGGGATTTGTAGGGCATTCATTATCGTTAAGTGAAACGGAACAACGATGGAATATATTGTTTTTGTTTGCTAGAATAGGGCATTTGGATGTCATAAGATATGTCATCATTAGTGCGCTTTCGCTATAATCTGGCGTCTTTTATTTTGGAATGCGTCTTATGGCTCCTCTACACGATGGCCCAGCGCTGGATCAGCGAGATGGCGAGGCGGTGGTGATGGCTCCTTTACACAATGCCCCGCGCTGGACCGTCGAGATAGCTATGCGATGGTTGAAACGCAACTGCTCGAAACAGTTCTGGAATGGAATGGGGATGTAGATGCGCAAAACGCATCTCGGGCCCACTACCTTTGATGTACGGACGAAAAACCGACACCGTCATCCCATTACCATCCGACAGCACTGCGGTCTCCATACGCTGGCCCTCTTAGTGGGCCAGTATGATGGTCCTTCGTGTAGAGAAAGCATATTACAACAGGTGAGATAGCCATGCGATGGTTGAAACGCAACTACACGAAAGAGTTCTGGAATGGAATGGGGATGTAGACGCATTTTGCCATCTCGGGCCCCCTAGCTTTGATGTACGGATGAAAAACCGCCACCGTGGTCATTCCATTACCATCCGACCATAAGCCATCCGACACCACTGCGGTCTCCATACGATGGCCCTCTTAGTGGGCCAGTATGATGGTCCTTCGTGTAGAGAGAGTATTACATCAGGCGCATTCCATAATATTTTACATGGTAAGTGGTATGTCTCGATACATAATAACAATTATACTGTTTCAGAAATTAACAGAAACGAACGCGTCAAAAAATATCTTTCTTGTACTTTTTTTTCTAATCAGAACAATACGGCCATAAAAAATACTTTAGTAAATATTCTTACTACATTTTCTTTGCTTAATAATTTACAGGATATACTTACAGGTGTAATAAAAATAGCGGGGATCCCACCTGTAAGTATATTCTGTAAATTATTAAGTAAAGAAAATGTAGTAAGAATATTTACTAAAGTGTTTACATAATTAATGTCTTATATTTTATATTAAAGTTTTACAAACCTTTATTCTTTAATAACGGAGAGAAACGCCAACTATTCTTTCATTACGTCTCGCAAAGCGCAGCCAAATTCTAATAAAAGCCCCACCGCCAGGTCACCGACATGAAAAGAGTTGAGAAATTACAGTCTCCAATCTCACTAAAAGGTGCCAGAATTAACTTCCAACTAGAACACCCTTACACTATAACCCTTTGAAAAGGAATTTCATTCCGGTGACATCAAAACTCTTGGGTTTTGATTAAAAAGGCGAACTCTTTGTCTCCCGGCGTGACTGTGAGACTTTTAATCTTAGAGCCAAAACTGGCACATAGCGAGACTATGAAACAAGGAATTTTCGAGAAAGTTCGAAGTTTCGAGTGCCTTGTGGCGTGAAACAAAAACAGAATGATTTTCCAAATTCGGCTTTTGTTGAATATTTTTAGGGGGTTTTATTTTTAAGATCTGATTTTTGTAGCATGGAATTGCTTGATGATTAATGATTACATCTAATTATTTCCAAAAGAGACCAGTAAAAATTTACGAGCATGCCGTAAATTCGCCTATATTTATAACGATAAAACGACATTCTAGTAACAGAGGGCCTACCGCGAACCACGTTCGACATGTTGCCTCTCTGTCGCACTTGTAAATTCGTACATAAGTGTGACAGGGAAGCAACACGTTGAACGTGGTTGGCGGTAGGGCCTCAGTTTCTTAAAGTATCTCTCAGAAATACTAGTAAAGATCACATCATGTATGATTTTGTAATTATTTTACTAATAGACCATATTCAAAATTAAAATTTGATTTCACTATTAAAAGTAGTAAAAAAAGTAAATGTACTTACTTGAGTCAGCAATTGAAAAAATAAGCTTTTAAAATGGCGACAGCTTATTATCTACCTATACGATGACCAACCGTTCAAAGTGATATAAAAACAACGTCTATTATAAATTAAAGAGCAATTCGCCGACAACCGCAGATGACCAGTCTGGCCTTGTGGGTAGTGAACCTGCCTATGAAGCCGATGGTCCCGGGTTCAAATCCTGGGAAGGGAATTTATTCGTGTGATGAGCACGGATAGGTATTTTTTCCTGAGTCATGGGTGTTTTCTATTTCATCTTATTTGTAATATTTATATATTGTTGTACCCACAACTTTAGTCAATTGGTGTAATAATGTCATATAATAATTATTTCATTAACACCATATTTAAAAGATGACCTATCTGAAATTGGATTTATTCTGTGTTGTCGCCATGGCATTTTGGCAACACCACGACGACTATCCTACCAATACTGCGCGTGACGTACATCCGGAGCTGTCAAACCCAACGTCATAAAAGGGCAAGCACAAGGCGGGAGCGACCACTTGCCATCTAGCAGCCACCAGCGACGGAGTATTGTACATATGGTGTATTGGTGTCCTGAATATAATTGTATCATACCTATTTGCTTTATCATTCACGGTCGTATTAAATATAATATGGTTTACATATTATACTTAATACGATCAGTTTATTCCTTGTATTATTGTTACGTGAATAAATAAATAAATGTATTAATGTTGCTTGGGTGTTTATTTCATCTGTAACAAATAAGTCATTTATAGAAATTTAATATTTTAAATAGGTTATTACTATGAGACGTATCGTCCTCAGGAAAGCGATCCTACTATGAATAATGATATTATTTTGATATATATTAATAGCTGGATATCCGCATTGCGGGCGGTATACGTGGCTTCATGTACTTTCGGAAATTAATTTGTATTACTTTGTGTTTTATATTACATTTTATAATTGAAGTAAAGTGATTGTTTCAATTTGTAAG
The DNA here is from genome assembly GCF_033807575.1 of Cydia pomonella. Lineage (NCBI taxonomy): Eukaryota > Metazoa > Arthropoda > Insecta > Lepidoptera > Tortricidae > Cydia > Cydia pomonella. The sequence continues at coordinate 4,166,932 of NC_084713.1, read as the reverse complement.
CTTAAATAATTTAAGTTATTTCCTTAGTATTTATTTAGTGACCGGAGAGTATACGCTACAAGTATTCTTAAATAACCATTATACTAAACAAAGATAAATCAAATCCGAGTTAGTTATTCCCAAACCTCTCAACTTGGCAGACATGCTTCATATTAAGAAACAATTAGTGTTAGTAAACAGAATTAGTTAGACCTATACGAAGTTGGTTAAAGTTGGCGACGGCAAGTTGCGTTGAAGCTGAACCTAGAGTACAATTCTGTTTTAACAATATGATATAGTTTTCATCTAATTTTGATACCTTGACCGTGAACACTATACTTACCGCAACACTGGCAATTGAGGTCATAATGCTATCTCTTTCACTCTTGGATGATCTTAATAAGGGTAAAGGAGATAGCATTATGACCTCAGTTTTGCGGTAAGTATAATTAGCGTTAGCCGCGATCGTGTCATTCACGACGACGCGTGCCTTGACTCATAATGTCATGTTATTAAGGTTAGATTTGACAAATCTGCGCGTCATCGTCATGTTGATTGGTGCTCACGAAATGCTATCAAGAGGTCGATTCTATTTTAATAATTTGTTATGGTTTTGATTAGTTTCTACTCAACTCATCATGTAGTATCATTTTCTGTTTTTTAAGTTAATCTGTATCGCCTTTGTTAGTTAAGATACTTTACTGCGGAAGAGCGGTGTCTCTTATCACAAGTATCTCTGAATACTTAAAAAGAGACATCTACCCTGTTATTGTAAAAATCATGTATGCTAACGAATAAATAAAATTTTATTTATTTATTTATTTATTTAGTTAGGGTGTGCTCTAGATCTGGAATGAGATTCGCTTTTCTGTGCCCTACCATACAAAGCGAGATGACATTCACAGTGCCCATACCTCTCTTTTGGACGTAGTACATACCCGGGTTCACTACATGTCGCATGCACCAATAAGCGTGCAAAATAATTTCTAAAGCCTTAGGTACAAGTTGCCTGAATCGGGCTCCAAGAATTTAAAAATAAATAATAAATAAAATGCATTTATTTCAGACTACAGTTTGGGTCCATATTATGTTAGTATGAAAATTTGTACACTTAAAAGTTAAACTTACAACTAAGGTTAAAGGCATCTTCCAGGCACATGAATGCCTTATTTTATTCGCATTAATAATGATGCGCGTGGGACAGGTTATACGCGATGACCCGACTCAGAGTCAATCCAAAATGAAATGAAAGCTTTGTCAAATTGTTAAAACAGAATTGACATCCTAGTGTGGACTTAATAAGGTTAGGATGAGACTTCAGTGTGGTGTGGTGATGGGGACTTAATATTCTAGTCTCTGACAACATTGAACGATTTGACCTAGTGGGTAGTGACTCTGCCTATGAAGCCGATGGTCCTGGGTTTGAATCCCGGTAAGGGCATTCATTTGTGTGATGAACACAGATATCTATTTGTGACCCCGATACCTTTAAAATCAAGCTACGGGCGTTTTTACTTCAAAAATGTTTTTATACTATTGAAGAATTATTTTATCATGACTTAGGGAATTAATTTATTTATTTATTTATTTATTTTAATTGCTGACATAAATGTTTGTATTTTTGCGCCTTTTTGGAAATTTTCACATAATAATATTTAATTTTTTCTTGTCTTTTTACTAGTTCACTTTTTTATTTTATTTATTTTGCTTAATACCTTTTTACTAGGTGACATTTTTTTCTCTTAATTTATAATTTATTTTCTTATTCTGACATGTTACAAAAATTTTTTATTTTCTTAATTAATTTTTAAATGATATTATTTGATAAATTTTTCTTCTTACTTGTTGACATTTTTAGTTTTTTTTTTCTAATATTTTTAATATTTTACTGACAATTTTTTTAAATTACTATTCATGTTTTATTTTTATTTTTGGGCTACCTATTTGAGCGGGCGATTTATTTGAATTAGTTTTAATATTTATTTTTATGATGTTTGTTTTTGAAATATTTTTTGTATGCATGTGCCTAGATTTAAGATTTTTCAAACACAATGTAATATTGTTATTGAATAAAAAATGATGATGATGATTTGTTCCCGTGTCATGGTGTTATCTATGTACATAAGTATGTATTTATCTATATACGTATGTAAAAGCTTTGCTTAGTATGGGGCTAGGTCTGTGTGTGTAAGATTGTCCCCAAATATTGCACAACTGCATGCATGCATGCATGAGGCAATCCATACTACCATAAGTGACATTTAAATAATCTTTAATCGTCAATCGAATTATCGTGAAATAAAATGACCGTACCGTAATTGTGGAAATTAGGGTAGACAAAAGTGAGGCACACTTTTACAGATAGAAAACTCGTCTGACAGAAAACTAAAAAAAAAAAACAATATAGTAAATATACAGTTTTTAATCATGTGTCTGTTAACAATCGTCTTGACAATTGGCGCCCATCTCACACTCGACTTTTACTTCATTTTTCATGCACCAACCAGCACGCGCGATGGCAAGATCATCATATAATCAATATGAATAAAAGTTTTTACCGAATAACGTTACTACCTCCTGAAACTACGAGTAAACAAAACACTATTCCTATAATTTCCTTTCCCCACTTACATCTGAGGCATACATAATCTAATTTCAAGCCATTCATTTCCGCCGCGACCCTACCCGACGCATTCAAACAAAACTACAAAGGACGAAGTCCCGAAAACTGAGAGCCCATTAACAATTTGGTGATTTGTAATGGTCCAATCGATCTAAGCAGCCACCGAATGTTATGAGCGTAAATATGTTATGGTATTATTTTTTGGGTCGAAGAAGCAAAATTTAAAACAACGTACAGAGATAAGTAACTTAAAGAAGACAGCAAGTTCTGTAACTGACAATCAAACAAATTTTAATTATAGGATCATGGACCTATAATACAAAGGACGTAGTTTCGCTAAAACTCAAATAGGATTGCATTATCCACCAATTTTCTAGTATTTATGCGTGACACACACACATTGACTGTTATCTCTGTGGCCTCATCCACCAATCTGCCGTCAGTCGAATTGAGACGTCAGTGCATTAATTGTTCAAAGAAAAAGAATACAAGGCATGCGTGGTAGAATGTTGCAAAAATTATAACGATCGAAAGAAAAAAAGAGGCAAGATAAATTTTCAAACATAAGTTAATCAATTACGAGTATCACATTAGCTTTCGTAAACTACGATATTAATCCATGAAGTTGCACCTGAAGTGGAGGGCGCCCTCACTTTTTTTGCCATAGTAAATTGAACCTTATTCCCGAGCTAGAAAGGTGTTCGTACCAAACTAGAGAAAATGTACTCAATCCGCCTAGGTATACATTCGTGACACTCGCACAATGAATCCTTCTGCCAAAGCAGTGTCACAGCTGGTCGTCAGTTGCGCGGCCTCTGTCAAATTGTGCCTCTATGTATAGGATAATAAATATTCTTTATTGTACACCACCATATTGAAAAGGAGAAAACAAAGAGAACACAATTTACAATTAGGTAACAACAGACGGTCTTATCGCTAAAAAGCGATCTCTTCCAGACAACCTTTGGATAGCAGGAAATAAGAACTTACAACAATGAACGGGTAGTGCCAATATGAGATCACATATCACGCATAAAAATATAGTCTTATAAATACATAAAAATACCAAATATAATAAATACATTTCACACTGTACAGGTCCAGATCACGCGAGGCTTTTGGTGGTCGGAGCCCGGGAAGCCGGCTACTGGCTAATGCCCATCCTTTACCTAATACTGGTACTTTCTTGGATCCGACCTCCCTAAGACTGGCGACTGGTTTGCGACTCGGGGTTTCGGTGTGTACGCCACATATATGTTCTTGTGGCACGGACGTGGGCCGACTGGGACACCATGGATTATCTTGTCAAAAAAGTGCAGGTCGTTTTTCAAGGCATGCGTCGCTTAATGACATAATCCGTCGATCTCTTGCCACCATCAATGTACGTGCTCTTCTTGAGCCGACTGGCATTACCAGGGATGATGGCAAGAGGCCTGATAAGATGGGGATATATATACATGAAAAGGAAGGTTAATGCAGCGAGAGGTAATGTGATTTTAAAAGGCTTTTAAATATGGGAAGGGATTTTGCGCATCTTATTTCCAACGGCAAAGCATTTCACAAACGAACAGCCCGATAAGTGAAGGAGTTATTATAAAATTTTGATGAGGAAGAAGGATTAATAAGAATTAGAGTAAAATGTAAATATAGGTACAATACATGAAGAAGAAGAAGGAGGATATGATTTCGATCTAGATTAGATAGGTATGGATCGAAAATTTCTGTATCAAAAGTGACGTTTTTAGTTGAAGAAATGCCAATTTTGACACCGAAATCCATACCGAATACAGATAGAATTCATATCCTATAGTTACAATTTTAATACACCTGTGTTATTGTTTGTTTATTACGCTCAATTTTCAGGGGCATACAATAACTTTTCTTTTATAAGTAATTTTTATTTTAGAGACCGAAAGTAGATGCTTCCAGAAGTATTAAGTAGGTAAAAGTTGACTTTCTTAAGATGGTACTGACGGGTGACAAAACAACGTACTTTAGATGTACGTATTTTAGTGACTTTATTAGTTAATTAAAAGTACCTAAGTGGACGGGTTTTTATGCATACCGTTGGCTACTGAAATTAATTATTTTAGTCTACCAGTACACAGACTGTATTCCTAAATTTATCAATATAAATAATAAGAAATAAAATAAATGACAAAATTAAATAGTTACGCGGGTGGCTCGGTGAAAACTAGTATAATCTAGTATAATTTTCGCTTGGTAAATTGGTAAAAACTAATGTAGACTACTGGTTCAAAATTGTATTTCAGTGTACACAGACGAAGCATTTTTTATATATATTAACATTATAAAATACATAAAGTCGATTCTTGCACTCGGCGGTCGCTCGCTTCGCTCGCTCATTTACGCGCGCTTTTTTATCACGGTTTTTTTTTATACTACGTCGGTGGCAAACAAGCATACGGCCCGCCTGATGGTAAGCAGTATCCGTAGCCTATGTACGCCTGCAACTCCAGAGGAGTTACATGCGCGTTGCCGACCCTAACCCCCTCCCGCCCCTCGTTGAGCTCTGGCAACCTTACTCACCGGCAGGAACACAACACTATGAGTAGGGTCTAGTGTTATTTGGCTGCGGTTTTCTGTAAGGTGGAGGTACTTCCCCAGTTGGGCTCTGCTCTAGATCTGAAATGACATCCGCTGTGCTGTGCCCTACCACACAAAGCGAGATGACATTCACAATGCCCATACCTCTCTTGTGGACGTAGTTTAAGGACGTACCCGGGTCCAAACCACCACGGTCAACCTAACACGCTCCTCTTCGCTTCGCTCGTCGTCGCACCTATCTTTTGACCTTATCAGAATACCATAAAAACTAATTTTAACAAGTGAGATTTTCAACGTTAAAATTAGTCTTGACTAGTGAAAACGCATTTTTATCAAGGCGTTACGGAAAACTAGTTTTAACTAGGGATAACGCGTTTCAACTTAAAACGGGTCTTAATGGTCACATGTAGATAGAAATTACATTAATTAAATTGTAGAAATACTTCAAGTATTCTAAAAATATCCTGTACTATTTTCAGACGGCCTGCTCTCAGTAAATTGTCGTGTATTTTTGCAGCTAAAAGGTTGCCAAACATAGATCGTTGCTATAGACACAGCTGTAAGCTTAGATCGTGTTATTTTACCGAGTGGTCGGTAAATTAGCTACATTACGTACCTATCGGGAGCAAGGATTTTTACCTAGAAAAATTCTGCTAGAGCACTAGCAGCATAAAACTTTCCCGATATTCAAAATTATTTTAGTAGCTCTGTAATTTTTACATTTTAGATAACAAATATATGAAATTTAATGCAGTCTAATATTCCAAGACGTCCATCTTATGGCCACTTTCCTACTATGTCGTACGTCGTACGTAACTACCAATAGATGTAAATGAAGGTGTTCATATACAGAACGGTAATCGTCCTGTCGTTATTTGTATATTAAGTTATTACCTAACTGACGACTATCTGTCGTTACGTAAGGATAAGCAGAGGCGCGGGCAAATCTTTTGGTCAACGGAAAGTAGATTGGTCCAGTGCACATTAAACGAATTCCAGTAAGGCGATCGTTCTAAAACTCAATCAAACAAAGATCACTCAATAATATAGCATTTCACAGATTTCATTCAGTTTAGTAGGAACTCTAGTAATCTTAATACGGAGCGAATAATGGACGATGTTGGATAGAAATCCTTGATTGAAATTCCTAGCTGTGTATTCCCATCGATGGCGAGACTACAAACGAGTAGAAATTTCAAGCGCCAGTATAACGTAACCTCAAGATCTGTAAAGCTCTGGTTTCCTAAGGATAGCGGTGCCGTCATATAGCGGCCGTAATGTTACGGACGCAAAAATAATGTTCCTACAATCACCGCCCTCTAGGAAACCGCGCCATTCTTTGTACCAGTCTATGTATTTAAGTATTTATAAATATTTATATATTATATATATCGTTGTCTAAGTACCCTCAACACAAGCCTTATTGAACTTACTGTGGGACTTATAGTTAGGGAGGCGAGGTAGCTAAATGGCGTAATTCAACGGCGCCGTCGAGACCTATCAAGATCGAAAGATAAAATAATTTCGAAAAGAAAAGCTCGTATGGTAAAAACCATTTTAGCGGTGGGTTTGGCGTGTACGGTTTTTCAAAAATGTTAAAAAAAACAGTTACTTGGGCATTCTCGAGCGCGTCAGATATTCATACTACGTATGCCCCAAGTGCCTCTGATAACAACGGTATACTAATCTGCCGGTTTGCGTGGTGGGGGTAGGAATATAAAGTAGTCAAAAATGCAAAAAAAAAAAATTACTCGAGCGCGTCAGATTTTCGGAAGGGGTGTTAAGTAGGCCCCAAGGAAGCTCCCTTTAAAAAAACTGACGATTTCGGCGTGACGATAAGTTACGATGAATTTTTGAAAATGCAAAAAAAAAAGTTTTTTTGAAATACTCGAGCGCGTCAGATTTTCATAGGGGAGCTTTATCTCGGTATCCTGAAAGCATATTTTCTTAATCTGACAAAAATGTTGGTGGGTTCTCTTAATCTGACCGAAAAAGGTTTTTTGGTTCCTTTTTTTTTCCTTTCTTTCTCCTTGATAAAACGGGGATTTTAAGAATGACAATAAAGCGATAGATGCAACCAACGTAAATGTAGATGAAATGTACGAATTGTATTATTTATTGTACTTATAAAAAAATAAAATGATATAAAAATATATTTCCGCGAAGCGCTCAGTCTGTATTACATGTTTATGGCAAATTCCTCTTTTTTGCTTCAATTCTTCACTTCGTTTTGCTTACGGTACGTCCAAAAAACAATTTGAGGATCAACAGGCTATTGAATAATATACATACATGAAACTGTACATGTTAATAATACTTTTGTATACAGATACGCGTAACTTTTTCCGAGTCCACGAAAATTGTCGAGAAGCTTTAGAAAAAAAAATTGAGATATAATAAAAGTCACATAATTTAATCATCGTTATTTCATATGAATTTTTTTAACACCCTCAGTTTTCGAGATATACTAAAAAAAACCGGGAGTTTGAGTTTTTATGATGCTTCAAGTCAAAAAGTTTTAACTTTGGACAAAAATGTAAAGAGACCTTTTTTGTGTAAAATAAAATTACCTTTTTTGTTTATTTAAACTTTTTTTTTGTAAAATGTATCGTTCGCGACTTATATGCCGCAACGCGTTTTTCGGAAGACGAAATGGCTCCTCCACACTTCCGGTCATGCGGAAACCGGCAGATTTTGTATTTTTAGTAAGTTTTAGATTATATTCTTCAAAATAAAAAAAATAGGAATCGCGCTCGAGAATGCCGGATTGACGTTTTTTTTTTACAAGTTCGCGACCCTATAACTCGTCAGATTAGTTAAATTTAGTCTTAAAACACTAAAACCAACCCCCAATATCTTAATCTGACGCGCTCGAGTATTTCAGACTATCGATTTTTTTTTACTAATCTGATCGTCTATCCTAGGCGCGCGTCACTACATATAGAGCTAAATACTTTACAAGGTTGTTCTATTAGGTCTAAGGTATCTCTCATATCTTAAACTGCCACGCTCGAGTATTACCGAAAATTCCCCTATTCGCCGCCCTAACTATTAGTTAATTTGTGTAATAATGTCCTATAATATTTTTATTATTATTAATACATTAAATTTGGAGATGGCTGCAAGCGTCAAAATTAAATTACATAAAATAAATGTTTCGCGTCAGGATTGTGTCTTACAAACGAAAGCTACAGAACCCATTACTATTAGTATGTATCCAACTCAAAAACCTAATAGAAAATTATATTTATACTGGTTTAAACATTTACGCTTCTCCTCTGTACTCCACGTGCGAATTCATTTGAAGAAGTTTCCGCTTTGTACGCCTTTTAATTTCGATTGTTCAGCACGTAAAGTATTGAACGTAAGGAATGTAAGGTATTCTTTAGTACACATCTCTTAGATTAGGTCCCGTTGTTCTCTAATAGTATTAACCTCCTCGGATTCCGCGTACAATATTTTGCACTTATTCTACAATGAATTCCGAACTTTTATACAGTAAATAAGAATTTCAAATTACATACAATAGTGCTCGAATTTTTCTATTTATTTAATAAAAGACGGTCAGAAAGAAGACCACGAAAGGAATTTTGACCCACTGTACTCATTTTCTATTTGACCCCCAGATAAAAGGCCCATTACCGTACATTACATTTATTGTAAATTATGTGAGATGTATAATAAAGAGTATTGTATTTTTTTTATACTACGTCCGTGGCAAACAAGCATACGGCCCGCCTGATGGTAAGCAGTCTCCGTAGCCTATGTACGCCTGCAACTCCAGAGGAGTTACATGCGCGTTGCCGACCCGAACACTCCGCACCCTCGCTGAGCTCTGGCAACCTTACTCACCGGCAGAAACACAACGCTATGAGTAGGGTCTAGTGTTATTTGGCTGCGGTTTTCTGTAAGGTGGAGGTACTTCCCCAGTTGCGCTCTGCTCTAGAATGACATCCGCTGTGCTATGTCCTACCACACAAAGCAAGATGACATTCACAATGGCCATACCTCTCTCTCTTTCTTTCTTTCTTTTCTATTTTTTTTTGTATTGTATTGTACATAGGTACAATACAATACAATATAGATTAATATAGATTAAGCACTTTTATTTTATTCAATCTTAAAAATCACCATCACATTCAAAAAGACATTAAAATGATATCTCTAACGGATGTTTTTATAACCTTAGATGAATTTCTCTCGTAAACGAAATAGACTTCACTTTACTGTCTCGTAAAACAGGGCTTTAGTTTTAGATATGCATTTGATCAATCAGAATAACACTAAAAACGTATTTGTTACATGCTCTCTTTCTCCATATAGCTATACTACAATTACGCGAATGTGACGCAAATATTTACATTGAACCGGTTTTACATTTTAGTTTCGGAATACAGTCCTAGGGTTTAGTGAAAAGGATTCATAAATTGAATTTTGTCAAGAAAAACATCTATTTGCATAATGTCCTTCTGTTTTTTGAATCCAAAGGTCTTGGTAGTAGGTAGTTACTTGGATTGCTTTAAGAATAGTAAATTACGTTTGAAAAATATTGTACGGTATTTTGAGTGTAATGTATTTATACTATTCAATAGGCTAATGGTAAAGACAGACCTAATTATGTAAAACAAAACATAGACAATTTTTTGCCCAACTTCATGTTTCCTTGATTTACACTATAGTAGACTTTTATTTAAGGTTTTTTTCACAAATTTAATTTTTCACATAAATGTAGATGATTAAAGATTAACCGTAATAATATTATATTACGATCGAAATTGGAACAACAAGTATAATGAAATACCCGATTTTATTTTAGAACAACAGAAGTTAATTAAGTTAAGGCAGGGCAAGTTTTCAGTTATCAAAGTTAAAAACTGGCTGCTGTATTTTTTGGCGCGCTTAATTAGATAAATCCAACTAGAGGAGGTAAAAAAATACTTCTATCAAAAAGGCAGGGTCTAATAACTAAAAGGAACTTTTTCTTTGTCCTTGTTAACTGTTCAGAAATACTTTTGACTTAGCAAAGTTTGCGGTCAAGAAAACCAATCTAAAGGTCGATAACTTCATAGCTACTAAAAGCAAGTATACATGGAGGCAAATCCTCTAAAGTTATTCAAATGAACCAGAGCCACAGTATTCGGAATAAATGCATATTGAATTTGTTTACGCTCGCCGAAAACGGAATGGAGATAGACCATACTTCTCTATTTAAATTCGCTTGGAATCTCCATATTATTGCTTCCAGTGATACCTCTGTTTCTTTGTTTAAATATCAGGTTCTGTTTGTAGTAGAAAGGTTTTAGGTAGTTTGATTCAAAGTTGATAGTACCGTAAAGGATAATCGCTTAAAATTATGCTAATATTCTCTAAAACATATTTTTTTAAATTAGGAATCACCGTTTACATTGATAATCATTTTCCATGGGTTGTGTAAGTTTAAATCTAGTCAGAAAATCACAGTCAAATAATACTAGACCCTACTCATAGTGTTGTGTTCCTGCTGGTGATTAAGGTTGGCAGAGCTCAACGAGGGTGCGGAGTGTTAGGGTCGCCAACGCGCGTGTAACACCTCTGGAGTTGCAGGCATCTATTGTCTATGGACTGCTGACCATACTGCTTACCATCAGACGGGCCGTATGTTTGTTTGCATCGACAGAGTATGAAAACAAATCTGTATTTGGTTTATAATGATAAAATAGTGTACGTCTACTAAAATAACAATTAATATTGTCGCTTTGATCTCGGTTTGCTTGAATACTTATTCAGTGTGTAAAATTTATAGCGGCCGACAATATAATTTATGTGGTTAACTCTGATGACACGAACATAACTTTCTGTTTTTGGGTAAGTAGGTATGTGTAATTTATACAATCGAAATATTTGTAAATTGTTGGTAATATATTATTTTCTATATCTCTTTTTGTTTGGTTTTTATTACTGTTTCTATTGTTGAGTTTGTGAAATGATTGTGTAGTAGTTTATTATTGTATTTACAATAATAAAATACTGCATATTGAATACTGAAATAAATAAATTATTATTTAAACATAAATTGAATACCTGACATCAGAGAAGTGATAAGAAACACTTCAATAGTAAAACTATCTAATAACACTGACATTCAAGGAAAATTCCTCACTTACATACATAGTTTAAGTCAAATTCGCTCGATATGTTTCAAGTGCTCAAACAATTTGTACATTTTCGGGTATTTATCGGTTAACCAACCGAATACAAAACCGCCTGGATCTGTCACTGAACAACCTGACTTTAACCTACATTATTTGATCATGTAATATTTTCATCTACCCTCTACTGGCTTAAGGAGCCATTTGAGGGTATATTTTGTTTACTTTTATTTAAATACCTAAAAGTTACAGAGTATAAATACGAGACCTCTCCATCCAAAATACGCGAGTGACCAGTTTAATATAATAACATCCTAGTTATATGAGAGTTTTCTAGATAGAAGTAAAAACATTCGAGCTACTGGCAGGCAGTCTCTTTAGATGGTTGTTTGAATAATAAGATAATATTAGATAAAATATTTTAAAATGGAGTAAAATGCAACGTTGCATCATATTCGCTAACTAATATTAAAATGCATGCAAATTCCTCATGCAGGAGCACTTGGAATGTAAAGTAGCGTCTTATGTCACCTGTGTGTGTCAGAGCAACTCTAAGCTGAGAATAACTGGCTCCTGATTGCCATTCCACGGTACCGTAAAACCACCCAACTATAGTCCAAAGCTCCCAACTATGGTCCAAAAATAAACTCAATTTTTCTCGTTCAGGTGTGTATTTTACTATATTTTTGTAGTTCTAAGGCAAAGTATGTTTATAAATGGAAGGTAAAACTAGGAGTAAACCAAAAGAAACATTGGTATAGATACTTAATTTCCATTTGAACTTGTGGACCATAGTTGCAGTATTGGACTAGAGTTGGGTAGTTTTACGGTACTGACTATCACTAGTGGGCTGTTTTTGCAATAGAGAAAATTTAGCCACATTAAAATACGGGAAATTATTTTAATCCTAAGTCAAATTAGGTCAAACGAAATAATGGCCGTCTCATAAAAGAATGGAAAAATAAACTTAATATTTCATCAAATTCGCCAACTGCTATTAAAATGTATGCAAATTCCAGATGCAGTTGCACGCGGAATGTAAAATAGCGTCTTGTGTCACCTGCGCCTGTCAGAGCAACTCTAAGCTCAGAATAATTGGCTCCCGGTTGCCGTTCCACAGTACTGAGTGTCACTAGCTATTTATATACCAGTTAGGAATATAGTAAACAACCTTATATAGTCCACGAGGCACCGATAATGAGACGTACGAGATGTATACCAGAAATCCTGAAAAATAGGTATTTAACATCAGTTGTTAGCCATTTACGTTTGATGTTGTTTGTTATTATTGTTCAATAATTTCTGTTTCTTCTTCTTCCTCGCGTTGTCCCGGCATTTTGCCACGGCTCATGGGAGCCTGGGGTCCGCTTGACAACTAATAAAATTTCTGTTTGTTTTAAAATAAATGATGTTAAACTGTCCATGACTGGAGAAAAAACAATTTTGATTTGTAAATTATCTTGAAGCCAATACTAGTAGGTCATAGGAGGCCAAGAGTGGTAGACCATACCCTACTCCTATTTTTATCTTTTCGACGTATTTAATGAAATATTAATTATTCTGCATAAAATCAACAATACTCGAAATTAGGTACTTTATATTTTCTCTCGGTGAAAAACAAGTCGTTTATTATTATTTAACCCGCTTGATGATATACGGTTACCATAGCCTACGTTTATAACTGAAGGGATGTAACCTGCGCACTACTCAAACCTATCAGTCGTTTTTTTAAATAGCATCATAGGCACTAGACTGAATACTTGGGTACATGGGTACATACTATAGTAACCATAATCAGATCAGAACTTTTACGGAAGAAAATTATCCTAAAACTGCACTTGTGCGTCATACCATTTAGGTTCTAGTTAAGGCATGGGGATAAGTCTTGCCGACGACGAGACGTGCGCTATACAATGTTGACAGTAGACATCATGTTAAACAACCCTTAGTATTACCCACTTGAATATACACCATGGGATGATAAGATCCGACAGATTTTAACCACGCATTCCTGAGGTCTTATGGAGTAAAAAAAATACGAGTTTTGGTCAAATTCGGCAATATTTTTTTGCCACGTTATTTCTTTGTACATCTTGGCGGATAAAACATTATAACGTTAAATATTAACAAGAATTGTCATTATCTCTAAAACAAAATCGATTTCAGAAAACTTTGACATTTTAGTCTCTAAATGCGGTCAAGAATACATTTAAAATCTATCGGGTTTTAGCCCACGGTGTATATAGAAATAACAACCATGAGGCATCAAAATCATATCTAAACGATGTCATTCGCCTATGAATCTCATTCGCGCCAATACATACAAGTACTATAAAGTAATAAATATAATTTTGATGTCAAAGTGCACGTTTCAAAAGGCCTCCATGGCATGTGTGAACCTACAAAAATTTGGCTTTCAAAACATTCGCGAGTAAGTTAGATTAACACATACACATGTAACGACTGCTAGCGACTGCCTCACCTCAAATGCAGTGCATCTCGCCTGCACCAATGTCAGTACGAGGGAGATGCTTTGTGAGCTATGTAACGCAGCAAACTCGTGGTAAGAATAATATACTTTGTACCCATATAAGTAACAGCAGTAAAAGTTGGGAGAAAAGACATTTGTCCACAATAATAGCGTCTGAACCGTATTTCGTTTGGCGCTCAACATTTATTTGTTTTGTTCCGTTAGTGGCCCTAGAAACATGCATACAATATTACTTTGCTCACTGAGGAATGGAGGTTCACAATGGTAAAGGGGTTTGTTTCTTGGTTTATTTAAATGTCAGCTGTCACATTATTTATTTAATACACTTCATGGAGTTTCTTATCGTCGATTTTTCTCCTCAAACAGATACATTTATTAGGAATCATTTTTAAAATGATAATTTTTAAGATAGCCACACCTATATCGAAGGAACGGAATATAATAAACTAGTAAACACGCGCGGCTTCGCACGGGTTAACCAAGACATTTCAAAATTATACACCTAAACCTTCCTCAAGTATCACTCTATTGATAGGTGAAAACCGAATGAAAATCCGTACAGTAGTTTTTAAGTTTATCGCGAACATATAGACATATAGACAGAGAAACGTGGCGGGGGATTTTGTTTTATAAAGTGTAGTGATTTTAAGCTGTTAGTAACTGTATAAAGTCAATAACGTACTGCACGGATTGACCCTAAAGAGTGGTAGTAATTGGCTACTTGACAGTTTTTTGTAAATAATGTCAATCGATCTTGATTTTCCTGAGGATCAAATGTCTATATAGGACTCATGGCATTTAAGCAGCACAAAAGTCAGAAATGAGAGTTAGTCTGATGCTCGCACTCGACAAATGAAACGCCTATAACAAAATGATATTGTAATGCGACGTCACATTACATTAGTGGTGTGTCCTAAATGTATGGAAGATCAATAAAATTGCTATTATGACCCTGAAATATTGCGTTTAAAATGTATAGAATCGAATGGTACCATTTTCTTTTTTCTTTTTGGAAGTAAAATTTTTTTTTGTCTCAATATTTCTTTCCAAATTCCTTTTTTTATAATGGATGGCCCCTTTTCTATCCATTTAGGTTAATTTTGTTATAATATTCAACATCTGTCAAGTACCCAACTGCGAATCCTTTTGTTTGACATAATTATTGAAAGTCATAAAGTAATGATTGTCAGATTATCATTAGTTATAATTCTGAAATCGTTAACTTTTCAGGATTTTCGTAAGGTTATCCTATAGATTTATAGGATACCTAACCTATAGCAAACCTAACCTAAACTAACCTGGTTAAGTTAGGTTTGTTTTATGGCAAACCTGAAAAGTTAAGCGTTTCTGAGAAAAACCAAATTATGACTAATGAAAATGCTGACATACGAGTACAATACATTATGACTTAAACCTTTATGGGAAACAATAGAGACCCTAGTAATTATCATCTGATAATTTTTGCACGAAAATCACTTTTTTTCAAGCCTAAAAATAATTCTTAGGTCACTGCAGGTTTACCTCGCAAAAATAATGAAATAACTAATTTTTTAAATGAACTTTAAACTTTATGGATGCTTAGTCTTTTGTTTACACAAAACGCTAAGGCAAAAGGAGCAGTCAACTTTTTATTTTAATTTTAACACTCAATAAAAACTTTATCAACAAAAAATTGCTTTACGGCCCGATTCGAAGAATGAGATACGATAACGATAGGTTCTGGATGGGATAAGTTTCCATTTGGATATCGTTTGTATATCGTATAATTGACAAAAGCTCGATTCGGGCAACCAATGTCACTTTGACGTTAGAAATATCGTAGATAGATCTTATTGGAATCACAGCAGAATCGAAATAAACTTCAATGATGACATGTCGTTTAGTTATGGATCTTTTAAAGATCTTAAACATGTCTTAATCGTTCTTTGAATCGGGCCGTTAATGTTTAAAAAATATACTCCGTTCCGGCCGGGTGTCATGTTTTGCTGTAATATTAATAATGCGCGTTATATTGAAATTTTAGTAAATTTTATGCACCCCTCTTTAATATCATTTGCTGCAGCAAAGCCTCTAAAGGCAGGGGATTTAAGTGAAACGTTGAGATTTTGTTTTTTTAACGAAATGTGGAGTATTATGTATTAAAGTTCCCAGCTCGGTTCTCCATACAAATGTAGTTACGCTCTCATTTTAAAACGGCTAGCTGGATTGATCTGGAACTTTGTACTATCAATGGGATAACGTATATCTAGTCCTGTAATTATTTTATGTTTATGTAGCTTCAAATACCATGGTCAAAAAAATACAGCGAATTTAAGTTTTTCATACATAACTTGTTTTTATTCCATTCGGTGTCGAGACCCTTGGTCCGTGGGGCCCTGGCGCTCTGAGTCTCTTCAAAGATCTGTCTAAGAGACTCAGAGACGCCACAGGAGATCAAAGAGCTGGCAGCTTCCTCGCTCAACGCATCAGTCTAACGATCCAGCGAGGAAATGCTGCCAGCGTCTTTGGTACTATGCCGCAGGGGCCATTTTTAGATTTATTTTAGATTTAATTTAGTCATATTTTAGTTTTAGTTTACATTATTAATTGTAACAACTACTAACAATATTAATTAATTTGTAATTATTTACTTTATCCATACATTAAAAAATAATTTATTGTATAACTTGTTTTTGCTCTATTTCGTTTGTTTTATAAATTAAAAACAGGATTAGATTTACCTTATTTTGTTATATGTGCAAAGTTTCTTTACAATCCAATACCTAGTTTTAAAATGAGAATGAAACTCTGTTTGTATGGGAAGGTGAAATCTCTTTAAGTTCGTGTGCTCGGAAATGTTGTTTAATATCGTTGGAATTTTCCTACTACCGTTGTGTATAGGTAATATGTTAAAAATATAACAGTTAAATAATAGTTATTTGTTTTACAAGAGAGCAAAGTTATTGTTTAACTACTCGTGATAATATTGATTCAAGGTACGAGGAGGGTTAAACAAACTTTGCCACCGAGTGAAACACATTTTCACCACACCAACGCGAGGAAAATGCTAACTGTAAAACATTACAAATCAAATCCAGATGGACGATTTTAAATTTTTGTAAGCCATTAAAACGTTATACTACATATTTTTATGTATACTATAAGTATTATAGACCTGTACCCCTAGTGTAAATTTGATCGACATCATAACGTGACGAACGCGTTTGCGTTAAGTTTCATTTTGTATAGGATTTTGAGTTTCCAAAACGTCCCGCTTGGCGCGCTCTTTCTAAATCCAATACAAAATGAGACTAAACGCAAACGCGTACGTCACGTTTCAAAATCGAATTTATTTACACTAGGGGTATAGGACTGCCTCGGTTGATTATAAAACTTACTCGTACATTCAATTACCTACTTAATACTTATTTCTCAAAGGTAAGTGCTTATATTAATAGAGAACTGTTTCCGATGTGATAAAATAGCCAGCGTACTGGGATGGTGACTCAAACTAAAACAAAGTTATTACTTAACAAAAGAACGACTGCTAAAATAATTACGCAATTAAATTTGAATATCAGCCTATTTCTGTTTTTAGTTATTAGATCTGTTTCCAATATGATACTGATATGTCAGTGTCAAAAGTGAAATTACTTCAACCAATAACTTCACTTTTAACTCTAAAAGATGAGTATAATTTCAGTATCATATTAGCCTGTATTATTTTAAATTAGATTTGTCATAAAAATATACATATTTCCAGCTGTAATTTTCAGCATCTATAAATATTTATAAAATTATTTAGAAGTCTAAAACACGTACGTACACAAATAATTCAAATATTTTGGTTTTTAAATAAATAAAACATATGGGCGAGACGCCGGAGCCCAATGAGGTAGACAGACCAAATTCGCTAAGCCCTTGATGTGACGCTCCACGGTGCCCTACATTCGGCGACAGACAGAAAGAGGTGGCGGCAAATTGTCAAAGAGAGGTTGTTCCCTAGAAGTAGCCACGACCCTCAGTGATGAGGAAACAGATGCAAGGAGGGGGGGAGGAGGGAGATGCCTATTTTTTGGTTCTCAGGACTATTGAAATTATTATAGTAAATAATTAATTACATATGTTTCACAGTTAAATCAAAAGGCAATCACTGCCATTTTTCAAAAATAACCACTGAATTTTCCAATTAAATTAATATATGTAATTTTTTTTTATACTACGTCGGTGGCAAACAAGCATACGGCCTGCCTGATGGTAAGCAGTCTCCGCAGCCCATGCATACCTGCAACTCCAGAGGAGTTACATGCGCGTTGCCGACCCCAACCCCACCCCCCTCGTTGAGCACTGGCAACCTTACTGACCGGCAGGAACACAACACTATGAGTAGGGTCAAGTGTTATTTGGCTGCGGTTTTCTGTAAGGTGGAGGTACATGCCCAGTTGGGCTCTGCTCTAGATCTGGAATGACATCTGCTGTGCTGTGCCCTACCACACAAGGCGAGATGACATTTACATTGCCCATACCTCTCTTTTGGACGTAGTTTAAGGACATACCCGGGGACATAAACAGGTAAAATACATGATTCAATAATAAATCACATTAAACGTCTCATCTCATCTATATTTTTATATTATTATATATACACACACAAAAAGTATCGTCCTGTAATATTTTACAGGACGATATTTTTTGTGAACTTACATAGGATAGTGAACACATTGCGTATCCTGTGTAGTTTTATGTTTTTCATATTGTAATATTATAAGTATAATGTATTTTGTATGATAGGAATAAATACAATCTCACATTATATTAAGTTTAAAATGTACTACTTTATATAAAATGGTCCTTTAGGTAAAAAAATATGTAAAATTCGCACCAAACATAATGCGCAAATGTGGAGTCGCGGGACAGAATTAGCCAAGTGCGACCCACAAAATTGATATATCTGACTGATATATATTTTGCATTTTAAGAAACAAAATTTTACTTTACTTTACTACTACTATACAAAATGAGACTACTATATACAAAATGAGACTTAACGCAAACGCATACGTCACGTTTCGCTATCGAATAAATTTACACTAGGGGTTCTGATGTCTGTCATAAAAATCATATAATTTTGATCGTATACGATTAGAAAAATATAACTAAAATCTCAAGCGTTTTTTCGACCCAAATAAAAGCACTAACTTAACTCTCTACCTGCAAGCAAGTTGGATTCACTTTTATTTATAGCTCCAGCCATTGTACGTGATTAAGGGAGTAAATGTTAGCACAATTAGGCAGGCCGGGGAATTTGTCCTGGACATGGCATTGTGAAGGTAGGGTCTGAGTTTCAGCGAGATAATATTTTTTACATTACACGGAAAAGAGCTTTTTCTGCCCTGCTAAGAGGGATCAAAGTAACACTTTTTTGTTCTAGAACACCTTTTTTTTAGCAAAATTTATATTTTGGAACATATAAAGTTGTTCAATAGGTGATGTGAAAAGCATTATGTGTCCCATGGTAGCAAAATGGTTTTATCTTGGGTGAGACACACTTGAATCTCTCACTAAGCTCAGCATACGTGGTGAGAATACTCGCGGTAAATATGTCATGTTGCTCCCTTGTGACGCAATCTAATAAACAGTGCGTATTTTTTATATAACCGCAAATTTAAACTAGACGTAGGTTTTAGTACTTTCAAACAATTCTGAAAGTTTTTTTATTTGCAATATACAATATGTATCTCGTACATCACGGTCACTTGTGACAGTTGTGACTTCGCGACATAATATGCGACGTTTTGAGTTAAAACAAAGTAGTGGTACATTGCTTGCTAAATTATTTTATAAGAAAAATTAAAGTCGACTATTTTTTACCAAACCTATAAAAGTGTGTCCACTTAAGCATAAACTAACTACCCTTTAATTATGCATTCGTATCAAAATAATTTCTCTTATTTATTCTCTTCAATTAGCTGACCAAGGGCGGGTTCAAATCCAGCAAGCTGTACCCGCACTTTTTCATTATTAACACAATCAAATTGTTGCAAATTGTTAAGATAAATACTTACCTACACTTTGTACCTAAGATGGACTACTTACCTACCTAATATTTATACATATGAACTGCTGTAAAAAGTAATGAAATAAACATATTTGTATTTGTAAAAATACACGCTGTAGAGCCCCGCAAATATTACGCCAAAAAGCCGCTCTTATTATCATACTCGCGGAAGAAGTATATATGAAATTGGTAAAAAACAAAGGGTCTCGCAATTAGTATAAGTGTTAATGCAGTTGTACTAAAATATTTTGATTAGGTAACGATTCTCGAAAGCCACACTCACAGTTCACTTACCAGTTAAATGTACTCTAATAAGTATCACCCAGTCTTTACTCCTTTGATATTAAATTTGGCCTTTAAAGCCGTACAGTCGCTATACTTGACGTGTCCTTTTATTAAAAATCACTTTTGAAAAATAATTCACAGCAAATATGTAACAATAAATCATATATAATCTTTGACATACTTTTGCTTTCATAAGTAATATAAACTAATTTTTTTAAAGCGTTTTTCGATCATATTCAATAAAATGACGTCAAAATTGTTTACCGTTTTTCTAATGCCAAAAAAAGAAGTATAAAACTGTCTTATCATGAAATGCGGAGCCACACCCTCACTGTTCCATAATGGCTGTTTACACGGCTGCAGTAAGACCATTCGATAAAACGGATTTTCCTCACTCTCTCACACCTGTGCTTATCTATATTTACGTCGCTGTCTAGCCAACTCCATTTTGAAAATTGATTTTAGTTTTTAAATAGATACTAAATTCAGCTAAGTGGCAACTAAACACGAGACCCGGGCCGATTTGTAGAAATTTCCTTTTAAATTTATATCAAGAGAACTTTAAGTAATCGTATTAAGCAATATTAAAATAATTTAATATTATTATTACTGGGTAGTGACCCTGCCTATGAAGCCAACGGTCGCGGGTTCAAATCCTGGTAAAGGTATAGACGGTATTCGTGGGATGAGCACGGATATTTGTGCCTGAGTCATGGGTGTTTTCTATGTATTTAAGTATTTATAAATATTGATATATTATACCTGTATATCGTTGTCTAAATACCCACAACACAAGCCTTATTGAGCTTACTGTAGGACTTTAGTTAATTTATGTAATAATGTCCAATAATATTTATTTATTACTCGTTTTGATTTAACAAAAGTCAATTTTGTATCAAGAAAAAAACGTCTGTGAACGATGTTACTAAGCTTCGAAATAAATTAAAATTAATAGTGTGTTTTAAATAAATTAAAAGTGGAAAAAACTGTCTTGGATGGGACTTGAATCCACGACTACAGATCACTAGTACAGTGCTCCATCCGAGCTACCAACACCGTACCCAATACAGCGAATATTTCCACCATATATATGAGTGGTCGTCAGTTCAAGTCCCACCCAAAACAGTTAATTAATCAAAAGTCAATAAAACTACACCATAGTGTATTTAACAGCTGTTAAAACGACTCGTATATTGCTATTTCCATTTAGACTAATTTAATTAACAGAGACGTTCATGATGCACTCCTAGCTTCCACAAAAGCTTAATTTCACAGCTTCGAGGGACAATTTGGCCTAACGATTATACAATAAACACTTTAAGCACTCTATAAAGTCATTACCACCAACTAACAGCTGCAAGAGGCTCAATCTAAACAAGATTAAAGCTAACCCTTCCCTAATTATTTATTAAATTTAATCATGGCCCCGCGTAGAATTAAGTTACGGTAAAGTCGATTGGATGGTCAGATTTCCTATTAAAATAAAGTGAGTGAATTTATTTATACCCGATTGCAATGAATTTTAATGAGTTATTATGTATTTATCATAATTTATTACTGGTATAATAGGAAGGCTTTATTGTAGGTTTAGAAGTATTTCGGTCCTTCTATTATATAGCATCTGGGTGACCTACTGGGATGTAATAATAATCACTTCTTTATATTAACTCGGTATATTAAATAAACGAGTTTATCGTACAAAGGTTCAGGCGGGACTGGCGTCCCGTAGTTCCTTAAAGCTATACCTAAGCTTTTGGCTAGTCAGCTCATATCACGGTGCACGCGCACTTGAATATGAGCTGACGTAGCTAACTGAAAATATAGGAATATATTGGTATATTAAAGCGACTAAAAGTTTCGTGTCCGTGAAGTATAAAAATCATTTGTTGGGCAATGCATTCATTTTTATAACAAGTTACCTGACGATGCTTTAAGATTAAGTACCCTTTCCAGCTCTTAAGAATTAAGTACTTGAAAAAATCTTTGATGTTGAAGGCTTATTAGAGTCGAGGACAATCTGACAGACAAATATGCATGATCCAAACCAGAAACTATAACAAAATCAAGTAAAAAATTAATCATTGTATTATGTCTAGAATTTTTTTTATGGTAGTTAGGTAACACAGTTGAGAGAAATTACTTAAAGTGACTTTATTTTGTTTTATTTCTTTATGCATGTTAATTATAAGATATAATGTTATGAAAAGATGTGTCCCGCCGAGATTCTTGCCGGCCCCATAATTTGAAATACCCCCCCCCCCCCCTCCCATTTAGGATCTTCTCGGGCAGAAGTGAAGGATTAGAGCCGGCGTAGCTTTATTTGACGTTCTTATGCACATTGCAATATGCCTAATTAAAAAATAAATCTTAACTTAATGTCTATGTTTTCTAAATCATTGATAAACCTATAGTGCATGTTATTATTTATTGCGAGCCGAAGTATTAGACAAGAAAATAACTACTAAATTGGTCAAAATTCTTTTCGTTGTCTTGTTTCTGACAACTCTGTCACGCTGGTATCTATGTATTATATGTATGTACAGAAATTTAATCTCATACAAAAAGCTCCACTCCGTCACATTTTTTGAGGACAAAAAAAAACAATGACAAGAAATTCGACCCAAATTCTGAATCGCTTGGAGCACTATACACGTGTAGTAATTTTAAATCTAGTCACACCCCTATAGTTATTCTCATACAGCGCACTCGAAGAGGCATTTTGCATGCACGTTATTTAGTGACGTTTGGAAATAAATTTAAAAAATCGAGTTGTCAGAGTAAGGTATTTGTACTTTTTTTGTCTACATGATTAAATAGAGCCTTTATCAATGACACATGTCGGCTCCATTGGGCCTCTACATTATAATTATAATGTGTTACAAGTTATCAAAAAAACTGTACACGAATCGCAGTAATCGTAACTTGTATTCGATCATAATGAATTAATCATAGTCGAATGACGGTTCCTATGACAGTTAATCTTTATGTAAAATATCTGTCACATAAATATATGTATTTTTTAGAAGTTTAGCACATAATATAATATGTATGATACTCTTAGGAAGTAAAAATCCGGTAAAAACATTTTTTTTTTTTATTAAACCTAACCAAAAACGACTTATAGGAACTGTCATAGGCATCATCATTCGACAAATTAAAATAATGCGTCATTATGATTAAATACCAGGTTACAAATACTAGGTACAAATACCTTACATTGACAACTCAAAAATTTATGAATTTATTTGCAAACGTTACTAATTGACGTGCCCGTAAAATGCCTCCTCGAGTGCGGTATATGAGAATAACTATAGGGGTGTGAATCTTGTCACACTCTTATAGTTATTCTCATACACCGCACTTAAAAAATTACCACACGTGTATTGCGCTGTATGGACTTATTCTAGTTCGTTTTCAGACTCATTTCACAACACAGATTCATTGTCAACCTCCAGCTTAATGTATGTAAATAGCAACTAAAACTACGAACCAGAGTTAGTAGTTTAGCTGATTGCACAGAGAACAACAGACGTACAGCTCGTTTGAGTCGTAAAGCTGCGGACGTTTTTGGATGTTGATTGTTCTGCAAGGGTTGTTTAAATTTGGATACAAATAAATTATATGTATATTTGGTGCATTTTTAATATAAGTTTTCTCAAATCATACTCATCACATCATCATACTCCAAAATGTCAAAAAATGTCACAAAATGAAGACATGAAGTTGCTCATTTATGGCTCCTTGGCCTAGGTCAAGAAGTAATGTAGGGAGTTAGTATGAAACGTACATTATTGTCCGCTGCTCTAACTTTTTAATTGTGCTCACTAAGATTAGACTGACAAAGGAAATATTACATACAGCCAACGGCCACTCTCTCTGTAAGCATACTTACGACATAAAAAAATCTATGGTACTATATTTATGAGCGGTTACACATGGTGCTCGAATAGCTTTTTCAAATGTCAAGTTTAAACTTATTTACTAGATTACTTAGTAGTTATTTTAATTATATTATTTTCTTACATTGTTTGAGAAAAGCACTATACAATCCTTGGCCGGAACAGGGAACAGAAATTGCAGGACGAGATTGCGGTAGTGTACTATTATTCGGAAAATATTTGCACTATCACACATTGCAGCCGATACAATCATTAATTTGGATTTAATGTGCGTGTATACAGGAAGTAACAAAAATAGTGGGGATCTGTTTAAAGGCACATTGGGTATCGTGTTCTGATTAGGAAAAAGTAAAAGAAAACACAAAACAGATCGAAAAACTAAAACTCGAATTGGCCTTTATACTCACATCAAATAAAGGCTGCCTTTCTTCTGAGGCAGAAATGACAATTGATGTGTGAGAGAGAGAGAGAGAGAGAGAGAGAGAGGGGAGATGTGCGGGAATTTTACACATATCGAGATCGACCTAGCCCCAAACTATACAAAGCTTGTTCTATGCGACAATATACATACATACGTATATAGATAAATACATACTTATGTACATAGAAAACACCGAAGACTTATTCATTCATCACACAAACAAATGCCCTTACCGGGATTCTAACCCCGGACCATAGCCAGGGTCACTAGTCGTCACATCCAGAAGTGACCCGCAATCTTCCGAATGTCATCCACCCAACAAGCCAACGGATGCCAGGGCCTTCTTTAATTTCCGCCTTAGTGAGGCTGAGGCCATACGGTCCAATTCAAACAATGCTTTTAAGATATCACTGCGGTACGATACTGATCTGTCGGTGTCAAATGCGACGTTTTTTGTTGAAGAAACGTCACTATTGACATTGACATATCGGTATCATACCGCAGTGATCCAAGGCCCGATTGTCTTTATATTTGATATCACTCTCAATGCATTCCACTTTATTTATAACAGCATCTGTTAAACCTTGTAGAATATAGCAATAAATAAAATATAAAATATAAAAATAATAAAATACTCATACTCATACTCATACTCTTTTATTGGTAAAATATACAATTTGACATGTCAGCAATAAAATACTCGGGTGAAATTAAATATAAAATTAACAATTATTATATAATAATAAATACATAGAAAATATCCATGACTCAGAAACAAATATCTGTGCTCATCACACAAATAAAAGCCCTTATCGGTATTCTACCTACCGGGACTCTATTACTCGGCTTTATAGGCCCACCCACCCACTAGGCCAGACTAGGCAATGAAAAAAAATATATTAAAAAAAAACTACGTTATTGATTTGGGTCGTTACCGTTTTTTTCAATAGCCTACGATTAAGCTATGCTTGTTTTCCGATAAACGACTTCGCTTAGGGGATGATAGATTAACTGCACACCGACATAAATCACACTTTTCCAATCCTCTATAAAACCGTCAAAATGCCAATAGACGACGAAAAATCAATTTTTAGTGCGCTTCCAACATCCGGTCGTCAAACAGGAACACGCTGTATATTTTTTATTTTTATAGTCTGCTGTTGAAAAGTCTAGATAATATAAAATATTGCCTAGAGGACGGAGTTTTTGATAGAAAATAAGCTTAGATGCTAAATTTTGGTCCATTTTTAGGGTTCCGTAGTCAACTAGGAACCCTTATAGTTTCGCCATGTCCGTCTGTCTGTCTGTCCGAAGCTTTGCTCCGTGGTTGTTTAATTGGTAATTTAATTTTATTTAGGGTACCTCCCCTACACGTAAATTGGGGGTGAATTTTTTTTTCTGCTTCAGCTCTACAGTGTGGGGTATCGTTGGAAAGGTCTTTCAAAACTAATAGGGGTCTTCAACAAACATTTTTTGATAAAGTGAATATATTCGGAGATAATCGCTCCGAAAGAAAAAAAAATGTCCCCCCCCCCCTCTAACTTTTGAACCATAGGTCCAAAAAATATGAAAAAAAACGTGGAGGTAGACCTTGAGAAATACATTAAATGAAAACTATAGCGGACATGATCAGTTTAGCTGTTTTTGAGTTATCGCAAAAAGTTTCCCCTTCATAGTAAAAAGACTTACTTACTTTAATTAGGTACTGATTATGCAAATTTGCCTATTTGTTTAACTCGGGTGAAAGGTACCGTTTCATCCCTTGGTTAACAATTTACTATACTTAAAGCTCCAATTTAGCTTATTCTGACGGAAGAGTAACTACGGAACCCTACACTGAGCGTGGCCCGACATGCTCTTGGCCGGTTTTTTAATAGTACATTACGATACAAGTGCGAAAAATAGGAAATTTGCAACGAGTGGGGATAAATTAAAGCACGACCATAGGGAGTCTTTTAAATCGACACGAGTTGCGAATAGCCTTTTCGCACATGTATCATACAACGTTTTACAGTACATATGGCCCTTTAATGTTCGACATAGTTACATAATGTGCTCATTATCGCACTAGTACGGTAAAGAAGCATCATATGAACTGTAAAAGCTTTTATTTAACCCACACAAACGTACATACATACTAACAGGGCGTATGTATGTACGTTTGTGTGGGTCAAATCTCGACAGCTAAATTTGACCCACTTATCGGTTTCCGATTGAGCTGAAATTTTGCATACATATGTAAGTCGGGTGACAATGCAATATCACGGTACCATCGAGCTGATCTGATGATGGAGACAGGCCATGGGAACTCTGTGATAAAACAACGCAACCTAATTGTGTTTGGAGTTTTTAGAATTATCTCGATAAGTATTATTAGTTGCATGTGAAAAGAAAAGTCGTCAGCGATAAAAGCTTACACTGAAAATGATAACTTTGCCAAAAAATTATTAATGTTACATTTGTTTTCAAATTTAATACATACCTACTCAGAATGCTAATCTGTTCTCTAGCCGAAAAGTAACATTGGGATTTTTTGCTGCAGTCATGTATAGGTAAATATGACTCTAGGATGGTGAATGCAGGAGTTGGAAATGGTTGACGTACCTGATAATTTCTTGTGATAAATTGAGAGGTAAATCGAACGTTATCTACCTGCCTGTAGGCTATCTAGGATAACCTGGAAGATATCCATCTGGAAATCTTCCATTTTGCAATAAACACATACTGTTAATAAAATAAAATGTTCAAAGTTTTTTAATTGTCATATTTGTCTGTTTTTTTATTTATTTGATCACTATAACAACACAATCTACTTTTTTTTTTATTTCTCATGTTCTGAAAGTGGGTCTGTCTGTTGGCCTAAAAATGATACGTTTCTGCTCTAGAGCAGTATACTTTCTAAGTATCTGCGTTTTTATCTCTTACAATAAACAATTGAAATTATGGTTTTAAATGGATTTGTTGAAAAATTTCCATTCTGTTAATTAACTTCCCATTCCATATATAACGATATTTTTACCTAAATTATTAATTGAAAGGATACTCGAGAAATACTACTGAAGTTTATACGTAACCATGATTTTTTTAAAGCACATGTATTCTACTTTAAAAGTAAAGTGCTTCACTCGGGTGAAACGAACCATTTCAGTCTCGGACCATTGATTAGCGCTCTCATTGCGCTCGAGAGCCAAACTACCTCGACAAGAATGGGTGCCTTTAGT
Organism: Cydia pomonella; assembly: GCF_033807575.1. Classification (NCBI taxonomy): domain Eukaryota; kingdom Metazoa; phylum Arthropoda; class Insecta; order Lepidoptera; family Tortricidae; genus Cydia; species Cydia pomonella. Next base: position 4,139,280 of record NC_084713.1, on the reverse strand, counting down.
TCCTTTGGTTAACAATTTACTATTAATAAATCCCTTTTCAAAGCCTCAACACACGTTACCTCCACAAGTACTACGCAGCAAAAACCGGCTAAGCACGACATAAAGCTAGCTTTATGGTAATGAAAATTGCCTTCGTGCTAGATCCGCATAACGGAGTCTTAGGTAAAATTTATAGAACGCATTAAAATTCCAACTATGCGAGTTTTTTGACACTGCCCGTAGGAATAAACATTGGGTTTGGAATAATGTGGGTCATTTCAGGCAAAAAGATGGGTGTTGTATGTTTGACGCCAATGTCTGTCTGTTTGTTTGTCTGTCTGTCCACCTGTCTATCTTTCTATGACATCGTATGTAGTTTTAATTTTTATGCTTCAAAGCGTTGATGAGTCATGTTGCTTAAAATAAATGCGATACAAAAATATACAGGTTGATCAATCCATAACGGTCAGTATGGAGAAGTCAGAAACTATGAGTGATAGCCACATCAGAATCTGTTCTTAGTAAACATGGCTTAGATTTTAAATTTAATAATAATGACATTCATTCTTTTTTTAATCTCTCATACGTAACCGGGAATCAAACCTGGTCAATCTTCATGTAATCGCGCGTAAATAGTATTTGTTTGCATAATTGATCCTGAAAGTATAAGTAAATATAAAAAAAAAATTGAATGTCATTATTATTAAATTTAAAATCAAAGCCGTGTTTCCTAAGAACAGATATAGCTATCTCTCATTTCTGACTTCCCTAATCTGATTGATAACCCTTGTAGCCGCCGTGCAGGTCAGGGCCTCGACGACTTAAATAAAACTTCGATTTATAATGAAGTGAAGTATAATCTTCCCAAAGGTACTGGTTTACAAGGGTTCTTGCCAAAACGGTTCAATGTAGAAAATAGGTGTTGAAAGTATGGAGGATGATGCAAGAGTGATTTGCCATATTTTACTTGATCAGTACAAAAGGTTTACATTTAAATGCTTCCAATTGGCCGCGATACAGATTATGTGGAGCGCTCCTATTGGTGCTTTTAAAAAGCCTCCGAATAATAGCCGAGCCCGACGGCTGCGTTTAGCTACTGCATTGATTTTTATATAATATTAAGTTGCAGTCGCAACAACCCTGTATATATATAAAAATTGCATGTTTTGACCCACTTCTGAAGCCTCGCGTCACGGCACGCACGCTTCGAGCGTCACGAGCCGACTAGTTTTAACCTCTCGTATGAACGTTCATATCGGAACGAGAATCCATGTAAGTCAGGTAATCGTTATGTTGTAATCCAAGTGGATTCAGGAAGTAATTATTGAATTCAAATTAATTATTAATTAGAGCTCAATAAATACCGCCACAGCATTAGTTACTCCGCTTTACATAATTTTTAATAAATGCCTTAACTACGGAACCTTTCCTGAACGCTGGAAAATAGCATATGTGACGCCTATACATAAATCGGGTCCAAAATGCCAGGTAGCCAATTATAGACCTGTCTCAGTACAATCTATTATACCTAAAGTATTTGAAGGGTTGATTCATGACGTCATCTACCCTATAATCCAGCCTAGTATACTACCTGAACAACATGGTTTTATGAAAAATAGATCTACTATTACGAATTTATTACAATATACTGACTTTCTATTCAAGTCTATGGATGAAAGAGAACAAGTAGATGTTATCTTTACCGACTTTTGCAAGGCTTTCGATAAAGTAGACCACGTATATCTTCTTAAAAAACTAGCATTTAACGGAATCCGTGGTAATCTGTTGCGTTGGTTTGCCTCTTATTTGACAAATAGAACTCAAGTCGTAGTTATTAATGGATTTAGGTCTAACCTTGCCAATGTGACGTCCAGAGTAATTCAGGGCTCAATTTTAGGGCCTTTGCTATACAGTATGTTTATTTATGATATAAAAGACTGCTTTGAGAATAGTAGTTTCCTATTGTTTGCAGATGACCTAAAAATTTATAAAGTAATAAAAAATGAAAGTGATACCAAATTGGTCCAGAAAGACTTAGACACATTTTATAAATACTGCGAACTCAATAATTTGCAATTGGCGGCTGATAAATGTATGCAAATTACTTTTACAAAAAATAAGAAAAGACTCATAAACTTTAACTATACATTAGGTCAAACACGAATAATGAAAGTAGGTACAAACAGCTAGGGATCTTGGTGTAATATTTGATGAAAACCTACATTTTAGCGGGCATATAGATAAAATAGTACGTAAAGCTTATCAGATGTTAGGTTTTGTCATCAGGTCGGCTAAGGTATTTAAAAAGGCGGATACATACCTACTGCTTTATAAAGCGTTAGTAAGACCACATTTAGAGTATGCGTCAGTTGTATGGAATCCTCTTTATGCCAAATACTCTAATGCAATTGAAATGGTACAAAAGAAATTTCTGAGAATCATGCATAAGAGACTTACAGGAAAGAGGATGCCGTACAAAAACTTGCTAAGTCATTACAAAGTATCATCATTGTCAACGCGACGAATAATGTCAGATGCTATGGTACTTTACAATATATGTAGGAGTGAGTACAACAGCAGCGAGCTGCTACAACTCATGCGGTTCCGGGTGCCGCGGAGCGGGGCGCGCTCTATGGCCCTGTTCGCCGTGCCCACGTTCGCCACCAACGCTGGGGTGCGAGCGCCACTGCGTCGCATTTGCGACACATACAATAAAAGCCTCGTCTCAGTCGACATCTTTAACACTACCAAAATTCAATTTAAAAAGCAAATCCTTGGAATAATCCCAGAAGACTGATAGTTAATAAGTGTTAATTAGATTACCTTTTCTTTTCCATGCAAAAATATAAATCCAATAATTGTTATTTGTAAATATAGCCTTTACACATAAGATGCTATAATTTGTTTGTTTTTGTTTACTAACATGCAATATTTTGTGCCAATAGAAAATAGATATTCATATCATAATTAGAATAAGTAAACTGAACTGGACTGTGTATCTCGGTGAGGACTGTCGTGGAGGAAAATGCATGTTTTACGTGTAAGTTAGTTTTAATAGAACCTTATGTACATTTTACTCTGTTTGTTCTCCTAATAAATAAAATAAAATAAAATAAAATAAAATACCCACGTACTTGGATTCGCGTTCAGTTATGAGAGGTTAAACACCACTATATCAAATATACGATGGTGCTATTTTACAGTCCTATCATAATTAGCACAGTAATTAGTGCAGTAATTAGCATTACGTGCCTATGGCGAAAATGTAAAGGGCCATAGTATTGTAAATCGTTGTACGATACACGTGCGACTACTAGGTACTTGACATATGTTGAATATTATACCAACATTTAGCTAAATGGATAGAAGATAAGCCATTCATTATAAAAAAGTGGAATTTAAAAAGACATATTGAGATTATAAGAAAAAATCAAGGCTCTAATTCTCATTTTTGACCTTTGTTGCTTAAATGCCATGATTTCTATATAGTTAGACATTTGATCCTCAGGAAAATCAAGATCGATTGATATTATTTACAAAAAAACTGTCAAGTAGCCAATTCACAATATAGATTTTAATTTCGGATTTTAGTTTCGGCGATTCCGAGGCCAGCTCTCTGATACTGCGGGGTTACGTAATGCATCGCAACCATAATGTGATTTGTAGTTTTTTTAGTTTTAAGATAGATTGTTATAATATGTATGTTAGTTTTAAGGTATTTATTTACGAGTATGGGCTACCAGTTACCTGAAATAAAGATTTTCATTTCATTTAAACTATCCCTCTGGTCGTGTTTTGATTTATCGCCAATGGTTACGAATCCTCTACTTTTCGCACTTGTATCGTAATGTATTATAATAGCGCTCTGACATTAATAATACAGACCAATATTATTAAGAAAAACACATGGGCCCGGGTAAAAAACTTTAATTTTGTATGACTTCAGGTTATGCGTCTTTCTTATAAACATAAATAATAAAGTAGATGGGCTTTGAAGCCAATTTGTTTTAGGAGGAACCTTTTAGGTATATCCAAATTTTCTAATTATTTAAAGCTGTAGGATGTTATATATTGATTATAGTTTTAGTAAAATGTACCGAAATCGTAAACTTTTATATAGTCAACATGAAATACGCCTGTTATCCGGAACATTTCTGACCCACCTACACATGCTTTGGCCAGAACTTCTTTAAACAATCCAGAATTTAAGCAGCATTACCTTATAATCATAATATCCTTTACGTATCAAAAATGAAGCTCGCGGCGACAAACCACTGGCTCCGTCGGCCGCAACGTCGGGACCATGTTTCCTAACCACTGATCTCTTGCCTGATAGACGAGGCGAAGCATTTAAGACTACAAGCGGGCGTTGGCATCTAGTCCACTATATGGCTGTTGCTCGACGCAAAGTTGGTGCAACTGTGCAACGACGCGATTTTTCAAAACGCTGACTAGACACCGATGCCTAAAATACGCTAGTGTGTAGTCTCTCTTAGTGCGACCGATCGTAAGTATGCGAGCGTTAAATTTCGTGACATCTAGAATCATCAATCAATATTATTTATTTATTTCTTTAACCTTTATTGCACAATATAAACCAGTACAAGTAAAGGACTTAATTCCTGAAGGCATTATCTACCAGTACCAGTTAACCATTGGACCAAATAGTAACTTACAATTGGTGCGGAAAAGACAATCAGTACCGAGAGATAAAAGTCACTATCTAAATACTACTATTGTCAATATAGATACAAATACATAAAACTAATAATACGTATTTTTTGTTACACCTAGGGCTCATTTCTCAAATGGTATTAGTCTAATATTATTAGTATGTTGCCATGGTAACCCATACGACTTGACAGTTCGTAGACTAATAATATTAGTCTAATACCGTTCGAGAAATGGGCCCCTGTATATATTATTTTATATTTGTAAAGCGGAGTCTATAGTCGTAGTCTATATTTCTAACCTAACCTACCCGTGGCAGCTCTTTGCACTTTACGGTAATGAATATTAGCTTTGTTGGGGTTTGTGCAGAATGCAGTCGGGATAAATGCAAGCTTAGTTTTTACCCTTATTACTTAGATGGAAAATTCGGTGTATATTATACATAAAAATGAATGTATCAGGGTTTTATGGGTTGTGTAATTTAAGCGTACAATAATTTTATTACAAGTGCGTGTTTAGTAAGTTATACAAGTTATATTATACATTTAAAATAAAAGATAAAACGTAGATTCCTTAAATCACCTTTGACAATTAAAACGATTAAATAACAATAAGTAATTTTACTTTACGCCGGTTGTCTGCTATGCTTGCATACTTCGGACAACTCTCACGTCGCTCCCCGGATAGCCTGGAAAGAGTAATAATGACGGGCAAAGTTGAAGCCTTCAACTTTGCCAGCCTTCAACTTGAAGGCACCAGACCTCAGGGCCCTCCCCCTACTAGATGGTGCGCTCATATTACTGCACGTATGCAATTAAAACTGCACGATGAGGCCATGCGTTTGGCAAGGAATAGAACCCTATGGAGGAATCTGTTCTTCAACTGAAGGACATGATGTTACGATGCTCAGTATTGAGGGACCGACTGAAGAAGAGAATTGTATTTTAAATTAAGACATTTTAAAATCCTGACATGATTCTATTTGGCCCTAGGGTAAGAGTCGCTACAAGCAGCTTTCATATGGCAATAATGCGCGTTTTATAGTCAAATAAAATGTCAGTACCTGTTATAAATTAATGATTAATTGCAAAACATTGTTTGTTGGAATACTACGCAATCCTTCGTATTGAAACAAATGTTTGTTGTATATTTAAAGTATTTATTCTAGCTTCTTTAACAATCTTTCTTGACATTTTTGTGGTAAAATCATGCGTAATTGTGTAATCTATTCAGGTTGGTTCTTGTTTTTAATTATCCAATATCACCACAATGCATGACTTTCAACATATATTTTCAAAGATTCTTCTTGCCTGTAAAAATAATTAGTTCAATTGAAAATCTGCAACAAGGCGAAATCCGAATACAATCTTAGCAGTGTAAGTAGTATATGTAAACATATGATACAAAAACCGTATACTTCAATGCGACTAATACGCAACCAAATTATTATAATTAATGATTTTGTTTCAGAAACAAACAAGTAAAAAAATAGCCACAACCGAATACTGAACCTCCTCCTTCTATGCAATTGAAGTATGTTAAAAAGATATTACAACTCACATGCTCATACTGTCTACTCGTAAACGTAGTCCACATTCAAGTTAGAACCGTTCTGTTGCCATCACGTGCTTTTATGTCCTAACCGTTACGATGCACCTGTGCACATTTTAAAATATATTTATAAACATGTGAAACTAATGTTTGCGATGTGTTTTGAAATACAATTTTATCAAAGAAGCTGCATTTATGCAGCTTGCTGCAGACACTAACCTTGGCTTGTGCTGTAGGTAGGCACTTGTACGTGTAACTGAACTGTAATTATATTTTTAATCTTTGTTATTTTTCTTATAAGTGAGAACCTGTAATTGGCTCTGTATTTCTATTGTATCTTATAGAAATGTTTAAAGCTTTTGGTTTTCCATGTACGTAATTAAAAAAAGAAGTTATTTATATGTGCTCTAAATTGGCACTGCCTATATTATTTCTTTGTTTAAGATAAGATAAAAAGTATGGTAAGGTTTTGCTGAAAGAAGCCGAGTGGATATGACGTCCGACTTTTAATCCGGAGGTCGCGGGTTCAAATCCTGGCTTGTACCAATGAGTTTTACGGATCTTATGTACGAAATGTCATTTTATATTTACCACTAGCTTTTCGGTGAAGGAAAACATCGTGAGGAAACCTGCACACATCTGCGAAGAAATTCAAAGGTGTATGTGAAGTCCCCAATCCGCATTGGGCTAGCGTAGGGAATATAGCCCGAGCCCTCTCGCGCATGAGAGGAGGCCTGTGCCCAGCAGTGGGACGTATATAGGCTGAATTATTTTATTTATTTAAGGTTTTGCTTTCTTAGGTGCAAATTGTGTAATTATTTTTAAAACATTATGTATCAATAGATAGAAACTGAGTTTGGAAAGATAAGATAAAATGTTACAAATGATATTACAGTTGGATTGGATATAGTTTGATTTGTATGCTGTGATCCAAATCCCGTGCATATTTTATCCACAAATAACAAAAGAGATAAGGTCCTGCAGAATGTTACCGGTAAAAAAAAAACCAGTATCATGTACTTGCCGCAAAATCATTTAATTTTGGTTTCGCTCGAAAAACCGTTATTTTTAAACCGGTTTTTATGAGAATAGTTCTTGTCAAATTAACCGATTTAGAACAATAAAAAACCAGTTTCTTCCTATGTCGTGGTCACCAGGCCGAACAACTGTTGCGTTGCTCCTCGAATAAACCGGTTTTTTTAGGTATACTAGGTATATTTATATTAGGTATATTTAGGTATACAATAGAGTTCTTAAAACGTTCGTCTTCTTATAAAAGTTCGGAGGAAAACTGAAATAAACCGGTATTTACCGGTATTTTAAAAACCGGTTCCGAGCCTTGGTTGGTACTTATGTAGTATCATATTTCCTGATCGTAAGTAAAGTTCCCAGAGCTCCAAAAATCTGTGCCTTAAACAACACAGTCAATCATTATACAGGTTGTAACAAAAATAGAGGGGATCCGTTTAAGCTTTTTGGCCTTTGTATGAAGAGTTGGGTCACTTAGACGACCTGACCCATAGAAAAAAAATTGTTTACTACTTTTTCCTAATTAGAATACGATACCGAAAATGCCCTTAATCTGTAGGGCTAAAGATGGTCGGCTCTTTATCATTTGTCACCATGCCTGTCACGTTCTAACAAGTATGTAAGTGCGAAAGTGATGGGAATAGTGACAAGCGATAAAAATGGAACCATGTTGCCACTGCGGATCCCCACTATTCTTGTTACATCCTGAGTATACTTATACAGTTGCCCAGACAGACACTTTAGACAAAACACTACAGTAGGGCTAAGATGGTAGGCTCTTTATCATTTGTCACCAGGCCTGTCATTGTCTAACAAGTATGTAAGCGTGAAAGTGACGGGCATTGAAGCACATTGAGTGCACGGGCAGAGACAAGTGATAAAATGGCACCACCGCTGATTTTCCCAGTGTGGCCACTTACCATCTGGCGGGCCGCAGAGTTATTTTTATTTATTGTCATCATGGTAGGTATTAGAAGCATTAGAACAAAATAAACTATGAATGATTAGTATTAGAAATGCATATACTTGAAAAAATTCGAGCATTGCCGCCGTGACCCCGGTGGCCGAGTGGCTCAGGCACCTGCCACGATAGCAGAAAACGCTGGTTCGATTCCAGCCTTGTGCACTAGAGGCCTTGGTCACTTTTACTTAGTATATGACATTTATTTCAGTTTATCATGGAAGGTATATAAAAGGAAACATAAAGGACGTTAACTTTGTAACCTTTTTATGTACCTAACTACTTAGTAGTAAAGCAATTTGAAATGCTTGAGTATCTAAGTGTTTCACCTTGCTTTCACGCCGTTCTCTGCATTTAAAGCCTAAGAACTTTCAGTAACCTGCACAGTTTCACTGTATGTTCGGGCTTGGATTTTATTATGAATATGTAAAACACTTAGTCTAGGCTAAGTTTACTTACATTTAAGTTGGGCCTTGGGGACTGGAAGTTTTAAGTCTTTGCATAGTTTGAGGGAATCACCACTGACAGTATCATTTATATGACTGTGTTCACACAGTTTCGGAAGGATCTTATTAATGAAACTATTTATATCATGCAGCGATAGTAAATTTGCCCTGTAAACAATTGTTAGTAATCGCATTTAAATTGTCGTGTGTCATACTAATACTAAGTCAATAATATTTTAGTAATTATAAAATACTTAGTAGATTATGAACCAGAGAAATACTATTCCATGCAATAGAAAACAAAACTGTTCATCCTAACTATAACAAGAGTTACATCCTATTACTTATTTAAGTCTTTAAAAGTGTAAATCAGGCAACAACCCTCATATTAGAAATATATTATACACTAACATACATATACATTTTATATATATATATATATATATATATATATATATATATATATATATATATATATATATATATATATATATATATATATTTATATGAGACTGACCACAGAATCAGTTGAACGTAAAGTATCTATGACAAGCTGACAATAATAAATATTGTTTGATGTGATAGAAAACAAAACTGCTCATAGCAAAGTACACAGAAAAAAAACTTTACTGGTCATAAAATACACTACTTCAATTTAAAATTAATGATAGTCGGATCTTACACTTATCAGGTTACATATTATGTTAGCACAAATTGCAATTTAATAAAATCAATAATTTCATAACACAAAACCTACATCAAATCATCAGGTATTTGCTGCTCACTTAACATTCTAGTAAGTATGTATATTAATATTGATTACAATATTATATTTCCCGGATAAAACCCACATGCGAGTATACCAAACAAAACTCGCCTGAATTTATTATAAGAAACCCAAAGATAATTACTCTAAATGTCAATTAAGAACATTATTAATCACGTTCCGTTGAACATCCGCTGTTGAGAACCCTTTCTAGGTCCACAATTCCATCTACACTCTATTTTGTACTTTGTAGTTTTACTTTTAGGTTCAAATTAGCTTAAAGGTGAGTTTCAGCAACGGTTGGTCGAGTCACCTTACATACTTTATCATAAACGTCAGGCTGCCCTTTAGTCGCACACGTCCACCTTTTTTCCGTTTGCGATATTCGATAGGACCCCGGTAAATCGAATGCCCCTAATAAATCTAAGTGCCCTGTTTCACTTGTCGTGTTCACGTACGTAGGTAACTAGGCCGAGGTAAGCTTTCGATCGACGAAAATAGACGCTAGGTTTTAACTTTTATAACGAGGATCAGTTTGTCTGTTATAAACTTAGTTATCAGACTTATTATTGGTCATTCATTTTAAATTGGCTGTCCGATTAAGAGGGAAAACTAGCTTTGCGATCCTAATGAAATAACGGTACTTTTTCTATGAAATTTCATTTCGGAAGAAAACGGTTTCCACTAACTAAATCTTAACAAATCACTTTGATTTTGATGTCGATGGTTTCAACATAATATATTCTAAGTTTATAGGTTTCGCTTTTTTTGACAAAAAAAATGTGATTATATTGGAAAAAAGCAAAACCTATGGACCTAGTTTTTCATTGTGTCAATAACATTCTAAAAAGTCATGGAGAATGGAAAATATTTAGAAATGGAAAAACATTTTCTCTTTTTATATGGACGAGTACGTGTTATACTTCCCTCTTCAGAGATATTTTTTTTATATAGAATGAAGTTCATTAGTATTTTTGATCTATGTGAGTGAGGTTCATTTCTCTGTTGTCTGTTCTATACTAATCTATTTTTTACTATAATTTATTAGCAGGCCTATAGATATACCTTAAAAACTACCATACATAACATAGGTAATTAAAATCTTAAAAGGTTAAAAAAAATTCGGCGACACATGTTGCTTGTTCCTGTGTAGGATTTGGAAGATTCCTACGGACATAATATGTCGACAGACATAATGTCGAGAGTCATAATATGTTGTATTCATGGGTGTACACACTGTACATAGTAGGTCGGAACTTAGAAATAACTACGCCAGAGTTCTTAAGGCGATTATTCGATAGACGAACGAAATGTACGAAATAGTTGAGCTCAGTTTGTTACTAACTTTTTAACGAGGTTGTCCAGTTCGTCAATCGTTAACGTTGGAACTTTTTATACTTGTATTTTCGGCGAAAATTATTTGAACTGATTTATGTATTTTATCGTGTGGCATAGAAAAATCACAAAGAAATCGAAGAAGATACATCAGGTATGTCGCAAACGGATGTCCAAGGTTCTCCGCCATTGAGCTGCGTTTGAATTGATTGACAAGACAAGGATTCAGATTCAAGAATTATGATGTAATTTAATAAAAAAAAATTTCCGGCGTTCTCATAAAAATATTACAAGATGCAAATTACTATAAATTACATTAATTTTATAAAAATATTTTAACTTGTGTTGTATTAAGTAGAAACACCTCTAATCGAACCATCGTCCTCTGCAATCGCGACAGATGCGTAAAACCTGGGTGACAGCGGCACGGGTCGATTTTTTACCTCGTATATGCAATTTTTTAAGGGCTTTTAATGTCATCCTCTGGCCACCTTTAGGGTAATAGTATGATTTTAATGACAGAATTTTAAGATACAATTTCTAAATGCACTTAGGGCCTGTTTCACAATGTCCAAGTAAAGTCCTGAATAAGCTACTTGCCACTAATCTGACGAATAAAGTCATCATTGGCGTTTCACAATCTTCCAATAAGGTTAACTGGTAGATAAAGTGTTACTGTAAACTGCTAAGTTTAGCAGGAAGTTTTATCTGGCAGTTAATTTATTTGTTAATAAGCTATCCAATATTTTACTTGGTCATTGTGAAACAAGCCCTTAATTTAATACGTTTGAAGTTTAATACGAATTCTTAGTATAAGGTCTCCTCATACTAAGAATTATTAATTAAACTTCAAACATAATTAAGGGCCTGATATGGACCAGTTTTCGCGTAAATATTGGTATGTTTTATTATTATTTAAACTAGCACTTGGCATATATATTATATTTAAGAAATATCTATTATCTATCCTTATTTCATTAATCCAGCAATAAGGAAGATATTGTAAAATGGTGATTGCTTTTATGACCAATAATGACATGTTTATACTTTTAATAGTCCATTTAGATAAATGGTATTTTGATATTACGATCATATCATGGTTGATTGAACTAATATGTATTAATGATTATTTGTTTTCTGTTTGTCATACTATGCCATACGATTAAATAAATTATAATCATACGACCTTAGCAAATTAATACTACTCGCAATGCATTTCAGGCGCAACAATCATATCGAACAATCGAATAGGAACTCCATGGTAAGGACGCTTTGATAGGTTAATCATATAAAAATACAAGCAAATCTCTTCCTTGCGGTAAGTAACAAAGTGGGAGCTTAGACTAGACTTCGACACAAATTATTTTCATCCATAATCTACCTTCACTAATACAAAGTAAAAAAATCAAATATACTAGAGGCTCTGTGAGCTGTCGACCTCGCGTTAAGCTTAGATAATGTAAAAGTGAAATCACAATAGTCTAAAGCGCCATAGACGCTATTGGCGCTTACGAGTAAGTCCTTCATTTTCCGCATTTGGAAAAAAAAAAAACTGAATCAACAAAAAAGCTATTCAATCATATAATCTGGTCACAAAATTTCACGAGAATTGGTTAGGAATTGCGACCTGTTGAGGAGAATATCCGTAAATACGAAAGCAAATTGCCCGAGACAGAACAGAGACTTTCGCTAACGCTTCGCTAAGGCCTATGTCGGCAAAATACTTCTTCCAACAGTTTCCAGGTTGTTCTCGCTTTCTGGATCGTTATCTTAAGCACTGTTTTTAATTTCGTTGACCCAACGATCTCTAGAGCGTCACTTTGCCCCTTTTAGCAGTTAGCCCTGGGAAGGTAGTAGCAAGATGTGTCCATCTTTCTTTCATCTGTCATTTAGGAACTCCCTACCTACTTGTCATTTAATTTTGTCCTCTTAAATCCGATGTCTCCATTATTCTTCTTTCTCGTCACACTCTTGTCAGAGTGGTCGTAGTCGTCATATCAGGGCCGAGGGAAAGCTTCACAATCCGTTGCCAATCTTCCCGTACTGCAACCCGTCTTGTACATTCGTGAAGTAGTCCAATGCATTGTGACCTACCACACCTTGTGCCTTCGACTTTTCCTTAAACCACAAGGCGTTCCACAGGTCTGATGTATCGTCTCGACGTGTAATATGTCTAAAAAAAGTGAGAATACGACACTAGACGACGGAAGAAAGACGCTGTATACCAAGTTCCTGGAGAATCTGAGACGTTGGATCGGAACTGTGTCCAGGTTATGCCAAGCATTTTTCTCCAGCACTACATATCTGGTCGTCTTTTTCTCTGTGACGTTTGTTGATGTGTGCACATCAATATCAAAACTAGCTCTGATATAATTAGGTATACCAGATCTCTTGATTCTCCGCTCATTTGTTCTTTTGATTTCCAGCACAAAACTCTACTGATGAACGCAAACTCTAATTAGTAGCATTGTCTTAGAAAGCTGAATATAATTCCCGAATAACTTCAGTCCTTGTTACCCTCATTTGTAAAACAAGTGAGTAAAAGAGACAAAGGAAATTGCGAATAGCAGCTCGTCAGTGTAACATTAAGCAGAGACACACGTAGCGTCACAGATTCAATGTGTTATAATAAAGTCGATACGCCAGTATAAATGAGAAATATCTTGTCTTGGACTACATACATATGCAACTGGAGCCCTAGAGACTGCGATAGTTTGCATTGTTTTGCAGCCCCAGTGATTGCCCATTGTGTATTACATGATTAGTTAAAAGTTGAAAACAACAATTACCTAGATTTAATTTGTAACATATTTATTTTATTTTCGCACGTGTTGTACTGTTATGACTTTTAACACTTTTATAAATTCAATATTTTAAAGATATTTATGTGTTTAGTAACAATAGTCCTGTAATTTAATTTTAATGTGCTTATACAAAATGGCAAACCAGACGCAGAAAATCGTCTATAAGTCGTTAATACTTACTGGAGGACCCCTAACGGGTTAGCATTAGCACTGATTGACTAGTACGTTATAGTTTCGCGAATATTAGCAAAGTAATATTGTTTGTTTTAATAAGTATGGATTTCCGCAAAGTAACGCCTGAGCCCTTAAGAGGGAAGAATAGCTTTGCGATCCTAGCGAAATAACGGTACTTTTTCTATGAAATTTGATTTCGGAAGACAACGTTTTACACTAACTAAATCTTAACACATCACTTTCATTTGGATGTCGATCGCTTCAGCATAGTATATTCTAGGTTTATAAGTTTTGCTTGAAAAAAACTATAAACCTAGTTTTTCATTATGCCAATAACATACTAAACAATCATGGAGAATGGAAAATATTTAAAGTGCAAAAACATTTTCTCTTTTTGTATGGACGATCACGTTACATATTTTCCTCTTAAGATGGGAGTGCTATTTTTTCTTGAGTGGCGAATCTAATAGTCGAGCAATCGGTTATGTAATCTGTGATCTGTGAGACGTGTTTATCTCTTTGTTCAGGTTTCAGCGTAATCAAGTGTCAGGATTTGATGGGTATAAGTCCTAGCTTAGTGACTTAGTTGCTTAAGACGTTTGTTTTATAGTTTGCACGTAAACATGTCTCATGAGCTTTAAACAGTGTAAGAGGAATAACGGTGGCTTCAAGAATATATTTAAATAGATTAAAACACGTTTTTTAAGTTGATGAATGTTCAAAATGTTTCTGTCCATAACGAGGAGCTTCAGCAAGAGCACGCGTTGACCGACGCAGATTGTCCCGACCCTGCTGGAAGCTGCTGGTGGTGAACGTGAGCGACTTATTTTATTCCACAGAGAGCCGATTATAATAGGTTCCCACTGGTTGCAGCAGGTTAACAAACTATTGATATTGGTGGTTAGCACTAATCTTTTTACAACGTGTTACCACTAATATTCTAAATATGATGATGATTATATACTGAACTATGAAAACAAAGCTTATTAGTAAATTAATACATCAATCGCTACTGTAATATGCTATCGCATACGACTCGCTCACTCAAATAATTTGTCTGTTAGAATCCGTCTTATAGTTGTGATGTTGCTATTAAAAACGTCTATATTCCGCTCCTTCGTTACTTCACTTAGATTTTTACCAGCTCATAGATTTCTGTAATTACGCGATGAAAAAGGAATTTAGAGGCGAGGGAAGTATCCTTATTCCTAGACCTAGATGGAGTATTGAAGGAGAGCTTAGCGAGCAATTCAGGACAATCAAAGTTACCATTAAACGTATTAAGTATCTATCGTCTGCAATCTGTCTACGTTTATGTAGTGGGATAAGGTGATGTTTTTTTTACAAATATGGTCATAATGTTGTAATATGCACAAAACTTGTACCCCTTTTCACTAGAGCCATAAACCATGACTTGCAACAAATTTCTAATAACGAACGGTATTAGACTAATATTAGTCTACGAACTATGAAGTCGTATGGGTTACCATGGCAATATACTAATTATATGAGACTACCTATTATTATAATACCGTTCGAGAAGTGGGCCCCTGTTCACAAGGTTTACTACTTTATCCACCTGATAATATGCCTAAAAATATGAATATGAATATGCTTGAGACCTTTCTAATAACTCTAGTAACTGATTAAACAACGCATGCTCGATAGAAAAAATCACGAGATTTAAAACCATCATTTATTTTTCTTATTTTTGCACAAAAGTTATTGACATGAAAATTGCTTTTAAAAATGCGTATTTTATTAATACGCGCCTTAATTTTGCTATAAGCAATGTGCGTTGTTTATCAATTCATCAAATATTTTGTAAAAATTCAATCATAAATTGTATAGTCAACATTTATAATAAATATATTCATTACATCATCATCTATTTTGGCGCTTAAAAGCTATAAAAAATCTTTAAATTGTATAAAGCAACATCCAGAAACTCACACATGCAAGTTAACAAATACATACAAAAGTGGGAACCACGGGGATTAAAATAGCCGCAGTAAATGCATTGCAAATAGTGATGTACCTTTCGGAAAGTTATTCTGGTATATTCTCAAAATTCAAAGAAAAAATGGGAAACTTTGAAAACATCTTCGTGATCTTACTCGTAATGATAAAAACTTCAACAAAAAAGGAGACAAGAGTTGATCGCGTCTTAGATGGACAATACTAATTGGCCTGGGAATACCTTGGTTTAATCTAGATCATCTTTAAAAGTATCTTTCTTAAACCTATTTTATTTATTAACTAAAAGTAATACATTTATTTGTTGTAAAAAAATATGGTAGAATAAGGTGATATTGGAAAGACCTTACAAACACATATTTTGCTGGTTAAGCATGTAAATGCTTTCTTAAAACTATGCTCTTAATCCGTAGTTAAAAGGAACTAATATGTTTACTTTCTAAAAAAAACTACTTTGAAATCTAGAATTTCTACGTTAAGGGGTATGTGTAAACATGATTTAAATAGATAAGTGGGGACATTTGTAATAATCATATTTTTTAAACAGTTTTATATTTACTTCATTAATTTCATTTAAACATATCGCGTAATTAACAACCAAATTTAAAAAAATGATTGTCTTTTTTCCGGAAACACGCAGCACATGACTGTTTTCCACTGCCAAAAAGACAAAACGAAATACTTTGCGGCTTTTTCCGCACTTTTAATCCCGTGCCGATACGAATTCCGCCGGAGTCGGTAACAGTCGTCCCAGAATTTATATTGAAAAAAAAAAGGCAATAAATAAAATACTTTACGCTCGAGGGAATCAATTGCTTTTTGCGGATGACTGAGATTTGGAACTAATCACGGTGGGAAACAGCTGAGACACTATAACTATAAACAGCTTGTTTACCCGACTAAAATTAAAAAATGGGTTGCCTGCCTAATGTTTTCGTGTACCTATATTTGAATGTCTATTCTATTTCTTAGTGATGCATCTGTACCCTTAAGGATTGTTTATCATTTTTATCTGTTTGAATGTTCTAAAAATTGAAATTGCTTTTTACTTCAACAAGTATCCAAGTCGCATTAATGTAAACGTTCTCTGTACTATACTTCGTTTTTTTAGCATTAGAAAGAACTTATTAGAAGTAAGCTTTTGGTTCCAAATCGGGATATTTATGCGATAAAATTTTGAAAAAAGTTATAATTATTGACCATGCTACATTGGATAATAGTCTGTCAAGTCTTTTCCGTCAATAGAAAAAAGCGGTGATTTTAAAAGTAGTTTCGAAGGATTAACGTCTCATAGAAAATTTAACTAGGTACTTCAACATTTTCTACTGAAAAACTTATTTGACTGACTTTAATTCAATTATCATTAAAAATTAAAGAGCTTGCTAAAAACTGCACCTTTACTTCTGTGGAAAAAAAAAGCGAAAAAAACGAAGTATAGTTCTAAATATCGCCAGAAACCCTCATAACTAGACGGATAATAGATGTTATTAATTTAATCAGATTGTGTTATGTCCGATCAACATAAGGACTTGAATTACCGTCATTAAACGTTATCAGAATAAATTGTAACTTCTTTATGCTATTTTTCCAATTATACCAGTGTCTTTTCAATTAACATATTTATGTTAAATGTTCTGAAAACCCTGGTATGACAAATTAACAGTTATTCACCCCACGTGAAATCTGAAGGTTGAGGTTTATTTATAGTCTTGTTTATTTTCTAAACGGCGAACGCATTTCGATTCTACAACCAATCGCATAATGAGATTAGCCTTCGAGGTTTATTCTCAAATATGCATCAGACGTCTTAAAATTACACCGAAAACAAATTTCTTGCAAGCTTTTCGCTCTCTTACGTAAATATCTAACTGTGATGTGAGAATGCGATAAGGTCTCTGTCCTCTCTTTTTTTCTTATATTGAGTTTTTCTTTTTTCCAAAAATTTAAGTTCCTAGAATCTTATTTTTCATATCTTAGTATCGTCTTTTGATGATTGGCACGGTGTTCATTTCAACCCCAGCGACGCCATTATACTGAGACAAACGCAGGCCCTTGACTTTAAAAACAAGCGTGTAGTCCACTAAATGGACGCTTTCAACTGTAACGTACCATAGTGACAGTAATTTAAAAGTACGTAGCTGACCTTTTAAGTACCTAAATATACAACTATCTAGTGATTCTAGTGTCTAGAAGGAAAAATGCAGGCCTCTTACAGCCAACCGAACTTACGAACAACATCAGAACCAACATTAGGGACGTACCCATGGAGAGATTACCTACCTATCTACAAGATGGAGGTATTTCCCCCGTTGGGCTGTTCCGGATTTGGATAATGATATGTTCTTTAACTGTGCCTTATCTCGCTTCCCCACCTCGCATAACCTCCGTAATAGCCATTGAAACCAGTTTGAATTTAAATACGTACCGTGAGAATATGTGCGTTCGGTTTTATCCCAGTATTTAGTTCATCACTTTCACCCAATCGCCTAGTTCATTTTAGATTCCATCAATTCTGAATAATCCTTACACCCTGGCGGGTGCTGCTTCTGCGTGCGTTCCATGACACAGGCAAGGGCAGTGTCCGCTCGGTGTGCCTATTACATTTCATTAAAGTGTAAAAATGTAGATGTAAGTACGTGTTGGCTTCGACTCCACGCACGCCTCCCAAATTTCCGGATCACCATTGTTCCATGATAGGGAAGACTAGATTCTTGATGTTTGTATTGCTATGTCATCAATTCATCATCCTCCTAGCGTTAAAATCCAAAAAAAAAACAAGAATTGACACAGGGCCATTTTTAGGGTTCCGTACTCAAAGGGTCAAACGGGACCCTATTACTGAGACTCCGCTGTCCGTCCGTCTGTCCGTCTGTCACCAGGCTGTATCTCATGAACCGTGATAGTTAGCCAGTTGAAATTTCTACAGATTATGTATTTCTGTTGCCGCTATAACAACAAATACTAAAGACAGAATAAAATAAATATTTCTTTCCAGTCTCGAGGTTCTCATCCAATCACCGAAGTTAAGCAACGTCGGGCGGGGTCAGTACTTGGTTGGGTGACCGTATTTATAGATAATGGTACGGAACCCTTCCTGTGCGATTCCGACTCGCACTTAGCCGGTTTTTTTACGAAGACGACTGAATTAACTTGACCTTCCAACCCAGACCAGAAACTAGGCATTATTGGGACTAGTCTGGTTTCTTCACGAAGGTTTCCATCATCAGAAGGCGATTGATATTTCGTTATGTACGAAGTTCATGGAAATACAGTGGTACGACCCGATTCCCAAGTTGCATGTTAAAGATCACGATGAAGCGCGAATGTGACAAATCTAATCTTTGATGGCATGACAATACGAACCATGGCACGCGTCTTCGTGAATGACACGATCTATATCGCCGCTTTACGTTTCGCTGACTGCAGAAGGCTTGATGAAAGAACTTCTATAAAATCAATACCCATTGCCACCACACCAATACCAACATAATTACCTACCTTACTAAGAAGGTTGTGCATATAATCCATATAATCCAAGTAACGTAGAGAGCACGCCATGCTCGGCATCAAGCTTCAAGACCTTCGAGCAACACCGGCTTCCGGCACGTCGGAAGGGAGGAGCCTAAGCGATATCTTACCGTACAAATCTTTCTGCCATTTTTTGCGGGGGGAAACGTGCACACAGTCAAACATCTCACTCACTACATACAAAATCCAATCTGTAATGACGACACAAATACATAGAAAATGACAACAAGAGATCGAGGTGTGCAAGATTTGTCTTTGCAAATATTGCACACATCGATCCCTTTTTGTGTACGGACGAGTCACAACATGCACCGCCATAGATACAGTTGTACCTATGCTTTGGCAGAGGGGAAATAGTATGAATGCCGTCTCCCTTCCCTGTGTTGCTCGAAGTTCAAGACCAAGTGAGGAATGTCGAATGTGGAACCCCGCACCAAGATGTATACGTCGTTACTAAACATAAATGTAAATTTTATTAAAATTAAAAAATTAAATGGGACAGGAAAGGACTTTCAGGAGCACCTAGACCTAGCGTCCGTTGGCTTGTTGGATGAACGACATTTGCTAGACTGTGGATCACTTCTAGAATAGATCAGCTTAAGACAGGGACAAGTCGTGTACTCGATGAGAGGCCTATGCTCAGAAGTGAGCGATAAAAGTCTGATTAAAATTTGATGATGTAAAATTGTAAATCTATAACAACAAAATTCCAAGATTTAGTTTCTGAATACGGCCTCCCAATGAGCACGGGCACTCGCCCGCGACTGGCGTCAATAGTCCATGAAATGCAAGAAACTTCAGCCATATCCGAGTTTCCCGTTTCGATATTTACTAATTTGGAAAATGTGTTGTCTGGTTTTAATTAGCTCCACTAAAGGAGAGTTGTGATTGCTATGGTTTAAAAACAGCTTAGTAAAAACAAAAAAAAAGCTTTATTGCACACATTCAACATTTAATCTGGTACTAACATTATATATAATTTTTATAACGAAATAAATGATAACTTAATTTAATTTTAATAGATGGCTCCCAAGGTAATCATCAATACTTACTATTAGGCTCATAAGATCAAACATTTCTATTAAGGTGGTTCCTTAAACAAATTTATGAATATTGTAAGGTTTCGAAATAAATAGTTATTCATATCTTTGTAATTATAACCAATTCTGCAAGATGCCTGTGATTATTACGAAAATACGATCTATCCTTACGTTATATATTTTTAATTACATAGCGGTTACTGTTGCCAGGCAGAGTGATGGCAGGTGGGTCAAAATGCTAACGGAATGGTGGCCGCTTTCAGACGAAAAGAGTGCCTGGCGTCCGTTGGCTCGTTGGGTGGACGACATTCGGAAGACTGCGGGTCACTTCTGGATGAGATTGGCTCGGGACCGGGATAAGTGGCGTACTAGAAGAGAGGCCTATGCTCAGCAGTGGCCGATAAAAGGATGATGATGATGATGATAGCGGTTACTTGCAACTTTCTTTTTATATTAATGTGAACTAGTATGATAATACCTATTCATTGCATTGATAATAAAGCAAAAAAAAATATATTAAATATTTTAGGCGATGAACGATAAGTAGTTAAACACAAGCCAGTCATTTCATCAAAATAGTGATCAATATATTTTTAACTACAATAGAAGCTGAACATTTCTATCATATAAATGAAAATATCTTATAAATTTATTATTTTACACATTGACCTATTACATTACGCATATACCGACATCGATACGGCTTATCTGCCAAAAGTGACGAAACACGATCGAACACACACTGTGACACACACATATACAAAAAAAACTGTTGCCAGTATTTATTTATTTCCCTCGAACTATTATTTATTTATTTAATCTTTACACACACACTGTACAATAGGCGAACTATTTTTTATTATATTTTAATAATAATCTTATACTTGGTTAGCAATGATTTAGAAGTGTGTAGATTTCAAATTATTAACAAAAGTTTTTAGGATTCCACAGTTTTTCCTAATTTTTTTTTTTTCAAAAAAGTTTTATTTTCATGCTTACTTCGTGAATATATTTCAGATGACATACTTTTTAACTAGTTTCTGAGATATATTATATAATGTATTCCAGTACTTATTGGGTAAAGTTACACTAGGGATGCACGTAACCGTATTGTTCAAAGTCCCCACGCTGCTGCTAAAGTGCAGATAATATAGATAAAAACTTGCACGAAAGCCAAATCAAGAAGAATAATGGACTTAGTAAATAACTTTATTACAATTTACAAGCTAAATAAAGTGGCCAAACAAAAAACACAACATAAATGTTCCTTATAAAAGTTATAAAGTTCCCCAATACTATTTGAAAGCCAGTGAAAATTCACAGGAGACACATTGTGCGAAGAGATATTTAGGAGAATAACGAAGAAAATTAGAGTGCTCCCGCGGGGCGTACTGAAAATATCATGTTTCGGTGTAGGCAGGGCAATGTGTACAAACAACGATATTCTGCCGAAATGAAGTGGAATAGGTGTTTTTGGATTGTTTAATAATAACAAGTGCCCCAGTAGTTTTTTTATTCCTTTTAATAATATATTGGTGTACTTGAAGCGGTGGTGGCCATGTGGATTTGACTTCCGACTTTCAATCCGGAGATCGGACGTTCAAATCCTGGCTTGTACCAATGTTTTTCGGAACTTATGTATGGAATATCGTTTGATAATCACCACTACCTTTTAGGTGAAGGAAAATCATCGTTAGCTGCATATATTCGCGAAATAAATTGAAGGCGTACGTGTAGTCCCCAACTAGCATTGGGCCAGCGTGGGGAATATAACCCAAGCCCTCTTGCACATGTCCTGAGGCCCAGAAGTGGGACGTATATAGGCTGAATTAAGGATGACTCACGCAAAGCTGGGTACCGTTAATCCGTTAACGCGTAACTAAAATTGAATTAAATTGAAAAACGCAATTTTAGTTGAACTCACGCTAGAACGGTCTGGGCCCGGGCCGGGGCGCCCGACACTTCTTTATCTACAGGTCATCACGTGATAGTTTCTGTAGAAAACTGAAGTGTCAGCCGCACCCGCCCGGGCCCGGATCATTGTAGATTGAGTCATCCTTTATTGTTATTGCTATATTGCTGTACTTTGTATTGTTGTAGCTTGGTAATCTCCGTTGTTTTTTTTATAAATGAGGAATTTTACTTTGCACTATATCATTACGTGTTAGTTTACGGTCAAATAGCAGACAAAACAAAACAAAGCATAATTACTAATAATAAACAACAGTTAGGTATTACATAATCTTATTAACGTACCCAAAACATTCAATTAGTGTTATCAATATGTAGGTATATATAAGTGTACTAGTACTGTTTTATCTCAGTGTAGGGTTTCGTAGTTACCATTCTGTCAGAACAGGCCAAACGGAGGCTATAACCTATATAACCTTACCATATTTGCCCTTGAAAATATTCCATGGCAGTCATTTCACTCAAACAAACCTTGACTGGAACTGATTAAACAATCACCAAATCTAATTACAGGCCAATGACAACTAATCATCTACTTCCTAGTTGTATTTAGAATGTCCGGCAAATGCCTATTTTTGATTGACTCTGAGGTGAAGATAAGGGCATAAATTGCAAAATTATCTAATTAGGTAAGTGTAAGGCCTGTGCGGACGCTTGAAGCGGAGCGTTCGGCGGGGCGTGCAGCGTGGCGTCGGGCTCACAAGTGATTTGAGCAGCGTGCACTACGGCCGCTCCTATACGTTTACATTTGTTTTACTTGCACACCGTACGCCCCGCTCTGCTGCTCGTCCAACTGGAGCATCCACTCAGGCTTTACACTAAGTATGCGGTGTTGGCGAACTACGTATTTGTCTCTCTTGCCGTGGAAGCCACTTGCTGTTGGCTGTTGGTGTGCGGAGGCCAAGACGTTTAATGGGGAAGTGGGCAGACGTTTGCGGGAGTGATCATGACCCATGACCCTCGCGCCGGGTCGTTCCTGATGCAGAGATTGTCCATCGCCGTTCAACGTGGAAATGCGGTGATGTGGGCTCCTTTGCTTTGGACGGGCGCGGGGCGTATTTTGTGAATAATTCTTGTGTAGATTAGGATTAAAATTAGTCGAATTTAAACTGCCGTGAGACATACTAACAGTAAAATAATTAATTAATTTTAAGATTAAGTTCAGGTTCAGTAATCGAATTATTTGAACATGTGTAAATTGTGAATGTATTTAATTTGGCAGTTTGTGGGCGGAGTTTCAATTTTGGGAATTTGTGTGCAATATTTATGATTGTCTTACACCGTTATTTATAAACGTTTGTCAAGTCTAACAAACCGTTGATTTTTAAAATCTCTTGTCCTTATCTATTCATTTGATATTTGCACATTTGTATTTGTTAAAAAGAGACAAAATTTAACAGAGGATTCCTAAGTTTTATGAACTAGCGGCTGTGACCTAAAGACCTCGCGAAGCTAGCTTATAACTAAATAAATGTATAGCTTGTTCATTTTGGAAAGTTTCCAAAAAAAATCTACAAAAAAAAAAACATCCCACCTACTCACAAAATTCTAATTCTTTCTAGAGGTGTCTTCTAAATATTTTTATAAACATAAACGGAAAAATGTGGCCACCATTTGCCGTTTAGTCGATACAGCAACAAATAGGCAAATTAAAACTGTGTGACAAAGATCAAACGTTGGGGAATCAGTAGGACAACAATATGCATATATTATTGTTTTAATACAGAAATTAATTAGAAAACACATTCTCCAATGAAGGCGCCACTGGACGATCGGTAGACGCACGGCCCAATTCGAAGAATGATTAAGACGCGTTTAAGATCTATAAAAGATCGATAACTAAACGACATGTCAAAATTGACGTTTATTTCGATTCCTCTGTGTTCCCAATAAGATCTATCTACGGTATTTCTAACATCAAAGTGACATTTGTTGCCCGAATCGAGCTGCTTCTGTCAATTATACGACATACAAACGATATCTAAATGAGAACTTATCTAAGCCAGAACTTATCGTTATCGTATCTCATTCTTCGAATAGGGCCGGCAGTCTTAAGAATAGTGTAGCACTGTCGACTTTCTGAATTAGCAGCCGACTCAAAGTAACGGATGGTGCATATTTATGTTTTGAACTATCAGCACTTATTGATTTATATTTTTATAATTTAAAAAACATCACAGACTTTTTTTATTGACGTCCTGTTACGTAATCTATGGCAGAGGGTATGTCGGAAGCCGGCCGGCTGACGCAAGGACGTCGTCATAGCAACAGACGCCAATCGATACAACTCGTTTTGAGCATCCGTTTGCAAGTGCCCATTGTACTGCTACTGTCGGGGCATAGAGAAATAAGTAAGCATAGAGTACTCACCACATACATCGGTTTTCTTACCAAAACGCTTATTATTTTCATAGTCGACATCTAGCGTCAAGTAGCGGATTTATCAATACTGCTACTTGACAATAGATGTCTATTACCGATATTGACAGTTATAAAATATTTAGTATGTCTTACTTTTTCATAATTCATAATATATAACTGACAAAAATCATACACAGAAATTGTAAGTAAATAATTAAGGTAAAATAAAAATAGATTAAATAGGTTCACCACCCCACCGTAACACTTACAACCGTAGTCAATATTTGAAAACTGTATTCAATGCAATAAATTCAAATAAAAAAATGGTTATTTCGGCAGTTCCAATCCGATTTTTTTATTCATTTATATGTATTTTTACAACCGTGTAACACAAAAACTGTTAATAACTTTTAATAAACATTTTATTCTTAGAATATTACTGTTCTATTCCACTCACTTACCTCTTTTCGGTATACAAATATACCTTAGTCTAGACAAAGCTTAAGAGAATGTAGTTTACTAGGTTAGTTAATCGCAGAGATAAACACATAAGCCATTTATAAATAGCCTACAACGATGAATCATACTTCATCTAATTACTTCCTATCTTATCTTACAACACAAGTATATTGACATTTCAAAATGTTGTAACCTTCTTCTTCGTTAGCGTATGTGCACACACACGCGAATCCAATTCTCTCCTTTGTGTCCGTTGTTTGTTTGGTATTATTCACTGCCCTCAAATTTGAACCCTGAAATGTCTATACTTGGAAACATACTAATTCTTCCTTGTCGTATACTCGTGGCTGAGGGACGTGACGACTGTGGACACTTGTCACCAGTGCTTTCCAAGCCGCTCTATCTAGGGCCCGGTGCACGCTAGCCTGAAATGCGGCTTTTGTCTTTGACGTGATTCTGTCCGCCCAACACATGACTATCCATCCCTATGCACAAGAAACATACTGTACGTACCTAAAATTTGTATGTTTCTAAACATACAAATTTCAGGGTTCATATTGTCATATCGCATTGCATACATTACGTATGTGGACTCAGTTTGTCCCTGCCTTTATCCTATCGCCGGCCGCCACATGCCGAATGACGTCAGACAGTGGACTCGCGTAGTATAACCTCGGTTATATTCACGTCAGCGGCATTGGCATCGCACTCCGTATACTATTGAGGTTATAAACGCACGCTCTATTCCTAAAATATAATATTATCAATTAATAATACCGTGTTCTTAAATAATTATTACAAAATAGTGTTAATAATGGCCCCAGTGAATCTTACTGAAGTGAATTCGGATGGTTTTAAGCAGTTTTTGGACTCGTTTGATCATGTGTTCTCGGATTGCGATGGTGAGTTGATATTTATTTTTCAAACCATTTTAGACTGTGTTCTAATAGTGTGAGGGTTCATATTTAAACTATATTGATAACGTATAGTTTGTTATTGATAAGACTGTCAATGGAATAGTTCTAGCTATGAAACCACTGAAAATAGAAGTGAATCATTGCAAACGTATGTTTGTAAAACACCAGTAATAGTTATGTGAATTTACATAATATGAATCATTAATTAACAAGATATCTATACTTTGACGTACCCATACACATGTGAAACGTTGTGTAATACCGATAGCTAGGTACATTGCTAATGTTTTCTGATATTATTTTTGTGGTTAGTCATCAATGTTTAACTATTTTTTTACCTTTAAAAGCTGTTTTTATTCATGATAAAATAAAAGTATCAGTTAGGTACGGTAGACTGATCTGTTTAAGCTGAGACTGGCCATTATATTTAGTACGTTTATTTTCGAGTATAATTTTATTAGTGTGTGAAACACCTCATTCGATTTTCGTATGTTTCTTTTATCTTAATGAATGTTTCAGGATTTTGACTCTTGGAAATCCTATACATCTCTAAGGATAGTTTGATAAACTATAAAAAAATTGTTATTTATTCAGGTATATAATATAAAAATTAGAGACTTTATACATCTCTAAGTAATAATAATACTTTAGTTTGAATTGATATTTTTAATCAGTTGTATTTTATATTATGTTGATGTTTTTTTTGCTTGTATGTAAATCCCATGTTGACGTGTAAAAGTGCCCTTGTGGCCTGTTTGCCAAATAAATGTTTAACTTGAAGTACGATAGCTTTAATAGCTAGGGCACACTTTTTGGTATTGTTTGCTGTTGTGCGAAATGTATAATTGTTGTGTTGTGTAGGATATAAGTAACTAAAATATTAATCTATTCAATTATTATTTTATAATTGTTTTGAAAACAAACAGCCTTTTACAAATTTGTCTTAAATAAATGAACTAAAAATAGGCCTAAAGCTTCCTTCCTAGGAAAACTATTTGTTTTACTAAAGCAAAAACAAAAAATGGTATGTACCTATATTTCAAAGGCCGTGGCTGTACTCGATATATGATTGAACGAAATCGGCGGAAACGTTTATACATAAACGGCTAACTATTACACACAAATAATCCACATATTTTTAAATTAAAATAAAGTTTACTTATTACCTCCCTTTACCAGGTTCAGCTACAGTTATACTGCCATCTCATTTACTCCGATACGAATAGACAGTGTGCGTGATTAAAATATTGACAGCTTCTTAAGAATAATTTTGCACAAAGATGATAATAATGGAAACGCAGATTGTACTTTTTATGTATAATTTTTACATGTTTTAATCATGGACAAATGCTATAAAAAATCACATGGAAACTATACTTTATTTACAAGGGCCGACTTTAACCAAAGCATTAAAACGTTCAAGTTGTCTCTATAGAAAATCACGAAAACATGTGTGATTTTCGCGCGGCGTGTCATATGTTTTGTTTCTTTCTTATTACCAGAGGCCGGAATTCTCGTGGCAGTTCGAATTGTCATTAGGGATTCTCATTTTTCGACTTTCGATATACCTAAAATCGATACAATTTGAATACAACATATTGAAAAAACTTTTTAACAAAAAATATAACCGACTTCAGAAATTACCAACCCCTATAACATCCCTATAACATTTGAAGAGTTCCCTCGATTTCTCCAAGATCCCATCATCAGCCCCCGACTTGGTGCCAACGGGACCATCTCAGGGTTATACACCTTCGATTAAAAAAAAAATTAAAATCGGTTCACGATTCTCGGAGATATCGAGTAACATATCCTGCTTTTTTGAAGTCGGTTAAAAAAGATTAAAAGTAGCGGTAAATAACAAGTGATCTTATCGCTAATGAGCGATCTCTTCCAGATATATCTTAAGTAGTTGAAAAAGTGAAATATTGATTTGCAATAAAACAAGTAAAATGTAATAATTAATTTCACATTTAATTACTTCAGTTCTACCAATGTAGAACAATGTTTATCGATACAATTATCGATATAATTGTCTGGAAGAGATAGCTTTTTAGCGATAAGACCGCCTGTTGTAGATCGCTTTTTAGCGATAAGACCGCCTGTTGTTTACCTCTTCTTTATGTGTTGTATTATTTGTACTGTTTCTGTATTGAGGTGTGCAATAAAGTGTATTTGTATTGTATTGTATTGTATATATGTGTATCGGAAGTCGATAAATGAGAATACCCTATGACAGTTCAATAATACTACAATAATTCCGGTCTCTGCTAATGACCTGCCATACAGGCTAATTCGAGTTTTAGTTATTCGATTTTATTCCGATATGATACTGACCTGTCAGTTGCAGAAGTGGCATTTCTTCAAAAACATCAGTCTAGACACTGACAGATCAGTATCATATCGGAATGAGATCTAATAATAACATAAACTTGAATTGGCCTGGTAGTCAAGCGAGCGGTCGACGACTAAGGATGTGTATGAGTAATATATCTCCATCTCTTTCATTTCTCTTTATCTAATCATACTCTTTTGCCACGAGTAAATAGTTCCTTCCCGAAACTACATAACAAAACATAAAATATTATAAACTATATCGTTTGCGTAATAAGATTTATTTTGCTTTACAGGTGTGTTATGGTTAACGCCAAAAATATTACCTGGAGTTGGCGACTTTTTCCGATTAATGAAAGAAAATGGAAAAACAGTACATTTCGTTTCAAATAATAGTATGCGGTCAAAAGAAAACTATACAACATTGTTCGATAAAGCTGGTATCTCAGGGGGATTCGTAAGTACGATTTTAATTTTTTATTACAAGTTTTGAAAAAAAAAAGACAGTTCAGCCAAAAAGCTTTGTGTCCAGTATCGGCCCGATTCAAAGAATGAGATACGATAATGAATGATAAGTTCTGGTTTAGATAACTTCACATTTGGGTAGTTCCACGAGACTGTAACGTCAGTTACCAATTCTTTTGTGTGTTCTTACATTAATTAAGCAAATTTAAGTATCCAGATATCTACCTGTAGGGCTACGCCAGACATACAGACACTTAAATTTGCTTAATTGGGAGTATCATCTTTTTAGCGTCACTCGTTGCCATGGTTACGATTAGTTCTCCAGGGGACAAAAGTTCATTGAAATACTGATTTTATGGTACTTAAATGTATTAAACTTGCGTTTTTGTGGTCGTTATAACCAATGTCCATAATGGGCCCCCTACTAATCATGTTAATAGAACGGCATACAACGTCTCTTCAAACAAACTGTGCCACTGTTGTCCCTTGGACAACGGGACAGGATAACAAAACCAAAAAAGTTGATTCTCCCAATTAATACTTAGTAAGAACACACGAAGAAATTGGTAACTGACGTTACAGTCTCGTGGAATTACCCATTTAGATATCGTTTGTATGTCGTATAATTGACACAAGCAACTCGATTCGGGAAACCAATGTCACTTTGACGTTACAAATATCGTAGATAGATCTTATTGGGATCACAGCGGAATCGAAATAAACGTCAATTTTGACATGTCGTTTAGTTATCGATCTTTTAAAGATCTTTCCAAGATCTTTAACGTGTCTTAATCATTCTTCGAATTAGGCCGACAATTCAGCCAAAAATCTTTATGTCCAGTATATCATATTGAACACGATACGAGTCTATGGTATAATAAATATAAATATAGGTAACTTTTTGGATAACAATACGGTTGCTAAAATTTTAATTAGCATCTTGATGATTTTCTTTAAGGACTTCAGCAGTTTGAGACCAGATTGTTGAGCTTAGAATTAATTTCAAAGTGGATATATACTGACTTGGGTGTCTTTCTTTCTTACGGTAGATGTCGCTAGGGTCCCCTAGACCCATATGGTGGAAAAATTTGTTGCCTATGGATGAGGTCTTGGTGGCTCAAATGGCAGAGCGCCGGAGTCGCGTCTCACCCAAGACAGTATTTGTATTGTATTGTATACGGGCGATTTTCCGCAACTCGACGACTGGCACCTATTTTGCGTGACATGTTGGGGGTGGGCTAGTCCTGCCAGCCCAGCTGGTCGAGGAATCCTATCAAACCTTTTATGTTGAGTAGGACCTCGGGGAGGTCTCTCGGGGATCCAAGATGTTTAGCCCTGTATGGAGTCACTCTGCTGCATTCCAGCACCACGTGAGAGGCTGTTTCTTCTGTCTCCATGCAACCTCGGCATAGGGGACTGTATGTGACACCTGTTGTGAAAAGATGTTTGTTAAATGGTCCATGACCTGTTATGACACGGATTACCATACTCAGTCCCAAGACAGTATTATTCCACTTTTAAATTTATTCTAAGCTTAATAGCATCGTTTGCAGACGTTTCTCCTTGTTCAAAATTTATTCAGATTTTTGAGTTTTGCTCGAAAGAAAAAAAAAACTAATACAGGTCTAGAACGCACTTTAAAATATGTGCACAAAAGCTAAAAATATGGAAATTGCTTCTAAAAATGTACAATTTTATTATTAAGGAAACTCGGTGATTACTACTTATATTCGCATTTCTTTTATTGATTTTATTTTCTTTTCCTTTCGTAAGAATTCGATATGTTTTCTGAAAGAGCTACGTATTTGTATGATTTGATGTACATACATATATTTTAAAACAAATTTCCATAATGAAAAGTATCTCCTGTATCTAATGACACGATTTCTGTAGTAATCTAAATAGTATTTTTTCTTATTTAATGCATGTTAATTATACGATGTGTTGTTTTGAAAAGATGTGTCCCGCCGAGTTTCTTGCCTGTCCCATATTGGGATACCCTCCTCCAAATGAGAAGGATTTAAATCTTCTCATGTCAGAAGTGTAGGGTTAGAGCTGTAGCTTTATTCGATGTTCATAAGCGCCTTGTAATATGCCTACTTTAATAATAAACTATCTTTAACTTTACTTTTTTTTTAATTTACAACAAATTAAAATTCTAAAACATGATACCAGTGAGAGTGAGAGAAGAGCACGAACCTACGGCGCCTTAAGTATTTTATTTATGCCAGAAGGGTGGCCAACCCTCCATCACTGCAACGCACTATGCATTATAGCCAACATGCAATAAACCTAATCTACAATATATATGGTACATTTATACAAATAAACTAACTTACCTATTAAATAAAACTAAATTAAACTTAAAAACGAATACTAAATCAAATTAAAATACGCCTAAAAAGTTTGTCGCCTTTGGCATAGTGCCGAGGATGCTAATACGTTGTGCGAGGAAGCTGCCAGCTCTTCGGTCACCTGTGAAGTTGACTAGCCTTTTCGATAACTCAAACAACATATGTGTTATAAATAAATAAATAGGGACATTCTTACACAAATTGTCTAAGTTCAACGCTAAGTCAAGAAGGTTTGTGTTGTGGGTACTCAGACAACGATACTCAGACAACCTACTAGGCCAGACCGGTCGTCACGTATTGTTATTTTAATTTTATCATGATTCTTATTTATAACAGCCATATTTTTTTCAGGAAAAGCTGATCACTCCCTCAGTAGCAATGGTCGAATATCTTAAGTCAGTTAATTTCGACAAGCACGTGTTTTGTTTAACATGTTCAGAAACGAAAAAAATGTTTGAAGCGAACGGATTCAAAACGAAACATGGAGTAAGTATTGTAATCTTGTTTGTAACATAATACCGAAGGCCAATTCGAACTTACATTTTTATGTCAAATGATGTCATCTTGTTAACATTCGCGCGCGTCTCGCTCCCGCAAATGCATGTACGGTCACGTCTGAAAATATAGATGCGGACGATACAGAGCCAAAAATATGTATACACCTTATATATTATATGGGCAATAGGTCGTGTATACATATTTTTGGGACTATGTTCATATCGATATTTTCAGATGTAGGAAGTCCGAACATGTCGAATGATAACAGTTACATAATTTTGATATCAAAACTACCGGGGACCGGAGACGTGGCAGTTACCTCGCTCAACGCATTCAGTCAGTTCAGCGGGGTAACGCAGCCATCTTCGGGATCCTGCCGCAGGAACCTGTTTCATTCTTGTATCTAGTAATTTTATATGTTAATTTTTGTATTGTTTATTAACCTGTTTTTGCAATTTAATTCAATATATTAAATAATAATATTGTATTTATTTCGTTTGACGTCCTACACAAATAGATAAATTCAACTGTAATATTAATTTTATTGATGTAGTTAAGGTTTTCGTTCTGCTACTCGTACCCAAAGAGTGTCTGTGAAATATCCCTTTGTTAAAAATAAAGCAACCTATTAGTTTTTTGAATATTTTTTGCTTTGTGCATAATATTTAATATCGTTACGCTTACTAAATACAAAATTTTAAATTAGAATTTCTTCGTCATTGTATATATTTAGTTATAATCATATATATCAAAATTTTAATTTTTTTAAATTAGAATAGCTTCGTCATTGTACATATTTAGTTATAGAACTAAAGTAGTTAGTTTGGGGAGTAAAATCGATATTTTCCCAATATACAAATGTCACCTTAGTGACATCACAGTTCTGTTATCTCATATCTAGGTATATTCAATTTAGTTTGTGGAGTAATTCTTATGTAATATACAAAAAATACACATTAGCAGTTTTCGTCTCTAAAACCTAATAGAGTTGCCTGGGGTATCGTCAAAATTCAAAATTCAAATTCAAAATTCAAATATTTATTCTGCAAGTAGGCCTCAAGGGCTCTTTTACAAGTCAATACAACATTTATAGTAACATCATATAGTGACATGAAAAATACATAACAACATTTATAAATACAACAGCCAATACCTGGGTAAACATTACATTATAATAATCTTAAAATAAATAATTACTACAATACAATAGAGATGTATAGTCTCTATGGTTAAAAACACATTAAATCTGGAGATGTCCCAAGGGCACTTGCTTCATTTCCCCGTTGGATTGCCAGACTTAGCCGCTGAACGGAATATTTTACCGCACGAAGGTCGCCGGGCACCCAGACAAGTTTATGAGAAATTTCTTCCACAACTTATTTGGTGTCTTAGTGTTAGGTACTTTTCCTTTACGTTACATGATGATTTGCATTGAACGGGCTACATAGCTTTGCAACTCGACCACATTTCTTATACCTTTTTATTTACAACAATGGAACTCAATCGTGTATAATAAGTTTTAAAATTACCTCCGACATTTTGCGGACGGCATTCTCCCTGTGGTCTCGGTGAAAGCTGGCTAAAGTTGATATCAACATCAGCTGCGCCAGTTTTTCGAACTACCCAGACTTGGTCTTGTTTATCAACCTGAACATTTTGAACACTATGCAATAAAGTCCCGTTTCCGTAAATAAAAATCGTAAATTGAAATTGAAAATATTTATTTCAGATTTACAACCATCCATATTTGTTAGTGTCAGTAGTTAGTAAAAGTTTTAATCAGTGACATATATTATTTATTATATTCCTCCTATGTTGCGTGATACTTGACCTATTAAACAGTACCCTTATCTAAGAGCCGTCAATCAAAACTCACCATACCTTTACCAGCCAGATGTCGTCCACGATAACTTTGCGGACTTCGCCGAGTACCTTATCGATGACGCCGACATCGGGGCAGTGGCGTTTGACAGCGACTACAAAGTGAACCTGCCCAAGATGTACAAAGCCACGACGTATCTGAGGAGGCCTGAAGTCCTCTTTATGAACGGACCGACGGATAAATATGTGCCGTTCAATGGACAAATGGCAGCAGGTAATCTATTGACAGGATAATTCGTGTATAAAACTTGTATTCTCAAAGTGTACCTGGACCAAATAATAGGAATTTTTTGACCAAAATTCATATACTACTTAATATTACATACATATAATCACGCTTATTTCTCGAAAGGGTAGGCAGAGACCACGGATTTCCACTTAATATTGATTAATGTAAAAGATGGTAACGCAGTGGTAAATGCCTTCTGGTAAACTTTGTTGCACCCAAGTGTTTGGTACCACGCTATCACCACCACAGCCAAAAATAAACTACCGATATGTATATTATGTATTATAACAGTAATGTAGTATTATAAAACTTAATTTCATCTATCGGTAAGATTACCAGCTAAAGATTGTTAAAGACATAGTCTTTCTGCTAAAGATGGGATAAATAAATCAAAAGATCCTATTTTTCATTTGATTTGACCCCATTTCTATGAACGTTCTAGATGATGTCCTATTCGAAATGAGCTGTCAATTTCAAACAGTGTGATCAAATGCCGCAATAGCGGTCGAAATATGCTGTTAATGAACGCATCATAGAGAGTATAGAATATGTGTGTGTGGCTGTACATAATTATGCATTCAAAAACTCGTATGATTGTTGTATGTGCAGGTGAGATTGTGATCAAACGCCTGCCTATCCTACATTTAAAAAAAGAACTCGATAATTCAGCCCCTTTTATAAACCCATACTCGTATTTTAACGTTTTTCATTATGAAGCAGTCTATATAACCTACTATTATCTTACAGGTGTAGCGTTCGCCGCCGAATTGGTATCGGAATTAGTAAAAAGGAAACCCATCGGATTGGGAAAGCCGTCCCAGGACTTTGGAGTGCTTGCGATGAGACGGGCGTTTGTGACTGATCCTAGTAGAGTGTTGTTTATCGGAGATATGTAAGTATATTTACCATTAAGGTACCGTTCTGTTTCAGACTGAATCAGCGTTACTGCTGCAGCATTGCGATGCGATGTTGCTATCGAAATCATTGCTTCCTTCAAAATTCCAGGCGGGGACATCGATTTTGTCCTTTGCAAAATTGCGTAATGTTGCACTGCAATACTACAATTTTCAAATGCAACCATAACCCGGTGGTTATTATATAGTTATCATAATAAAGTTCTAATGTAAAGGGTTTTAATGATAATACGAGTAAAAACATAATTGATATTAAAGGGAAAAATGGGAAATTCATCACCTCCGGTAAAACTTGAATTTGCGACCTTTTGGAACACCGGTGCAATCGTTAATACCGATTGAGCTACGGAGGCTTACCAGAAGCGTGTGAATCTTTCCATTCCTTTCTTTATGTTTATACGCCTTAACGGCATACTTGGCAGTGTCGCGGCTTGAAAGACCCCTGATCTGACTGATCCCACTCACACCTCAAACTGTTACTGGCCCCAGGTGTGGCCAGTTTAAGTCATGTCACGAATGATCTTGTTATCTACCAGCACGTGTACGACATGGCCTTTTGTCATGACTAGATGGCTTTGATCGCCTTCCTTTCGCCGCCGCAAAGTCGCGTCCAGTTTTATGCCATGTCGTACAGTTGCGTTCGTGACCCACAAATGGTCTCGTAGGAAGACCAGCGCTGACTTTTGGGTTTAATATACTAAGGAGTTAATGTTTAAATTTCCTTGTTGTGTTATACTTTTGTATGTTATAGTTTATCAGGAATAAATGCGAGGCATGTATAAAAAAAATCAAGGAAATGTGTAGCCCGCAGACGTTTCTGCTTGAAATAAATTGTTAAATGAAGACATAATTTACAGGATCGAGCAAGATGTGGGCCTGGGTAAGAACACTGGCTTCAAAACATTGCTGGTTCTAACTCACCACACTGAAAAAGAAATGATGGCGGAACCTGTCGCCCGCCAACCAGACTTCTTTGCCCCGTCTTTAGGAAGTATAGTACCTAAATTTAAGTGAAAGACTAAGAGTGGAACTTTTTGGGTTCGAATGTGGAAGCCGATTCTGATGTGACATTTCTTTTTGTTTTTATTTTTTACACGAAAACCTTAAGAGGGAAGAATAGCTTTGCGATCCTAACGAAATAACGGTACTTTATCTATGAAATTCCATTTCAGGAAAAAACCTTTTCCTCTAATTAAATCTTAACAAATCACTTTGATTTTGATCGCTTCAACATAATATATGTTCTAGGTTTCGCTTTTTTGAAACAAATAACTTTTTTTGTTTTGAAATTTTTTGAAAAAAAAAGGAATCCTATAAACCTAGTTTTTCATTGTGTCAAGAACATACTAAAAATAATGAGGAATGGAAAATATTTAGAAGAGGAAAAACATTATCTATTTTTGTATTGACAATTACGTGCTATACTTTCCTCTTAACATACAATGTTTTCCTTACAACTTACAACACGTTTTATATTATATCCTTACAACTTGGCTAAACTGCGTAACAGTTTGTAGGCCAAAGAAAAAACACGTTTTATATTATATCCTTACAACTTGGCTAAACTGCGTAACAGTTTGTAGGCCAAAGAAAAAACACGTTTTATATTATATCCTTACAACTTAGCTAAACTGCGTAAGTAACAGTTTGTAGGCCAAAAAACACGTTTTATATTATATCCTTACAACTTGCCTAAACTGCGTAACAGTTTGTAGGCCAAAGAAAAAACACGTTTTATATTATATCCTTACAACTTGGCTAAACTGCGTAACAGTTTGTAGGCCAAAGAAAAAACACGTTTTATATTATATCCTTACAACTTAGCTAAACTGCGTAAGTAACAGTTTGTAGGCCAAAAAACACGTTTTATATTATATCCTTACAACTTGCCTAAACTGCGTAACAGTTTGTAGGCCAAAAAAACACGTTTTATTTTATATTTAATACATATGTTAACGCCACAAATCATGGGATATTTAAGAGAAATTTTGGATTATTTTTGTTATTTCACTGACATCTGTAAAATGTCTACCACTTTATGCTTTAAAAGTTGAATGTCCAATTCGTCATATATGTTTTCTATGTATTTAATGAAAGCTACTGCAATTGGTTTCAATATTTTTAAACAAAACTATGGTTTTATCCTCCAGTCATGGGATGTATGGCGCCATTCATTTTCAAACTAACAAATATCAATGAAAAATTATACTTAAGCAGTTCTATGGCTCTTGTTTGTTATAAAATGTTGGCAGCGATTAAAAACTGATGGTAATTACTTGTTTTACAGGATTTGTCTATACCATCCCATTACTGGTGCCTGTTCCATTATAGGGGTGTTTACTATAACATGTTAATTAAACTTAATTTTGTTTGTTACAATAAATTATTCTTAAAGAAAATAACAAAGTTTTCGAAGCAATAAAACAAAACGGCTTATTAAATTAATTAATATTATTAAGTTTTGCATTTATTTATTACAGAGAGGTTTGATTTGGTATCTTGACGATCGTCTTGGTGATAGGTGTGCATCTTACACACGACTTTTATTGCATTTTGAATGTACCAATCAGTGGGAGTACCAATGTACCAATCAAGAATATAAATATGGTACGCGAGCTGCAAAAGTACATACTCACTTTGAATGGAACTTCATGAATGGAAGCGGGTATGGACTTTTGCAGCTGGATGTATAGTCAGCAATATTATTAGCCTTTGTATACAAACTTCTATGCACGGGGGATACCTTTTCCCTGCAGCTGACTGTACAAATGTTCGTACATGTATTTACTTCATTTTGAAATGATGAAGGTGCGCTCTTATATACTCGTTCAGCCAGTGCATTTTTTTAGTTAAGTTTAATTATGAACCAAAACTCACTAAAAAGTAATAATACATTAAAATTTGTTATTGTAAACCTCATATCTTCGTACCGAATGAGTAGTAGATACGAGGTTTTGAGGAATAGGTATTCTTGTTAGTGATTTTTTGGTTGAAAATTGACATAAAATATATAGTAAAATAATTTTTCAATGTTTTTAGGATTAATGTTTTAAATTTTTATTTTATCATCGCGTATGATGTTTTAATTTATATCATCCTGGTAAGGGCATTTATTCGTGTGATGAGCATGGATATTTGTTTATGAGTCATGGGTGTTTTCCATGTATTTAAGTATTTATAAATATTTATATCATATTTATATCATTGTCTAAGTACCCTCAACACAAGCCTTATTGAGCTTACTGTGGGACTTAGTCAATTTGTGTAATAATGTCCTATAATATTTAATATTTATTTATATTTCATTTATATCATTTAAAATGATAACAGGATATTTGTTAAAAGGGGG
The DNA here is from genome assembly GCF_033807575.1 of Cydia pomonella. Taxonomy (NCBI): domain Eukaryota; kingdom Metazoa; phylum Arthropoda; class Insecta; order Lepidoptera; family Tortricidae; genus Cydia; species Cydia pomonella. The sequence continues at coordinate 4,101,287 of NC_084713.1, read as the reverse complement.
CAAGCCAGGAAAATTATAAAGAGCAAAGAATATGACGCGCCGCGCCGCGCGTAAATTGCGACAGAATATAAGGCAATCGCACGGGTGTTAATGTTTTATCTGAATTACGAGTATTCTGATACTCGTAGTATATTTCTGTTTAAAATTTTACTAGTCAAATCAAGGCGAAATCGGTATCGTGTTCTGATTAGGGAAAAATAGGAGGCAACATTTATGATACGATATACGATAATTTTTTTTTTCAATGAGTTAAGTCGTCCAAGTCGGTCAACCTTCCCTACGTAGACCAAAAAAAAATTGCGCCAATTTTTATCCTTCTACGGTTTTCACCTGTGTTATTAGCTATCTTATACTAAAATTATACTGCTATGGTGTGCAGCAGAGGCAGCATGGTTACATTTTTACCGCTTGTCACTATGCCCGTCACTTTCGCACTTACATACTTGTTAGAACGTGACAGGCATGATGACAAATGATAAAGAGCCGACTATCATAGCCCTACTGGGTAACGATATAAAACAAATGAAGATTAGATGTGTTTTCGCGATTTTCTTTCTATCGTTTAAGGTTTTGCTTCGAATCAGCTCTAGCAAATAAAGCCTAGTTTCAGAATATTTTTTTCATTTGTTTGCTTTCGGTTAAAACATGTAAAAATTCCAAATAAAAACTACAAATTTGCAGTAGCCCCTTTTAACAAAAAATGCGTTGTTTGAACGTGCGGCGGCAGCTTTGTTGCATTTTTATTGCCTGTCACTATACCTGTCACTTTCGCATTTACTTACTTGTTGAAACGTGACAGACATGGTGACAGGCGATAAATGCGACCATGCTACCGCCGCTAGGATAGACTAATATACTTCTGTGTCCCTTACGAGATTATTAAGAGGTTTTATATTTTAGTTAGCTAATCTAATATTTTTATAATACATGAAAAGGAAAACATGTCTTCATATATTACGTACCGTACTTAAATGCAATGTTTTACAGTACTTAATTATGTATTTTTGTGATATAATGAATGTGTTATTAACTACAAAGTATGTATGTTAGTCGTGTCTTTCAGAGTTTATCCTTATAATTAGTGCAGAAGTTTGTTTTTAGTATAAGCTTCTCTATTTATTTTAGATGACATTAAAGAGTAAATATTTCCATGATGAATATTGTATTTTCATTACTTTTTTCCGGTTAGTACCATAAATGTTGGTGTTGTTAAATAATCTATAGATTAAATGATGAATAATTTCTCACGAGACCGGTGAAAAATACTTTTTGACATCACCTATTAGGAAAAGCGCTTTTTCTACCCCGCTAGGAGGAATCAAAGTAGCACTTTTCTGTTCTTGGTCACGATATTTTTCATTTTTGTCTACAAATTTTAGGTTAAACAATACTTTGGAACATTCATGAACAAAATTCCACCATGGGCGTTTACACTTGAATCCCTTACTTCGTTCAGGATTCAATCAAGTTCCATCAATGAAATTGGATTGGGTTGGAGCTGGGAGCAAAGTAAATACATATGTCATTTTGCTCTTTTTTTTATACTCCGTCGGTGGCAAACAAGCATACGGCCCGCCTGATGGTAAGCAGCCTCCGTAGCTTATGTACGCCTGCAACTCCAGAGGAGTTACATACACGTTGCCGCCCCTAAACCCGCCCCCCCTCGTTGAGCTCTTTTGTGACACAATCTATTCTTACTGGCTATTTTCCATTTTTCTGTAAAATAAAAATCATACAAAATTGAATAATCACACGCAAACACATTTTTCTAATGCAAATAAATTCGTGTAGGGTTTAAATTAATTCTAGTCATAAATTTAAATAATTTACGTACACTAAAGCTACCAAATTGAGGCTAAAACACATTAATTTCACCGCATTCATTGCGAGTTCAATAAACAAACATTTGCATACGTTAATATGATTATTCTAAACGTACTAGAGGAGTATTTAGAACTATCAAATACTGTTCCAATATGATTTTACTATTACATATTAATTGTTCTTTATTTATCATTCTTCTCAGGTCAGGGTTTTTAAAATATGCATGTAAAAGTAAAATATAAAAACATTTACAAAACAGTACAATATATGAACACATAATAAAAACCTAACTTAGGGTGCCGGCAGCAGTGGGGCAGGGCCCAAGCTGCCGATGGTGAGGGCTACAGAGTGAGGAACCGATGGACTAACTATGTAACTATACGCACTTTAAAATAAATTATTAACAGTTTGTTTAGTGCCGATACCTATATATATGTTTTTTTTATATCGTTAATCTGTTCGTGATCTGGGTTCTAGCAGAATTATCAGTGCTTCACCCGAAAGAGTGGAGCGTATTACTGAGCCAGAACCCTTTTGTTTTGCTGCAACGCACACAGCACACATTACCTTTTATTGATGTTTTTTGTTCTTTATTTAATTTTTATTTTGGTGTTGCTATTGTTTGTATTATTTTTTTGTTTAGTTGTGTGTATTGTGGCAAGCGAATAAATGTTTTTCTATCTATCTACCTATTCTATAATAATATAGCTATTGCCAAAATGTTTATTATTATGTATAAAACATACTACTTGTATTTAATATTTAAATGTATGAAATAAACAAATATTTGTTAATAAACCAATCAATATAAATGACGACGAATGTCTAAAATATTATTATTACATTATAAGAACATTCATTTAAATAATTTTTAACAAGCAGCTTAGAATAAATTTAAAAGTGAAAAAATACTGCCTTGGGTGAGACTTGAACTCACTTTCACAGGTTCTGGATCGATACTCCAGCGCTCTGCCATCAGGCATATGGCAGAGCGCTAGAGTATCGATTCTTATCATTCATTCATTCAGTTTCACTTTTTTAAGCAGCGTATACATTAAGGCCGTTTCAGACAATTCCTATTTAAGATCGGATGGTCTATGGTTTTAGCAATTTTTTTTTTTCGATTAAAATGTAAATAGCTCTAATTCCAATCCCTAATTCTCTTAAACGTCAAAATCTGTTAGTCCTGGGTTCTAATTCCGATAAGGCCATAAATTGTGTGATGAACACAGATATATGCTCGTAAGTCATAAATAAATAAATAAATATAAATATTATAGGACATTATTACACAAATTTTATTGACTAAGTCCCACAGTAAGCTCAATAAGGCTTGTGTTGAGGGTACTTAGACAACGATATATATAATATATAAATATTTATAAATACTTAAATACATAGAAAACACCCATGACTCAGGAACAAATATCCATGCTCATCACACGAATAAATGCCCTTACCAGGATTTGAACCCGGGACCATCAGCTTCGTAGGCAGGGTCACTACGCACTAGGCCAAACAGGTCGTCCTTAAACTTAAGTCATGGGTTCTATGAATTTAAAAATGTATATATTATATACAGAATACCCACAACACAAGCCTTCTTGACCTTACTATGTATGGGCTATTGATCGTAGTCAATTTGTGTAAGAATGTCTACAATATTTCTTTATTTATTTTATAATTGATTATTCCCCTGGCGGAATACTTGAGACAATGAGTTCAAGCTATCGAAATAAAGATAGACGCAATTGATGTTCTTGATCGTTGAATTTAGGTACTAGCGGCCCGACTTGCTAAATGTTTCTTCAAACAAAAACGTCACCTTTGATAGTGACATATCCAATCCATATCGTATCTTTAGGAATTTTTTGACGTACCTATCTTAAAGTTCGAATCGGGCCGTTATAGATATGTTGCAAAGGATTTAGAACTCTGGTACTAAAAGCATTATTTACCAAACACGCAATGATGTTTTAAGTGTGGTTTCATATTGTATGTGTCTGAATACGCCCCCAGAGAGACCAAATAATTACGGCTAGATTGAATGAAAATGTGAATGAATTTATTTTTGAATGAGTCATCTAGATGATTTCTTGGCTGTCAAACTTGCAATGAGTGAATGTACAGTGAGCTGCGAAATTGCACGGAGAAATTATGCATGAATTCATTGATAAAGTCGCCATGCACTTTTACGGCTTTATTTAAAAGGGTCTGACCACCAAAATTAGTTTTCTAGTCCTTTTGACTTAACAATTGGCATTTAAAAGAATAGGAAAAATCTTGATCTCACGTACATATGCAACATGTACGAGTATGGCTGGAGTTGCGCGCGAGAACGCAACTCATGCTAGCAGGTTTGGCCGTCTAACATGAGTTGCGTTCTCGCGCGAGAGTCCATAGTTACATGCTAGACGGTCAGATGTCAACATAATCGCTATTTTGAAACTGAGCCACACCTTGTACAGTCAGCATCAATGGTAGCGGATGAAACAACGCGCCAAAAGTATCTGATATTCTGGATAACTTTTTCAAATATAGATTAATCTATAAAATTTATCATTCAAAAGTATATCTTTTACCGTCTTAATTGTTCTACATATAGAACCATCACATTTTGTTAAGCTGTTACAGAATATACTTTTGAAACCTTGTTTGATCCGCTACTATTGATGCTGACTGTACTCAACAAAGTGAGTTAAATTAGAAAGACTAAAGCCTGACCAGTAATATATTATCGCCCGCCATATTACGGAATTTCAATGGAACCAAATTTCTCATACTAAACTGAACTGTCACCCTATACATGAGAATAACAGCACCCTCTTGACAATGATCATATATTTCTGGTCGGGCTTTATTTTAAAATATTAACAAATTTAGTAGCTGAAGTGTACAATATAATTAATTTGACGGATGAATGCCGAACGTGGGAAATAGCATAATTAAATTTTAGCATTTTATGGTTGAAATCTTACAAAACGAAAAAATCTATGATATAATAAAAAGCGCACCCGCTTTTTTGGCTTATCATCCTACATTCATCCAACACCCTGTCTGGCTCGATTTTAAAAATATTATTAATTATTAATTACTTAGGGTCAGTTTCACAATGTCCAAGTCTTGTATAAGCTAATTGCCATTTAATTGACGAATAAAGTCATCGTTGGCGTTTCACAATCTTCAAATATAAGCTTAACTGGTAGATAAAGTGCAAATTTTTACAGGAAGTTTTATCTGGTAGTTTATATATTTGATAAACCTATCCAATACTTTACTTGGACATTGTGAAACAGGCCCTTAGTCTACTAATTACTTTTAAACAATCTTGTACCGCAGTATCATTGCACTGAAACTGATTGAAACAATTTAAAAACAATTTCCTTGTTAGTGGTTTTCAATTTACCGCACTAGAGAGCAAAATGAACGTAGGCGTATCTTTTATTGTATTTTTCATTTCAGGAAATTCATTTTCTGTTTGTTTGAACAGGAAATAGAAATGCTCAGTAAATCTTTTGCTAATAGTCAAGAAGAATTGAGGCTGGTATGGTTCCAAGAAAATATATTTCAGAAACTTAGCTACATCCATCATAACCTCTCTAAAATATATTCAGAAACGATAAGCTAACGGCCTGTATTAAGAAACCTGAGGGCCCACCGCGAACACAGAAATTCGCAAATTTCGGGCATCTTTCTCTTTAACTCTAACTAAATTAAAGCGTAATTAGAGTGACAGGGATGGTGGCAAAAAATTTACGAACTTCTATTTTCGCGGTTATAGCCCTATCTGTGATTGCATCTTAATGTTTACTTTAAAATATCGATAACACTAGTCATCAATGTCATCAGCGACAATCTAGAACCCGGGGCCGACTGCCATATCGTTCGATATCGAGTAACAACACAATTAAACTTCATCTCTATTGATATTAGAATAGAGCTCAAATCAATTTTATTTGTTTCTCGAAAACGTTCTAAATTTGAAAGTAATTAAAGTACCTATAATTCATTGCATTCAAATTTAGGACCATGTTTTTCATTGCAATTCTGCAGAGTAGTATTGATTGATAGCCGACATATTCATCTAAGGTAAATAACATTAAATAACATTAAAGTGTAACAAATAAAAAATATTTTCGAGCCGACTTTACCAAGGTCAGTCGGAAATCAAATCGTTTAGGTTTCCATGATAGTCTGATACCGTTATAAATGGTGCCCATGAGAAAAACGGAATAAACTTAACGACGTATTCCTGAAGTCATAAGAAAGAAAAAAAATATTTTTTTTTAGTTTTCGTATGTGATAATTTATGGATTAATATGAATTATTAAAGCCCGACTAGAAATATATGATCATTGTCAAGAGGGCGCTGTTATTCTCAGGTATTGGGTGACAGTTCAGTTTAGTATGAAAAATTTAGTTCCAAGGAAATTCCGCAATATGGCGCGTGATCATATATTACTGGTTAGGCTTTACAGTTTTTTCGTCAAAACTAGTTTATTTAAAGTGTTCCTTGTCACTTTGATATCTGTCAATAAGGATGTCGCCATCAAAAAAGCGCTATGCTCTAAAACACATTAAGAAACTTTTTTTATTTAATTGGTATTAATTCTGAAACTAGGCGAATTAAAAAATAAATGTCTATATGACATTTTGGTCTCTAAATACGAACCGGAATATACAGTTAAAATCTACATTTCTTCGCGGGAAACGTATAGTAATGGGGTCAGAAACGTACCAAGGTAACCTACTAGTCTAGGGCTATTAGCTAATCCTCGTTATCGAGCCGTTTTATCGTTCTCGAGATTGCACATGAACTTTTAGTAGCGTTACTTACATAATGGATATTGAACACAACTATGAGAACTTAACCTATTTTAGTTTTGCTTCTCATCTTAGCGAGATATTTTATCTTTAACTTTGGATTACCCAACGCCCAAAATATTGGACGTAATGTTTATGTACAAAGAAATAAAGACACATTTATTGTAAAAGAAAACATAAAAGTTACTTAGAATTAGGAGAATCCATAACCATCATCTAAATCCACAGCGCAAGCTTCGTCAAAAACACAGGTACTAAACAGAATCCGCAACAAACTTCGTTCAATCTACATAAGTGATAATCCGCCACAGGCTTCATCTTAAATGTAGATACAACATAAAATCCACAACAAGCTTTGTACAAAACCCTAACACTACCTACGCCTCCCTGTTAATCCCCGAAACGACACGTACCCGGCGCAAAAGTTCCAAAAATACTGGACCCAAACCTCGCTCTCTTAACCCCCTATGCCCCAGATTTTTAATAAAGGTTTTCGTCTCAGAACACCAGGGTCCACCAGTTTCCACTGCAACCGGGACAAAGTCGTAAACTGGTTCCAAGTTCGAGTATTTGGAATGCTTGAGCTTTGCTGCACCCTCCGCAGCAGCCCCCACTCTCCGCACTGTGTGGCTAAGATGCGACGGAGCGAAAGTACTTACGCACGTAGCATCCCAAATGAGACTACGCCGCTCGCCCAAGGAACCAGCGTTAACCCATCCGGTCGTTTGTCGTCTGTCCTACTCAAACCCTGAGGCTCTAGAACACAAGGCAGCTGGGCGGATAACAATGCCCGACGAACGATGTCATTTATAGAATGATGCCTCGAAAACCTACCAGCACATCTTGCATAACTTAAGCCATGGTGGCCGTTCGCCTCAACCATGGCTCCGCAGATACACTGGTGAGGCTCGCAAACCGCACACCCTAACCTCAAAACCGCTCCCATCCTAAGAGACTCGTTATCTAAGAGAGTCCACAGATGAGACGAGGGCAACGCGTGAAGCCAAGTCCCAGACTCTGGCTCCCCCACAGCTCTCAACCGGGCAGTATCCACACCGACAGCACCCTCCAATAAATCATTATAGACGATCATAGATGGACGTAATTATTATTAGGCCAATTAAATTAGATTTATTTGAAGAATTAATAGCCAGCAAGCTAGAAATTGTTTTAATACCTCCCCTAAATGCGTTTAATCCGAATTTGCGCAATCCCAGGAGGTATGCATAAATTACTGTTCTCATTCAGTAGGCTTTTCCTACTTTGTTTGTAGATCAAAAACGGTGCATCCAACGGAAAAATTGTTCTAATCATGATGAAAATTGATATCTGAGGATCCGAATGATCTCTTATAGAGCCAAGTTTCTAACTCTACAAGGCCTAGTTTCACAAACTCTATATCTTAGTCAAAATATGTGGCTTGGCCATTTCTTTACTACAAGAACTAGTGTAAATATAATAAAAACGAATGTATAGGGAATATTTTTTTTACCTTACGCCCACACGGACCGCTACCGTCACTTGATGGCAGCGAAACGGCCAAGCTACATTTTGACTAAGGTGTAGAGGTGGAGCTCAACGTTAGGGCCGATAACGCGCATGTGACTCCTCTGGAGTTGTAGGCGTAAATAGGCTACGGAGACTGCTTATCATCAGGCGGGCCGTATGCTTGTTTGCCACCGACGTAGTATATATATAAAAAAGGGAGAAGCTTGGCCCTACAAGAGATCTGATAACTTTTTGACAGTGTGACAGTGGTTTCGTTCTTGGCAAATTTTACATGAAAATGTTTTTGGTGTTTTTTTTTCTATCAAGCGAAAGTCCAAAAATCAGGATTCGAATTTATGAAGTCACTAGAGAACATTTTCAAGATTGCTAATTAAATTTTTGGCAACCATACTCTACAATTCTGATCTAAAAATTCCGCACTCTGAACCTAGAGCACCTTAAGATATTCTAATGTTAAAAGGTGAGGACGATAATCTTCACCTACTCAACACTGTTCATAAGTTTTAGCGAAACTCCACTGCTGCACTAAAAGTTGTTATCAGTTTAGCAAAGATTAAAACTAACTTTTAGCTAATGCGTGTATGAATAATACCTATAATAATGTTTAGCTCGCGGATCAGGATTAGCTCTGAAACAAATTTTATAGTACATGTTACCTTACCGTATAGTGCGACAATCAGCATATTATGTAAGTATGTCGATTGTCGAACATTAAAGGGCCATATGTACTGTAAAAATTTTTGCGAAACATGTGCAAATAGGCAATTAGCAACGAGTGGGGATAAATATCGTAATGTACCATTGCAGCATACGTTATGGACCGTTATCCTAAAAGTTTATACAGCCCACATATAACATATTATAGACAGTTTATATTTGGATATGCCGTAACTAGATAATAGAATTTAATAATTGAAACTAATATATAACATGAGTAGATAACAAAGGTTTTGCAATGTTTTATTTTTATAATCTTACTGAATGTTCATTTCCAGTGTCACACTTAACATTAAAATCGAAATCCTATTCCCAGTACAATAAACCATTTAAATGTCTGATTAAAACTTTCGTTATACGCGTAGTTAAACCACGTTCGATTTGTAGTTCGCAACTCCACTAGACTCGACCAAACTTCTGATTTTAAATTACGAAAGCCATCATTCTGTTGGAACTTCATATTCAACGGTCCCTCGACTCGCGTACCAAATTCAAACCGTACTCTCCGTTGACTTTTTTTCGACGGCTAGTTGAGAAGTTTGAGTAGCCGCATTTGTTTTGTTTGAGCTTTGTGGACGCCTAACGACGCTAGTGATATGCTAATAACGCTCGTCAGCGTCTATTGTACAGACAGCCTCAAAATTATGTATACACTTTTCACCTTATTACAATGGAACAAGTTGCAAATTTGAGAACATATCTTTGATGTAGACGTGAATGCTCTTGCGGTAATGTCACCTTTTGAAGAGAAACCACCAGATACACACGAAACCGTGAATAGTTCGTTAGAACGTTTTTGCTACACTGCCTCTGGTATTTAACAAAAGTAATGCAAACTAGTTTCTTTGTGCTTTGAATTTATTTCGCAGAACTTCTCTTTTGCAAAGTTCAGAGCGCTATTTATTCAACTCCGGGAAAGTTCAGTTCAAAAGGAAGTTTTTTGTCGCCAAAAAATCGCAGTCCGTAGAACAAAAGGCATTCGCACTTCGGAAATACGGCATCGCCACTTAATATTTATTATCCAATTTGGTGAAAAATCTCAACAATATCCGTGAAGGCGAGAAGCTATCAGAGGCGACACATGAATTTATTACGCAATAACGTCTCGATGCGAGTGCAGAGCGTCAGCGGTGGCGGACGCATACACTTCACGACAATCGCTGGCAAAGAGTTCCTTGGAGATGATACGCGGCGCTCCTTAAGTCCTAGTTGTGCTCCTATATTCACTTCAACTAATCGGTTTCCATTGATAATAAGTTAGCTGAACAACTGTTTTGACTGGTATTGATCAAGTACAATCAAAGTGTTTCTGTCAGACACAACATAGTACTATTTACGTTATTACGAGACAGACCGACTTAATAATTGGTTCTAAAATAAAATACATTATTGACATTTGTGTACAAAGTGAAGTCATTATGAAAAACAAGACTGTCAACATAAAGCTTGACCAGTATTATATGTACTTGGACCCATGAACTGTGAATTATATTAGTGGCAAAGAAGATGGGAAAGTGCAACACTAGCAACAGTGCTAAAGAAACTGTTCTCAGTCGTTTACATACAGAATGATGATTATATCTGTGAGGGACAGGTGGTGGAATCCTCACTTAACAGGTTGTTGTAAATAAAATTGCAGGTACCAGGGACGACGATGTTTATTATTTGAAACAAAGTGCACCTGTAACATAACATTCCAGGCACGAGGCTAGCACGCTAGCTGGCTTGGTAAAATTAAATGTATTATTCGTAAATATTTTGATCACAATCACACTGAAGTTCAAGAATAAGAAGTAAGCTTCAAAAACTATGTAAAAGAATAATAATACATTTATCGATCGAAGTTTTGGATTGAATTGAGAAAATCTTTACCAGCGAAAGGTTTTGAAGTTTCGAATGTTGATGTGCCAGAAATAATAGGAGGGTCGATAGTATAACGTTCCGTAACATGCATATCTACTACATAATTTAGTTAATAATATAAATAAGATAGTAATATCATGTGTGGAATACTGTTCACATCTGTGGGATGGTTCAGCAAAATACCACTTGAGGTGCTCGAGTCAGTCGAGAGGAGAGCCAAGAGAATCATCAATGATGACGATCTGATGAATGCTTTACTCCAAAGTCTGGAGCATCGTCGCAAGGTTTCCAGCCTAACGATCTTTTACAGGATACATTTCACCATCGGACTATCAGACAATCGGCACTCCGGCATCGCTTTATGGTAGGCATTCCACAAATACGCACGAAGCGTTTTGCTTAAATATTCCTTATGCGAACTGCCAAGGAGTGGAATGCTCTGCCCGAGTCTGTGTTTCCGCATGAGTACAATCTGGATCTCTTCGAGGCAATAGTAAATAGGTATCTTGTAGGTAAGCGTGCTCCACCGTAGACCGCTTCATCACTTGCCATCAGGTGAGATCTTGGTCAAACGTCTACCTATCCTCCATAAATATAATTATATATATGTGATATGGAAATTGAATTCTCCAATAAATGATTATTTAATTTATAATTATGGAGTTCAAGTTAGGGCTGACGTCTTCGCCATTCTTTCCGCAGAATGGATTTTTAAGACATGTATCCTATTCAACCGATCATTTGTGAAGCGAGTGTTTTTTAACGAATTGACCTTATTACGTGAGTCCAGCTTTTTAATGATTGGCCGCGTCCTCTCTTGCCTTCCATCTGTTAAGTCCCTGTTTGCCCAGACAATAAGTGCCTCCGTTTTTTTTTGTCGAGAAATGTATCCAAGGAACTTTTTGAACAATCCTTAATTAGTTTTGCAGTTCTTTGGAACTAGGCATGTACAGTTAACTTACTAGTGGATGCTACAACTGCGCAGTGCCCAAAGGATCTTGTAAGCGAAAGAAAAGAGGCAAAAAAGAGTTGACTTATAATTCGCTCCTGACTTACGCCATGGCAATAAGGCGCCAAATCCGATACTGTTACCGGATCGTAAAATAAAACAATACTTACGGGGAATTATAAGAGGGCGGTCTAATGGCTGAAGTTCTCGCTTGTTCGAGTTATGGCGCAGGTGGCCGTGTGATTAACTTGCGAGCTTTTATGTGTAGGATTAAGGTCTGATAACGGCCGAGATGAAATAAGAATAAGTAGCTCTGGGGCCTTATTCGACATGCACAACTGTCAAATTTCGCGTCCACATCAAATCAACACTTGATTCTATCGCATGTTGATTGTATCAAGTGTTGATTCTATCAACTGTGGATATTATCATTTGGAACAATCAAAACTCATTCATAGAAAAAATAATCAAACTAAAATCAACTTTGTTTATTACTACTATACAGTTTGTAATGGCTCTGAACTCGAAGTGGATCGGTTTGATTTGATTGTCACCTGACTGTGGATTGCTAATGTCAAATTTTGACAAGTGTTGATTTTATTGCTAGACTTTATTGTCTATGGACTTGGGCACCATCTTGGATTTTTTGACGTACGACAGGGAATACCCTTGTATCCGATAGTATAAGTAATGCGCTATGAATAATGCGGCGGCGAGTAGTGAAACTATACCTGACAATGTCAATCAATTAAAAAGTGACCACACAGTTGATGGTCGATAAAGGCGATTATTAATTGAATTTTAACGACAATAAAGCACTATTGACATGCGATCTTTTTGTTGAACCCACACCTACACGTCGAATAATGCTCGCTCCACATATTCTCCTAGAAACGCTCAAAATTGTAAAAAAAATTGATGCAATTTACTCCGCACCCAGTCTCAAGTTGCTTCTAAACCACGTTCACGAACCAAGTTGTAACCTAACACATCTGTAAATATAAGGCATATGATTTAGAGATAAAGTCCGTTTTTTTTAAATTACGAGATGGTTCATGAATAACCTTTATTACTATAAAAATAATACTACATTTGTCAAAAAAAATTCTGTATTGCGCTATTACATAATGCATAAAATTGATATAAAGATAGGTACCATAGTAGCTCGCTCACTTGGTCTATCAACAACTATTTTAATGCTCTTTGTACTCGTATACGCGACCCCATTGTATGTACAGTCGCCATCAGATATATCGGAACGCATGTATGAGATCTCAAATTATTAAGATAAGACCTACTGTCCTGTCTATATTACTTACCAAGACCTAAGTACCTATTATTTATATGTACCTACACAAAGAGAATTCCTATGTTAAAAGGAGATTAAATACATATTTTGTTATTCAACTACAAATAAAATAAAATTTATCTTTTTCAGTTAACACATTTTTTTACCGATTTCTTTAATAAAATAAAACATTAAAGTATTATGTGACTATATTTCATTGTCTTCGGTGTAGATTATTTACTGATGTTCCAATTTCCTATATCAGTTTGGTACCAGGAAATATAAAAACTACACCTCTTCAAAAACTTTGCTGGTAGTTCGACATCTGTAAGTTTAAATATAAAACATGATAAAAACACTTAAGTCAAAAACGTATACATAAAATATTTGCCCTATATTCTGGTCGCTCGGTAGGGTGCCCAGAAGGCTGGGTGCATTTCCGCGCTGGTTAACAATGCTGATCCTCTGGTCACCAGAAGCCTAAATAAGGCGCTCTCATAGAGCCACGCTAGTGCCCTACAGTTTCAAATTCAACCCCAAGTGCCACAAATATGTAGTTAAGGGTTTAAATTCTGGATCAAGAACATGGAATACTATTCGCTAGTAAGGCCATAGGTATTAGAAAAAAATAATAGTAGGAGACGGCCGTGGTCATGGTAGGTGGTACAGGTGGGCCAGGCAAGCTCTGAAATTATGCACCTATTTTACTATAACTTTGTTCACCTGTGTATATTTACTGTTTCCATGATAATCATTTTTAATATGTAGCCCGTGTAATCGGGCTGTATAATTGGTCTCATATTTTTTAACACAAAATCATAATTTTAATTCAATAATTAATGGTGTTTTACATATTAATCATTAATGTTTAATGTACCTATTTTGCAAAATTTTCTTGCATATAATAATATTGTTTACTTCAATTGACGTGTTTATTATTTTCGTTACTATGTCAACGTTAATACTTAAAAAATTATAACGTGAAGGTTGAGTCCGCAGTACAGTTACAGTTTACGTACATAGTGGCATTAGCACAGTCGGATTAGGACCAAACTCGAAATGTCTGAACAGTTATGAAATTTGGTATGTATATACGCCCCTTAAAGACCCCTTTTTCATGCCCACACCATTTGACATTTGGGGACCTCGAGGAACCGCAGCCATCTTGGAAAATGTGGACCATCCAGGAGAAATTCGCGTTTTACTCTAAATCTACGTTCTTTATTCAATAATCGTGTAAGGCAACATTCAAGCTTATAAAATTCTACATAAAATAGTTTTAGACATCTTTGCGAAAAAAAATGATCTTGCTGTAAAAAATACTTGCTAAACCCAGATTTAGCCCTTATACCCTTTCATGGGATATTCTCTTAATAGGAAACTTGGAACAATAAAAATTCCACTTTTAACTATACATTTGTACATAATCTACCCCAATATCAATATTTTACTTGACTGCAACTTAACCAGAAAGTAGGGTTATGGGTATAAGTACTGAGGATTCAGGACACCCTGTACCTTAGGATACTGTGAGCAGAGCGGGGCTATACTCGGTTCTTGTCAGTATTGGTTGTCCTCCTAAGCTCCTGAAGATAGTACGATCATTCCACGAGGGTATGGAAGCCACAATCCTCCACAACGGAGAAACATCTGCCCCCTTTGACGTACGCCGAGGCGTTCGACAAGGTTGTGTATTGGCACCTACTCTCTTTGGAATTTTCTTTTCTGTACTCTTGAAGGTTGCTTTTGGAGACGATCTACAGGGCGTTCACCTGTACACAAGATCCGATGGTCAGATGTATAATCTTACGAGACTCAAGTCCAAACGTCATAGGGAGGACTTATTTGTAGACAGCCTTCTCTTTGCTGACGACGCTGCTCTCGTCGCTCACAGTCAGACTCAGCTGCAGACCATCTTGGACAAATTTGCAAGAGCATGTGACCTCTTTTCCATGTCCATTAACGCCAGAAAAACCGTGATACTAGCGCAAGGATGTTCAGAACAGCCAACGATTATACTTAACGGCGCACCTCTCGAGGTGGTCAGCAAGTTTTGCTACCTTGGTTCGCTTGTGTCGAGCAATCTCTCGCTCGACGTGGAGATCGACTCCCGCATCGGCAAAGCGGCCACTACGTTCGGAAGACTCCGTGCAAGGGCTTGGGACAACAAACATCTTACGGTAAAAACGAAAATGCTTATTTACCAAGCGTGTGTCCTAAGCACTCTTCTGTATGGAGCGGAATCCTGGACAACTTACGCAAAACAAGAACGCCGGCTGAACTCCTTTCATATGCGCTGTCTGCGGAGCATACTTGGCTTCACATGGAAGGATCGCGTGACAAATGAGTCTGTTCTAAGCGAGGCACAGCTCCATAGTATCACAGCCATACTAAAGAAGAGACGACTGAGGTGGCTTGGGCATGTGTATCGAATGGAACGGACTCGTTTGCCACGTCAAATCCTGCTAGGGGAGGTTGCAGACGCAAAAAGACTGGTCGGGCGGCCAATGCTGCGCTTCAAAGATTGCGTCAAGCGTGATATGGTTACTTTTAATATCACATGTAACCAATGGCAAAAACTGGCCGAAGACCGACCCGTATGGCGTCGTGCTATTCACGATGGTCAAGCCACACACGACGATGCCTGGTTTACCTCTTTAAGAGAGAAACGTATGAGGCGCCACGAGCAGGCCTCCAACCCTCGCCCACCTGGGCAAGCATACACCTGCCGCGTGTGTGGACGTGGGATCCTCTCTCGCATAGGGCTATACAGCCACGAACGCAAGTGTCGTTACCAGGATGCTGCTTAAAACATCTCACGCAGATGAAAAGGCCTGTTATTATTATTACTATGTCAACGTTAATACTTAAAAAATTATAACGTGAAGGTTGAGTCCGCAGTACAGTTACAGTTTACGTACATAGTGGCATTAGCACAGTCGGATTAGGACCAAACTCGAAATGTCTGAACAGTCATGAAATGTGGTATGTATATACGCCCCTTAAAGACCCCTTTTTCATGCCCACACCATTTGACATTTGGGGACCTCGAGGAACCGCAGCCATCTTGGAAAATGTGGACCATCCAGGAGAAATTCGCGTTTTACTCTAAATCTACGTTCTTTATTCAATAATCGTGTAAGGCAACATTCAAGCTTATAAAATTCTACATAAAATAGTTTTAGACATCTTTGCGAAAAAAAATGATCTTGCTGTAAAAAATACTTGCTAAACCCAGATTTAGCCCTTATACCCTTTCATGGGATATTCTCTTAATAGGAAACTTGGAACAATAAAAATTCCACTTTTAACTATACATTTGTACATAATCTACCCCAATATCAATATTTTACTTGACTGCAACTTAACCAGAAAGTAGGGTTATGGGTATAAGTACTGAGGATTCAGGACACCCTGTACCTTAGGATACTGGACGGATTTTTTAAATGACGTATTATTTAGCCCTAAACTTTTTTCTTCCGTTAATTTTAGTAACTTTGTATTGCATAGCACTTGTATACTAACTGTGGATCTACTGATGTCTGTTTTACTGTACTCCGCTCAATAGTTTAGGCGCTAGAAGAAAAAATATGATTTAATATTCGGAGTCCTCTCAAGGCGGCTGTATTGATTTTTCTTTAATAGAACAAGTAAAAGTAGGTTGTGAATGGCAAGAGAAATCTAACGATACGTCATTTAAAAAAATCCGTCCAGTATCCTAATACCTAGCTACTGGGTGTACTGAATCATCAGTACGTACACCCATAACCCTTCTTTCTGGTATAGTCACAGTAGAGTAAAATGTTAATATTGGGGTAGACCACGTACAAATGTATAGTTAAAAATAGAATTCATATTCCTCCGAGTTTCCTTTTAAGAGAATGTCCCCTGGAAGTGTATAAGCGTTAAACTTAGATTCAGCAAGTATTCTCTATAACAAGATGTATTGTTCTGCAAAGATATCGAGGACTTTTTTGTGTAGAATTTAATAAGTTTTAATGTTGACTGTTGTGTTGATGGTACACATTTTCCAAGATGGCTCGGATTCCTCGAGATCCCCAAATGTTAAATGGTTTGGGCATGAAAAAGGGGCCTTTAATTTATATACATAATAAATTTCATGACTGTTACAGAGATTTCGAGGTTGGTCCTAATCCGATTATGCTACATAGTGCGTCCGCAGCAAATTCGGTTCTCCATACAAATGTAGTTACGCTCTCATTTTAAAATGACTTGCTAGATTGCTCTGAAACTTTGTACTTATAATATGATATGGTATGTCTATGCCTATAATTAATTTAAAACATAAATGTGAAATGAGAGCCAGTTAAGTTCAATATTAAGAATATGAGTCGTTGTTGATTCGCCGACAACGGAATTGAGATCTATATGGGTCCCATGTTCTGTGCTGTGTAGAAAATCCTGAAATTATAAAAGATTTGTCTTGGCTAGTTTTTACGTATAGGCTACGTATCACCGAAACGTCACAAACACCACGAAGGTTCGACTTGTACGGGCCGTCGTTTTTCCTATATTCTTACACGCTGCGGAGACCTGGACTATCCGAAAGACAGAGGAAAAGACGATAGACGCCCTAGAAATATGGTGCTGGAGGAAAATGCTGGGGATATCCTGGACCGAGTTTCGGACTAATGTCTCCATCCTTAAAGAACTCCGTATCAAGCAGCGCCTTTCGACTCTCGTAAAGACCCGCATACTCAGTTTTTTCGGTCACGTCTCGAGGAGGAACAACGACTCCATAGAGCGTCTAGTGGTGCAGGGTAGAGCAAACGGAAAAAGACCGCGCAAAAGGCCACCTATGCGATGGACTGACCAAATCAAATCTGCCATGAAGGGTCCCCTGAACGCATTTGCCAGAATGGCCCCCAACCGCGAAAAATGGCGAGAAATCGTACGGCAAGCAACATCTGCGCCTGATATCAGCAGTTGACCACGACGCTCTGCAAAGAGTACAACGACAAAGAAGAAGAAGACGTATCATATTTGTCTAAAATTTGGTTTGTTGGTACACACACAAGGGATAGTCTCTAGCTAGGTACGGGGTGGCACACTCGTCAGCGCGACGGCGATATTTTTTACCTTTTACCTAAAAATCTCAAATTTGTGTACGGGCTCAGCTCCTGTTTCGTCTTAAGCCTGAATTTAACAGATTCTGACTCACAGGGGGCTTTGAGCATGCTGTTGCGTTCGTTTTCAAATTTTGAAAAAAAGAACTAGCCTAACAACACAATAAATGCTTGTTTTTCCGCATTCTTCACTATATCTCCCTGTCTCACTACTATCTGACCTTCTAACCCAGAGGGGAAAATATACCTTATTGGGGCTACTCCATCTTCCTCATGATAATTATATATTTTACTTTACTGTAAAGCAATCGGTACATGTTACAAGATGCACATTGTTAAGAGCCGGGGTTAGAACCCACGACCATTGGTTTTAAAATGAAGCTTTGTATATAATTTGTATTTTTATAATAAATCTGTTTTCTTGTTGACATTTTGTGGTATTGTATTGCTTTATGTTAATTGTCAAGATAGTTCTTTCATCCTGGACAATTGTCACATGCGTCACATGTACGTTTTATGATAGATCTACATCGACGCAACTGCATGTCATTGTCAAAGAGCATATAATCACTACGTTTTAAGAGACGGGACTTCCATACTAGCGAGTGGAATCAGTTTGTTTCGCAAATCATTACCAAAATGTACGACAAAGAACCGTCAAAGAACCATAGTACCAACATAAGCGATTTAAATAGTGTAGTACGCTACACGCTTACGATTCTTATCGATATCGATAAAATGGGGAGGGTTGAAACATAGGCTCCTGTCTACAAATTTTGTACTCGAAATCAGGTTAGCATCGAGTCCACATTTAAGTTGTATGTTATATAGTGGATAGTTCTTAATTGGACTACTATCTGGTCGGGCTTAATGTGGACCCGAATTATTTTAATACAGTTTTTAAGTCGTGTTTTTTTATTTTATTAAATGCTTGATTTTCATAATTATGTGCACATACATGTTTGAATAAATGTAACTTTTCTATGGGAAAATGTATCAGGTCTTCGTTCCCAACAAATTTGGCCCACTGCATGCATCTGAAAACATACAGCCTTGGAAAAGCATGACTTTATCTACAGTTTATATTCCATGTGTTTGCTAATGAGATGATCAACTGATTATTTCGCGCTAATATGCATCTATAAATCATGTTTTTCGGCATCCAGTTATCAACAACCCTATATCAATGCTTTAACTTTTTATGTATTTATATGTCTGTTAATCATGAGAACGGGTCTGGCCTTGTTGGCAGCGACCCTGCCTATGAAGCCGATGGTCCCAGGTTCAAATCCTGGAACGGGCATTTATTAGTGTGATGAGCATGAATATTTGTTCCTGAGACATGGGTATTTTCTATGTATTTATAAATACTTATAAATTAGGTCTATGTACATATATATATACATTATTGCACAAACTGACTTAGTACTAAAGTATGAATGGCATGTGTTGTGGGTATATATATATATATATATATATATATCGTTGTCTAAGTACCCACAACACATGCCATTCATACTTTAGTACTAAGTCAGTTTGTGTAATAATGTCCTATAATATTTTTTTATTTATCATAAAAACAGAGATTAATTTTCTTACATTTTAGGTTAATATATTAAATAATCACTAGATAAAAAAAAATATGTTAACTAATGACCATTAATGCATAAGTAATAGATAATTTATGCATTATTAATCTTCGACGAATTAATTATGGTCATATTGCATGCTAGTTCTAAGGAAATTTCACATATTTAATTTAATTATTTACACTGATATACAAATAAAACTAGTTATCGATAGTTATAGTACATCCCTAGTTCACAACGAAAAATAATGTAAAATATCTAATTTTCGATGTGTTTATAGCCTGCTGACCCAAAATAAGGTCAAAAGTATCTAAAGCAATACTTACCAGTCTTCATCCAAGGGAAATTTCGCCATAAAATCCCTTTTTTCGTGATTTTCTCGAGTGGCTCGCTTGCCACATATTTCACACTTAGTAAACCGTTTTCTCGCTGGCATTGTAACAAACTCGCTCTTTGCTCTGATCACGGTTGACTATTTTCGATTTTTGCACTAAATAATAAAGAAATTACACGAAATACCCGAACAAAACATTGAAGCCTTCAAAACAAACAAAGCAATTAGGCTGACAGTAGACTTGATGTAAACTTGACAGAATAAATAGCACTGACGTTTTCTTTTTCTTCGTTGGCAATGATTTGCGAAACAAATTCCATACAAAACTTTTTTCTTCCTAGTTGCGTCAGCCTGATCGGAATTTGGCAGCTAACTCCATCTTGCGTCCAGTAGAAGAATCAAAATCGTACAGGTAAAACTACTCTCTGCCTTAGGATCCCCTTTTAAATGTCATAAATCCAAACATGGCAGCCATACCCATCGACAAAAAAGTCTACCGTTGATCTAATTTCATTTGACAGTTAACTAATACGTATTCGACACGCTTATATTTGACAACTAGAATCCTGACTAGAGCTGGGACTGCGTACCAAAAGTACGTCTCTGTTACTCGTACCAAAAGTACGTCTAAAATACCAGTTTTACGAGTATGACCCCCAATAGGCAGTTTACGTATTTGCCGTGCTTAGGCGTCTTACAAATAAGGATTATTTATACAAATATCGACTTATTATTTCGGTAAGGGTCGGAAATATGGTGACGTTTTGAGTGAAGGCTATGAATCTATTGTCATATTTTTGTTATATATTATTACATTATTTTTAGATACAACAGACACCCAGACGACCATCTGTTAACAAAATTTTATTTTACCTAAAGTAACGGTAAGAGTGGAGGTACGAGGTGATAAAAGTTTCATATTTGTTTTATTTCAGAAATCAAAGTCCGTACTTTTAAATACTCGACAAGCTAAAAGTAGTCTATTACAAATAACCTGTTCCAAAAACTATTCCGGTACAACGCCCCGCCTCTAGTGTGGATATTGTTCACTGACAGGTGGTGATAATAGCAATTCGACAAGTCACAATATTTCTCACATCAAATGGAAATCAACACGAAACGTCACTTTTAGCATGTCGAATAAGGGCCCTGATGACTACTGGCAGATGCATTACTATTGCGGCATTACACCAGTGCAGTTCACTGTCAATTATGGAGTCAGTTTGATAAAATGAGTAACGTCTGTTGCTGCTTTACTGATTCGATTAGAACGTTCAATCAGTCATTCATTCAACGCCGCAGAATTAATGTCGCAACAGTAATGTAGGTGAAGTTCCGATCGGAATGTCACTTCTAAGGTGACGGTTCGAAGGTTAGGTTCGTCGTTGTTGCCGCCGCTGTATTTATCAATTTCCTTGTTAAAATGAGTGACGAAATGAATATCATTATCGCCGCCGTAGTGCAACATAATGCAGCGGCGAACATCACTCATTTTATCAGGAACATTGTCAGTTACAGTAATAGTAGTATTCCTTTTTTTATGTTATTTGTACTAGTTATGTAAGTTGACGTGTGATCACCTTTTACCAATAAAGAATGAGTATGAGTATAGTCGCGCAGTAGACAATTAGACGTCACTAAAGTTACAGGTATAATCTGCCCAAGTTGTAATCTCATGGGATCTAAAACGTAATTTGCTAAAATGTATCTTTGGTGAAATTTCCTTTTCAAGATTATTTGTTTCAACAATTCCTCGTATTATTGTAATCCTTCGCATGTTACACTGTTACCGGCGCGAACAGTAATTTAACTCTGCAATAACATGAGTAAGGCCCCAAATTGGCTGTTGACTTAGTAAATATTTGCTGACTAGGCATAACATTTACTTTAGTCTGAATTACACAACATTTGTATTTTATTTGTAGGTATGAGGTAAACAATGTCGCTGCCGGTTTTGGACTTCTTGACAATTTAATGATACATTTATTCGTTTTATAAAGAAAAACAAAACCGGACAGATATTAATTTCATAGTTCTAGGTCAACAGATATAAATCTTGATTCCCTTAAGTTTTGAAATATATGTACGCTTTAGCGGCATTATCGGCCGTACGTTTTACGTTAATTTAGAAGTTTGATTTTCCATATCTTATAATGACTGTAGACCTGATTATGTAGTTTTAATTTCAACTCGATAACTTCACGGTTTCCGATATACAGGGTTCTGACAGACAGAAATTTGTCAGACGGACGGACAGACGGACGGACAGACAGACGGACAACAAAGTAAGTTCAGTTTTTTTCCTTTTTGAGTTTGCGGACCCTAAAACCAAAATCCAATTGGTGTCCGACAAAGCACCGACGAAGACCCTACTCAAAGAAGTGCTACGATCCAAAAGTTGAAAAAAAAAACCGGCCAACTGCGAGACGGACTCGCGTTTCGCGTATCACACAATTTTTAATAACTTTTTTTTGTACGTGGAACGTCTTGAAAAACCCGAATGGGCCGGATCAAAAACCAGATGTAACAGAAAGTGTTATGGCGCGGTGGCTCAAATCTCTGCAGCTATAATAGCTATATGCATAATTTTTATATCAATGTTTAGAAGGCAATTATTACTTAGAATTAAATGTTCCACTGACAGATATGGCACTACTTTTGTGCTAGAAACGACGCAGAGCTAAAATAACCCTTAGTTGCGGTATTTACTAAGTGATTTCGTCAGTCCATGGATGTTTTTAGAAAAAAAGTGACGTCATTTGATAAACTTTACTTAATTAATACAAAAACGAAATACGTAAGATTATAGCCTGTTTAAAAAAAAAATTGTGGAATTTTGTATAGATATTTCTACGCTTGTTGAGTTTGAGGCTACTGTGTGCGAAAATTAATGTGCAACACTGATGCAATGTAGCTCAGATAGCAAGATAAAATTCCCACAGCGTGGGAATGTGGCCAGCCTTACGGGCACCCTTCCGCAGGAGTCAGATCTAGGGGACCTAAGAAGTGATCATAAGTTTTATTGTTATTATTATTTTTTTCATTTTTAATTTTAGTAGTAGTAGATAAGTTTTGTTATTGTACTTGTTTTAAATATAATTATAAATCTACTCTAAATCTTTTATATTTTTGTAAATGCTTATTTTTCCATAAAGACAACTATTAGCCTAAAATCTCAAAACAAAAACAAAAAAATTGGGGCCCAGACATTCCACGACTCTTTCCGCACAGACTCTAAATAAAACCTAACATGTTTTTATTACATATTTTATGTTACATTCTATAGCGGTTGATTCAGTAGTTGGTCCATGAAATTCAATGAAACAGAATACGGAATCGCTTTCATTCCGTTCCATTTCCATTCCGTTCCAGATGAAATGACTCCAATGTAATATAGGGATCCATCAAGTAAAAATGTGTAGCGGTAAATAAAATAGATTTGAATTAAATAAACTACCACAAAATTTTTGTTTTTAACACCAAAACCTTCACCCACTTCACAGTTTACAAGAAACTTACTAGTAAAGAACAGAGTCAACTACAGGATACACGCAAATTATATAATATATGTAGGGAGTGGCAGCAGCAGAGGAGGCAAATGATAAGAGGTCTGTACTACAGAATAGAATATATTGGGTGCAAAATTACAATAAAACCTTATCAAGGTGTCCAACCTAAACGATTTAGGAGTAATGATTGGCCGCGAGTCAAAGCGGCGCTCCGCTTTTATTGACCACAAATATTCGATATATCGATTTCACAATCACTAAATGCAACGGTGCATCGGCTAACTACGTATGCTGGCGGTGACGTGGTGTGACGTAGCCCGACGTGAAGGGATGACGTAGCACGGAGGCCTGACGTAGTATTCCGTAGCGTCATACCTGACACGTGTGTTGTATCAATAAGTGGGCTTTAGATTCATGGGCGGTATAAGATTTTACATTTACAATTAAAACTTGATTATTTAACACGTTCACGGATACAGCGCCATTCTCGAAATTGCCAGGTGTAAGCACAGATAAATCCCATACAAGATGTCCCATCTGTGGACGGACTGCCACGTTCCATTATCTATAAGGGCCTACGCTAGCTGGCGCGGGTGCACGGAGCGGACGAGCGGGTTAACGAAAAATAGTATGAACGACGCTACCTGAAGCGTGCGGCGGATTTCACCTACAAATAGCACCCGCGTGCGTGCGCACGCGGCGGGCGTCCGCGTCAGCTAGCGTAGGCCCTAAATGTTGTGCCACATATTGACAGCTCAGTTTATGTACCCTCCATCTTCATACATTGAAGAGGCTCGTGATGCGGCATCTCGTCTATAGCCATAACATCCTCAGTCATGTCGTGCCGCAGTATGCGTCATTGCCTTATACTGGTGATGCATTACCGTCGGTAACTCGCTCTGAAAATTTTGCTGCAACACTAGAAAGCCTGATGTGCCTTAAACGGCACAAGATAATTGTCTTCATTGTAATCTTATGAAAACTCGCCGTCTGTGGACGGGATAGCGGTTTTGTCAAAGTAAAAATCATCGGCTACAGACGTGGTGCCATATCTAATATCACTTACGTCTCTCGACGGACTTTCCGTGAACGTGTTAACATTACATGACTATGTGTGACGGAATGAACGTCATAACCATGGTAGCAATTCGGCGGCACACGTCACTCATTTTATCAAGGAAATTGGCAGATACAGCGGCTGCATCGACGACGTCAAAACAGTGCAGCTGTAGTTGTCATCCGAAAGTCATAAAGGTAATCCAATTACAATTTCAATGTCAAAATTATAAAACACCCAGCACACTAAACAGAGTTTACCTATTAAATTTTCCCTAGATAATTTATTTTGTTATTCAGAACACGGTAGCGGGATTTAGAGGCAATTCCCTTTCTGATCTCTCCTGTGCAAACAACAGAATTCTGTCACGTGAACAGAGGGCCTCGACTTTGCATAAAATATTAGACAGTCGAAAGGACGGCCTGGGAACGTACGGGCGTGAATTGTGGCCGGTTTGTGGCCGTAGCTGGGCGCGGGGCGCAGCAGAATGTTGGTAGTTACCGGCAACTTGCATATGGTTGTAGTTTGTCCGATAAAGGTGAGATTCGGATGTTAACTGCAAGCTGCATTACTGTTGCAAGAATACCTATCTAAAAACGACCAATCTGTCAATTTTCTTAATAAAATTAAGAGGCGCAGTCGCAATCCGATTGTCAGTTTTACAAAGATTATGCAACAAGTACCTATGGGTAAGAGGGAAGTACGAGTAGGTATACAAAAATAGGAAACGTTTTTCCACTTTTTAAATATTTTCCATTCTCCATGATTTTAGTATGTTTTAGTGTGTTTTTCCTTTCTTTCAAAATTTTACCAAAAAAAATTTTTTTTTCAATAAAGTGTATCCTATAAACCTAGAATATATTATGCTGAAGCGATCGTTATCAAAATCAAAGTGATTTATTAAGATTTAGCTAGTAGAAACCGTTTTCTCCCGAAATAAAATTTCATAGAAAAATTACCGTTATTTCGCTTGATTCAAAAACTATTCTTCCCTCTTAAGACGTCTAGATAAATAAATAGTTTATTTTTCAATAATGTTTAGTGCTCTATTTCAAGCATAATGTAAAGTATATTTTTTATAAGTATACGGTTTTTATAAGTATACAACCCTTTTGTATTTACACCCTATTAAGCTTTTTTTTGTTCGTTGCTGTAAGTTTTTTACGACATTAAATTACTTTTTTTAAAGTGCCATTCAAGTCCTTGATTTGGCACAAAATATTAAACATCCATAAGTCTACAATTTATTACTTTATAATTGTGTCAAATATTATTATATGAGACTGTTTGTTTCTTGAATAAATACATTAAAAATTATTAAAAAAAAAAACAGGACAAAAAAGAAAGACTAGCACGAATTTCTATAGCGTACCATAAAACCACCCAACGCCTCAATTCGAACTTTGAAATACGTCATACATTTTACTAATTTATTCATTCATTCTCTTAAAATTATGGCCAGATCAGTCCAGTGGGACTATTTCGCCAGTATAAAAGTATTAGGAGCATAAATGCGATTAAAATTGTACGGTTAGTGCGATTAATTCTCGATTCACTGCACACTTCCAACTTAGTTTACCGTACAATAAGCTATCCATATTACACTTTAAACAGTATTAATGTGCGAAAACAAAAGAATTAATAACGAGGTATCAAGATGACGCTCGAACCGGAAGAAAATATTTGCTATCGATACCTACCAAATTGATTAGATATGTCATTGTCAAATGTGACGTTTCTTCAAACAAGAACGTCACTTTTGACACTGATATAGCCGATCCCAGCTACTGCTTTACAAGAGCAATCACCGTACACTGTCCTGTACTAACCGTACAATTTTAGTCGTATTTAAAGCTCCTAAGACCTTTGATACTGACGAAATAGTCCCACTCGACTGAAGCCATAATTTTAAAAAAGAAGAAGTAAATCCGATACATATCGTATCTAGACCTATTTGACATATCTTAAAGTTCGACCGTAAGGGCTGTACATTGCTCCAAAACTAAGTAATTCAGGTAATAGTTTTGAACCATATTGAATTTGGGCTAAAGCAGTTTTACGGTAATTGCAAAAAAGAGGTTGTTTTCACATCGGAAAGTGTAGCCTTTTGTTTTTAAACCGCTTGATATATTTATATTAAACAGAACGGATGGGCCTGGAAATGTACGGGCGAGAATTGTGGGAGCGATTGCGGTGGTCGCGGCGGCGCCCGTGGCCGCAGCGCTATGCTGATATTCGCGGTATTAATAGCTAAGTTTTGTAATTAACACGCTGGTTTAAGCTAAAACTAAGCATTAAGATAGTTTAACGATTTAATCCAAGTATTTTTAGTCACTTGCGCGGCACGTTTCGAAAAGTCTAGGTCTCCTATTACCGGCCATTTTCAAGCACTAACAGTGCATAGCGTTTACGATAGCGGCGCGCCGCGCTTCTATTCCGCCACTATCATACAAACACTATGAAAAATGGTGACAGAGAGAAAATAAATACTGATAATAAATATTTGGGGACAATTTTACACAAATTGACCTGGCCCTAAACTAAACAAAGCTTGTACTAGGCGACGGCGATACGTATATGTATAGATAACTACATACTAAATATATATAGAAAACACCCATGACTCAGGAATAAATATCTGTGTTCATCACACAAATAAATGCCCTTACCGGGATCCGAATCCGGGACCATCAGTTTCATAGGCAGGGTCACCTAGGTCACTACGCCACTAGGCCAGACTTCTTCGGACACTTTTTGCTCCTATAAGGATCGAAATAGCTCGTGATGATTAATAACATAATTTTCTTATATAAAATAACATATTAAAGCAAAAAAAACAATGTAGTGTAAGGTACAACTTAAATTAATATGGCCCTCATATCACGTATCGGTAAGTAAAATCGCTTGTATATTTTTTATCAGACAGAGATGGGCCTGGGAATGTACAGGCGAGAATTGTGGGAGCAATTGTGGTCGCGGCAGCGCATGTGGCCACAGCGCTATGCTAATATTCGCGGTATAAATAGCTAAGTTTTGTAATTAACGCGTTTGTTTGTAATTAATAGAATCAGGCGTTACTTTGCGGAAATCCATGCTAATTAAAACAAGAAATATTACTTTGCTTATCCGCGAGAAAATTACGTGTTAGTCAATCAGTGCTAACCCGTTATACTTACTTGCGTATTTTTACATGCAATTAATGTTCCCACCCTCCCACCGCAAAACCTAAACCTAAACCTAAGTAGTTGAGATTCTTATATTTATGTGATGAAAATAAGCAAGCGAAGATACGGATAGAACAACATATGTAATACCTATATCGTTACGAATTTGTTCTGTTTGATGTTGGTATTGGCTATACATAACATTGAATGTTGTTGCGGCTGCCGAGACATAACAGTGCATCCAGAATGTTTGCTGAGGCGCGTATCGATGACTTTTTCGCCATCAGGAGAAAAAGAGTTGGATCACTGCTGAATCGTGTGCGGGGCAGCAGCAACGGCCTTCTGAGGGAGTTGGCAGAGCGCATCGACTCTCCTCTCACTCGCTACTGGGTGGAAGTGGCGATTGGCAGGGCCAAGTAGAGCAGGTTCTCTGCCCTGCTTGTCCCTGGCAATACTTGTACCATTTATACGAGTATCTTTTTTATTTTATTTTTTGCTTTTGTTTTTGTACTGTGCCACTAACATAGTTATTAAGATACTCGGTAACTAACCCTATATGGATCAACCTGGTCTGAAATAAATGTTTTTTATTTATTTATTTATTATAACATTTTCTGTGGATATGCGAAAGACTAGGTATAAAAAGTGCATAGTTTTATTATTTTTCACGACATCACGACACTGGCATAGGAGCGTACAGTAGGGCTAAGGTGGTCGGTTTTTTATCATCTGTCATCATGCCTCTCACGTTCTAACAAGTATATAAGTGCGAAAGTGATGCATGACATGACAAGTGATAAAAATGCGACCATGATACCGCCGCAGCTCGCCTCATAATATAAGCTCGTAGTTTACCAACTCCAAGTATGAAGTACCTAAATACCTAGTAAGTATTACCTATCTATAGCATTTGATTAGATTTTGTATCGAGCTAACTTTAATGTAATTAATTAATTTCTGAAATAGCAAAATCTATTAAATTGTTGTACGAATACGAGTAGGTACACAACGTTGTCGGAAATTATTCGGCCTTTGATATAAATCTATTGTTAATTGTATTATGTCTGTTACAGTAAAATAAGGGAACAGTTCTATAACCAATGTGTGTTTGTTGCCAGTATTGACTTTCGGGAAAGAAACCAGGTCGTAGACAATTGGTCTCCTAAGAAGGCTCAAAGTAAGAATGTACCAAGAGAATAAATCTCAAGAACAGACTTTTCACTTTTCAGTCAGTAACCAGATGTACATTGCTAGTAGAACCGATTGCCGTTGGGGAAAAAAGGTTCCTGAGTAGCGATCGCGAACAGACGAAGCAAAAAATTTTTTTAGTATTTATTGTTATAGCGGCAACAGAAATACATCATCTGTGAAAATTTTGAACTGTCTAGCTATCACGGTTCCTGAGATATAGCCTGGTGACAGCAGGACAGACAGATAGACAGACGGACGGACAGCGGAGTCTTAGTAATAGAGTCCCGTTTTACCCTTTGGGTACGGAACCCTAAAAAGGCTTCCACAAGCATAAACTGGCGACAAGGTATCAGAAGTTTTTCAGGAGAACGCACGACCGGTCTTGTGAAGATCTATATCGTAGAACTAAGTCCAACCACGAACATTTATCGAATAATTTGATGACTTATTAATATGATGAGCTGTAAGACAGAAATCTCGCAAAATTATGGCATTTCTTAATGAGTCCTGTACACGATGGAAAAGCGATGGACCAGCGAGATGGCCATGGGATGGTTATGGCTCCTCTACACGATGGGCCAGCGCTGGACCAGCGAGATGGCCATGCGATGGTTGAGAGCACGCACTATAGGATCGGCCACGTGTAGATCATCCGCACCATCGCTCGCCCATTACCTTTGTGCTATGTGCGGACGAAAAACCGACACCGTGGTCATCCCATCGCCATCTCGCCGCGCCATTAGCCATGCGACACCACTACCCTCTCTACAAGCTGGCCCACATTAGTGGGCCAGTATGACGGCCCATCATGTAGAGGAGCCATAACACATTCATTACCAGCGACCCGCTAGGCGGGTTCTCTGTTTTTGTCATGTTATCTGTTACGCACTAAATGTGTTACCCAAAATCTAGCCCGTGTGTTTTTACTGACCTATACAAACGACCAACTACTCAAGACCCACCTTCACTCCACTTTTATGTCAAAAAGACGACAAATCAAATATTTTGAAAGGCCAAAGTACACTGGTGAAGCGCAAAAAATTACATGAAACGAGCAAATTAAAAAAATGCGGTTATGTCGAAAAAACAAAATACTTAACACATTCAGCGCTGAGCTGCGGTCGTAGCCGATAACATAGGTTTCCCGGTATGTAAAGTAAATGCTTCGTAGAAGCAAAAAGACGTGTCGTTATTAATTAGCACTGATTGGGTAAAGAAGTATAATTACTTTCTTGTTTTTAATTTTGTAGTAAACATACTATTTCAGTTATTGGATTGTGATACCATTTCTTAACAAGTTTCCATTTTTTATGCGAAAACCAGGTGAAAGTTTTGCTGTGTCTTGCCTTAAAATTGACAATTTTAGTTCAATAAGGTACTGATAAGAACACAGAGATGGGCTAGGAATTCCAAATTTAATTTGTACTCTAATTTTTGATAGCACAGCTACTCCCAACCACTTTAAGGATGAAACAAGCAAAACGATAAAGCAAAATTAAAGGGACTCACTGATTATCAGTTCGCCGGAGGAAATTGGCCTGTCAGTTATTCGCGATTGTCAGCTTTTGCGAATAACTTACAGGCCGATATCGTCCGGCGCACTGGTAATCACTAATCAGTGCGCCCCTTAAGAAATAGTGTCACATCAACCATCACATACTGATCATTAAATATTTAATTTAAATCATATTTTTTGCAGTGAAAACTTCTTTAGCGGCGCTGTGCACTTTTTGTGATGGAAAAAAAAAGTTTAACTCACGACAGGTCACGTGACTGACAGATTCAGCAGACTGAAAATTCGTAAGACGGACACGTGACCTGATCGAAAAACTGTTGCAATGTCATTGAATCCAGTAGACCGCCGGCGCGGCGTAGGAGAGGAAGTATCCCCTTCTCTTTCTACCGCGTGGCGAAAATGTATGCCTGCGCCTGTTGTTTCATTTAGTCATGGAATGTTTTTCAAAATTATTCCCTAACCATTCCAAAATAACAAAAATGCACAACGTTAATATTCAAGTTTTCACTTCTGCCGGCACTCCCGGAGTGCAACCCGTTGTTTTTTTTTTATCCACAAGTAACTACATAATACGCAATATTTTGACTTCTTTTATTAAGAGCCAGTTGCACCAACCACAATTAACGGACAGATCAACGCCACTCCGCACTAAACTATGGAATTTCCTGTACAATAAAATTAAGCGAACGTTTTAACGGTGACGGACGCTTTGTTGTTGTTGAATCGAGCCTAACCAAATTACCTAGGTTTTAGTTTCTGTTTTATGTTTACATTGATAAAGCATATTTAGTTACGAGCAGTAATAATTAAGGTACATAAAACTTCGAAAGCAAGGTCATTATACAAATTGCAGATTATCTATTATACTGTCCTCGCTTCCCATGTTTCTTCAAAGTTACTACTGCATCTTGAGTCTGTCTACTGTACGTCCACAAAAAGGGCACAAATTTTGCGAAGAATCTAATAAAACATCACCAGAAAACGCTTGTTGGCCAGTTTCAGAATTGCTATTTATAGTAAAACATATACACGATTAAATCTATATTTATAGTTTGACAAGGGACTGTCTCATTTCAAACATGATGATGATAATGTGATCCTGTTATCCCTAATTACGGACATAGTTACCGCCTAAGAATTTTCCATTTGTCGCGACCGTGAGCGGCTACTTCCAGCTCTTTCTAGCCGAGTCCAGTTGAGCCCGCCTTCTTCTCAACTGATCGCTCCCATGATGATGTGTGTCGGTGAAGGGGGTGTGGGTTCGGACCGTAAACCTCTCCTGAGGATGCCTCGTAGAGTTTTGTACTTTCAGTAGTGGATTGTTATATTTATTTGCGTAATTATTTTTGCAGTGGGAGGGTGGGAGCATCAATTGCATGTAAAAATACGCAAGTACTAGTAACGGATTAGCACTGATTGACAAGCATGTTATATTTTCGCGGATGGGCAAAGTAATATTTTTTGTTTTAATTCCAGGTACTGCTAGTCGATGGCCAACGGAGACCCTGTTTGGGTAGGCGGTTGTCTGGTCTACGGGGCGCGTGTTCAATCCATCGTCATTTTCTTACAAGGATTTCCAGGCCTAAGGGTTTCTGGTCAGTCATCTGCCAGAATATGACGTTTGAGACAGTTCATGGCTAGTAAATCCCTAGGATTAAACATAGACCAAGAGAGTTATACTGCGAGTACTATTACCCAAAAGAAAGGGCGGAGTATAGTTTTTTTTTTGTTTTAATTTAAATATTGACTTTGGTTTGCCAGACTAAAGTTCACAAAGTTCACACGTTACAAAGGAACTGTTTTAATATACTCGTACCTATCCGAAACATTCCAATTCCCCTTGTTATGATTCCCACGAACTTAAGCTTGTTAGACAACAGAATGAACTCATTTACGTAGAAACACAATAATGAAGCCTCTAATCCAGCTCGTGTAAAGGCTTACGTTTCATTACTGAGTTTTAATTAAGGTTTGTGTTTCATTAGTATGTTTTCAACACACTTGCTCGGAAAAGTTCTTATTTCATGCAGGTGTACTGAAGGACAAAGGCCTATTTTGTTCCCGCGGGAGTTATGGATTGTGAAAAAAAAGTTATATTTCCCTAGGGAGTTATAGCTTTTTTTTAAATTATGTCACTTTTTCATACAAACCAAGTAGCATAAATGAGTTTTACTTTTAAACTACTGACTTTTATAATTTAATGTTTATGTTTATGTTTAAAATTAAATAATTCGATTAATTTAACAGCCGTTTAAAATATTTTCACATAATTATTAATCGTGTCTGAATGCCGACTGTGCCCTCGATGCTAACCTGTCAAGAAATTACAAAATGGCGGACGAATGTTTGATATGTCACCGTATTTAAGAATTATTTCGTTAAAAATTTAGTTTTTTTTTCGCAAGTTAGATGAAAAACATTGTGTGTAGCTCCGGGGGTAAGAATATTACAAACTCGGGTCTTTAATTCCCCTCACCACCCCATAATCACCCTCGTGTCCAAAATTTCACTTACCCCCCTCGTTGCACAATGTACTATTTAATTTTCCTAGGTGAAAATTGAAATATTAGTGGATTGTTTGGAGAAATGAATCACAAATATTTCAATTTTAACTCAGGAAATGGAGATACTATCAGCCGTAAAAGTGCATGGGGACTTTATGAATGAATTCATTCATAATTTTGACGACGGGTCTGGCCTAGTGGGTAGTAACCCTAAGGTAGTGACTCTGCCTATGAAGCCGATGGTCCCGGGTTCGAATCCCGGTAAGGGCATTTATTTTTGTGATGAACATAGATATTTGTTCCTGAGTCATGGGTGTTTTCTATGTATATAAGTATGTACCCAGGACCATCGGCTTCATAGGCAAGGTCACTACTCAATAGGTCATACTGGTTGTCATTTTAATACCATAATGTAAGTTTGAATTGACCTCCTGGGCAAAAAGAAGCCTTAATTATATTGAGAGGTTACGAGTGTGGTTTTATTCCTGGTTTTTATATATTAAAATTTCCAACAAAACATTACATGTTGTCAACAATTTAACAGTTCGATCGGCGATGAGAGATATTGTCAAACTGTCGCGCTGTTTGGTGTAAAACAAGGTTTATGTTGGTTTCTGCTGTTAACTGGGGATTCGATAATAAAATGAACGATAAACACTGATTTCATATAATGGAGAAAATATCAGCAGACCTGCAAGTATGATATGTTTATACCTAGAGATTTTTCTAGCACGAACGTCATGTTGTTAGTGCTTGACAAAATAAAAACATCGACAATCCTATTATCGATAAGAAACCCTTCAACCTTAATCATTTTCCATATTCCCGCTTATTTATTTATTCGTATGGCATCCGGTATACTCCCATTACATCAGTGGAAGTTGAAAAATCTTTTAATCAATAAATGTGGATTTTTTCAAAGACTCAAAGCAGTTTGACGTCCGAAAATATGTAAAAAAATGGATAGATTACTTCGAAAATCATGTAAAAAACCTGTATGGTGGTTTTATTGTGCGATGGCCATTTGGAGGGCAATCTCAGTATATTTGTGTGTCATGGATTTTTTTGAAATATAAAGTATGTAGGTTAAGAAGCGGTGGTGGCCGAGTGGGTTCAAATCCTGGCTCGTACCAATGAGTTTTTCGGAACTTATGTACGAAATATCATTTGATATTTACCACTAGCTTTTCGGTGAAGGAAAACATCGTGAGGAAACCTACATACATCTGCAAAGAAATTCAAAGGTGTATGTGAAGTCCCCAATCCGCATTGGGCTAGCGTGGGGACTATAGCCCTAGCCCTCTCGCGCATGAGAGGAGGCCTGTGCCCAGCAGTGGGACGTATATAGGCTGAGTTATAAAGTATGTAGGTAAATTATTAATAAATTGATAGTTTCGTAATTCTTGTTCATTTATTTCCAAACATGCCACATTTGTTTAAGACATTATTATGACAGTTATAAGATATCGATAATACAATATATCGATAAACTAAATATCGGAAGGAAGTCTCTTGCGTTGCCTTGTCCGAGCTAGAAAAATCTCTAGGTATAGATATGTTTATATGATAGAATGTCTTTTAGTGTGGTGCACCTGTCAGCATAGGCCTATTCCAACAGTTCCAACTCTTTCGAGTGATCCGTCCAAGGCAACTCTGGTTCATTGGGGTCCTAGAG
The DNA here is from genome assembly GCF_033807575.1 of Cydia pomonella. Lineage (NCBI taxonomy): Eukaryota > Metazoa > Arthropoda > Insecta > Lepidoptera > Tortricidae > Cydia > Cydia pomonella. The sequence goes on along the minus strand of NC_084713.1, from coordinate 4,066,687 downwards.
TAAACTGGAATCTTCCAGCCGTACTCACTACCAGTGGGTCAATTATTTGATTCATTTTTTTTCTATTGTCTAACCTGCAAGTATATATTATAAATAAGTTTCTAATCTAAGTAGACCAATAACATCAGTATGTTAGCCGGATCATAAACGCCCTCAAATATGTGTAAGAAAATATTCTCTAGAAAGTAGGAAATCATGTCGATTTAAAACACTACCTTCGGTCGTATTTCAATTTATCACCACTCTTTGCATATTAGCTATTCACACGTGTATCGTGCAACGTTTTACATTACATATGGGCCTTTAAATTTTCGTCATAGACACGGAAATGCGCCTAGTGCGGGAAAGTAGCACCCTGTGTCCTGTATTTTTAGTGTGAAAAGGTTTAGATGTCATTTGTTTTTCATTGCTCATGAATGTCTATAATGTGGACCTTCTGTTTGTTTCCACTGTGATAATACTTGAGAGGGTTGTACAAATTATGACAATTGTAACGGATGCCCTTTTTACTACCGATGGGTTCGGATTTCATTTCTCTTTCATTACTCTATAATTCGGACTTTCTGTATTTGTTTTTACTGAGATAATACTCAACAGGGTTGTACAAATTATGAGGATTGGAGCGGATGCTTATGACGGGGCCCTTTTTATTGTCGATGGGTTCGGATTAAATTTATTTTACGTTTAAATTGTGAATTCGTTTCAGACAAACAATACATAAAGGCATCCAAGTTATGTAGATAAATGAAAAGTAAGGTTACAACTATCACAATCAGAAATATGTATGTTGTGAAGATTAAATGATTTTCATTTTAAACCGTAAATGGCTTAAAATAAAAACCGGTCCAAACCACACTTAAAATTTTCTCATGTAACTATAATCAGGAAAGACTTGAGCAGAAGTATACTAAGCATAATTGTGTACAGTGCCATCTATGGGCAAATCGGCTAATTTGCACGATCTGCAGGTATGTTGGATTTTCAGGGATAATTCTCTATCATGTGAACCGATTTCGACAATTTTTGTTTTATTTAAATGAAAGTGTCTTTAGTGTAATCCTATAGGAATTTCAAGTATAATAAACACCCAAGGGGATTAAATTGCAAATTAAATTATAAAATGCTTTTTTGTTAAATAAATAAAAACGTTATCAAGATACAGGGCGGCTACCGGGAAAATCGAAATTCGTCAGTTGCTGGCATTTTTCTGTCACTCTAATTACGTGTTATTGAGAGTAAAAGAGAAAGGTCCCCGCAAATTGCGAATTTCGGTTTTCGCGGTAGGCCCCCTGGTCTGATATTGTTTTCCTGTAATATCTATGATAGCGTTATTATCACGTAAAAATGCCATAATTTTTCATTGGTAAACTTCGGAGATAAGGGAGAGGGGAGGGGTATTTTTCCTTCGTAAATCATTTTTTTTCCACAATTTAGCCCCCTCTTCCTATTGGGCATTTCCCATGGTGATTAAAAAAATACTTTCAATGTCTGGGTTAGCGTTGTTCATAAATAATCCAAATTTCAAATCGATAGCTTAAGTGGTTCTCGAGATATTTAGCGATGTGAAAGACAGACAGACAGACGGATGGACGGACAGACGGACAGACGGACAGACGGACAGACGGACAGACGGACGGACGGACGGGCGGACGGACGGACGGACGGACGGACAGAGTCGCACCATAAGGCTTCCTTTTGTACCTTTTTGGTACGAAACCCTAAAAATGGTCAAGGTACATGTATGGGTAGGCTTGCGTTATATAAAATTTATAAATAGTTAAATAAATAAACGCTCTTTACTCGAGTCTATATAATACGACAACAAATTTCTATAAAGTATTTATTATTGTATTTATCACTAGATAATAAGTCATAATACTAAACTAACATAATAAAAACTTTCTAACTAACACAATCTAAGAGCTTGTGTGTTGATAAAATTGCTACGCTTCTGTCATCTTTCGAGTCATTCGCGACCCCTGTGTATTTGTTAGAAACTATTCATAATAGGTATGTATTATGTGTGCAAATTATGTATTACCATACAAAGAAACAGCTGTTTTATAGCACGTGTCTTTCTGCTCCAGTAGTTTACCTCGTGCCAAAAATAAAACTCAGAAATCATAAAAAACAAAAATGATTCCTAAACTTTTTGTTCAGCCCATATTTTACTTGTGAAACCATTTGACAAACCCGCAAGAAGCTTTCTAACAAAACGGAAGACACGACAAATCACAATTCATTCTGTATTCACGCAACTTGCGCGCGACCCATACAATAAAACCGACGACGGAGTCTTAATAATTTATAAAATGCGTAGGGTGGTCCGAGAATCGGAAATTTTGAAAAAGATTACTTAAATAACAAATATTAATTAACAAAATATAGTAAACACCCCTATAGTGGAACAGGCACCAGTAATGGGATGGTATAGACGAATCCTGTAAAACAAGTATTTACCAGCAGTTTTTTATCGCTGCCAATATTTTACCATAAACAAGAGCCAGAGAGCTCTGCTGCTTAAGTTTAATTTTTCATTGATATTTGTTAGTTTGAAAATTAATGGCACCATACATCCCTTGTCTGGAGCAAAAACCATAGTTTTAATTGTATAGTAATATTTAAACCAATTGCAGTAGCTTTCATTAAATATATAGAAAACATAAAAGACGAATTGGACATTCAACTTCTAAAGTATAAAGCTGTAGAAATTTTACAGATGTCGGTGAAATATCAAGAATAATCCAAATTTTCTCTTAAATGTCCCATGATTGGCGCCGTTAACATATGTACAATTGCTTATTTTTATAAAACTACTTTATTATCGTTTAATTCGAAAAGTTACTTTTAAAAGTGCTTTTGGCGATTTAAATAAAGTGTTAGTAGTCAAATTAAAACGCATGTGGTTTTATTTAAGCTTGAGGTCATGAATCCCTGGCTCTAACGAAAAAGTTGATTAATTGTTTAGAACACAAGTTCCAAGAAACCTGTAAGTTTCAAAAAAGTTACTAGTTCGAACTTAGGTCCAAACTACATTTTTAAAGAAGGAAGTTTGGGCCATGGCCCAAATCCTGCTTCGAGTGAAGGTCTGTCCCTGACAGTGGGACATAGAATATAGGTACAGGTTGGTGATATACATGAGAATATTTTCGGATGTCTAGTACAAAGTACCCACGTACAGAAAATATTCTTAACCTTATATTTTTGGAAACCCTACCACATAAAAAAGGGTAAACGTAAATCCCCGGCCATAGAGTTGTGGTCATGGACCGTCGTTGCCGCGAAAATACGATCGACCCTTCTCAGCTGCGTTATGTGTGATATTACCACCTGTAACACTATTCTATTAACGCCCGAATAAAAGCAGTATGTACATACATATGCGTATGTGTATGTGTCGTTTAGCAGTCTGTGGACGGACCTAAGAAGAAATTTTAATGCTCTAGGCGTCCAGTATAACAACGGATTCATATTACTTTTGGGGGCGGGGGGCTACCACGCTTTTGGAGCGCATCAGGGTGCTTTGCCAACGTACCAATCGTTAACGCTCCGTAGCGTAGCGTAGTCAGCTCTCTCTATCGCTCTTGATTGATTGATTGATTGATTGATATTCACGATTGGCACGTCGGCTACGCACCCAGGTATGTTCACAGAGGCACACGTGTACAGATTTAACTCAATATACCTATGCCGCTGCCAAAAAATTTCAAATAAGTACATAGTCGGCAATTTATGTGGTGAAAATGAAATTATTTTCAGCCCAACGCTCCATTATTATGACAAGGTTTTTCATGAAGACCTTGTAAAACGATTTTCGCATAATTGTTCATTTATTTATTTAATCTTTATTGCACAAAAGAAAACAATCTTATAGCACAAAAGGCGGACTTAATGCCACAAGGCATTCTCTACCAGTCAACCTTAAGGCTAAATATGGAATAATATTCCATATTTACTCATATTATGAGTTACGCTTCGCAAACTATTTTTTGTTTGAAATGGAACGCAAAGCAAGATCTACTTATCGAATAAAACTTTGCTTTTATAAATACACAGATACACACCTACAATACCTACATACACATTTAATCTTATACCTTTAAACGAGCAATTCATGTACATTTATATATTTCGGAGATCTTGGAAATGGCTCCAATGATTTTGATGAAATATGCTATAACTATGGGGGTTTTCGGGGGCGTAAAATCGTTCTAGCTAGATTTTATCTCTGGGCAAACGCTTATTTTTGAGTCTTTATATGTTTTCTCACATATTTGAATTTAAATTACTTACAAAGACTCCTACGTACGTTTATAATCGTATTATAAAATTTTACGATAAGTTTTTATGTGGTCCTTATAGGAAAGATACCCAATGAAAACTTCTTTTTCCCGTTTATAAAAATAACCCGTATATATTTCTATTTATAAGATTGCACTATGAACAGGTATTTCATTCCACCTTTTTAATAACGTTCTGAGTATTATGAACTATCCAGGTACAGATTCTAACTCTTAACTACAACATCTAATTTATAAACAACTTAGCAAACAGTCTTGGCTGTGACATCGGAAAAAATTTAAAAACTTGTACAAAGTCAAATCGCCAGGTGCAGCGAGCACTGCTGAGATCTTTCCCGATTTCCGGCTTAAGACATTTTTCTTTTATCTAAGACATCCTTGAGACCGATTTTGATATGAAAATTATTTACTTTTTTGATTTTGCTTTAATAGGACCTTGACGATAGCTCAAACTGATTGGTTCGAGTAAAATAAATAGATCGTGACATAAGACATCTTGCTCACACTTATTAGCGTGACGCTTGAGAGGCATTGCGAGTCGTTTCAATACAAGATCAAAACCACTACATAGTAAATTAGAATCGGCCTCATGTATTTTAAATATGGACAGAGACAGTAGCCAACAAATTCAAATAATGCCAATCAAAGAGTAAAAATATATACAGATGCGACCGTAAGTCAAGTCATCATTTCCAGAGATCATTTTAAATTACGATAAACGGTTAACATTTGATTAGACCCATTGGTCTGCCAAATTTCCTGAAATATTGTAATGGTAGGTAGCTTAGTATAAATAACCCAAGTAGAAAAGAACACGTATCACTGACTGTCACATCCGTGGCAGGGACTTGGTAAACTGCATTAAGCATAAGTTTACTCGAAGCCACATCGGACACAACACCAGCGGGGATACTGATGGACCTAATGTCCCTTTTTGAAGTCCCAAGCAACCACTTAAAATTATAAATGTTGTAAGTAGACAAATGACTAGAAAGATGTAAGAAGGATGGTGATTTGAAGTCATGTTTGAATACTTGTAAGAAAGAAGTGAATAAAAAGTCATTATAAATGTAGATAAGCTATCCTGTGTTAATTTACGTAAGAAATAATAACAGGGAAAATAAACCTAATTCTCTCTGCTACTGAAAAGATATCTATCCTGGTCTGGTGAATACTAATCATCAACTACACTTACCTATTTCTCAAAACAATCTTAACAATCCAGTGAGGGGTACAGTCTATGTCTCTCGCGGGTCATTCCCTCATGTCATGTCTGAGGATCGTAGTCAGTATCAGGGTTGCATCTGGAGCGGATGGTCTGCCTCCACCGGTTTCTGTCCAACGTGTCTCTGACGACCGTGTAGAAAGCACAGGTCGACGAGTTTTTAACTTGATTGGTCTTATTGCTGAACGACCGCGTGACCTTCTCTGCCTTCGGTAATTCCAACTACAATCAGTTTTGCAAACTTAAATTGAATGAGAAATACTCATTCAGAAGAAAACTATTCTATATCCTACTTATTATAGTTAGTAACAAGATTAGCTCAGAATAACATAGCTGTTTATATCTCCGCTATGGCAAAGTTGGGCAGACGGCGGCACTTTCTAAACTATGGTGACAGACGTTGCAGCCTCCGGACTTGTTATTAATTTGATCCAAGATACACTGGCCAGATGAGAGACTCGAATTGCCTTCGGAACAACTAACTTGGCTGGCATTGTTAAACTCGCTATTCAGTGTTAGAAACAGGGTAATGAAGTTGTGCGAGTAATAGAAAATGCTAGTGAAGTTTCAAGGTTTATACGATGTAGATTAGTTTTAATGTAAGAGACGATAGGAAGGCGGCTCCTATACCAATTTGGCCTTTATACCAATCTGACACCTGACGCGATCAGCTGGCTGCGTGACCTAAATATCGACTTATAATACTTTCTACTTATAGTTATAATATTGCATACAATCAATGTTACGCCATACAATTAAATAAATGTAAGTATGGTGCTCTTTAAGCGTTAGCAGTTTTAGAAATACAGATTAGTTAGATTTCAGAATGTTAACCGTGATCAACTGATAGTTGGTTAAGTATATGAAATGATGGAAATAAGGAAGAAAAGTATGGGCTATCGTCCCATACTCATTACTAATAATCCAACTAGAATATAATAGTTATTAGTAGTAGTAGTAATCTAATTAGATAATAGTAGTTTATGTGACTGTTGCATAATGAAAGACTTAAAAATACGACTGTGGGTTCATGAAACGCGCGAAATCAGTTTCATAAAAAGATCCCACGAGTGTTTTAATGCCTAAGTGTATACAATTACACTGTTTTATCTACGCACATATTATATGATGGGTTCAGGAACCGCATCATGTTACGATCGGCATTATCTGTCACGGAACTTGCGGATATTAGGTGATATCTCCATCATCATCTTACTCCCGTTTTCCCGGCATTTTGCCACGGCTCATGGGAGCCTGGGGTCCGCATGGCAACTAATCCCAAGAACTGGAGAAAGCCACTGCCATTAGACCTTATTGGGATTAATCCGGTTTCCTTACGATGTTTTCCTTCACTGAAAAGCGGCTGGTAAATATCAAATGATATTAAGTTCCGATAAACTCATTGATACGAGCCGAGGTTTGTCCTCCGGAATGCAAGTTGCACGCTCTTACCGCTAGGTCACCAGCGCTTTCGCAGGTTCAAAGGTCGGACTGAATAGAATTTTACATTTCTTCGAAGTTCCATGCTGGAATTAAGTGAAATTTTGAAATTCCTCGTGGTTCCACGATCGATCTAAGTAGAATTTTATGATTTCCCGTGGTTCGATGGTCAAACTACGTAAACGGAATATAAAGTTCTTTACAGTCTGAGTGGTCGGACAGCGAGGAATTATAATTTGATGTACTCCTATATATCGAACAAACCTGACAGAGCAAGCGGTTTGAAGGATTTTTTCCCGATTGCATAATAATCTTAATGTTTATATTGTGGGCGCGATAAATGGTGTTAAATGGTGTTATCTCTTTGCAAAAAGTCACGCAACTATGATAAAATCACATCTACAACTCGATCATAATATTTATCTGTAATTAGATATAAATGAATGGCTACTGAAATAAAACGAATCCGGTTCCTATCAACAGACAATAATAGTATTTTTTTTTAAATGAATATTTACTTATTGCAGTTTTATTTATTTTTGACCGTATACTCGTATAGTCTCAATCAGTCTTTTCACATGAGTGTTTTTACTGCACATGAGTTTTTTTTGTTTACATGTAAATTGATGTAACTAAATTATTTTTATAAAATCCTAAAAATAACTATATCTTATGGCATCATAGTTTCATATTTATGTCACAGAAATTGGTAAGGAAAGTTTAGATAATTGAAACAAATTGAATGTTAAGTTTAATGCCTTTAGGTTACGTACTTTTTTCTTACTTAATAGTGAAATATCAATTTAATTAAAGGCAAAGTAACGCTAGAACGATAGTAGACTTAAATAGACTGAAATAAAATATATGATTCATGTATATTTTATCTCTTAAAAATCGATATACTTTGTATTAGCACTGATATACATCTTATAACTTCCGATAAGTCTATCTTGATCGTGAATACCTATATAAACCGCAATAGCCAAGCGATTTTTTGTTAGAGCGCAACTCGCAGTCAAAATGGCTTGCAAAATGTTTGGATTGTTTTTCTTTATCGCTGTAGCTACTTCAGGTAAGTACAGTTTAAGCAGCTTGTCTTGTGAATAAAAAATAAAAGTGAAGTGATCGAATTTAGTGTCGTGAGTCATACGAGTACCTACATTAATAAACTAATTTTCCTGGTTAACTCACGTACAGTTAGCATCAATAGTAGCGCGTGAAACAACGCGCCAAAAGTATCTGACACCCTGTAATACTATAATAACAAATATAGATACATGTCTATAGTTCGCGTTCGAAAGTATCTTAATCCGATACTTTATTTTTGATGCTGACTGACCTATAGGTACATATATAAAGAGAAGTGGGGATTTTTTTAAGTTAGTAGGTAATACTAGGAATGCCGGTATAACTAGAAAATAAACATTATGAAATGAATGCTTTAATGTTGACGCGCATGCAATTCAGGAATAAATTTATATTCTTGCAGACTAAAAAATAAATTCCCTTGACCTAATTGATTTCTTCTTTTCGCATTTTACCTATTAATGTTTTCGTTTTCACTGGATCTATAATTTCATTTTCCATTTCAGGTACCAGCGCTTTAACCCAAATCTTCCTCGAAGATGAACACATCTCGTTCCTGACCAATGACCTCATCGCAAAAACTCTGACCATCCCAAAATTCACCTTCGATACCCTTCAGTCATGCCACGTCGTTCTCCCCAACGGAACGATGGTAGAAGCCTACCCTAACAATGAACTCAACGACCCTCACATATCCTTCTTGAATGCGGTTCAGCCATTTGTGAGCTGTGGGATTGGTATCTTAGGAGCGCCTACTTCCTACTCTGGGACGTATGAGCTTTACTCCGTTGTGGAGGACTGGACCGGTTTGGGACTGAGTTTGACCAGGAAGAAGTTTCACCTCACTTTGAGAGAGGGTGACTCTTGGCTTATTCCAAGTGAGAATTAATAATAAACGGTAATCGTGTTTTGAGCGGAGTTGTTTTATTTGTTAGAACCCATTCAAAGTTACTACTTGATCTGATGCAATTCCTTTCATGAGCGCAATATTTACTGACGAAGTGATTTTTTATTATTTAATTTTTATTAACTAAAATACTTATTTGACGCGCATGAGAAGAGAATTGAATAAAGATATAATTAAAGAGAGAATCATATAAAAAATAAAAAGTTTTAATTTAACATATAGTTAGAGTCACACCAAGATCAATTGGCAACGATAATTGATAGCCCAGACAGTGCAAGTGTTATTTTAAACGTCAAACTTCTATGAAAGTATGACGTTTACTTTTTACTTGCACAGGCTGAACTAGCAAAATCGCTGCCTGCTGAGCTTGGCCTGACTCAATATATATAATATGTATAATTTCTTTGATGCAAATGTGATGAAACATGGCTTGGTACTACTATAGTTATAGTAGGTAGTGATTTTATATATTATTTCTACTCCCATACTTTTATTTGTCATTTAAAGGGTCGTACACACATCTTTAAAACCCTACCTTATAGTTGTTAAGACAAGTCTTTAGTCTATTCTCTAAAAACCCATTTTTGCTTACACGCAGTATCTTTTTGGTACTTTTCGATACTTCGTGTAATGACCACTTAAAGAATATTGTATGAAATACAATGTTGCCAACCTTATTTTAAATGACATCTGTGACAAATAAGTGAACCATAGACAAGTTTTTTTATTTCATTCATTCATTTTCCCGCCCGTACCCTACATTGTTTGTTACTTCTTGAATGAGGTTATTGGGTGGGTTATTGTGGTTGTCGAATAAAAACTTAACTTTTGTGTTAAATAATAGTATGTCTTTCAAGTTAAAATGGATGAAGACGAAAACTTAGTGTCTACGCCTGAAGAAATATCAGTGATTGGCCCAAGAAGTTACTAAAAATTTTCTGCCTTCAAAATCGCGATAGATGAAATGAAAAATATTTGTTTTTACAATTTTATTTCAAAGTAAGTGCTTGGTCGTAGAAAAAGTATTGTATGCAACGTTGTTTAACTGAGTCAAAAAATACTCGTGGCGTCTTTATTAACAATTTTCGGCTTGTTACTCACGCCACTCGCCATTTTTGACCTTTCTTAAACAACGGTTGCATAAAATACTATTATGTTCATAAAGTACCTACAGGAGAATAGATGAAAATAGTCTATATTGCTAGCAAGTGAACTGCTATCGCAGGTGAGGGGGTGTGTGGAAATGTGCGGCCAAGTCCAAACACGACGCCGGGCACCTGGGGCCCTTATGTCAGTGTGTGGGCCATTACGCCGGCGACCTGTTTTATATTGTATATATAAAATTAATATTACACATATAAAATATACAGGATACAGTCATGTTTTATGTATTTTATATTTGAATCATGCATTAAACCGTAGATAAAAGCCTTTTGAAATACGACACCGGACCTGAGTGGTGTATTAAATTTTCATTATAAATAATGGGATGTCCCTGAAGTAAAGAGACAAATTTATTTCCATAAAATGTAATATCAGGTAAACGATAAAAGTTATAATTTTGGTTGTAAGTTGCAAGAAAATTAATTAAATTATTAGATAGATATCGCTTGTGCGCCCACAACCTCTTAAAAATATTTTTTTCTTAAATTGTTCGCGGCCCATCACCTTACGGCTTTTCACGATTTTGCAGCCACGCCTTTGGCCATACAAAATGTTTTTAATTTGAAAAAAAATGAATAAGCAATAACGAAATTCCCGCTTGAAATGACAGACAATAAAACCATACAAGCAATGACACCAAAACTTTACTTTTGTTTTAATAAAATTTAGTAAGACAGTAAGACTTTGAAAGTTGTCTCTTTACTTCCGGGACACCCTTTAGTTGTTAATTGTAACTATGATGTAGATTATTACAAATGAGTAATAATTACTGGACCCGGGTACGTCCTTAAACTACGTCCAAAAGTCCGTCCGTCCGTCTCTTTTAGTCGTAGTGCCCATACCTCTATGGGCATTGTGAATGTCATCTCGCTTTTTGTGGTAGGGCAGACGTTTGAGAGAGAGTGGTCATGACCCTCGCCTACATATGTAGTGTTTATAAATACATACACTAGGTAGGGTATACATTAGATGCGCTTTTCTTGAAATGATCTAAAAGTTGTGCAAAACCACCAAATGCAAAAACTTAGAACTAACAGGCCTATTCGAACATACTTAATTGGGTTCTTTTTTTTTATACCACGACGGTGGCAAACAAGCATACGGCCCGCCTGATGGTAAGCAGTCACCGCAGCCTATGGACGCCTGCAACTCCAGAGGTGTTACATGCGCGTTGCCGACCCTACACCCAAAGGGTAAAACCTGAACCCTATTACTAAGACCACTGTCCGCCTGTCTGTCTGTCTGTCACCCGGCTGTATCTCATGAACCCTGATAGCTAAACACTTGTAATTTTCACAGATGATGTATTTCTGTTGCCGCTATAACAACACTAAAATAAAAACACAATAATATAAATATTAAAGTAGGCCTCCCATACAACCAACGCGATTTTTACCGTTTTTTGCGTAATGGTACGGAACCCTTCGTGCACGAGTCGGACTCGCACTTGGCCGGTTTTTATTATTGAGTTATCGTGTGTTACACTCACGCTCATACATGAACGGTGAACTACAAGTAAAATGCATGATAACTAAATGACATTAGTTAGATGTCATTCTGATTATCCAATAATATCAATGTATACAAGGAGCCCGTGAGCATTGCGAGAGATTTTAACGGTGCATTCCTGATGGCAACAGAAGCAAAAAATGTTATATGACTTTTTGTGAAATTCGACAAAAATTTTTTTTTGTTTTTTTTCCCTTTTTTTGAGCACTCTTGTACATAAAACGTAATTTTTATTGATAAACACAACCTAAAATTAACAATTTTTTATTTATTTATTTAGGGGTAGCCTCTCGAATACATTTTTTTAATTTTTCGATGTCATTTAATAGGTATGTCCAGACTAGACCTCAAAGTGGCAATACCGCAGTCAAAAATGTGTTTTGTACCGACTTATGTCGAAAGAATGGTTTCGAAAAACATTTATATGACATTTTAGTTTCTAAATATTACCAGGAATGCTTAGTTAAAATGTCTCGCAATGCTCACGGGCACCTTGTATATAGATATGTTCAAAATGGCCTATAAGTAAAACAATTTTCAGTTTATGCCTCCCACTTCGTGGCCCCGATACGCAGACCACTAAGGGATTATACAATGACCGATACCGGTATAACATGTCTCCTGTTATCCGATAATGTACAAAATATACGTGTTGGTACATGAACGATGAAGGCATTACGAGTACCTACTCCATGCTTGTTAGTAATTGCATTACCTAAATAGGTTTGGGGTAACAAGAATTATTACTGTGGTCTCGGGCGAGGTTTTTACTGAAGAGACAACGCATGATAAAGGCGACGTCTATCGGCCCGATTAGAAGTATGATTAAGACACGTTTAAGATCTTGGAAAGATCTTTAAAAGATCGATAACTAAACGACACGTCAAAATTGACGTTTATTTCGATTCCGCTGGGATCCCAATAAGATGTATCTACGATATTTCTAACGTCAAAGTGACATTAGTTGTCCGAATCGCTGCTTCTGTCAATTATACGACATACAAACGATATCTTAATGAGAACTTATCTAAACCAGAACTTATCGTTATCGTATCTCATTCTTTGTATCGGGCCGTTAATCTTTTAATAACACACAGTTCACACACAGTTCAGGGTTTCACACAGTGACATTTTGATTTTACCTAATTTCTATTGTCAGTCAAGACGTCAAGATGATGTTTTTAATTCGAAATGAAATGTCAATAGCAAAAATTGTGATCTAATACCACAATACCTGTCGTAACAGTGTACAGTACAGTAACATAAAAGTATTAATCGTAGTATACTACGTTACGTTAGGTATATACAATTAAGCAGTAAAATACTCGTGTACAAAAACATATTGTGAAACTCGCGTTCTACACATTCCATAAATCCACACTCGTATTTTAATGCCTTTCATTACGGAACAGACTCATAATCTATTATTATTTTAATTTAATAAAGTACAATTTCAAAAGTAGTTTCTTCATACATACGTTATAGCTTGGTAAGACTATTTTGTGGCCGCGAGCATTAAGTAATGAAATTATTATCTGTCTGGCACAAGGCACAATCATATTAACAAAACAATTTCTTTGATATATGTAGTAAAACTGAAGGTCAGACAAATGATAGAGGGATTTATCTGAAACTAACCCAATTAGGTATAATAAGGACTTGTGTAAGCTCTAAAACTGTGGTGAGGTGGTTAGAGATACAGAAAAAGGAGGAATACTTATGGGATTAAGCTTAAAATTAATTTAGAAAGTGAAAAAATAATGGGTGAGACTTGAACTCACGGCCTCTGGATCAATAGCTACCCCAAAAATCAATTTAGTATGGGTAGCGCGTAACTGGTGAATTTCCTATAAGACTTAGAACTCATCTAGCCGTCTAAGAAATGTAACGTTCTTATGGTAGATGTCGCTAGAGTCTCCTAGACCTTATAGCTTATGGATGAGGGCTTGGTGGCTCAGATAGCAGAGCGCTGAAGTATCGTATCCATGGTTGTGGGATTGTACGTAACAATAATAAGGTTATCATTCCTGTGAGAATTCTGAGAATGCCCAAAGTTAAGGGTTGTATGCTGTATAGTCCAGGTTATTGATTGATCCCAAATCCGCATGACGTAAACCATAAGTATTTTACAACACGTACAAAGTTGAATGAATACTTTTCATTTTTAAATAATCAATGTTTTCCTTTTTTATATCATCTGACATTGTATTGTTCTGTGCGATAAAAAAAAATAGTTTCTTACAAAAAACAGGACCAGCCGTAAAGTGCATCTTGCTCGCTCTGACAGCCGTAACAGACGGGCGTGCCGGACCGCGACCTTGGTCCAGTCCGAGGCCTGTGTTACTCGATCGTAGATGGTCCACCGATCGTTAAGGCTAATCTCCTAAAATTGTAAAGTAGTTTTTCAATACTTAATATAAGCAAAATTTGCTTATATTAAGTATTGAAAAACTACTATGTTTGCCATACCCTATTAGGGTCCATGAGATACTATTACTTTGTAACAACTTGTTTTTTACCATGGCGCAACAAACGATTATTATTATGATTATGATTATAAGTGAGAGCAAGAAAGAGATATTTTGATCGGACCAAGGTCGCGGTTCGGTACACCCGTCTGTTACAGCTTTCAGACCGAGCAAGATGCACTTTACGGCTGGTCGTATTTTTTGTAAGAAACTATTTTTACAGTTTATGTGTATTATGTGTGTTATGTGTTGTGTGTGTGTTATGTGTGTGTTGTGTATGGCGTGAATGACATGATCTGCGAATAAGTTTACGCAGTTAATAGGGATTACGATCCCGGAAGCCGATTAGAACGTATATTTGAAATTACCTAACATGATAGGTATCTAAATGTATTTCTTTGATATTAATCTGTTAGTTTCAATTAGTCTCTTAGCCTGAATTTCCGCTTGCTAATATGTTGAGCGGCATCCATTTTGGTATATTTTTCTAGAATAAGATGTATTATAGGTTATGTTTCATATACACCAAATAAACTATTTCTATTTCTATTAATATCGAACCAGTACTTGTAAGTACAAAACAATTAGAAAAATTATCGAATGAAAAAAAAAAACCTAGTTCACAGCCTAAAAATCTTCACTTTGCCTCATTAACTCAAAAATAACCGGCCAAGAGCATGTCGGGCCACGCTCAGTGTAGGGTTCCGTAGTTACTCTTCCGTCACAATAAGCTAAACTGGAGCTTAAAATATAGTAAATTGTTAACCAAGGGATAAAACGGTACCTTTCACCCGAGTTAAACAAATAGGCAAATTTGCATAATCAGTACCTAATTAAAGTAAGTCTTTTTACTATGAAGGGAAAACTTTTTGCGATATCTCAAAAACAGCTCAACTGATCATGTCCGCTATAGTTTTCATTTAATGTCTTTCTTAAGCTCTACTTCCACGATTTTTTTCATATTTTTTGGACCTATGGTTCAAAAGTTAGAGGGGGGGGGACACATTTTTTTTTTCTTTCGGAGCGATTATCTCCGAATATATTCACTTTATCAAAAAATGTTTCTTGAAAACCCCTATTAGTTTTGAAAGACCTTTCCAACGATATCCCACACTCTAGGGTTGAAGCGAAAAAAAAAATTCACCCCCACTTTACGTGTAGGGGAGGTACCCTAAAAAAAATTAAATTTTTAGATTTTATTGTACGACTTTGTCGGCTTTATTGATTTATATATCCATGCCAAATTTCAGCTTTCTAGCACTAACGACCACGGAGCAAAGCCGCGGACAGACAGACAGACAGACAGACAGACAGACAGACAGACAGACAGACAGACAGACGGACATGGCGAAACTATAAGGGTTCCGTTTTATGCCATTTGGCTACGGAACCCTAAAAAGGGAAGTTTAAGCTAAAATTTCCAATTTTCCCAAAACGTACGTAAATACCAGAGCAAATCGTCTCGATTAGTCGACCGACCGCGACCGTAGGCAATTGAATTAAAACCGTTGAAACTGATTTGGAAGTTCAGTAAGCAAAATTGGCTTCAATTGCGGATCGATTGCGACTGCGTTATGAGTGGTAGAAATTCTGTAATGTAATGAGAAAAGGTTTTGTTAATTATTTAAAAATTGCACTTATAGGCAACTACTATTTAAAATATACAAAAATAACCCACCAATGGATTTTTAATTTCGTAATTCTCTTAAAGCTTAGTCACAAAACTTTGCTTCGAAGTTTTTTTGTCGCTATATAGGTTCAGCATACCTTTACTTAGGTAATCTGAAATTATAATAAACATAGATAGATGTACACGCTTTAGCATCTGTCTCTTTCAATCGCGAGGTGACAAAAAGTGACACTTATTTTATATATAATACGATAACGCCTTCTTTAATGAATACGCCTGCTGATTTTCTTTTGTTTTACCTCATTGTTGAATGCCCTATTGAGAGTCGTTTTGTTTGTGTTTTTATTAATACCAAATTAACAGACTATACAGAATGACCTTAGCTATTGGATAAACCCTGAAATCCCACGTAGGGTTACTGCTCAGGAATGCTCTGACGTTAATATTTTTTAATTAGAACAAAAGATAAAAAAATAAATTTTTCGAACGAAAGTTATTTGCAATAATCGACAACAAAAAGAAACACACTGTGTTAATCTTTGGCAGTGTTTTTGACAATTTGTTCGAAATATTTGATAATAATGACATTTTACAAAAGTCAGAAGCTTATTAGTGTCATAAATAAAAAAAGATAATCAAAAAGGTCGAAGAAGGTTCCATACTATTCTTTGAAGATATTACCTTAGGAGCTACTAACGCATACAGGCTGCTCAAAAGTAAAAAATGGTAATTTGTTAATTTCTTCGAAACCGCTACACCGGTTGTTATGATACTTTGTACACTGGTTCTAAATACCCTAATGCATATGTACATTTCGGCTTTGTCCAATGGCTAGGGACACACTGTATAAGTTATAAATAAACTTATTGAAAACATTATTCTTATTATATATAAGTCCCTTAATAAACCTTCATAGAAAAATGAACAAAGCAAAATGTTTACATAACTAATAAAAACATTCAAGTCAGTTGTATGAAACCCTCGTCTTCACTTGTAAGAAGACTTACATCAAGTTCCACCGATCATTTAAAAACTTGTGTCCACCTTTACTTGATCTGTCTCCATTCCTTCAAGCAAAGCTTAATGGGTTTAAATTGGTACTGTAGAGAAATATGGAAGGTCTTAGTAAGCTGGTTTTTGCGCATCTGTATTGCACATTACGGGGTGGGCTAAGAGGCTTGGAAATTGTTTTACGTGACACATCATAATGGACTAGGGGATGGAGCGCGCCTTTTGAATAGCTAATGTGGCTGAGAGATGTATGAAAAGTGATATTTTATAATAGAAGTTAGACTTATCCAGATAGGGTGGGGATAATAAGATGGTGTTAGTACTGTTTTGAATCTAGCAAACAGTTTTCAATAGGTTTTGACGTGATATGTGATGACAGCATGCATAAGCAAAGTCAAAAATGACCCTTATTTAATCATTCATATTTAATTAGGAATGATTAAATTGGTAAAATAAAACATACAGAGTCAGACCAAGACAAGTCTGCAACGATTTTAATAACACACGCAGTGAACGTATTTGAATCGTCAAATTTCAATGAAATTATGACTTATAAATAATATGTGTGTTATCAAAATCGTTGTAGACTTTTCTTGGTCTGACTCTGAGTAAATTAGGCACCTACGTCTTTACGCTGAACAAAATGTGACTAACGATGTTTAAGAAAAAGAACATTAGTTACTAATGACCTTTTTCTGACTCTTTTATTTTTATAAATGTAATGTTTGTATATATTAGAGTTGCCGCGAATAGTGTTTATAGCGAATAGTCGAATACCGATTAATCGCCATTCACTTTGCCGAATAGTCGAATAACTCGACATTACTATTCGACATAAAAAAAAAACTAATGTAATGTAAATAGATAGGTACCTAATGAAAGATGCGCTGATTCAACAAACTGCACACGTTGATGATTTCAGAAAGCGTTTTAACTTGGATGATCTATGCTTTACGAAGACATATTACTTGTCGACATTTTTAGACCCCCGCTACAAGAACTTTTACTTTGACGCTACCCAAGTTGAACGGATCCGTACAGCTGCGCTAAGAGAAGGTCTTAGGCTTTCTTTAGATGACGAAAATGATGATTCGGATCCAGAAACGGCATCCAAAAGGTCTCGTTTAGACAATGAAAGTGAGCATGATTCGGAAACTCATAAACTATTTTGGGCATGTTTTGAAGAATCATCTATAGACCAACCTACTGAAGAGCAACCCAAGAATGCCACTGCTGAAGAAATCGCCAACTAAATTGCGTTAGCAAAGGCTGACAGAAAAATAAACCCCTATGAATGGTGGGCTTTGAGTACCAATAAGAATAGATTTCCTATTTTAAGTAAGCTTGCTAAACGATACTTAATCACACCAGCAAGCTCTGTTTATTCAGAAAGACTATTTTCCGAGGCAGGTTTAATTTACGAGGAAAAACGAAACCCACTTACTCCAGAACGTGCAGAAAAAATTGTTTTTTTGCACCACAATCTGCCTCTGTTGGATTTTAAATATTAATTAAAAAGCCTTACTAATTTAATTTCATGAATATGATAGGCACAGGCACATATTACAGATAATAATTGATATTATGTATTGTTTTATTAAGGAAAATAATTAAAAAAATGATTATTTTTAACTCATTAGTTCTTTTGTTCGTTAAAAGTTTATTTTCGACGACTATTCGCCGAATGCCGAATAATACTAGCTATTATTCGGTATTCGACGAATATCAAAAAAAATGACGAGTAATGCCGAATACCGAATAATAGCGAGTATTCGCGGCAACTCTAGTATATATGTTAGCTAATAAAGCAAAAACTACTACTTCGAACACGGACTTAATAACTACTGGGTTGCCGTTTTTATTTTATTGTGATTCAACCTTGAGGATCATTCACGCTGATTAGTACGGTCACGTCTGAAAATATCGATACGGACAAAGTTCCAAAAATATGTATACACCACCTTAATACATGGGAAATAAGGTCGTGTATACCTACATATTTTTGGCACTTTTACCGTATCGATATTTTCAGACGTGACTGTACATACAAATGAAGTGAAAGTCGAGAAAGAGATGCGTACCAATGACCAAGACCATCGCTATTACTATCAAAACCAGTTCTAAACGGTAACTAGTTTTCAAATTTGAATCGGGCTTTCATAAATGGAACAGATAATTCGACTCCATCTTTAGGAAATGTCAATAGCAGAATATTTTGCAAAGTAAGTAATAGTACATTACTATACAGGCCGGGAAACGAAGGGTTGCAGGCCGAGTAGATATGGACACCCGAGCGTGGCGAGGTCAGATAGGGATACGCGGCCGGCAGCCCCGTTTCTCGCCGAGATTTGTATATGTATTTCTCAAACTTGCATTGAAACAATAAACGATATTTTATAAGTTATCTCAACATTGCAAGCTTGGGAAATTATCTATCGCTTACCTACTTAATACAATCAGCCAAGTGACACTTAAAGCAAAAAATATGCAGCATAGAATATTTAAAACTTTCGCGCAAATATAAATTAATAAGATAAAAAATCCACTTAAGTCTTAATGAACACCTTTTTGCATTCATGAACTACGAAATATAAACAACGTGGTAAGAAATATGAAATGCAAATACATTTGCAGATATAATTCAAAAGCAGACAGGATTACCGCCAAGCGAACGTGGAATTTAAATAAACACAGCAATACGTCGTTGGCGCTTTACGGGAATAATTGAATAGAAAAAAGTTATTATAATTAAGAAAAATTGATGTTAGTCTGATTTGTCGAGTATCTGATTAAAAATAATACTTTAAGTGGCGGGATCAATGGGGCGTTCTTAGTAATCAGCGAAAGACAGTGTAAACCACTGACCTATCACACATAGACAGTTAGTCCTCATAAGGCTAATCTGCCAAAAGTGAAGCCGAAACTCGATCGATGTGTGCGTGCGACGCTCGTGTCTTACGCTCAGCGACACACACATATATACAAAAACGGGTTGCCAGAGTTCATTTATTCCCCTTAAAGTAGATGGATTTTAACCACATCCTTATACTTGGCTATCAATCATTTGGGAGTGTGTATGTAGATATTAAATTTGTAGCAAAAGCTTTCAAGGTTTCTTTTAAGGACTTTGCATTTCTGTACTTTGTGAAATAATGTTTAAATAAAAAAAACGTTTATTTTTTTATTTTACAAATGTGCACAGATAATAGCTGGTAGAATTGACTTTGGAATAATGATTTTAAATGATAAATATTTAATGACGATCATTTGGATTTGATTTGGTTTGATTTTATTTGACTAATATTTTCTTCGGGTTAGTGTGGTGAAAAGTTTTGTGTTTCACTTGGGGCAAAATTTGTTTAACTCTCGTAACTTGAAACCCTCGCAACGCTCAAGATTCCATTTTTCGACATTTTGTATCTTTATTTAGCTCGAGTAGCAATATTAGCACGAGCGGTTAAACAACAACTTTTCCACTTGTAAAACAAATAACTATTTATCGTCAGTACTAGTAATTGTACCTGCAGGCCTAGCCAAGGTGGCAATCGCTATTGCTTCGAACAACGAAACGCTTTGTGTCTCTCTTTCAGTTTCCATATAAGTGCGACAGTGACAGTTGCGTTTCGTTTTACAGACCTTAACTATAACACCTGTGTTCCACAAATAAAATTTACTTTACTTGCTCATCAAAATGGCGAGAGCATATTCGACTATGTTTAGTCGGTTTCCATATTGCATCGTTCCTATTTAATCTAATTTTTTCCGTCCATCTCGCAGACAGAAGCGGATCAGTCGGAAATCTAAAACGAATATCACACAAAATAAAAATATGAATTTAAACTGTAATTTTATAAAAGACAAAACATAATTTGAAATAAAAGAATGAAAAACTAAAAAAGAATATTTTCTATAGTCATACAAGGAACTTAAAGTAAGCATATTAATTTTATCAATGTAATCGTCATGCCTCATTTGGAGGAAAAAAGATTCATATCACCTGGCAACATTTATAAGTAATGGCGGCTGACGAAAATTTGGATTTTTGTATTTACAATTACGTAAAAATATCACATTAAACTGGATACTTACGCATGAAATGTTATATCAGGCGGTTTGTTTTTATTCACTGATGTGTTGTGACACCAATTCACCGCACAAACAACCATCTTTCTTGTATTTTTTAATTTATAACCGGGAGGTGTACACAAACCAACTCGACCTTGAGTACTGCGAGGGCCGTTCGGATACGATGACACGAGGGCGACATAATGTCGTACTCGAAATGGCTTCACTAGGGATGTACAGACTAGGCATCTAGGTTAGTTATAAATCTATGGTGTAAACGACAACTAGTTTATTTTTAAACTTTGTAATAGGGCACAGTTACACAGTTCGTATAAACGTTCGTGTATACCCACAAGAGTATGCAGGAGCAAACACCCTAAGCACGAACTAAGCCACCGGCTACAGTACTTAGTAATCCTAATCAGTCTCAGAGCAACTCTAGTAAGAAAGTACATAGAGTAGCAGAATACTTCAAATAAACATAAATCTAACTTTAGAACGTAGCTATTCTATGGAAGACAAACGTTTTCGCGTTTTATCTCGACCACCGCCATCTAGCGAACGGTTTGCATGCTAATGTCTAATACATGCCATGAAACTGTGAAAGACTAACGCTTGCGCGATCTAACTCGACGCTAGCGCCATCTAGCGAGCAATTGGGTAAACTTTCCGTATTAGAACTGGTGTCCGCCCAAATCATCTCAATATATGTATGCCTTTTTTCTTTTTGGTTTTTGTTCATTAATATTCTTTAAAATGTAATGTTGATAGCTTATTATCTAGGTTACTAACGTTTCTACGTGTATGTATAATGATAGTAAATTACATAAGTAAATGCGTGGATGGTATTATCCTATAAGGTATTATCGTAACACCCGAACCAATTTCCCTACCAAGCGCCTGGCAATATAATCTCATGTATTTGTCAATCCATCTGACTCATACATCACGGCAAAGTTAGGAGCTCTCAAGTTCAAGTACAGAGAAAGGGTGAGGCCCGACAGTGATCGACGATCTGCAATGATTTAAGGATCGCAATCAGACAGAGTGCGAGTAATTGAAGTTGTAAATACTTATGTTACTATGCCATTGCGGGTCGGGGTTCTAGACAGATTTCAAGAAATCCTTTTCTGTAACATTCTCTGTGGACACTTAAAAAGAAAGAAGAAAAAAGTCTTCATTATTTGTTTGGTGATACCTGGACCCAGGTACGTCCTTAAACTACGTCCAAAAGAGAGGTATGGGCATTGTGAATGTTATCTCGCTTTGTGTGGTAGGGCACAGCACTCCTCTAGAGTTGCAGGCTGCATAGGCTACGGAGACTACTTACCATCAGGCGGGCCGTATGCTTGTTTGCCACCGACGTAGTATTAAAATAAAAATATTGATAATTAAATCAAATACGTCAATAATAATTTTTCAATAAGGAAAATTCACCTAATGATGAGTACCCAGTTTTTATATAATTGTCAGGAGTCATTTAATTTCAAAAACGCAAACCTATTTGGAATTTTAAATGTGCCAGAAACTAAATAGTAAAAAAATGCTGCCTTTTCAGAATATTAAAAACATTTGGTACCTAATTTTTATTATAAAAGTTCAAAAAAAATTCGCTAATAAAAAGCTACATCTTCTTTCATGTTTTTTTAAGTCAATTTCAGTGCTATTTTGGATAAAAATACTTCATAAATTGAATTTCTCTCAACTATTTTTATACTTCAATAACTTAATGAAAGGCTGTACCTACTCCAATATTTACACACGACTAAAGATTCGAGTATCTGCGGATCAATTCGTTCAAAACATTTCAGTGTTTGAACTATTCTGAAATACACTCATCCAGTCTCAGAAAATACTTGTCGAACAGAAATATTTTTTCGTCTGACTGGTTCACCTTTGTTTTGGATTACATTTCAATTACGATCTATTTGCAGCCTACAAATGCTATGAAAAAAAAACACGAAACGACTTTATTTTCAAGGGCAGACTCTAACCAAGACTTTAAAAGGTTAAGTGGGCTCGATATAATATTTCTTTGCTTTATGTCGTCTCGTAATACTTTTAGAGATTTATTGAAATAGTATTTTATACAATAGAGAGCTTTTCAGTCGTGTTTTGTTTAGGCAACGAAGCTTGCTGAGTTGACTAAGTAAGGTACGAGATTGAAAAGCTTGATTATATCACTATTGTATACAAAACTTTTTCTACGAGTCATCTAAAAAAATACGTTTTTACTATACCTAAAATCTAAATAATTAATGAAAATTGGTAAATATCTCAGCAGACAAAAATGTAGATATAAACGCGCGACTCCTGACCCTTTAGTCTTTTCTATGGGAGCGCGGTGGCGCAGGCACGTGATTGGTCAATTTTTTTATAGTTAACTACAGCGTATCGAAATGAATCTTATAGTTGAGTTCTGACTACGTAATTATAGTTTGGTATACGAAATCTTATTTCAACCATGTTATAGTCGACGAGTAGCAAAAATTATTCAACACGTTTGAAGCGTATTACCTACATATGTATAGGAGTAAATACTCCTTATAAATTATCAATTGATCGACAACAATAACCTTACGATTAAGAGTTATAAATGTACATATTACGAAACGCTTATAATATACATAAAGAAAACGCTCAGAACAGAACTGCCTGGAGATTCAGAATAAGGAAAGCCGTCCGCGTATAACGGGAAAAGGCGAGGAGGAGGAAAAAGAAGATATAACATACATAACAATTTGTCTTATCTGTATACAATGAACGGAAATTGAACACTCTGTCGTTGGCCAAGTACCTTCCTATAGGTATAACTTTTAATCAAGGCGTTTGGTAAGAAGTTATGATAGTTAAACACGGCGGTCTCAACTTTCTCAACCAGGCTGTTGAGTACTGGATTCGACTCAATGCACTGAAAACAAAGTATCGCATTAAATTTAATTGCGGCAGCTTTTTCATCTGCACGGCTGCAGCAGTAACGACGTCGTTACACTAATGTTGTTGAGAGCTAACCCCTACCATGTGTTTAGACTACCCAAAAAATTCCCTACTCAAAGGTTTGAAAATTCCTATTTAGCGATAAGACTGCACGGTGTATTTCACACTTACTTGTAATATTTGTAACTAATAATGTGTGTTTTTTAGTTGTATAATAAGGAATATTTATGTAATCTGACCGGCTAGCATGAGTTGCGTTCTCGCACGCGACTCCATACATCTTCAAGTATGGACTCGCGCGCGAGAACGCAACTCATTGTAGATGGTGTGATGTTATGTTAGATTACTAGAAAATGCGTGACATATTCAGGGCAGCCTAAGAGCCTCCTATTTATTGTTGTGAAGTTTGAATAGCGAGTTTAAATTCCAGATTTAAGCCATAAGTTGTCAGAGCCGCTAACGCGCAAGGGGACATGCGTGATCCGTAGGGGGTAAAGGGGAGGGGGGGGGGGCAAAGGAGTAGACTCAAGATGATTATTAACTTAACACTCCTACGCGCAAGAGAGCAGAGAAATCAATGTCAAGTTTAAGTAGATCATTAATTGGTGCGAAGTGTCAGTATCAAACTTGAGTTCCAGATTTAAGGCAAAATAGCAGATCCTCTTCCACACACAGCATGCGAGAACGGCACGGGGTACTTCATTGGTGCGAAGTGTCAATGTGAAACTTGAGTTCCAGATTTAGGGCACAATCTACAAAATGCCAGATCCTCTTCCGCACAAAGCGTGCGAGAACTGCAGGAGGTAGTTCATTGGTGCGAAGTATCAATGTCAAACATGAGTTTCAGATTTAGGGCACAAGGTACAAAATGCCAGACCCCTTTCCGCACAAAGCGTGCGAGAACTGCAGGAGGTAGTTCATTGGTGCGAAGTGTCAATGTCAAACATAAGTTCCAGATTTAGGGCACAAAGTACAAAATGCCACATCCTCTTCCGCACAAAGCGTGCGAGAAATGCAGGAGGTAGTTCATTGGTGCGAAGTGTCAATGTCATACATGAGTTCCAGATTTAGGGCACAAGGTACAAAATGCCAGATTCTCTTCCGCACAAAGCGTGCGAGAACCGCAGGGAGTAGTTTATTAGTGCAAAATGTCAATGTAAAACTTGAGTTCCAGATTTAGGCCACAAGGTGGCAGATACTCCAATGTGTAAAGAAGCGTGCCTGAACTATCGCATCATATGAACCTTCTATTTATTGGAGTGAGGTGTGATTATCAAGCTTAAGTTCCCAATTTAGGTTTTTAAGGTGACAGATCTTTCTATGCACATAATATATATGAAGTGTCATTACTAAGTTCAAGTGTTTTATTTGAGCCACATGTCAGATTATCCAACGTAAGGGTTTCATGATTATTTTTAATGGACTAAAAGTGAATTTAAGTCAGACTAAGCTTTTAGTAAGGGTACTAGCTCGGATGAATTTACAGCAATTCAGTAATGTGTAAAGAATTGAGCGTCAGAATTGCATTGGGGTGAGTTCACTAATGCGTTATAATATTGAGAATTTGAAAGGGCTTCACTTGGTAGGGTAAGCTGGTCCTCATTTAAAGTTCATAAAAAAAAACCGGTCAAGTGCGAGTTCGTTTACCTCGCGCACCGAGGGTTCCGTACAAACTTTCAATTTTCTCATAAAAGACTTGAGCAGAAGTATACATTATAATCATAATCATATTTATTGGTAATATCATATTACATGTCACAATACATTTTATACTTAAGTACATAAATAAATAAATAAAATAAATAAATAAATATTATAGGACATTATTACACAAATTGACTAAGTCCCACAGTAAGCTCAATAAGGCTTGTGTTGAGGGTACTTAGACAACGATATATATAATATATAAATATTTATAAATACTTAAATACATAGAAAACACCCATGACTCAGGAACAAATATCCATGCTCATCACACGAATAAATGCCCTTACCAGGATTTGAACCCGGGACCATCAGCTTCGTAGGCAGGGTCACTACCCACTAGGCCAAACCGGTCGTCCAGTACAAAGGATAAGTACATATGGGGTATGGGGTAGTAGGATAAGTACATATGTACATATTGCAGATAATTAATTAAGTATTCAAAATTACACACAAAAAATACAGTACAACAGTATGTGTATCCTATCCTAAATCTACACAAAATAGCTCGCTATGATTATAGAAAGCCTGCTCGACAAGCCAGTTTTTTAGTTTTGTTCTGAACACCGACGCACTAGGAGCAGCAACTATTTCGCTTGGGAGGTGATTATAAACCCATAACGTGAGCGAGTTTTTTTGATTTGGCGAGTCTGAGAGGTAAAAGGGGTAGTTTTCCGGCGCGCGCGCTTCGGGTTTTGTACCTACGATAAGACTCGTTACTAATGGGGTTGGATTCCACTTCACCTCGTGTGGTCACAGCCATTTGTAATATGAAAAGGGAGGATAACGTTAAAATACCTAGGCTCTTAAATATCGGTTTCGCAGAAACAGTTTGCGGGACGCGCGCTATAGCACGTACTGCGCGCTTCTGAAGCCGAAACACTCTCCCATATACTATCAGTGTAGTTGTGTACAGCGCCATCTATGGGCGAATTGGTTAACTAATTGTGCGATCTGTATGTATGTTGGTTTTTCAGGGATAATTCTTTATCATGTGAACCGATTTCAATAATTTTTATTTTATTTGAAAGATGGTGCCTTTAGTGTAATCTCATAAGAATTTCAACTATAATAAACACCCGCAAACGGGATTAAATTAAATTACAAAATGTTTTTGTTATTAAAAAAAAAGTTGTTCAGATAGAGGTCTGATTTTATTTTTTCTGTAATCTTTATGACAATGTTATTATTATTTAAAAATTTCATAATTTTTCATTCGTAAACTTCGGAGATAAGGGGGGGGGGGGGGGGGGGGGGGGAATGGTATTTTTTTTTTACATTTTCCTTCATAAGTCAATTTTTTTTTCACTATGAAAAAAATTTGTATTGTAATGTTCAATTTGAGCTCTTTCAAATGTTACCCCACTTGACCCAGTAACTAGACTTTGAAATTTTGCCCCTTCTTAGGGATATTGGGAATTTTCCATAATTAATACAAATAAAATAACAAAATTACACTTCCAATTTGTTTGGGTTAGCGTTATTCATTACTATTCCAAATTTCAAATCGATAGCTTAAGGACTTCTCGAGATATTTAGCAATGTGACAGAAGGACGGACGGACGGACAGAGTCGCACCATAAGGGTTCCATTAGTACCTTTTTGGTACGGAACCCTAAAAACAAATATAAGTAGGTACGTAATCTAATTTACCATCAATCATCATTCATAGAGTAATATAACAAGTAACAAAATTTAGATACTTTTCTCAAAATAATAGCAATTAACAAAAGAGGGAAATGCGTACTCTTATGAGGCGCATTGGATAAGAGTACGCATTAACGTCGATAAGAGTACGCGGATCGGGCACTACATTTTTCTACTTGCTGAGGCCACGAATAAAATTTCCTTGACCCTCATAGCTTGTAAAAGCCGCATGCCCTTTGAAGAAAAGCTTTGAAGACTATGTTTGGTTCGGTATTGCCCGGGGTCACTGACATGACGTACCAAGCTTCTAACTCTACAAGCCCTAACTTCACAAACTCTACACTTTAGTCAAAGTATATGTTTAAGTTTATGATTTCATTATATTATGTTAATTAGTATTTCATTTTGTAGATAGTAGGTAGTGATATCTTATTCTCAAGTACAAAGCCTGCACCTAACAAAAGTCTCTTTTTGACCCAGTGGTTGACTGGTAGAGAATGCCTTAAGGCATTAAGTCCACCATTTGTACTTAATATTTTATGTGCAATAAAGTATAAATAAATAAATAAATAAAATATGTGGCGTGGCCGTTTTGTCACTACAAGAAGTATAATAAAAAATAATGAATAGGGAAATTTTTTTTTCACCTTACGCCCAAGTGACGGTAGCGAAATGGTCAAGCCATATTTTTTGACTAAGGTGTAGATTTTGTAACGGGATGTCATGGTCAACGTGTCATTTGATTTATCGTCGTGAAGTGATCAGTTAAGTTTTATGTTAAAGAGGTTCTATAATGTATTCAATGAGGTCTCATTTAATTATCTCATTAACAGGGTGTTTTTACGTAGCTAATTCGTTTTCCTTTTTTCTCTCTTAAATAAACTCCAGGAACCGAGTACTATCAGATGTAAAAATATCGGAAGCTAATTTGTTAGCACCTTATATATAAATAATAAACTGAAATACATAGATGCCTTAAAGGCACAAAAAAACACGAATAAAAAGGAGAAAGTCACCAAGTTTTCCGGTTCACCCTTAACCACAGGCAGGCAGACTTGGTAATTTTTCTTTAGTACCTACATCATAAATACATCAATGGTTTGGCGTGAGTTGCTTTAAATTAAAAATACTCTTAAATACAATACAAGTACAGAAAAAATAAATTATAGAGAAAATAGTAGTTTGGACCCTCAGTGCGGAGTTCATAGTTCATTTGGCCGATTTATTACATGCGTCATACAGGGAACAAATTGATTAATATAAAATATCGAATAAAGGGAAACTTAAGGAAATATTGGAGTAAATATTCTATAAATAAAGTCCACACAGCTGAACACGGGTACATTCGTTCAGAGTTCATCGTTCCAATTGCAAGTTGCTAGTTTGCGTGTCCGATGAATATTTATACTGGTGCTGTGTGGCTGCGGGCGCTGACGGCGCTATTTCTACTGATGGGTAGCGCAGCTGGTGAAGACATCCAAGACCTTGAGGAGAAGGGGAGCAGCGCGGTGAGTGTCAGGGCAATCGAGAAAGATGGTGTATGCCAAGAAGACCAGCGGCCACCAAAGATACTCACAGAGAATTTGATCAAATATAATAATAATTTAGCTGGAACTTCGTACGGCGATGACTTTGTTATATTTTGCTCATCGACAGAAGCTAGACAAGAGCTAGCATTGAAAGAAAACGGAAAACTGCTACAGATTTTTGAGGTAAACTTAACAACTATACGGGTTGATGTAAGAGAACCAAGCATAGGTAAATATGAATATACATGTGTGAACCGAAAAACTAATTGCAAGGACATTATGACTGTTGGAATTCGCCCCGTAATGTCCGTCAACTCATCAAAGGTTCACTATAAACATATTTATGGTTTCTTGTCTACATACTTTGTGCCCATAGGCCAGGATTATCAAGTTTCTTGCAGTGGCGATGTTAATAACCATGTTATTATCAACGATAAGAGTGGTAAGCAGCTGCCAACACATGTCATTGATAAAACTACCAAAATGTATCAAACTCACGCGAATCGCTTAGAAATTAAGGAATATTCGTGCTTTGTTAGAGAAATGAATAATCTTATATGGGTCTTAGAGGACTATTATCCTGAGAGTAAACATTTCCAATGCCGCATAAATAAATGGGATACACTTTATTGCGTATGGAGTTATCGGAGTAACCAATACACGTATACCTTACTCTATACAGATCACGACGGTGAAGATAAAGGCCAGACAGTTATCTGCGACAATACGCCAGGTGAGATAAGTAATATGTGTAAATGGAACATTCAACAAAAACAGGCTACATATTTCAATATTTTTTTTACACTGAACCAAAACATTTCACTACAACTTATAACATGTACTCGTTTTGCAATATTTTGCAAAAATGAAACTTTCAATGTGAAAACTAACTCGCTCATTAAACTAAACTCGATTTTCAACATAAAAATATTAGAAACGAGTTCGCACGGTATTGTTATGGAATGGGTTGGTGCGGATATATTTACAGAAAAAGGAACCCTTTACCCTTTCAATAACTGCAACAATTGCGTGTATAGAGTATATTACCGTTTAAAAGAAGACGGAGGAAATTGGCGCCCAGCAGATGCGTCGACAGTGAGTTGCGATGTTGATGGAAACTGCAAGTATGCTTTAGCCCTCCCATACCCAGATACTATGTACGAGGTCCAAATTTCCACAAGACACAAGGAAGCTCCTGATGGGTTATGGTCCGACCCTGCGTATATATCCGTACACACAAAATCCAAAATTGAATGCGCTTGTAACATAGCGCTTAAAACATCAGCAGAATCTACGAGCATCACTACTGAGACGGCTCCATGCGAAGCGTGTGCTCTTAGAGAACACATAATAAAGAAGAACTTAGCGTTAGACAAATATAGAAGGGAATGGAGCAGTAAACTTAAAAAAATTAAGGCACATATGGACGTTTTATCAGCCTATGAGAAATTAAAAACAGTTTATGTTGCTGGATCTAATTAGCCAGATAATGCGTATTCGATTGTTCATGTATCGTCACCAGAATCATAACAACATGTCATGTTTGAAATAAGTTTAATTCTTTGAAATTTCTAGTTATAATTTTTTATCAGAATGTCTTTTTATATTTCATCAGTAAATTATTTATACCAATTAGATCACGGAAATAAAAACTATTAGAAGTATTTTCACTTTATTGGTAATTAATTATATATTAATTTATTCCGTAATCACTCACCTCAACTCGTCTGCTGATATATGTTAGTCGGGTACCATATCTCATGCGTGTAAGTATGATTCAACCAACACTCAGTGGCTAAACTTTCGCAATTGCATCGGTGTTATCTGGTGCAATAATTAAACTGACAGAATATATATAAACAAAATCATTTATTACTATTAATTAAAGTATAGTATTTTTTATCAATATTTTTTATGTGATTGATATTTTTAAACGTACAATCACAATTGTATTTTACTGTATTTATTTTGACATTTTCATGTTACATTTTGTTTTAAGACGTATGTTAATTTGAATTATATTTGATGTAATTAAATATTATTTAAGGATTATTTTTTAATACCCGTTACTCGCGAGGAACCCGAAAGATTTAATTTAACCATGCATTCGAGTTACTTCATGCCACTAAAGCATATAATTAATAATAAACTACGAAATACAAGCCGTTTTGATAGTGCTCATGTTATTTTAATCGCATAGTACGTGTAATACTCTAGCTAGATGAGTGATGGCCTCCATGTTAATCACCACGAACCTTGTATTCAAATAATCCATTTGAGGCAGATTTAGGCTGTGAGATGTTAAAGGGGCTTATAGAGAATACAGGATTACACATGCAGTACTGCAGGCAGATATACCCCTGCCTGTTGTGTTAATAATACCTTACACTATATGGTACAATTTACCTTCAACGGCTTCAACAGTTGATGTCAAAGTTGTGTTTGTGTGTATACACCCTGCAGCGTATTAATTCCGACATTGGAATGTTGTAAATATGACTCATTGGTCTATTTAAATTGTACTGCAACTGTAATGCCTTTTGGCGTAATCAGTCATATTCTTAAGAAATCACTTTCGAAGTAGGTTAATACTTCTTAGGCCTTCTTAGAGATACATTCTCAAAAGGTGACCTTCATCGAAAGTGACTTCCTTGGAAAGTGACCTGCATCCAAAGCGACGTCCTCAAAATTTGACGTCTTATAAAAATGACATAGGTACAGTAAGCTGCAGAGTTTACGGACCCCCCTGTACGCATGCATGATTACAGGGGGAGTCCCTTAACTCTGCAGCTTACCATACCTCGAAAGTAATTTCTTCAGAAAATGACGGCACAATTTTGTATTTGCCAAAAAACTATTAACGCAATTCTCGAAATTTTTCGAGTACTAGTAGTACTAGTAATACATAAAATATCTAGTTTACTAATACAAAAGCTTTTAAAATACGTAGCACACATCGCAAGCATAAACTAGTCTAACAATAAAGACATTTAAGCGAGTCTCCAGTTAAATGCTGCCCCAAAAACGTCACAACACTAATTTAATTCCAGGTGGTTCTAGTCGAAGTTACTTTGTCGCGCTGCAGGATATTTGTATGGAGATTAGATTTGCTTCACACTGGCCCTCTGCATACGTAATAGGGGATCGGCAAAAAAACGAACTAGCTCGAACTAGAAAACGGGACCATAGAGACTATGCTGTCCTTATTTTTGTCCTTTCTCGATTGCTTCCCATAATAGCCTGGAAGTTTTTGGAAATCTAAGCAGCTAAAATTACAGTTTGATTGCCTTATTTATTTAATCGTATGGTATATTTGTCAAGGTCGCTTACAGTATTAGTGAGTATTTCTCTTTGGGCAGTCGTAGATGATATGGTGCATGGATTGCACTGGCTCTCCGCAATCACACATTGGTGACTCTCTCCGGCCACACTTGAACATGGTACTCTCCGCAAAGTCCATGTCCAGTTCTAAGCCTGTTCAGCTGGCACCACTCTCGTCTGGGGGCCGAGAAGCCGAATGGCTTTTGCGTGGGGTCATAGTTGGATGCAGTGGCCTTTGGTGGATTTAACTTCCATTCGCCTTTCCATCTAGTTTGATTGGCTAATTCGCTATTTAAAAATTCTACTTCTGTTATATTTTTATTTAAATGACAGATTGGTTAGATAAATGAAGCTATTTAACTGACATATAAAATAGTAATTGAGATTTAAAAACAAGGTTTAACTCGTGGTTTGACATAGGCACTGTTTTCATAAAGGAATATGCTTGTTCCGCACAGTGCCGCACACTGGTCGAATCCTGCCTTAAAAGCAAATTATATCGTCAAGCGTGAAACTAGATCCCTATTGGGATTAGTCCTGTCCTAAG
Organism: Cydia pomonella; assembly: GCF_033807575.1. NCBI lineage: Eukaryota > Metazoa > Arthropoda > Insecta > Lepidoptera > Tortricidae > Cydia > Cydia pomonella. Next base: position 4,034,196 of record NC_084713.1, on the reverse strand, counting down.
TTTTAAGAAGTTCATTGAAACGAGCCAGGGTTTATATTATAACAACTCCGGCTTGGAAGCAAGCCGGCGTTCGAGTATAACGACTGTATTAATTATTTGGTTATAGCTTTAACTTATACCAGGTTATGAGAATGTACGATTAGCCGCAATAATACCAAATGAGAAACTATTATGTATTATACATATATATCATCGTCTATGTACCCAAAACACAATCCTGATTGAGCTTACTTACTAATAACCAAGTCAATTTGTGGAATCATTTTCTAAAATATTTATATTTATTTATGAGTATATTAACTAGACCAGTTGGCAGCAGAATTGTTGCTAACTGTACCCTATACATTTTCTTCATTGTTATCTCAAGTCTATCTTCGGTACTTACTTTCTCTTATAACAAAAACAATACTAAAACTTTGCTCTCGCTTATTCTCGGGACATTTAACAGATGACTTGTAATTTTCTTGGCAAAAACGTCAATAAAGTCTACTCATACTTTATCACTTCAAAGTCTTAAAAAAATCGTTTATACATAGCTGACATTTACATGAGAACAAATGAGTCAGGTAGAGCGCTGCCTACATTTTACATGAAGAGCTATGCAAACAATTTAATTTAGATATAAATTTCCAAACAAAGTGACCTGTTTACATTTCTCTTGAATTTAGTTTCCACGCGGACGGTGACAGCCGACAGTTTCAAAAGTAATACGTAAGCGAAAATTCACATTCTGAAAAGAAGTTTTGAACAAAGGTAGAATATTTCATTCTCTGGATTTTTTTTCTGGAGTTTCAAGTATTACCACCAGTGCCGGATTAACCATTAAGCAAAATAAGCACTTGCTTAGGGCACCACGTCTAGGGGGGCACCAAAATCATGGGAAAAAAAACGCGCAGGCTGCATCAGCATCGCAGTCGTAGTGTAGTACTTATGTACACGAAACTTTTGATACGTGTGCAAGTACCCATCTAATAACGAAGGGTCGTAAGAGAGTGAGTACACGTAAGCACATCTCCAACCTTACGCGGAGGCCATCAAAGCTCATGGCCAAAAAATCTTACCGTCGGGCTTGTGGCCAACCGATTTTTCGACGTAGATTACCGATTTTGTAGCGTATTTTGGTCTCTTGCACACCAGATGTGTTGGCCAGACCGAGTTGCTGCAGAGCCGCGATCCTGCGACCTAATTGTCAAAGTGTAATAAAGAGCCCTGCGAAGGCCGAAAAACAAAAGCATCTTATCAAGTTGCGCTTTCGAGTTAAGGCAAAGGCCGAGCAGTAGGAGGACCGTGATTACATAGGTTCGATTTCAAGCTACTCTTTTGCAGTTCGGCGTTAGGTCTTATGCGACGCCAGGCCTTCTACTTTATGAAAACTGCCCCACTTTCGCTTGGCCATGGATCCAAATCCATGCTGTCCTCTTTCGCAGCTGGGCTGCCTTGCTCACACCTCGCCATTAGTTGTATTATATGATAACGCGCCGCGATCTGACGCTGCGGACGTCCAGCTATTCATACCTCGCCATTGGTCAAATTCAAGCCTTGCTTTCTTCCAGCTCGACCTTTGGCCTCATCCGTAAGCGCTGATCGAACGCTCCGCGCATTCAGCCTTAGACTTTGCCTTTAAAAACACCTTCACGATTTAGGCCAATCAAATTAGATCCAAAAATAGCGTTTTGAGGAATTAATTCCCAGCAAGCTGGAAATTGTTTTAATACATTTATTTGGTCCTAAATGCGTGTAATCCCAGTTTGCTCTATCCCAGGAGGTGTGCATACATTTTGGGATCATTAGGAGATAATTTTTTCCTTTGGATTGCCAAACCACTCGATGTAGAAATTGTAGAAGGAACCCACTATCAATTACAATAGCACTTTGTGGATCAGACACTGGTAAGAAAGCGTTTTCGGATTATTAACATGATTTTACCAAAAATAAAAAATGTCGACCTAATTTACAATTTAGGTACTACGAATACATATTAAGGTACCTTAAATCAATCAATCCATCAATATATTTTATTGCAAGAACATAGTTAAATTACATTTCGGATCCTCAGATATCAATTTTAATAATACTTGTAATTAGAACAAATTTTCCGTCGGCCGTACCGTTTTCGATTTACAAGCAAAAAAACTGAAAAAGAGGAAACATTTATGCACACCTCCTGGAATGGAGCAAACTCGGATTACACGTATTTTTAGATCGAAAAAATCTAATTGTATTGGCCTAATTGTGACACATTATTATTTAAGAAAACGAGACTTATTCGCGTTTGATTAAGTTCTAAAATTACCTCCAACGTCAAAATAATGATGTCGACTTTACACAGTCTTCTCCGAGACCATGGGGACAACGCCGTCCTTGAAACGTCTGGTCAGAGGTAATTTTAAAACTTACCCTATTAAGTCCCGTTTTCGTAAACAATAATTTGCTATTTAAAACATTTGTGGCCATTGGTACTTGTTCTGACAAAAACCAATGGCCAATGGCTAAGCCCCTACTGAAGCTCGGCCTTTGCCCTCACATGAATGAGCTTCGCAGGAAAGCTCTAGAGGTTCCAAAATCCTGTGCGGAATACTGCCTATGTCTTACGTCTTCGCTTACACTTGGACCATGGTTGGCTTGGCCTCCGGACTTGTGCGAAGCACGGTCTTCGAATTTGCTTACACTTGACCTTACCTACTCTTGGAACATTTATACTGCAGTTCTGTCAATTTCCGTGATAAAATGATGTGACGGATTGAAAATTCTATTCTCAGAAGTAATGCGGCAATAAACGTCACTCAATTTACCAAGAAAATTCAATGTAATCTTGATGAGGGGGCACCATGGTCTAGAAATGCTTAGGGCACCAAAATGTCTTAATCCGGCACTGATTACCACTAAAAATACTAGGCCTATCGACATCAGAGTGACAGTTAGTTAGGTTTAGTTTAGATGACCAGTAAAGTATCTAAATATTCTGTCCAACCAAAATGTTTTTTTCATGTCGTATGTATGTATGCCAACGTCGTTTAAACTTAACTCATGGCTCTTGGGTTGTTGGCTAAAAATACTTGGCCATAGCTATATAGGTAGGTGCTTAAAATACTACGCATAATTTGAACGTCTACACTAAAAAAAAATCAAGTGTCTATAAATCAGTAAAAACCAACAATTAAAATAAAATAATAGAAGCTCTTGACACGTTCCTTACCTATCTGAGGTTAACGCCCTTCGGTTGTGTCAAAATTTGAAGTCCGGACTTCCTATTCAGTTCGCAACATGAATAAAAACGCATGCTCATGCCATACCTCTCTGACCAATTCACAGAGGCCGATTCTAATTTAACATTTTTTTATAGTTTCGATCTTGTTAAGTACGTCTCTTGTGATAGCCTCTCATGTGCACCAATAAGTGGGAGAGAAACGTCCAATGACGACTCTATGACGCGTGCGCAGTGACCAATCAGCGTGAGCGATTGTTAAATTATTAGTAAATAAATAAATTCAAAAAAAGGCTTTATTTCCAAATTTCCCATGTTTTACATTAGAAGTTTTTGCATATTGGTTAAAAAGTTTCTTATAGTTAGTAGTTACTGTTTATGTATATTGTTTACTATTTATTTATTTAATTTGAACCACTCTTCGAGTGTAGGCCTCCTACAACTCTCTCCATATTTGCCTGTCTTCTGCTTTGTTTAGCCAGTCTTTCCGTGCAGTTTCTTCTATATCATCTAGCCATCGTTTATATGGCTTTCTTCATTTACTTTTGCCAATAGGGCCTTTCCATTTCGTTGCCAATATTGTCCATGTATTGTCTTTATACCATGCGATATGTCCTGGCCATCGCCATTTTAATTTGAGGGCTTGAGTTAGTGCGTCTTGTAAGTCTTGTAACTTTGTTTTTTCTCTTATAGACATAATCTTTATTTGTTGTTTCTTTTTTATGTTGAGCATTCAAATTAATAGTAGTAGCATTAAAACAATTTTATGAACAAAACAAGTAAATAACACCGAAAGAATACAATAAATGTGTACAGTCACCTGCAATAATAGATTACACAACAAAGGCCGCAGCGAACTGATACGATCTTATTTGTAGCGCAATAAGAGCGTGTCACATATTTTTACGGCTTTCGAAGGGCAACATATTATTACAGGTGACTGTACAAAAGCGAATTCGTTTAAACTTTTAATCGCCGTAGTCTGATATATATAACATAAAATACCTTGTTGTTGCCTTGTTCTTTTGTTGCAGTAAATCTTTTGAATTACTGACTGTTAGGTTTCTGAATAAACAAAAAAAAAAAACAATTTACAGCTTATTTCGCCGCAGTCTGATAAATAAGACAAAACTTCGTGTTAAGGAACTAAGAGAGATAAATACGAAATGGTAGTCAAACTAAGATTTGTATAGGTATGACAGCAATCAATCAAATCAAGGCCGTAACAAAACCAGTAGGGCTACGATGGTCGGCCCTTTATCATTTGTCACCATGCCTGTCACGTTCTAACTAGTATGTAAGCGCGAAAGTGACGGGCATAGTGACAAGTGATAAAATTGAAACCATGCTGCCATCGTAGATCAAAACTATAACAACTTTCAAATTGTTAAATAAAAATCAGCCTCCCTGTCCAATTCACCTAATCCTCTTAGACTTTTGCCCAGGTTTTTAAAACGAGTGTTTTCAGAGGCAGTAATTGTTTTAAAACATACTGTAGAACAATAGGCTTGCTAACCATTGTTGCTTTAGGGTTGTTTTTGATATAAGTATTTGAGACAAAAGGTTTTTCAGACTTGTACAGTCTGGAGTTTCAGGCATACGGGTTTTGTGACGTTAATATACATTTACATGTTATATTTATATAGTTCACATGAAACTATTTTGAATGGAAGGCACATTAGGTACAGAAAAAATACGTTGACTAACAATATTCGGAATAATATGTTTCGATTAAGTCCCGTTTGTGTTAGTTAATAATGTGTAAAAATCGTGAAAGTTTAAATAAGTAATATAAAAATTCATTACAGAAAACTTGCTTTCAATTATTACATGTTAGGCACACCAGCGCGAGAGTTGTAATTGAGTAAGTTACACAGTACTGCGAATTCCGTTGACGCCTCCACATTCCCACATCAAACACACGCAAGATCCATCTTAATTACGCCACAATGTAATACACAAATCATTAGAATTAGCGACACGCCGGCTGTCCAAATATTAGCACAGGTAACAAGGCTCGAGGGTTTGTTCCTGGCGAGGCATGGATTGTTTTGGTAACAATGTTGCCTAATACCGAACAAAGCCTCTACATGTTTGGTCTTGCTGTTGGGATTGCATTTTATATTAAGTTCAGAATTTGTGTGTTGGAAACACCTGTAATTGTACAAGGCGTAGATTTAGAAACTATAAATCACAAACTCACAAGCGGTATTGAAACTTTAAGTCTAAGGAGAGACTTTGCCTCCTTGTGTGCCCTGAAGAATTGTTTGATATGATGCCAACGGCCACTTTCTATCACTCAACCGCTTGGGAGGAATTTCCTCTCACGGACGCTTTGGCTGCCGAGGTTTTCCCGAGGGGCTCCAGTATGGGGTTCTTCAAAAAAGGAGTGTACAGGTTTATAAAGGGTCGGCAACGCGCATTTAATATCTCTGGTATTGCATGCGTCGATAAGCTACGGTGACTGCTTACCATCAGGCGGGCCGTATGCTTGTTTGCCACCGACGTGGTATAAAATAAGATAAAGAATTGGTTCAAATTATGTAGTAACTTCGGAGAAGTAATACCTAAGAAGCAAACGACTTAGATTTTTAATTTTTTACGAATATTAGTAGTTTTAGTCTATAACAACACAATGCTCAGCAGTGGGCGATAAAAGGCTGATATGATGATAACAACACTCCGTGTTTAGGGACATTAGGGATATTAGGCTTCCCAAGATTTTCGAAAAGTATTTCTCAAACAATTAATATATGTAAAGTCAAAATATAAGTTTAATTCTTTCCAAATACAAGTCTCTATGATATCAGTTGCATATGAAGTTGCATAAACATGAGTTTAAAGTCACTCTAAAGCAAAATATTTCCCTGTTTCCATAATTACAAACAAATATTGAACAGACTCAAGAACCCTCAACGTAGCACACCCGACGTTCAAGGAACTTGAAAACACGAATTTCCCCTAATTAGTAATAGGTTGTCATCAGACAGAAACGGAGTTGCGTCCTTAATGAGACCGAGGCAAAGTGTTGAATATCTTCCTCATACCGTATTTCTTGCCAAGTGTTCATACGTCAGGAACCCTTAGCCGTTCGCGTGGTAAACGTGGAGGAAATGCGGTTGGTAAAATGATTTCCATTCAATTTTGAACTCTATTTTATATGCTTTAAGAATTCACATGTTGTTTGCTAAGTGAATCAAAAACAAAGATTTGGCGAAAGAAAGACCAGACGGTAAAAAGTAAGTTTATCGATTTTGCTCTCTGTTCCAAAAGCATAAGAAGGTCGTTCGGTAAATATAATGGAAAATGGTTAGGTACTATTGTAGCTAATACTAAGCTTCATACTTATTTGTTGAACGTATTATATTTAAGGACATTATTTACATACTACCATACTGATATTTTTTAATTAGGATGTTCCCCGTCAACACAGAATCCTTCAGACCAATTCGAACGTACATGCACTGACATCAGAATATAGAGGTTTATTGTCAAAGAGAACTTTGTAGCCACGTAAATTTACTGCCATCTTTCGACACATGATTAAAGCTTTTAAAACGCCATTTGTCTTTGATCCTTATACTTTCACTGATAGGTGTTAAATTAGTTAAATATCAAAAAGTGGCACCATCTTACCGCGCACAACGTAAAGGTGTCCTCATCGCTCGAAACGATGGCGATGTCGCTATAACCTTTGGCCTTTTTGATATTTAACAAAAACACATATCATTAAAAAATAAGGATCAAAGTCAAAGAATTTTTAATAATGTGTCGAAAGATGGCAGTAAATTTGCTGTGGCTACAAAGTTTCACGTAGCGTAGTCATCTCTCTCTATCACTCTTCCTTATAAAGCCGGCATTACATTAGAGCCACGCCGCGTGTCGCAACGCTGCCTGACTCAACGGCTGGTGATTATACTAGTGTCGTGTCGCCGCGCGTGCTGATTATTTTTGTGTCGGTTCAGTGATGACCGCGTGAACGTCCGCACCTGAAACTTGACGGGACTCGTCGGCTTGGCTCCAATGCGTGAATGCGCGTAGCCACGTGGTGATTATACTAGCGCGGAGCAAGCCAACGCGTCACTTCCCCCACCACCGCGCCCACGCCGATCGAGTTCGAGCGGTCTGCGTGGCGTCAGCTCGCTCGGCGACACGCGGGAATGAGCTAATGTAACCAAGTTCATACAAAATGTATGTAACCGATTGCAATCCCACGCGTTGCGACACGCGGCGTGGCTCTAATGTAACCCCGGCTTTAGTGCGACTGTGACAGTTCTGTTTCGTTCGCCACGGAGCGTGAACAATATGGACATTGGCTACGCAGGCGGGCAGTACCCCTAGTGCCAATTTATTCGATAGCGTGACCTAACGTACGCGTTTGCGTTAAGTCTCATTTTGTATGGAATTTTGTGTTTCCAAAACGTCCCGCTTGGCGCGCTGTTTCTAAATCCTATACAAAATGAGACTTAACGCAAACGCGTACGTCATGTCACGCTATCGAATAAATTTACACAAGGGGTTTAGATAGATGTCAATCAGATTTGAAGATCCATGAATCCTTTGTATGTTTGAAGGGTAGATAACGAGTGTGTAATTATACTACCGGAACTGAACCACAAACTCACCAAAATACTACTGAAAACACCTCGACACCAACTACGTAAAATAGTAGGATTAATTACAGGACATAACACACTTAACAAACACCTACACCATATGGGTAAAACAGACAGCCCCATGTGCAGAGCGTGCGTGGAAGAAGAAGAAACAACAAAACATATTCTCCTAGACTGCAAACAGGTAGAAGTATACAGGAACAAATACCTAGGGACTCCGTGCACACTAGTAGAGGCAATTAGCAACCTGAAAACTTTGCTAGGCTTCGTGGAGGAGCTGGGGTGGTTAGAGTAGCGCTACCTCGTTTCACGCAAAATAGGCACAATGGTTGTCGATTTGCGGAAAATGCCCAGAAGCACTAACTAACACTATACTATTAGAGTAAAAAGCGCCCGTAGTATTAAGAATGCTGCTTAATAGATATCTGGCTTGTTTTTTTTTTAAGAATAGGTATGCCAGGAACGGTTACGTATACAATACACATCATGCAATGTCGTCGTCTAGTAGATAGAATATTTTGCACTAATTTAGGGATAATAATTATTAACTTTTTTCGCTAAAAGCAAACCTACAAAAATAATCTACCACAACACCTGGCTCGCATGACCTAAGCTGACAGAATACATCAGCGGCAACGAGCAAAGTTTGATTGGGAGCACTTCAGAAATTCATTAGGCCGCGCGGAGCGGAGGAATTGCGGCTGATAAAAACTTTGCTTGGAGCTTGGCCAGGCGATACTGGTAAGTAGGTATGTTAGGCAATACCGGTAGCAAGTACTTACATGCTTTAAAATGAACATGCTCTACAACTGAAGTAAAATGAAATAGGTGTTTACTTAAATATATAAGTAACAAAATTTCCATATTTTTAAGGACAAACGTTGCCAAAGAGGGCATAGTTGTTGTTTAACTTCTCATACTAATATACCTGAGATAGCGAATGATACCAAAACTCATACGAACGAATATTGATACGTGAGCCAGGGAAAGATACCTAAACTCGAGCGCGAGCAAAACGATGGTTTTAAACCCTTTAAACCCTTGCAACGCTCAAGATTCCACTTTTAGGGCCTACGCTAGCTGACGTGGGTGCACGGAGCGGACGAGCGGATTAACGAAAAATAGTATGAGCAACGCTAACTGAAGCGGACGCGTGCGGCGGATTTCACCTACAAATAGCACCCGCGTGCGTGCGCACGCGGCGGGCGTCCGCGTCAGGTAGCGTAGGTCCTAAAAGTGGAATCTTGAGCGTTGCAAGGGTTTAAAGGCACGAGGAAATTTTGGTACCAAATGAAACACAATTTTTTCCACTACACCAATACGCGACTAAAACAACAAACGTTACAAATTAAATCCAAATGAATTCCAATAAATTCTTATCATTCCAAATAATCACTTTATTCACATTTTTCTACGCAAAAAATGTAAGTTTATTTTTAACCTACTTCCAGCATACAATAATATTAGTTCTGCGAAGAATATATTATTGTATGCTGCTGTGGTTTGGAGAAAATAAAATAAAAAGCTAGTATTTTATTCTAAGGTCATAAAGTGAAGTCTTAAAATGATGTGCATAGTAAAACATGTTATTTATCCTCTTTTACACTGGACACGTATGAAAACCCCGTTTTTTTCCTTAAAATGTACAACATTAGCGCTTTTAAAGTTTACGCCCTTTTCAAAACGCAATATAATTTGCACTCCGCTAAATGTATGAAGGTAAAAGTATGCACCCATTCCATTATCATAAAAAAGAGTCGGTTTGCTGTATAGATGTGTAGTATACAGATTCAAAACAGCAAGCTAACCACCTAAATTCACGAACGCAATTTTAAACTAGGTACCTAAAAAAATTCGTCCCTCTTTTAAGTAATTAAGTTAAGTATCAATTATCTGAAATGACTCTTTCGGGCTCGGTCCCTAATCTGTTAAATAAACGGTATTGTTTCCTTTATGCAGTGGTTACACTGCTACTAACCCCGATAACCAATAACCCCGACATAAGTAACGGGAACAAGCCCGTTTAAAAAGCAAATTTACTGTCCTATTTATACGGTTCAAATTCATGAAACAGCCCATTCAGAGATAACATGTTTTATTAACTCCAAAAAAATTACGACCCGTATGGTGGCTAATTATTATCTGAATGAGCTGTCACATTAAATTTGAACCTTTAATACTATCACGATAGTTGCTTTTTAAACGAATTAAAGTTGCTCTGCATAAAAGAAACAAACAAGTTTGACAGATTAGGGACCGGGCCCGAAAAAATCATCTGAGATAATTCATATTATATCCTATTGCTTAGCACTGTTATTCCTCTGAACGTTCAGGATCTAAAAAAATCAAAAACTATCTGAATTCTTACTCAGAATTCAGATTGGCTTTCGGTTTCTGTAATTCACCCGTGTATTTGTTGTGAATTTTTACCACTTCAATTGTTAATTATATATTATCGATTGTAATATAACCATTGTACTTATATAAATTGGGTACATTTTAATGCATTATATTTGACTAGCTTGTGCCCGGGTCTTCGTCTGCGTGAAATGGAAGATCAGTGCTGGCAGCCACCATCAACATGCTGAGGTGAGCCCATAATATTATGTAATTTGTCTTGTTTGTATTTACAAATAAAAAATGAAATGATGATAATGATTGATAACTATAGTATGAGGCGAATTCTATTTTAATAACCGGTTATGAATAATATATGGATCTGTTCTGTCCGTGCAAAAGTGAAGTTCAGTTGAAGAAATGTCTACAAATGTAAATGTCAAATTTTACCTAAGAGATGACAGAGAGACAGCTTGATTTACTTTCGAATTTTATAATATGAAGTATATAATATAGTACGTATAAGAATAGCGGCGCAACACATTGAGTTTTACAGGAATTGCACCGATATAAATAATTTGCCGAACTCAATGAGTAATTAAAAAATAACTGAACTTAAGTAATAAAGAAATACATTTTGATCAATATCTTATAACCGATTTTGTAGTTGTTGTTATAAACAGTTAGCTGGTGTAAGTGTAAGCCGTAGTTCGCAAGTCCCGATTTTCATGTAATTAGTAACAAAAGATTTTGTTACTTTTATGCAAACATTTCTTTCATTGTACCTACTGTTTCGTTCTCAACCACTGTGACAGCAAGCTTTCGCCGCTCCTCAGAATTACACGAAGAAATAAAACTTTTTTATAATACCCTGTCGTTTTAGGGGCAGGTTTTCGCCGCTTCAGGGATGTTTGTTGTCTCTGTTTACTTTCCGTGTCGGGTTTGTCAGTGACTTGTACTGTGCTTTCGGTGACATGACATTTAAAGGTTTATTCTTTGAATAAAATATTTACATTTGACTGAAACGAGCGGCACGTGTTACAATAGTATATTGTTAACCAAGGGATGAAGCCACCCATTTCTGACGAGATATGGTTGAAGTCAAAAATTGACAGCGTCCTAGGCTAGTCGGCAGTGACCGTGCCGATAAAGCAGGAATTCCGGGTTAGAATCCTGGTAAAGGCTTGTGTCTAGCGAAAGGCGCAGTCTACGCCGGTCCGTCAACGTAAGCTCCTGATGATACTCCTCGGTACGGAGTGAAACATGTCGAGCGTTTCCGACTTTTAACATATTTAATAAGACTATTTAATTAATAAAATTAAATATGTTTTAACATAAACAACAAAAATAAATTATAAAAGTCAGTGTTTTAAAAGTAGAACTCATTTATACATACTTGGTTGGTATGAATGTATGAATTATGGACACAGTGAGAGATATAGCTTTTTATTTTTCACTATCTATAACTACCTTAGGAACAATATAATAGGCCTTTGTCCTTCAGTACAGCTGGATGAAATCAGATCTTTTTCGAACAAGAGTGATGAAAGGAGTATTTACTTACTTACTCTCTAGGTCCGAAACGTATCACTTTCAACCCGATTCTTTGATAAACAATGAGCCACTTTCATAGAATGTATGAGTACATAGAATGCTAAAATCATGACCCCTTCTTTTGGTTTTGTAGGTATCATTTTCAAATATATTTTACGAAAACGTATTTATTTATTTGGTTTATATATTTTTATTCTTTTTCTTTTTTATTTATAATTCTAAGGCAACTCCGCCTGTTCGTAAAATTTTTAAGTAAGCTTAACTAACTAAAATGCTATAGTCACCAAAACTTCGATCAAAAGTACTCGAAATTCGACTAAATAATACAAAACAAAACGGCTACTTGAACTAACTACTAAATTACTTATTTCACGATGCAAGCTAAAATAGCCTTATTTCCAAAGCTATACGAGCTTAAACGACTGCTAAATAAGTTGGTAGATCGATAACAACCAACTAGAAAAGCACGTTAAAATGTTAATTGGAATTAAATATCGATCTCGTAACACATACGTGATTGGTATTGCAAAATCAACCTTGATTTCCTTGACATAGAGTTCAAATTTGAATTAAATTATAAACATGATACGATTTTGACAAAGTTTGTCAGGTTATTTATTTGTGTCACGTAGTGGATTTACCTTTTTGACTGATTAGGGACAATATTGACTTTCACTCGGTGACGAACGAGGTGCGCACATTGATTGAATTAACTTGGCCTCGGTTTGGGCGCAATTTTGTATTTAAATGTTTGAAATAAGTTTATTTTAGAGTGTTCACATCTGAGATTTAATCGGCACGTGTTGATAACTTTTAGATTAAATGCAGGTTCTGCCAGGAGTCGGAGAAGACTGCAATGCACATTCTCTGTTCCTGTGGACCACTAATGTCAAAAAGAAGTATTTACCCACTTAGGGCGGCACGTATTGCAACCCTATAAGGTACAGAACATCACGGCCCAGAGAATCTTGAATTTCCTGGATTCAACGGGCATTAGTAATGAACTTTAAAGGGACGTCACAATAGATCACTGCCTGGTCAACGTGGCACTCAAGGGCCCACAAACTCCAATAATAATAATAGTTACTTAAACCGCAGGGCAGCTTGTGGCGAGCTGTTGGGGAGGAACGACCCCACGGACCCGAGTACTCCCGAGAGTCAGTCAGGGTCTCCGTCTCTGGCGTGTCTTCGTCGATCGGAGTGGACCCCAAGGGGACCCAGCAGGACTCTCAGCTCTGGCTTGCGTTCATTGGCCGTCCAGAGAGGAGTCGTTATAGCTAAATGCTCCAGGGGTGGAAGTGAAAACTTGCATAAGACGCGAGTTGGCACAGTGGCTGCTATCAGCCACTGAGTAGAAAGCGGCGTACACCTCTCGATAGCCCCGAGCTGCTCATACCGGTGTTGCTCCTGGTCGTCTTCACGTCGACATTTTCAGGGGCCCATCTAGTGGGCGGCGAGTCACCGCCTGCCTCGATAACTAGCGAAAACATTGTTATGTCAGGTGTCCGGACGTCTTTGCAATAGCCCAGTCACATTGTCCTCCCAAACTTCCATCCATAGACCGTTATACTGTCCACTTTTACTACAATAGTCCCAATGCCTGTTGCAACCGGTTCATGGATGTCTATTGTTGCGCCTGTGAACGGGTTCCAGCAGGCGTTCTACATGACATTAAAGCTCTCCAAGGGGCCTCTACGTGTTGGATCTATATCCCCATGCAAGCCTATCAAAAGACCAGGATTTATAGGCCCGTGAAATCCAAGTAGACACAATAATAGTTACTTATAATAATAATAGTTAATAATTATAGACTTTGAAATTTTGCCCCCTCTTCACATTGGGCATTTTCCATAGTTAATAAAAATAAAATAAAAAAATAATACACTTGTCTGGGATAGCGTTGTTCATAACTATTCAAAATTTCAAATCGATAGCTTAAGTGGTTCTCGAGATATTGAACGATGTAACAGACAAACAGACGGACGGACGGACAGAGTCGCACCATAAGGGTTCCTTTTGTACCTTTTTGGTACAGAACCCTAATAAACTATCATTGGGACCATCATTCGATACGAGAGATTAAGGCAGTTTCAGATTATCGTTTTATACGAGCGTATAAGCTCGTTTTTAGAAGCGCGCGTAAGGGCATATATGCTCGCGTGCCATTCGTACGAGCGTTGTCGCGCTACGAGTATTAAGCTCGTACCGTGCGAGCTGACATGAACCGGTTCGAGCGCACACGTGCGTTTTTTGCAGAAACGACCGTATACGCGCGTAAAAATGCGCTATATAGTCTGAAACCGCTCCAATAGTAATATTGTATGAAAAGACTTTTATACGGACCTTTTTAGTTAAACATGAGCTTGTACATAACAAAACGCTACTAACATCGCTTCCATAGAGCGAGCAAGAGAAATTACCCATTAATTTCAGTATCAAATGACGGTTGCGACATCTATGTGCACACTCCACGCAGAAATGTGGTAACACGAAAGACTAAGAGATAGTTACGGAAAGTTACTCAACTTTTTATGTTACATTTTGATAAAATAGTATTATATACATATACAATCGTGATATTAGATAGCTTTTTGGTCAAGTACCGTGTTTAAGCAACGAAGTTTGCTTCGCCGCTGCACGTCAAGATTCCGGGGCCAGTGGAGCTGGAAAGCCATCGGTCAAGCAGTTTGTGAGGGCAAATCGTGGAGTTGCAAAATCAAAAGTTTAGTTACTTTTTTACTTGGCCGTACTAAACTGTTACTCTCACGCACATCTTTACACGGTCGGTTATTCATTGGTCCTTATTATTATTATATTTTTTTATTTTTAGTTCACCCTCTTATTTAACACTGTCTTATTATAATCACTACAATTTGTTGCTACCTCTTTAACTTTGGCAGTTCATGTTCGTGTGACGTTTTGAGTGTTTTGACATTGACAACGACAATCACCTTACGTTTAGTTTAGTATTGCCAACTTGATAGCTTGCGTTCCGTTTCACGTAATTAGTGTTAATTGATGTTCTATTGAACCTAAGATATTAATGTATGCTTTATACTGTATTTCTTTTCTTAATTAGCTTCCGCGAAGTGTTTCTGTTGCTATCTTTTTCCTTTACTGCTGGCGGGTAGTATGTGGAGGATTTATTAATTTTTAAAGAATATAAATTATTTTTGTATTTTAGTTTATTATATTTACTTGATTACTTGTATATATATTTATAATTTATGTCTCTTTTTAGTAATAGTGCCAATAGTGACCAGTTTTTATCAATCTCTTCCTCTGATAACGCATTTACCGATGAGGACAGGGAGGACAGTTTTCATAGTCTGCCTCCGTCACTGCATGAATTTCTTGAGGCGCAATTTTTCGACGTAGCTAAAAATTTTAATGTGGTACATATTAACGCGCAAAGCATCCCCGCTCATTATAATGACCTTTTGGTAACATTTGACCTAAATAATATCCACGCTGTACTAGTTTCTGAATCATGGCTCAAGCCGATCCTGCCCTCTACCTCCTTTTCCTTGCCTGGATTTCAATTAGTCCGCCATGACCGCTCCGGTAGAGGCGGTGGTGATGTCGCTATATATCTTCGCTCTTACATACCTTTTTCTATTGTTAGCTTGTCTCCTTTATCCACTTGTTCTGATTCAGCTGAATACATCTTTTTAGAGGTATCCTTATCTCATTCCAAACTCCTCCTTGGTGTATTTTATTCACCCTCTCTTCATGTCAACTACTTCACTTCTCTCGAAAAACTCCTTGAAGATCTTATGCCTTCGTACAGCCATCATATCATCATGGGTGACTTCAACACCTGTCTCCTCAAAGATGATCATAGATCCAAGTCACTTAAAAGTTTGGTTGATTCTTGCAACTTGTGTATCCTTCCTTCTGGTTCTACTCACCATTTTCCTAATTGTTCTCCTTCTCTTCTAGATCTTGCTATGGTTTCCTCTGCTACCCATGTTGCTAAATTTGGCCAATATTCCGCTGATGCTTTTTCTTACCATGACTTGCTTTTTCTTTCCTACAAAATTCGTCCTCCTAAGATCAAGGCTAAAATTCTCCTGCAGCGCAATTTTGGTCGGTTAGATATTGATAAGCTCAAGGCTGATGCTTATAAGATTGATTGGAGTTCCGTATCACGAGCGGGTGCAGTGAACGATCAAATTACACTTTTCAATTCGTTTCTTATACAGCTTTTCGATGTTCACGCTCCCATTCGTGCTGTCAAAGTAAAGCATCTGCCTGCTCCATGGCTCACAGCAGACATTAAGGCCTTAATAGAAAAGAAAAATCTGGCCAAATCAAAATACAAGGCTCACAATACTGATAAAAACAAAGCCAGATACCACAGTCTCCGTAATCGTTGTAGCACTGTTTGTCGTGATGCTCAAAGACACCACATTCACAGCTCCGTTGAAAACGGTGATCCAGCCAAAGTTTGGCGGTTTTTGAGATCTCTGGGTGTAGGGAAAAATCAGCCACCTTCCAATTCCAACAATATTGATTTTGATAATTTAAATCAACATTTTTCCTCATCTACAGCATTTGGTGGTTCCATTAAGGAGGATACAATAAATAGTATTTTTTCTGCACCTAGTCGAAATCTCCCTCAATTCTCTTTTCGTTGCTTTACCGAGGGTGATATTAAGAAAAATGTAATAAGCATTACTTCCAATGCTGTTGGAGTTGATTGTATTAGCCGCAACATGATCCTTCCTCTTCTTGATCTTCTTGCTCCCGTAATTAAGAAAGAAAGAAAGAAAGAAATGACATTTATTCCATAAAGCACACATACACAGGACAAGAAGATGAAAAAAATAAGATAGAAAGAACAACAAAACAAAAAAAAAAAAGACAACAGATATAAAATTAAATTATGTACACATTAAAATCCGAAAATTACACACTTGGGTCCAGCAATGTGTGCAGTAGGGAAAAGGCCCTGTCTCAGCATATTGTTGCTATTCGCAAACGAGGCAAATTGCAACGCTGTTATTCTGCCAAGGCCTTGGGGAGTGACATATAAATATTAATAAATAGGTTAATATAGTAATATAAAAAGGTATTTAAAAAAAAAAAAGAACTAATAATATAGTAAAATTATAGTATAGTATATAGTATAGTATAGTGAAGATTAAATTAAATTAAAATATTAAATATTCATGCCAATAACAATTTATACCAATTTATACCTCTAAAATAATAACAATAATTAATGTGCAGCGGGTCCAGATTTAATTTGAAAGTGCAAAAGAAATTCACGCAGTTTCCGTTTGAAACCGAAATTGGAACCACAGTTTCTAATAGGCGGCGGCAAGTCGTTCCAGCACTTGGTAGCTTGGAACCGGAAGCTGCCACGGAATGCAGCACATTTATATTTAGGGGTGATAAGCGGCTTCAGGTTAGGTTTAATTACCAATATCTTAAATTATTCCATCTCAACCTGTGTATTCCCCGTCCAATGGAAAGATGCCGATATCATCCCTTTGCCTAAAAAGTCAAATCCCTGTTCCTTCTCCGATTACCGTCCTATTTCCATTCTTCCATTTTTATCTAAAGTCTTCGAGCGGCTAATACATCAACATCTAACTTCGTACCTGAACAGAAATGATTTATTTAACCCATTCCAGTCTGGTTTCCGATCAGGTCACAGTACTTCCACAGCATTGGTTAAAATCACAGATGATATTCGATTTGGTATGAACAACAGAATGCTAACAGTGCTGACCCTACTGGATTTTAGCAACGCCTTCAATACTGTTGATTTTGATATCTTGCTTGCTATCTTGCGATCACTTAATATGTCACCCTCGGCAGTTGACTGGTTCCATAGTTATTTGGTTGGTCGTCGGCAAAGAATAAAGGTTGAAGATTTCCGTTCTTCTTGGTGCAGTATATTGGCCGGCGTTCCGCAAGGCGGGGTACTGTCGCCTCTATTATTTTCCATATTTATTAATAAAATATAATCTTTCTTCAAAATTTCACCTTTACGCTGATGATCTCCAGATATATAGACAGGGAGTAATTGGCGATCTTCCTTCCCTCATCGAGAGCACGAATGATGACTTGTTACGCATTCTGAAATGGAGCACAACTCATGGTCTGAAAGTGAATCCTTCGAAGACCCAAGTCATCATCATTGGCAGTAGCAAACTAATTCCTAGAGTAGATTTTGCGAATCTTCCCCCCATATACTTTGATGGTATCCAGATTCCATTTTCACACCAGGTAAAAAATCTTGGCGTTATTATGGACCGGTCCTTATCTTGGGTGCCTCAGGTGGGTGAGGTTAGTAGGAAGGTGTTTGCTGCTGTTGCTTCTCTTAGGCGACTACGTAATCTCTTGCCGATCGCCACTAAAATTGCACTTGCTCAATCCCTTCTTCTTCCGATCCTCGATTATGCCGACATCTCCTATCTTGATCTCACAGAAGAGCAACTGAATAAGCTCGAGCGAATACAAAATCTCTGCATCCGGTTTATATTTGGATTGCGTAAATTTGACCACGTTTCTCATTTTCGCGTGCAACTCAAGTGGCTCCCAATCCGTTATCGTCGTAATGTTCATATTCTTTGTCTTCTTTATAGTATACTCTTTAATCCCACCACTCCCCGTTACCTAAAAGAACGTTTAAGTTATTTAAATTCCACTAGATCCGCACAAAATTTGCTTCTTTCTGTCCCTCCTTCCTCCACAAAATTTTATAATTGCTCATTCACTTTTCGGGCTGTTCGGTTATGGAACTCTCTCCCTGTCGAAATAAGACGCGCTCAATCCCTTGCTGTTTTCAAATCCCACCTTAAAGACTGTTATCTGTCCCTTCCTTAGTGTTTCTGTCCCCGTTACTGGTTATCACTTTTGGCAAGAATTATATAGTATTGTATGTTGTATATGTAGGTATATAATTATGTAAGTAGTGTGTATGTATATGTATTGTCTTACTGTTGTAGACTTAAATATTAAGGGTATTTTAGTTTGCTATTTAGTTTTTTGCACCTCCTAATTAGTTAATTTAAGTTTCAGTTCTCCACTACCTAAAGGTTGTCTGGAAGAGATCGCTCTGTAGCGATAAGGCCGCCTGTTGTTTACCTCTATCTTCATGTTTTTTATGTGTTTCCATGTACATTATTTTCAGAGGTTGTGCAATAAAGAGGATTTGTATTGTATTGTATTGAAGTTTGCCGAGTTGCATAAGTAAAGTACGAGATTGGACAGCTTTATTATGTCACTATTGTATACAATACATTTCCTACGAGTCATCTAAAATAATATTTTTCTACTCGTCGACTGTAATGGTTGAATTAAATTTTTGTGTCCCAAACTATATTCCCATATTTTTCATGTATGGGCTCCCACTCTATAAGATTAATTTCGATATGTTGTAGTCAACTGTAAAAAAATTACCAATCAAGTGCCGATGCCGCCGCGCTCCCATAGAAAAGACTAAATGGGCGCGGGGTGCGGGGCGCGGGGCGCGGGGCGCGGGGCGCGGGGCGCGGGGCACGGGGCGCGGGGCGGGAGTCGCGCATTTATGTATTTTTGTCTACTTTTGAGATACTTACCAACTGTCATTCATTATTTTGGTTTTATAGTAAAAAAAAAATATTTTAAAGAAGAAAAAAAGTATTGTATTCAATAGTGATTAATATGGATATAATAATACCTTAATGACGCTCTTTTGGAAAGAGTTAATTCCTTTAAGTACTTGGGGCATATAGTTGCGGTCGATCTCAGAGACGATATGGACTTGGAGAGAGAGCGAAGGGCCCTGTCGGTCCGGGCGAATATGATCGCTCGAAGGTTTGCAGGATGCTCTATAGAGGTGAAAGCAACATTATTCAGAGCTTTTTGCACTTCCCTCTATACCTGCTGCCTGTGGGCGCAGTATACGCAACGGGCTTATGGGGCCCTTCGTGTACAATACAATAACGCATTCAGGGTGTTGATGGGACTGCCCCGTTTCTGTAGCGCGTCAGGTATGTTCGCTGCAGCGCGCGTAAATTGCTTTCACACGGTAATGCGCGGGCGCACCGCATCCCTGATGCGTCGGGTGCGGGGCAGCCCCAACATCATTCTGAAGATGATAGCCGAGAGGGTGGATTGTGTATATTTATCACACTGTGGAAGATTACACTCTCCCACTAGTACTGTCGAATGGTCGGTAAACGGGCTTCGTTTAATAAATTAAGATTTTTTTGTTATTTAGATTTTTAGTTAGTTTTAGTTAGTTTAAGAAGATATGTGTCTCTTGTTACACGAAATAAAAGATTTTTATTTATTTTATTTATAATCAAGATTTTCAATCTCGTACCATACTTAGGCAACTCAGCAAGCTGTGTTGCCTAAACACGGTACTTGACTGAAAAGCTCTCTATCATATCAGGATTGTATAAAATACTATTTTTTGCTATAAAACCTAAATAATTAATGAAAATTGATAAGTATGTCAGTAGACAAAAATGTAGTACAAAAGACATTAAACGCGCGACTTCCGCACCGCGCCCAACGCCCGTTTAGTCTTTTCTGTGGGAGCGCGTTTTTTTTATAGTTGACTACAGCGTATCGAAATGAATATTATAGTTGAATTGGCAGCTCATATATTTGAAAAGTATGCAATTATAATTTAGCATACGAAATCTTAATAATTCAACCATTACTATAGTTGACGAGTATAAAAATATTTTTATTTTGTACTATACATACATATAATCACGCCTATTTCCCGGAGGGGTAAGCAGAGACCACGGATTTCCACTTGCTACGATCCTGACATATCTCTTTCGCTACCTTCTCTTCTATAACATTCCTCATATACGCTCGCTCTTGACCTAAACCTTGAATAAAAATAGAAGCAAAGCTTCTTTGGTCTTGTGGTGTATATTGTGGACAGCCCCAACTTTAACGTAAACTGTCAATTTCAAGCTTAAGTTTCCGATTTAGGCCACAAGATGGCAGATCCTCCAACGCGCACGTTACGTACAGCAACTGAAAATATGTAATATTGTCTGTATTATAATAAAAGTAATAAAATAATAATTAGCAGAAGTCACAACAATTTTGTTTATAATAAAATAAACAAAAATAGAAGCAAAGCTTCTTTAGTCTTGTGGAGTTTGTTGTGCCATGTAATTTTTTTTGTATAAATGTGAATTTCGTCTTTACTGATAATATTTAACCACATCGTAAAATATTAACACACTCACCGCTGAGCTACGGTCGTAGCGCTACGTCGTAGCCGATGACGTGAGTTTCCCAGTATGTAGCGACATAGGGGGAATCCCGGCAGTGTGTTTTAATTATCTACAAAATACGAAAATACCAACTGGAACCTACCTCTTCGACTATTACAAATCAAGCTGCATGTTAACAGGGCGTTGTTCCCGTTCACGACACTTGCTATCAATCTATAGTGCATTATTCCGTATACGAGTATACACTATTAATCGTCAACCTTATGTGCTAGGGTATAGGGTTTGAAATGGCATTCTTCAAAAGCAAAAAAATCAAAAAGCTCGAATAGTTTTAGGAAATTTCAAGAAAATTTACAGGAAACAAAAAAACTTTCATTTTAAAATGTAAAATTTTGATTCCGATACAAAAATATTTCTCTCTGCATCAATTGTAGGTATCTCTGTTTGGCCCTATGGTTGACTGGTGGAGAATGCCAATTGACATTGAGTCCGCCATTTGTACACTGTATATATTTAGTGCAATAAAGTTTAAATAACTAAATCAAATTATGGAAAGTTTTAGAAATTTTACCATGTGATCATTTAACAATTATGGAAAGGTTTCGGATGGTATAAGTTTCAGTATTTTTTAAATTCTTGCTTAAAAATAAAGATACAAATAATAACCAAAATATACAAATATAGGTATTAAAAGTCACTCAAATAATTCCAAGGATATCCGATTCCGAAGTGTTAAAAACCGGACCACATAATAAATTCCTCGCGTTGTCCCGGCAAATAATACTCATCGGACAATTCCAACAGACCCAAAAAGAGGGGAGCTTTGTTTGATCACTGAGTTCCTATGGCCACCTTCTAGGTTCATCATCAGATCAGCTGGATGGTACCATAATATTGCACTGTTACTCAAATTGCATATGTATGTGACGTTTCAGCTCAATCGAATACATTAACCCAAACAAGCATACATATTACAAACAAACATTGCAAATTAAATAAGAGATTAAAAAATATCTTTAACGTATTATTGTATTAATATTTAAAACGGACCCTTTTCAATTTCATATTTCCCGTGCGAGTGCTTTAACAAAAAAATCTAAAAGCCATTTTGCATTCCTCACAAAATATTCGAATGAAACCACTCACCGAAGGCAATTTCCTTTTTTCGAGTAAAATGGATTCCTGTTACACCGAAATTTTTATTACACATTTGGGGCATCAACTGAATTCATACAAAAAAGTCCGCGATGTGAAATGTCTATCTTTTAAGGATAACTTACTATATCCATTCTTAACTTCTAGAAAAAGATCACGTAATATGTGGCATTTGCAAAGCTATTTACATGGATACATTATTAACAATTATCAAAATAAATACGTTAGTTATATTAAGCATTTCATACAGATTACAATGGTCCCTTACACCATACAATTTAAATGAATATTTCAGGAGTAATCGTAAATCAAAGTTTCATTTCGAGCCATATAATTGTACGAAATGTTAAAGACGCTATCCGCAGTTAGTTCAAATTTTTACCACCTTATGCGCTGGGATCGCTTTACTTACCCCCACCACGCACTTCGCACGGTCCCAATAGTAACATGAGATAATTGAATGTTTTTACGGAACCCTCGGTGCGTGAGTTAATTGAACTCGCGGTTAACCGATATTTTTTCTAAAACGTGTTTGATTAATTTCCACCCCAATAATACAAGAATTCGGTGTAAACTCGTCCACCCTTTAAACGCCGACCCAGCAAATGCTTGTAAAAATTGGTCCGCCAGTTGATAATAAAAGGGAATGTGTGCCTTTACCTGCCCAGCACTCCGGTCACGATCCAGAACTTTTACAGTTGACGGC
This sequence comes from Cydia pomonella, assembly GCF_033807575.1. NCBI lineage: Eukaryota > Metazoa > Arthropoda > Insecta > Lepidoptera > Tortricidae > Cydia > Cydia pomonella. The sequence goes on along the minus strand of NC_084713.1, from coordinate 4,011,420 downwards.
CAGCGTTTTGTGAAGCTAAGTGGCTTTGTAGTTGTGTCGGCAGGTCCGAGGGAAATGAGGGATGAATAGATATTAGGCAATTGATCAAATCTGCTAGCGAAAATATTTTATTTTATTATTGAGGATTACGAACAGTGGCAACAACACCAAAATAAACGACTAGAAAAGATACAAATCGAGGAAAGCTTTTCCCATATAATTTGTATAAAAATGTTTTTTTTTTTTTCATATGCTATTTTTTAATGCCAATCATTTCCATTCCTATCCAGTATCAATAGTTTCTTAGGCGTGTTATTTATTGATCATACTTAAAATATCGTAATTGCTACACTAAGAAAATAAAACAACATTTCTCGCCTTTCTCATTATTCTATAGGAAAAACGCTTATTATTCTAGACAACACTTTCACTTCAACTACTTTAGTTCCAGACAAAAAATAGCCTAATGCTATTCGAACCCAACAGCATTCAAAGGATTTTAAGCCTTATCACCACTGGGATACAGTATAACGATTAGGTCGACTATTGTCAAGTGGAGGTCTAAGAGATATCGTAAATCATCGTAAGTTGGCGTGCGGGAAACTTCGTTAGTATGAAAAACTGCTGCTTTTACCGTTATGAGTTGCGGTATACACATTATCTTAGGAAAAGTTGGAAAGAGTATACATTGATCTATCTTTCGCAGTCTATATGTACACTACGATATTTATAAGCATAGGTAAAGATATGTAATTTTGTGTGTATGTGAGTGTGATAAAGGAATCTGTTACTTAAAACAAGGCAAATATCTTATTTCATGCAAGTGTACTGAAGAACAAAGGCCTATATTGTTATATATAACTCCCTAGGGAGTTATTGCAATTTTTTTATTATTATGGCACTAAGTAATTCAACAAACTAAGTAGCGTAAATAAGTTTTACTTTTAAAATACTGATTACTGACGTTTATAGTTTAATATTTTTGTTTATGTTAAAAATATCTAATTTTATTAATTTAATAGCCGTTTAAAATATTATTACATAATTTTAAATCGTGGCTGCATGCCGAATAGGTCTGTGCCTTCAATGCCTAACTTCACAAGGTGCCTCTCACCAGCACGCCGCACACGCCAGCTAAGCTACCGGTCGCCTTCACCGCGGCCCCGCTCAAACGGTATCACCAGGCTAGGGGTCATGGGGTTGGGTAACGATCGGTAGCGAAGAGCTGGCCTACACCAGCCACACAAATCGTCCCCCAAAAGACGGCCAACTGACCTGCCCACCGGTCGGTGGGGAGCGACCCGCAACAGCCGCCGCAGCCGGAAGGCAGAAGTGGCCCCTCATACCCCCCTGACGGGGGGTATCGAAAGAAATCCAGTCCAGCCATCACAAGGTGACAATATGGCGGACGAATGTTTGATATTATCACCATGTTATAGAATTATTTGCCTTAAAATTAAGTTTTTTCTTCGCAAGTGTGATTCGGGGTAAGAATATTTCAACCCTCACTTCCAAAATTTTACTTATCCCCCTCGTTGCACAATGTACTACTTGTGCTTAGATCATTTAGAATACCCGACCAGAGGCTACTTTTGTGGCTCACTGTTGGCTATAATTTAACAGGTACAGCCTACCTGCTTCTTCTTCCTCGCGTTGCCATTTTGCCACGGCTCATGGGAGCCTGTGGTCCGCTTGACAACTAATCCCAAGATTTGGCGTAGGCACTCGTTTTTACGTAAGCGAGTGCCATCTGATCTTCCAACCCAGAGGGTAAACTAGGCCTGGTTGGGAACCGGTACAACCTACCGCTATTTATTAAATGCCAAGTAAAATGATCATCATGATCAAGTAAATGGATCTCCATTTTATTAAACATATTTTTTTTAAATTGTAGATTTTCTAATTTTCCAAAAAATTGCTGATGTGTGTAAAACGCACCAAAAATAAATCCCTGGTCCCGAAAAAAGTAAAAAATTACACCAATCCACAACCGCGACCTAACACATCCGATTCATGTAAGATAAGATAAGATATATTGCCTACGAGGCCTCGTAGGTTATAATAGACCCGTAGATCATACTTTAAAGAAAAGGGCTTTTCTTTGCATGTGAAGTTATGAATATCTTTTAAAGCTAAGGAATATGCGAGATAGACTTTATAATAATTACAGACCTAGGGCAGTAAAGTGAGAGATGTTATCTGAGGCTGAGGCTTTCTTATTCACTGGCCTAGGTGTGTAATGTGTGCATACTATTTTATTACTCGACGAAGTTTAACGCAGTGGGCCGAAAGTTGGCGCTTTGTTTGTTTATTTTTAATTATTTTATTGCAAGGAGATAAAACAGAAACATACAAGTGAAGAACAATACAATAAAAGCTAAAACGGCCCTGGCCCGGGACGTGGGTTCGACACTTTTTTCTGTGTTCGCACCTGGCTGTTGTAAATCCGCACTTAAACACTGCACTTTAAGGTTCACTTTACTGTTACTAAACACTGTTACTTTACTACTACTTCACTGTATCACTGTCACTTCATTTTTGGTTACCGACTTGACTATGGAAACTGTTTGACTCCATTGTTTTAGGAAAACACATCGTTATTTAGTTTGAATTTTAACATCTTTTTGACATCTAGCGATCAATTCAGTAACTAATTTACAGTATGTATTCTTATGCGGCAATTTTAAATCTCAACACTATGACAATTACAGGTGATCAGGTGATGCTTTCTATAGAAAACTGAAGTGTCGGGTGCCCCGATCCGGACCGTTATAGAGTGATTCATCCTTTAACCGGAAAGCGTCAACTTTCGGGGCAGAAAACAATATTTCTGGCTTTGGATTGGCTCCTTTGCAATATATTATATAATTATGCAATAAAGTGTATTATTTTTGTGCTTGCAGCTTAACACATCCAATCCCATCGGTTTAACATTGGCCAGCAAAATCGTGAGCCCCTATCATTGTTGGCCGAATGTTAATTACAATTGATCAAAACCATTAGAGTTAGAGTTTACGGTTCAATTTGTAATGTTTTTTAAGCGAATTTTTACAAAATATCCATAATGCAAATAAATGTTAAATAAAATCAATGGCAGCGATCATTTTATAATAATCATGTTATGCATTGTTCAATTATTATTTCGACCGGTCTGGCCTAGTGGGTAGTGACTCTGTCTATGAAGCCGATGGTCCCGGGTTCGAAGGTAAGGGCATTTATTTGTGTAATGAATACAGATATTTGTTCCTGAGTCATGGGTGTTTTAAATGTATATATAAGTATGTATTTATCTATATACCGCCTAAGATCCTACAAGCTTTGCTTAATTTGGGGCTAGATCGATCTGTGTAAGATTGCCCCCAAATATTGATTTGTTTAGTCACACATTATGTTTGCTGGCTTCCATATTCAAAGTCGTCCACTTACCACAAGGCGCGTCGTAAGCGCGTATTCCAGCGTCAAAATATAAAAGGACCAACGGGCTGATTTGAACTTTAAGATACGTCAAAAAATTCCTAATGATACGATATTCATTCATTCATTCGTTTAAAATTATATATGGCTTCACTCCAGTATCAGCTTTCAATACAACTAAAATTGTACGGTTAATAGAAGACAGTGTACGGTGATTTTCTTAGCTCTGGTAAAGCGATAGCTGGACTTTACAAGTGGACTATCGGCCGTTGACCCCAAAATGGTGGCTAAACGCGTTTACTGCTTAATAAGCTATCGTACACTTTAAACAATATGAATGAGCAAAAAACAAAGGAATCAATCACGAGACGTAACTATCAAGATGACGCTCGAGCCGGAAGACCAAGTGAAATTTTTGTTTGCAGAAACGTCACTTTTGTCACTGACATACCTAATCTATAACGTATCTTTAGCAAATGTTTGACGTAGGTACCTTAAACTTCGAATCGGGCCGTCATTCAAACAATAAAAAAATCAACCGAAGTTGTTTCACTACTGTGAAGTGTATTAACAATGCAACTATATTCCAAACCTTTTTGTATTGAAAAGTGCATCCGAGCTTGCGAAATATGATTCCATATTTTGCACCAATATTTTTCGAGCCCCAGGAGTGTGTGCATAGTTCCGTGTTATTTATTTTTGTTACCGGAATTGCTATGATTCATTTTACTACTACATTTTACCTGGATGCGACGTCAAATGTTTTGCTGCCTGTGGTTCGCCTTTTATTAGGTACCTACTTGCGTTCTCTTTCAGTGCAAAGCGCCCGATTTTCAATACAATATGAACACACCTACGCGCTTACTTAGGGTCAACACATATACCCACGATACGACGTCGTATCTCGGTAGCCCCACGGTAGTCAGCAACCGCGGTAGTCAAGTGTAAATATGGGTGTACACATCTTATTCAAAAATATGTCCCATAGCATCTTATTCCAGTGTAATAAGAGCGTAACATATTTATGAGACGATTCTCTCGATACATATTTTTGCAGCTGACTGTACAACGCCGTAACGTTGCACGGCGCCGCAACGTGAGACGACGTCGTATCGTGGGTATGTGTTGGCCCTTACTTATAAGTATGTATAAGTGTATATTATGTTGACGGAAAATCGCGCCCATGAAGTCTAAACACATCAATTAATTACTTACTTCAATGAAATTATATCAGCCTCGCAGCTTTAGCCCTTTGAACGCTACGCCTATCATGCGCGGTGCTTTTTGGAATGCAGGAAAGTTAATTAGAATTGAAAACATTTAAAATTAACCATTACAAATTGAACCGTAAACTGTAACAAAAGCGGGGCTGGGTGACAAAAGCGGCCGTATTATACACGATACGGACACAAACAGCTGCGGTGCCCCGTAGCTTAGCAAAGTCGGCAAAAACTATTCACGTCATGGGCCCCTTGAATAATAATCTACCATCAGGAATGACAGACGCACCTAGTTTGTTAATCTTTAAAAATAAACTGAAAAATTTGGCTTGTTGAGCGGTCGTTCTATTATATACAAAATTTTCTGACTGCGAAATATTGATGAAAATACTGCCTAATAATAATAATACCTACGCAAGTAGCTAACGTATTTTAAATAATATGTCGTAATTTTAATTCCTTTTTATGTTTTTTGTACTAGTTATGTAAATTGACATGTAATACCCTATTACCAATAAAAAATGAGTATGAGTAACCGTCTATTACGGTTACGTAATTTACGTTCTCTGACGGTCAAAGGATTAAGATATTTTTTTAAAGCAAATAAGTATATAAATCGTTTAAAAGTGAAAACGGATAATATTTTATCGAAGTTTTTTAAATGCGACCTGCGAGTCGCCCGTGGCACGTAATTTTTAACATTGAAGAGGGAAGAATAGGTTTGCGGTCCAAACCGAACCGAACCAAACGTACATTTTTGATGAATCGAATGTTTGTAGGAAAACGGTTTCAACTAACTAAATATTAAAAAATTCTTTGGATTTTGATGTCGATCGCTTTAGCATAATATATTCTAGATTTATAGGTTTCGCATCAAAACAAAAGACATAGTTTTCATACAACAAAAGTATAAAATGTGATTAAAACTTGGTCGAATTAAGCCGTTTGTTTTATAAACAATTTTTTTTTTAAAGCGAAACACTTAAAACTAGAATATATGATGCTGAAGCGATCGACATCAAAATTAAGTGATTTATTAAGATTTAGTTAAAAACAAAGCTATTCTTCCCTCTTAACAACAAAAATACAGCTTAAGTGCAATCGGCAAGGTTATTTTACCTACATATTTTATTTTATTGTTTTTTAAGGGACAACAAACAACTATACAAATACAATCTACAAACGGTATTACATTATAAGTGTTGTTTTTATGTACAGCCAACAACGTTATCCACAAGTTACTTATACACATAAAGTTGATAATACATATGACTGTAGTAACATAACTATGTCGATTGTACAATTTTATTTAGTAAGAAAATATAAAGTATGGGATATTGTAATAAAAATATTTTTCTATAAAGGGAGCATCAAAACTTTATTTCATCTAATGATACAAATCAGTTTTCGTCCAGCTTTACAATAATATGCACGTAATGTACCGACTAAATTTAGTTTACGTATTAATCAATAATGTTAACTTTTACTTGTTCTAAAAGTTTCGATTTCGTTCGATTGATTTTCTTATATTTCGGATTCGCCTTCACTGATCGTCTGACGCTGCTCCTTGTCATAACTCTATCGAAAACTTCTTCACTGGTGTCTTCGCTTCCGTCATCAGAGAAATGGTTATTCATGCTATCATCCATTTTCTTTGACCTAATTACTAATGGTTCTATCAAACTATCTGAAAGCACTGGGTCAGCCGACAAGTAAGAGTCATCGTCGCTCATAACTCTTTCACTACTAAGTTGTCTAGTCAACCCTTTATCTGTGTACGGGATATCTAGACTGGTCGACTTCTTTTCATCTTTCTTTTTAGTGCACTCGCGATTGCATGGCTTATATTTCATAGGTGAAAAATCTACTCTTCTTAAGAAACTTATTGATTCTGCAAATCTTCTGCTATATTTTCTAGTTGTTTTAGCTTCGATTTTGTTCGTGTCAGACTTCAAATTGCTTTCATCCATCGCTACTCCCGAGTCAGAATTGGAATCGACGGGTGCAACGATGTTTATTTCTGGTAAACTTAGTTCTTCGTGGAGTTTTAACTTTCTATTAAGCTCCTCGATAATTTCTGTCTGCTTCTGTATGATATCATCTTTATCTGCGATTTGTTTTGTAACTGTTTCTTTGCTTATCGCCAAATTCTCCTCGTAATTTTGAAGTTCACTCGACAAAAATTCAAGTTCCTTTTTTCTATTTGCTTCTAATTTCTTTATTAGAGCTGCCTGCTTTTGCAGGGACTCCTTTAGTTTTGCTATTTCTTGCTTATGTGAAGTTGTTAAAAATTTGATGATGTTGATAGCTTCTTGTAGCGTTGCTGGTTGCATGATGTTTTCTTTATTAGGGGACATTTCGGTTCCCAAATTAGATCTGTAACAATAAAAACGGTCAATCAGCGTGGTCATTATGGTGCAATAGCAAAGCCATAGTGGTATATAACTACTTCATTTATTCTTGTGCAATAATTTGTTAATGAGAGACGATTCGGGAACTTGTTTTATCTGTGAATTAAGAAAAAACACTAATCGTTCGTCCCATTTGCGTTTCGTCGTAGTATTAATTAATTGCTAGTCGAGTATGGTATGGGAGAACAATAATAATTCAATTAATTATTATAAGCTAATTAGGGTTCCATACCCAAAGGGTAAAACGGGACACTATTACTAAGACTCCGTCGTCCGTCCGTCTGCCATCAGGCTGTATCTCATGAACCGTGATATCTAGACAGTGTTAATTTTCACAGATGATGTATTTCTGTTTCCGCTATAACAACAAATGCTAAAAAGTACGGAACCCTCGATGGCCGAGTCCGACTTGCACTTGTCCGGTTTTTTTTACAAAGCGCTTATTCTGTCTTAACTTAATGTTTAAAATGAAATAAAATAAAAAGATTTTTAAAGTAAGGGATCAATTATAAATGTGCTCTTTTAGTATGTGAATTGTATCTTCTGTTGGTGATTCTTATAAACAAATAAATTATTCGTTAATTCAAAAATCTGCATAATTAATATCAGATGTCAGACCGACCGGTCTGGCCTAGTGGGTGGAGACCCTGCCTATGAAGCCGATGGTATCGGGTTCAAATCCTGGTAAGGGCATTTATTCTATGATGAGAACGGATATTTATTCCTGAGTCATGGGTTTTCTATGTATTTAAGTTTTTATAAATATTTATATATTATATATATATATATCGTTGTCTAAGCACCTGTGGGTACACAAGCCTTATTGAGCTTACTGTGGGACTTTAGTCAATTTGTGTAATAATGTTCTATAATATTATATCATTAATATGTAATGTTACTAATAGCTATTACTTTGGAACCCATAGTGGATTATAATATAACATAATGCATAACTTACACAAGTGTAATGTTTGTTATATCTAAGTGTACACCGGCATCGGAACCATAATATGATCTTATTGTTCTCTGGCAGTGGTTGTATTGGAAATAAAATATGTGCTATTTTTATATCACATCCCCACACCAACAATACAGTGTTGATACAAGGAAATATAGAACCATTGCAATGTGTAATTAAACAATGACCCCGTTAAGTTAGTAGGTACCGATTATGGTGACAATTACTTCAAACATTTACTTGTTTTGGCCCATTTCCACTACTTTTTTACAAGCTGCATTGTGTTCACTTCAAAAGTGGGATAATTTTGAAAATGGTAAATATTGATAAAACCCTGAAATTAATTTTGCTAAGAAAATGTTATCAGAAGAAGGTAGATAGTAGGTAGGCATACTAATGCGATTATGCACAACCTTAAAGGATAATAAATTACTAATCTAATTGGCATTGATCTAACGCAACTAGTTGCAGTTGCAACCAATTGCGTGCGTGATGCGGAACTGGTCAACCAATCGCGTTGTGGCGTTAGATTGCACGATTGGCTCGAACTCGTCCGCGTGACACCATTGTACCCATTCTTATTGCCCGTAGGGATCGTCTTTAGATGTATGTCAATGGATAAAATTATGACTTTTACGTTTTCTTAGCAAAACTTACAATTCGTCCGTCGGACTGTCCATGATAGCCTTTTATCTCTAAAATTATGTAAAAGGTATAATGAATACTTGAATGAAGTTTGAAACAAGTTTAGAAGATAAACAAAAACATATCTGGCCTCGACCTCGACGCACTGCATGACATTATTATTGCATTGCGCATGTTGTTACCAAGCGTCTTTGTACGTAAGTCGTTCACCGTTTTTGCATGCTACCCTCTCCTATTTAGATTTAAGCAAAATTATTGTTTTCTCAGTAAGTGATTTATGTAAATCTTTTGAGAAATAAATATCTTAAACCATAAACCATATTTATAACGGGGCCACTCCATGTATACACTCTCTTTGCCGGATTTTCATAGATGAAGTCTTCTATCCGGTTTGATCAAGCTAGGCCTGAGAACCTATTAAGTACACATCTAAAGATAGATTATTCTGTCTAAAAACAAGTTTATAAACGATCTGAGTTAAACTGTGGGATCCACAACTGAAACAGTAACAAAAACTTATTTTGCAAACACGTACGCCATAAAAGGAAATGGCTTCCCGTCTCATCGCCTGACCGTTCTTGTATTAAATGCCCGTTGTTACGTGGGAAACTTTATCTCGATTAATGATAAAGGAATAATTCATATATTCACAATTGAGAGTCTCAAGAACCTAGCCGCTGCCATACTTTTTAGGGTTCCGTACCAAAAAAGTACAAAAGGAACCCTTTTGGTACGATTCTGTCTGTCACATCGCTGAATATCTCGAGAACCACTTAAGCTATCGATTTGAAATTTGGACTAGTTATGAACAACGCTAACCCAGACACATTGAAAGTTTATTTTTTTTATTAACTATGGAAAATGCCCAATATGAAGAGGGGGCAAAATGTCAAAGTCTAGTGACTAGGCCAAGTGGGGTATCATTTGAAAGAGCTGAAATTGTACATATAGTGTGAAGTTTTACGTCTATTGAATAGTGTAAACTTTGTATGGGACCAGCATATATTCATATTCACATAGATGTTCATTGATTGAGTTCAAACAAACACACAATACAGCTATTAATAATTTCAAGGTTTTGAATTCGTCTAACTTTTAAATGATAAAAGCGCCATTCTTCGTAAAGCTAGTACCTATTTCAACAAAGTTTAAATAAACCATTTCACAATTTCTCGAGAACAATCGCAACTTTTTGAAACACTTTATTGCCTAGAAACTCTTTGTAAACAAGTTACATTACAAAACAATGTTTGAAAATGTTATTTATTTATTGAAGTGAAAACTTCTTTAGCGGCGCGCGCTGTGCACTTTTTGTGATGGGGAAAAAAATGTTAAACTCGCGACAGGTCACGTGACCGACAGATTCATCAGATTGAAAATTCGTAAGACGGACACGTGTCCTGATCGAAAAAACTGTTACAATGTCATTGAAGCCAGTAGACGCAATAAATGAATATTGTATTTTACCACATAAATGATAGTACTTTTATACTGATAATTAAAGCAATTTGTGCAAAATTATTCCCTAACCATTCCAAAACATCAAAAATGCACAACGTTAATATTCAAGTTTTCATTTCTACCGGCACTCCCGGAGTGCAACCCGTTGTTTTTTTTTTGTTTTTTTTTACCGTTTACCGTTTACACTCTATGCAGGTATTTGGAATGATTAGGACACAAATACTTTGAATTGTCATTTTTATTAAGCTCAACAAGGCAATCTAGAAGGCTTTGTGAATTCATGATTTTATCTGTGATAGTGTGTATTTGAAAATCCCCACACCATGTTTGGATCATACTTATAATTGACCTTAATTACCACATGCGTATACCTATTAGACACATTTTATTAACTAGTTATGAACCATAATTATATTAAATAGGCTCATGATTGGAGCATCAGGAAGACAATTAATTAATTATTTCGATTAGGATCATCTTGGTCTAATGCCTACGTCGATTTTAGGGATTAGTTGCCAAGTGGACCCTATGCTCCAATGAGCCGTGGCAAAATGCCGGGACAACGCGAGGAAGAATAGTTTAGGATCAACTTGGAGAGGCTTCATTTATTTAATGATTTGTGAAATCATTTCAATCAGAAAAAGTACAATTTCAATGGAACTAAAGGTTCAGAATGTTACTGAAGTTATTATGTACATAGTAACAAAAGTTCTTTTGATGTAATACCATTTGTCCCTGCTGGGCAATAGGCGCTTCATACAAATCATTCCCATCTAAACCAGCTTCATGTATTTTTTTAAGGTTCCGCAGTCAACTAAATCCTTAAAGTTTTTTGCATAACATTTTTGTATTTACCCATCTGAAGAATGTTAGTTAAATACCACGCGTTATTATTACGAGTCATCGTCAATTATATTGATGAAATTGATTCTAAAGTTCTGTTCATTGTTCTTATAACTTTACTAGAATATTTTTACACGATATTTTTTACAGTTTCTTATCTACTCTACACATAGAAATCGTACAACCGATAAGACTTAGATTTATTTAATTAAAGTAGGTATACTAATTTACATATGAGAACTTTTTATAGATAAACAAATGTACAATTGTTATGCCCATATATCTTGTGAAGGTCACCGAACTTGAGAACAAAGGAACTAAATTCTCGAAATTCCATAATACAAAGTGTACTAAATGTCAATGCCAGTAAGACATCTGTCAAATTGAGATGCGGGAAGTATTCAATTATAGAACATGTACTCTTGTTACAATGGTATTTCAAAAAACGAGGTATAGTTATCATGTCATACGACCACGTAACACAGACCCATACATTAATAAAACACGATCGTATTCGGTGGTCAGAAGTAATTTGTTATTTCATAGCGATCGCGTGCGTTTCTTTTGTGAATTACCAAGTAGTTATTTTGAATGTCAAACTAACTACATCATAGTAATTCACTAAAATGATACAGACTCCCAAATATTGGTATTCTAAGACTTTTTCTCGAGATTTTATGGAATTTAGAGGGGACCTCTATCAAATCCATTGGAATAACGCCGAGGACACGAAGAGACATCCGGGAAACGCTAAGACTAAATAAAATCACTACGAAAATCTAGGGAAATAGGACCATCCAAAAAATACACTTCCATTTTTATGTTAATTTATGTAGTAATCTCACATCATACAACTAAGGTTAAATTTTGTTTTTCTTTTCAGAGAATAGAACAATACATGTACTAGAAATTAAACTAATATTTAACAAATGAGAGAATTTACTTTTAGGTATACTTCGTGTGTAGCTATTATATTTACGAGAAGTAGAAATGAATGTATGTTCAAACATAAACAACTGCCGTCTCAACTTTCAAAACACACTAACTCTATACTGATTGAAATTCCTGCCTAACCATATAAAGTATTCAATCAACTATAGATTGCATAATTATACATAAAAAAATATACGAAGTGAATGCACTTCATTAAAATGTATAAAAAGATCGGATTGCGGTCAACCGGGTATTAAAAGTCGTAATGGCAATTATCGTTTAACCAATTAAACAAATACTGCATGTAGCCCCCGATTTATCTCGTATTTACATCACCTATTCATTTCAATATTGCATTTTATTTGTATGTACTATATACCTATAAACTATTAACAGGACAACATGGATAAACATTCTCACAGATCCTATCAGTTGTATTTCTCTTTATTTTAGCCCTTCACTGGTGGAGAAACTAAAGAAGAAATAAAACCCACCTGCTAATATAAGATCCCAAGACACCTCACAGAAAACAGGCCATTTAATTCACTCCACAAATGTCACTACTTTCACCACCGACGTTCGAACACTGACTGAATGCTAAGACCACATTGACATAGCAATGCAAGTGTTAAAATGCTGTTAATCACCACGCATTGTACTGCCAAGTTGGGATTTCCAACCACAAATGAGTTGCCAGGTAATTTTGAACCTTAATTAAAGGTATTAAGGTGGTATAATAAAGGGCAAACGGATCAGCGCAAGAGCAGGTATAGATATTTTAATCGCTTGCCGAATACGAGCGCATCCAAAGCTGAATAACCAGGTATTCGTGCGCTCTCCAATTACGGATAGTTATTATAGATCTCCACAAGTTATAATGGATCGGTGAGAATTCATTCGCGCTTACTTGTGTGAATGTGGTCACTGGTCAGGTCTCTACCGGTTAGCCGATGGCATTGCCACCTGTTTCTTTTTGTCTTTTTTGTGAGATCTTCAATACTAGTTTGATCCTGTCCTCACATGCTTGAAATTCATGTGGTTGGTGCAATTGTTAAAAATTAAATTGAGAGCATTGAATGCGTATTCTCATTACTTTTAAATGATTTTATTAATTATTATGCCTATGCCTCGATAATGACATGGTTATCATTATTTTATTGAGCAAACCGCCTAAATATCAGGCCGATAAGTTTGTGGTGTTTTAAGTCTCACGTGTTACTTTTTTTTTCTTGGTAACTCTTATTATTTATGAAAAGTTTACGGATTTTGGCTCACACTTTACTTTATATAAGTATTCTCTTCTTAAGAGGATTTTCGTTCTAAATCCGTAACATTAAAAAAAATTCAAGAAAACTGGAGGCGGTATTTTTTACGGCTGGTTTCTTCTGCGAGTAGGCCTTATGTGATCTACCACATATCATACAATTTAAAAATAGCATTATTCTGTAACGTACAAGTACAAATAACGGTTACGACAACATATTTGGTGGCTATTGGGACAGGTATTCTTTTGTGTGTATTTCTTCCGATCGGTACGAACTCCGCTATTTCTAACACGCTTTTCCATTTCTACAACACAAAAGTTTCCAGCTGCCAAACGGCATTCTTCCATTCGCTCCTAAACTATGCGATTTCGAGCTACAGCTTCTAGGAAGTTGGGATTCCGAATGAAAATAAAGAAATACCTACGTTGTAGCACCACAGGCTTTTCGCCTTCTATTGACAGAATGTCACACTCAGCTGAGTGCCAAGTACAAAGTTGAAAGAAATGCTAGTTTGTAATAGCGACTTGATTACCAACGTTTTGAACTACGTTAAAAAATGAACCACCAGTACTTACGATTGTGCAGCTAAAAGTGTAATTTTTGTTTGAAGAAACGTCACTTTTGACACTGATATATCTAATCCATATCGTATATTTAGCAAATGTTTGGCATATCTTAAAGTTCGAATCGCGCCGATTCAGAGCTTGAAAAACAAACAGTGAATATCTAACAAACCATTGTCTATATTTTAGTCCTAATAATCCCCATCTGTGGCCCATTTATCGAAAGGTATTAGTCTAATATTATTAGTGTGTTGCCATGGTAATCCATACGACTTGACAGTTCGTGGAATATTAGGGCCCCTGGGGCCCATTTCTCGAACGTCATTAGACTAATATTATGAGTCCACGAATTGTTAAGTCGTATGGGTTACCATATGACAACACACTAATAATATTAAACTAATACCGTTCGAGAAATGGGTCCCAGTTCGAGGATTAATAATATTAGTCTGATGCCGTTGCCCCTGGGGCCCATTTCTCAACGAACTATTAGTCAACGAACCGTCAAATCGTATAAATCTCAAAAATGGGCCCCTGTTTTCCGTTATTGGCAACAACAACATTAAAATGCCACGTGGAAGGTAAAATTCCAAATATTTTTTTATTCCATAGTAGTAAAAAGTGTTAATTAAAATAAAAACAAAGTATAGAATACTACAATTAAATTATAGCTTGATATTATATGGGTGTCATTAACTCTTGAAACAGCTCACAGCCCGAGCCCATCGGCTCCAACTTGGCCAATTATAACTTGCCTGACTTTTCTGCCAACAATGAGTTCCCGAAAACCCACGAATTTCAAGCCAACTTATTGTAAAACTTGATAATAATAAGTTGACAATGAGTTAATAAGGATTTTTTGAGTGCGAGGTTTCATATTTTAAAAGATAATAGTTCAATAAATATTATAGGGACATTCTTACACAAATTGACTAAGTCCCACGGTAAGCCAAGAAGGGTTGTGTTGTGGATACTCAGACAACGATATATATAATATACAAATACTTAAATACATAGAAAAAATCCATGATTCAGGAACAAATATCTGTGCTCATCACACAAATAAATGCCCTTACCGGGATTCGAAACCAGGCCCATCGGCTTCATAGGCAAGGTTACTACTACGGCCAAACAAGTCGTCCAAATGTATTATTATAGATTTAGATTTAGATTTATTTATTTTCATAACGATAAATTACAGTATAAATTATTCTTATGTTAATCTATATGAATTATAATTTGTTTCAATCCCATATTTCTATTAACGTCGGTAAAATAATATAATATGATTTTTCTACGCTCCATGATAATGAACTAAAGTACCATTATGTCATGTAATCTTTAGCGAAATAATTGCATCGTTAAAATTTCATTATTAAGCTTGCTAATTGGTATTTTACAATTAGTAAATGCTGACCGAAAATAATCGGCCCAATTCGAACAATGCTTGTAAGACGTCACAGCGATACGATATCGATCTGTCAGTGTCAAAAATGACATAATGTCAAGCAAAGTGACTTTTGACACTAACAAATCGGTGTAGTATCGCTGTGACATCTTCTAAGCATTGTTCGAATTGATCCATAGGTCTTAAATCGCTTTAATGGTAACGAAAGCTTTTTGCATAGTAAAACGTTAAGACTTAGAAAGCCCCCTCGAAATGAAGGATTAAAATTAATTGACGTTAATAAGCAATTAACAGTTTGTAATTTAGTAATAGGCCTAAATCATTAAATTAGTTTTACTAAAACATTGCTCTAATAAAATAAAATAAAACATTTATTGCAGATCAATGATCCATAGGATATTAGTAACAATTTGGACTTAATAACTATGTCAGTAGGTGTAAAAAACATCCAAAAATATATACACGAAGTCTCAACCTATTTGGCCTTCCGATGGCCACTTCGACCCAATATTTGGTCACAGAGCAATTAAGACTCTCTGACAATACTCTGAGGAGGCCATAGCCGCTGCCACGCACTCGCCTGAGTACAGAGGCCCTACCGCGAACCACGTTCGACGTGTTGCCTCTCTGTCGCACTTGTAAATTCGTGCGTAAGTGTGATAGGGAGGCAACACGTCGAACGTGGTTCGCGGTAGGCCCTCTGATCCCACACGCTTGCGTCTGATTGCGAAAAAGTCGTCCGTTCGCACTTCTGCAAACATTCTGGACGCACTACAGTGCTTCGGCAGCCGCAACAGCAACGTCTAATGTTTCGGCCCTTTGATTTAAAGTTGTACCTATACTACATTTTTTTTATTTGGACCTTTTTATGACATTTTACTCAAAATTGCGAGCTCTTTCGATGCTAATAGGAGAAAAAGTGTCCCAAGATTTTTATTTCTACTCCGTTACCATTTTTCATAGACTTTGTATGACAGTAAAGGAAGGGAAGTATCGAAAAATGTATGGAAATTTTGAAAAGATTATTTTTCTCAAGAAAACCATTTCTGACGCTTTACCTCAAGAATACGTTAACAAAAATTTCTCTCCAGGCAAGGTAATGAGGCACTTAACAGGTAAGTTTACTGCGGTGGCAGCATGGTTCCCTTTTTATCACTTTGTCACAATGCCCGTCACTGTTGCGCTTACATGCTTGTTAGAACGCGACAGGTGACAAATGATAAAGAGCCTACCATCTTAGCTCTACAGGATTTTGGACTCAAGCTTAGTTCGGACTGCGTTAGTATTTAGTCATGTGGCCAGTATGTTAGTCTCTTATAACTATCTTTGTCACTCTAATTTGGTCTTAGTGAGAGTAAAGAGAAAGATCCCCACAATTTGAATTGCGGTTGCAGCTGGCCTCTGCACGAGAATTCGTGCCTTGTAGAAGTTTTTAAAGGGATTCCTACCCGTTCCCCTCAGTAAAGCGAAGACGCTAAGCGCGAAAAATTTCGTCCTACGACCGAATTATATTGCTGTCCCGCTCGCACAGTAGCATTGTTTGCTGGCATTATGCGCGTACAATAGAGATAGTAACAGGCTCGTTAATGTACGAAATTCTTCTTGCTTAGCGTCATTCTCAAGTTAGTACTAGAGAGTTTCAACTTACCGAGAACTTGAAACGCTCTTTTGCACTCTTTGATATTTGTTACACTAGATTAGGATTTCAAATATATAAATTACTCGTAATCACTACTTTCTGGCTTCTCAAGCATTTATAAGAAGTTATAAATTATGCCTTTGACTTTAGATGTAATTTAGGGAAAATAATCCAACCCACAAAAAAGATAGATCTATCCCGCTAACTATGTCCTTTTTATACTTGTTGTAATATTTCTTGAATATTCAAGTTCATTTTGTATAATTTTTATTTGACAACCAAAAGTGTATCTATTCGTCATAAAACAAACTTAATAGGCGCTTTTGAATAGCCTTGGCAAACGTAATTTTCTTCCTAAGAACAGAGACAAAAACTTAGTAGCGAAGTTACTTCCAGAATTTAATGAGTTTCAAACTGTTTTCGGAAACCCTATTTTAAAGTCACGGTCAAAGTTCATGAAACTGAATTTGGTACAGTCGATTTCGTAATTATGTATCACATTAATCCATTGCAATGAAAATGATATAATTATATTATAACGTGCCCTAGTTGCTAAGAGTAGGAAGAAATATTTAATTGCATAGATTGGACTAAGGTTCCCGGTATCCGTTCTATACGCCGACCCGTGCGTCCGTATTCTTAGCGCCGGCGGTGCTAAGCATCCGAACTACACGAACCCGTCAAAGTCCGTTCCCGTGTAGTACGTTCGGATCCGGATCTCCATTCGGCCCCGGAGCCGGGGCCCTCGGCTCCGATCGGGTATTGAATACGCGGCGCTGGCGGACTAACCCACCCGGCCGGTTTGAATTTAAACAAATAAGTACTTTTGACATTGACAGATGAGTATCATTATCAATATCATATATAATGAGATCTCATAACTAAACGAAAGAAAGAAAAAATACGTTTATTCCATAAAACACACATACACAGGACAAGAAGATGAAAGAAATAAGATAAAAAGAAAATTATAAGTACTAAAAAAAAACAGAGAAAATTATGTACACATTAAAAACAGAAAATTACATACTTGGATCTAGCAATGAAATGAAATGAAATATTTTATTTTATTTCAGGAAACTAGTGGCCCATAAATAAATACCTTGAAACACTTTAAATCACATTATGGTTGCGATGCATGCATTACCTACGCAACCCCGCAGTGTCAGAGAGCCGGCCTCGGAACCGCCGAAACTTGACACCCTTCTGCCAAAACTCATCCTTGTTGAAGGTCGCTAGACGTTCAGTCGGAATGCTTACCACAAACGAATTAAAATTCGCATTGTGTCGAGATTCCAACTTCGCGACCCTCAGGACGAGTCCGTACTTTACTCTCACATACTTTACGATGTCATCGACCTTGGTAAGGTAATGTAGACGGGACACATACAGCAGCGTCGACGACGGTGTTGCAGGACAATGTTGACAATGTGTGCAGTAGAGAAAAGGGCCTGTATCCAAATGTCCCACGTGCTCCCGTTAAAGCTTCTCGTTATGAACCGAAACATGTCACGCAATCTTCGACTTAGTTTACAAATATGTACCATAGCATAATGATCGGTAGCCCGGCGTGCGCGAGATGCACTGGAATATCAAAACTAACAAATCGTAAAGTCAGAACAGCTCACTAATTATCTTTTACATCAGTTGTGCATATGATAGTAACTGCAGCACCTTGCATACGAAATACTGCATTTAGTTTAAACTAGTGCTAAAACTTTTCCCGATACGCGCAACTTTATTCATGTATTCGCCGATGCCGATCGATTTTTGTGAAGCCACCTGCGACAAAACTTGGCAGATTCCGACAATATTCACCGCTGGCTTGCGGACTTCAGACTTACGTAAACTTTAACTTGATGTTTTCAACTGTTACCATTTTTACCGGAATTAGGTGTACCTATAGGTTATATAGATTAAAACATGGCATAGGTTATTATTGTTTTACGAACTTTTTACTGACTTGCTTTTATAGGTTGAGTTATTAACAATCCCTTTTCATCAGTCTAACGTTCCTAGACTTGGCTCATGATAGTCATGAGATAACCGCAATGTGGGATGTTGGCTCGACGATTATTGTCCCGACAGTCAATGTTTTAATTATTTACTTGTGTATTGATTGAACCATAGTTTACTTTTTTGTGCATAGTGTTCGTTTGTCTTTCATGTTTTACTTTTGACTCTCAAGTGCTCAAAGGTTGACTGGAAGAGATCCCTTATAGGGATAAGTTCGCCTTTGTACATTGCCAATTTTTTTATTGTATCTTTACCTGTCCCTTATGTACAGTAAAGTGTTTACGTACATATACATACAGTCGATTCAGCAAATGATCTCATAGCGTTTCTCAAGGTTCAAATGCAGAAGGCGGTAGTCTTGGACATGGCGCGGATAGTCCATCAGTTTCTCTCTCTGCGGCCCTGAACACCGGCAGTTTGGGCCCAGCCGACGGCACCCTAGGTCAATTTTCTTACAATCTGTTTATATGTATTTCGTATTGTTTTTGTATACGTTTTTTGTATTTTGTTTTATATTCAAATGGTTAATTTAAATCAAATTATATAAAAATATTTGCCATAGTGTCAATGTCCAGCGAGCAAAATGGGGACTACGTTTGTATAGAGAAACGGCCGTCCTCTTTCCTCTTAAAGCCCTCTATCATTCGCCTTCGTTCGATCCGTACTGTATTTTCCTCACTGAGTAATATTTATTTTCTATTACAAACTTTCCCTCGCATTCTTAATAGTTCTTTCTCTGTATCCGCAGAACTAGCTTGCTTAACCGAATTTTGGCTAATGTCGGAAACTATACAGAAAAGTTCGCAAAGTACCGACTTAGTTACAATGACGTAAACGCGCAGCGACAGGCGAAACTTACTTGAGTAACAAACGTCGGAGTTGTGGAACTTATCAATAATGAAGTGGCTAGTTTTGTGAGAGGTATTCATAAATACCCCCTCGGTGGGTGGTTGGCGCCATCTTGAAAAAAATATGTGTGGGCTGGATAATAGTAATAAAAGTTTACTGAGTACGTAAATATTAAAACTCGATGTCACAAAGACGAACCTAAGGGCTCATTTAGACGGCGCGCGAATTCGCTTGCAATTTTAGTTACATTTCGGACTATTGAGGTTACGTGGTGCGTCTTTGGGGAACTCCCCAAAGACTCACCCGCCTTCTTCGCCTTCGTGAAATCAATGACAATATGGCATATGTTCAGTAAGCTAATTCTGACGTACGTTTTGACATCAAATTAATGTGTAAATGATGTCATTTAGCGATCATTCACGCATGCATTGCGCTCATACATGACCGTACATTTGTGCATTCGCGAGCGAGCCGTACAAGCGAATTATAACAAATTTACATTTTAGATTGGTAATATTTTGATGTCAATGTACGCATACAAACAAGCATACAGTCCGCCTGAGGGTAAGCAGTCTCCCTAGTCTCTGTGCGCCTGCAACTCCAGAGGAGTTACATGCGCGTTGCCCCTAACATTCCGCACCCTCGTCGAGCTCTGGCAACCTTACTCACCGGCAGGAACACAACACTATGTATTTATTTATCCTAAATCAAAACATTGTTTTATAAGCTTCCGAGTCTACAAGCCCTTACTTCACAAGCTCTACGCCTTAGTCAAAATTTGTGGCTTGGCCGTTTCGTTACTACAAAAAGTATTGTTTAATAATGAATAGTCAATAAATTTTTCACCTTACGCCCATATGACGGTAGCAAAATGGCCAAGCCATTTTGACTAAGGTGTAGAGTTTGTGAAGTTAGGGCTTGTAGAGTTAGAAGCTTGGATGGATCTGATAGCTTTGTGACAGTGCGAGCGTTATGGTTTCATCTTGGCATAATTTTACATGAAAATGTTGATTAATATTGACTTGCCTTTACTGTCAGTTCATAAAGATCGCACCGATATATCAATACAATCATGAGAATTGAGAGTAATACAGCCAGCATCAAAAGTACCAGATCAAACAACGCTTCAAAAGTATCTACAATTCTGTAACAGCTTAACAAACAGTGATAGTTCTATATGTAGAACAATTGAGACTGTAAAAGTTATACTTTAGAACGTGAATTTTAGGGATTTATCTGTATTTGGAAAAGTTATCCGGAATATCAGATACTTTTGGCGCGCTGTTTCATCCGCTACTATTGATGAATGAATGAATGAATGAATTTATTGTACACGCTATTACATTTATTTCTAGAATTATATTAAATACAAAATAATACATGCTGACTGTACAAGATTACGAGCATATTCAAAGCATGAATACCTCATGGCCATGATAGAAACATCTGCCGGCAGCATCTCTGGTGTTGCAAACAACTATCACAAACTTTGACGTATACACACATTGTAGGGCCATTAAAGCAGAATTAAGAGATCCTGAGGTCGATTCTATTCTAATTTAACAATTTTTAATGGTTATGAATTGGCTTAGACTCGACCTTGACCATTGTCTTGCGGCCCGATTCAAAGAATGAGATAAGATAACGATAAGTTCTGGTTTAGATAAGTTCTCATTTAGATATCGTTTGTATGTCGTATAATTGACAGAAGCAGCTCGATTCGGGCAACCAATATCACTTTGACGTAAGAAATATAGTAGATAGATCTTATTGCGATCACAGCGGAATCGAAATAAACGTCAATTTTGACATGTCGTTTAGTTCTCGATCTTTTAGAGATCTTAAACGTGTCTTAATTATTCTTGGAATCGGGCCGTTAGTTGTTGGCGCGCATCTCACACATAAATTTCACTTAATTTTCAATGCATCAAACGTGAGCGTGCTTCAACGCCGTATCAAAATAAGACCTAAACAGTAATAAATTGTTAAGTTGGAATCGGACTCTGATGTTTTTGGTTTTTAATACGTTCAGATGTAAATGGACCTGATTAATTCAAATGAATTTCATTTCCTAACACCAGGCGGACCATATTGGAGGTTGCATGTTGCATATATGTATGCTGGCACTTTAGTATTCCTGTTCATACAAATTTAAAAAGGTGTCACATATGTGTCGCCATACCTATGTGACACATCTATTTTTTGTTTTAGTAGTAACGGTTCGTTTATATTTTTGTGCTGCTGTCTTTTTCCACTTCTTCTTCTTCCTCGCGTTGTTCCGGCATTTTTCCACGGCTCATGGAAATCTGGGGTCCGCTTTGCAACTAATCCTTCCAACCCAAAGGGTAAACTAGGCCTTATTGGGATTAGTCCGGTTTCCTCACGATGTTTTCCGTCACCAAAAAGCGACTGGTAAATATCAAATGATATTTCGTACTTAAGTTCCGAAAAACTCATTGGTACGAGCCGGGGTTTGAACTTGCGACCTCCGGATTGAAAGCCGCACACTCTTGCCGCTAGGCCACCAGCGCTCATTGTCTTTTGTCACATTAAATCTTATTATCCACCATGTTTTCCACCGTTGTCGAAAAGATCTTCATCGTCTCGAGTTTTCTAATACAATGATGATATAGTCTAATCCGTGTATGCGTTTCTCAAAACTTGAATAATAAGGCTACCTACATTATTATTCAAGTAACCTCAATGTAATGAAATGAAGCCGGTTTTTGCTTCACATAATCTCTGAGCGTCCGTTACCCCGGATTTCAAAGTAAAAGCCAACATTATGTACGAAAACGGTAGTGTTTACCTAATTCCTAAGTAATAACGTATATCGTGCTCGGTCAAAACGTCACAAGTCTGTATGAAATTAGTTGGACAATACGACTTTTCTTAAATTAGCTTTGTGTAGCGAAATTGCTTCAATATCCTCAGTAGTTATTGCGGCGTAGCCATTTGCTAATTGACTAAAAGCGGTGTAGTGGATGACGGTAATATGATTATATTGCATTGCCGGTTACTATGCAATCGTTTTATTATCAGACTGATTGTGTTAAGACTCCGTGGTATCAGGTTCTTCTCTCACTATCACTGAGTGTAAGAGTGAGCGAGATGGCTGTGCGTGCCCCTAACCGCGGATATAATGTTTATGAATTGTTAGTTTTAGTAAGTTTAAACAAGAAAAGTAATCATTAAATTCGATCAAAAATAAAATTTGTCATAATATATTGAGAAGCAATTTTTATTATTTAAATGTGAAGAATATTTTATAAAGACGTCATTTTCCTACCATACGCGTCATATTCCTGGCCCAAATTATTTTAATGTCTCATTGATCATAATTTTTTGAATCTAAGCTGATGCCTTTTATACCATTCGACTTATATTTCAAATTTATTTACCCAACTCGTGATTATTTTCTCCAAGAAACTATAAAAATTGCAATGACGGAGTCATTTTGCTGCTACGGGCGTCATATTCCTGATCCAATTTATTTTAATTAATTATTTCTTCTAAACTATTTAAGTATTTAAAACCGGTGCCTTATAAAGTATTCCAATTCTATTTCACAGGTGTTTCTTATGTCATAGTTATTTTTCTCTAAATTTAAATAATAAAAACTACCATAAAAATAACGCAAAAATTTCTTTTCAAGAATACACCCAAACGCTCTTAGCAACCTTAATGTTACTTTTACAGTACATATGGGGCTACTTTATAGCACTAGTGCGAGAAGTAGCATATTATGTTACTGTGTCGAACATTTAAAGGGCCATATGTACTGTAAAACGTTGTACGATACATGTGCGAATAGGTAATTCGCAACTCGTGTCGATTTAAAACACTCCCTTCGGTCGTGTTTTAATTTATCGCCACTCGTTTCGAATTTCCTATTTTTCGCACTTGTATCGTAATGTACTATTAAATACCTATCAAATAAAGTGCTTTACACATAGACTTTACTTAGCTATTCGATTTTTTTTTTACTTTTAGCAGCAAGTATCTAAAAATATACTTTTATAAAGTTTTACATCTAACCTAAGTAGCGACTCACAAAATACATTTATTTATTGTTCCAAACATAAAAATATATCGTATAGTTCCCGAGCAAAATGGCTGTGACATATGGTCACTGCACTGATACACGGACATGACGAAACTATAAGTGTTCCGTGTTTGCCACTTTGGCTACTGATGAACTGTCATCATTACTATTGCATCGGAATTTTTGAACGTTGAATAATTCCTTCGGCTTGTCACACAGTTCACATGAACTATAGTAAAACAACATGGTTGTTATTATAAAACCAGGTGACTAGCATATGACAAATGAACGCGACATGACGATGTTGTAAAAATAATGGTCCACGAGACAATACTGTTTCTACTTCCATAGTCCACTACTTACCTACTTATACTACTGAAGTAGTTACTTAACTAGCAAGCTAGGTACTAGATAGCTAGTTAAGTAGTAACTAGGTACTTAACGATTATATAGGAATGATAATATTAATGGCAGTATACGGTGTACTAATTAGCTTGAGTTGTTGAGAAAAAATTTGTAATGACAATTAAGCAATACATTTCAATAAAAACTGGTTTGGTCGTTCGGAGATTATAGAGATTTTATTTATATGGGAATCAATACGAAGAAGAAGAATAAAAATAATAAATAAATATTTGGAGAAAAACTTACACATATCGACCTAGCCCCAAACTAAGCAAAGCTTGTACAGTCAGCATCAAAAGTAGCGGATCAAATAACGCTTCATAAGTATCCACCATTCAGTAATTGCTTAACAAAAAGTGATGTCTTTAATATTGAACAACTAAGACTGTAAAAGATATACTTTTGAATGCGAGTTTTAGAAATTTATCTATATTTGGAAAAGTTATCCGGAATATCAGATACTTTTGGCGCGTTGTTTCATCCGCTACTTTTGATGCTGACTGTACTATGGCTACTAGGCGACGATAAACATACATACGTAGAAAACACCTTTGACTCAATTTTAAATAAATTACCGATTCGATTCGAACCCGGGACCATCGGCTTCAAGGGCCGGGTAACTACTCATTAGGCCAGACCGGTCGGCATTGAGTTCCGTTAATGTGCAAAGCTCATTTAGGGTTCCGCAGTCAACTAGGAACCCTTATAGTTTCGCCATGTCCGTCTGTCTGTCTGTCCGAGGCTTTGCTCCGTGGTCGTTAGTGCTAGAAAGCTTAAATTTGGCATGGATATATAAATCAATAAAGCCGACAAAGTCGTACAATAAAATCTAAAAATTTAATTTTTTTAGGGTACCTCCCCTACACGTAAAGTGGGGGTGAACATTTTTTTTGCTTCAACCCTACAGTGTGGGATATCGTTGGAAAGGTCTTTCAAAACTAATAGGGGTATTCAAGAAACATTTCTTGATAAAGTGAATATATTCGGAGATAATTACTCCGAAAGAAAATAAAACTGTCCCCCACCCCCTCTAACTTTTGAACCATTGGTCCAAAAAATATGAAAAAAATCTTGGAAGTAGAGCTTAAGAAAGACATTAAATGAAAACTATAGAGGATATGATCAGTTTAGCTGTTTTTGAGTTATCGCAAAAAGTTTTCCCTTCATAGTAAAAAGACTTACTTTAATTAGGTACGGATTATGCAAATTTGCCTATTTGTTTAACTCGGGTAAAAGGTACCGTTTCATCCCTTGGTTAACAATTTACTATACTTTAAGCTCCAGTTTAGCTTATTGTGACGGAAGAGTAACTACGGAACCCTACACTGAGCGTGGCCCGACATGCTCTTGGCCGGTTTTTACAATACACTAACCGGGGCTTATCCTTGGGTGCATTGCTATAGTGCATACAGGGATAATCGTCGGTTGGTGTCACATCACATTTAGTAAATTGTCTATTACAAAGGGGCTATACGTGTTGGCTTTGGCCCCACGCACGCCTTCCTTGGTCCCGAGATAAAGTAAAGACAGAGAATAATAATAACAAAATTATTTCGGATAATAAGACCCAGGCCAAAAACAAGATGGCGAGACGACTTGGACTCATTTTGTGGCGACTGGCGGGAGCATGCTCAAAGCCGTGACGAGTGGCGGAAGACAGGGTAGGCCTTTGCCCAGCAGTGGGACACAATGTAGGCTATTAAAAAAAAGAAACAAGACCCATATAGTGCAATATATTACTAATTACTTAATATAATTAAAAAATTATGATTAACTTACGCTATTAATAATATGTAATTAATTTAAAGCATTGACAATTCATAACATCACTATAAAAATAAAAATGAACAGTTTCCAGGAAGCTTTGGTTTTACAAAAAGTAAAAAAAAATATGGGAATCGGCCCCGTATTTTCCCGGTTTCTGAGCGTTTTCGCTTTATCACGCACGCGAGTTGCGCTACCTTTGATCCCTATACAACGGGGGGTAGAGAGGGGGCTGTTAATAAATAAACATTTATAAATACTTAATTACATACACCACACTCATGACTCAGGAACAAATATCCGTGCTCATCACACGATGAAATGCGATTACCAGGATTTGAACCCGGGACCATCGGCTTCATAATATAGGTAGTAGACAGGGTTACCACCCAACTAGGCCAGATAGGGCATCATAAATAATAATGTATTTATGTATAGGTAATAATGCATACCGAGCAAAAACAATTCCACCCCAAAATATATTTCATATTTTAAAAGTCGCAATAGCCCAGTCCCGAGACACGTTTTAACTCAAAAACCTTAAAACGTCTCCGGAGCGACGTTCGGCTGAAGTTTCAAGCAAAATATTTAATGTGTCATAAACAACTGGGGCATCATTCTGATTGCAAATAGAGCAAGGGTGGGTTGACGCCAATGAACTTTTAGGCAGATATATACGAGTACGTACAGGTGTGCGATCTAATGTCTCTGTTCAGAGTGTGGTGTCGCCCGGCACGCTACCGTGAGAGGAAGCTTCGGCTCCAGGGGCTTTGGCTTTAGGGGCTTCGGCTACAGGGGCTTCGGCTCCAGGGAGCGGACAGCCTCGGCTATCGCAACAGGTGATATTCGTTGTCGTGGTTGAATGTTCGTGATCCCGTTTCCACCGTCAACAACGCGCATACCGAGAAAGGTTTAGTTGGTAGTGTGGTGAGCCTGCGAACCGACATACCCGTTTCAAGTTCCGCCATTCTCCAGCTTCACGTAAAACGTCTCCGATCGATCCCTCATGACTAAAAATCGTAAATTTCAGCTACCGCAAAAGTACGGACGAAAGTAACATTCAAACCTCGATAAAACTGTATTTTTATATACGGTAAACTGATTTTTATACCTAATAAATGTTCCGGTCGTTTGAATTTTAGTTTATGATTTTGAGTAATTCAATTTCATAACTTTAAAGATAAATATGAAATAGCAGGAAATCCCAGCTCACCCCGTAGTAGGGGTGAGGTGGGATTTCCTATTAATGTGAGTTTTAAAAATTTTGTATCGACACTTTGAGATTATGAATATTATAATATCTCGATTTTTTATTAGAATATATAATTTACGTTGCAGTAGCCTGTAAAAACCAACTCACCCCTCCGTCATCTCCCCTCACCCGATTCATAACCCGTAATCCCTACTCACCCCATTTTACGGTACTGGTAATTTAATCATCTTACAGAAAGGAACGGCAATTTTAACGTGACGTCATTAAAAGACGTTGAGGATGCGTTGAGGTGACGTTCGGATGTTAACTGCAATCGTATCACTGTTGCGACTTTGTTGTTGAAAGAAAATGACCTGACATTTGCTCTGATAAAATGAGTGACGTTTGGCGTCACATTACTGACGTGATTATGACGTTCATTTTTATCAAGGAAATTGACAGATAAAAACGATGCCGCAACAGTACCTAATGCAGCTGCAGTTGACATACAAATGCTACCCATATACTCGAATCACCCTTCTAGAAAGACAAAGTTTACACGATATATCCGACTTAAATGAAACGTTGAAACTCTAGGTTCATGGGGTCCCAGCGCGCATAAGATTTTTGCACAAATCGTGAAGCATCTGGTTGACGTAGCTGGTGACCGAAGAGCTGGCGGCTTCCTCGCACAACGTATCAGCATTGCGATACAATAAGGAAATGCCGCCCGCATCCCTGGTATATATGATTTAGGCTAGTTATAGTAATCGTCTTTATATATCCATTATGAATATTGAATATTGTTATTGTAAATACAATGTTCATAAAATTAAATCTAGTCGTTAAACTCGCCTGCTTTTGCTATGCATTTGGAATACATATCTGCCCTTTAGGCATCGCAATTTAACTTCAGGGGTCAACTTTTATTTACTTTTGTTTTACGAAAAATGGCTTAAACTGTTATAATTTTGCTTTATGATTTATTTTTTGGGTAGTCAAAGATTGTGATTTTACTTACAATAAAAAATCAATAATTTTGCCAGTTTGTTTGTACCAGTTAGTTTCATAATTCAGCTACTTTCACAAAATCTTAGAGTCGGTCACCAAGTCTTTATTATTTGAATCAAGCCCTTTTCAGTCTCGCTTCAAAAATGGGTACTCGAAAAAGTGCTTGTTTACAGACTTTTCGTTTCCAGCATAGACGTAGTTTTTTACTTTTGAAAGTTAAATACCGCGTTAAGGCCACATATCTTGTCTAGTATGTGAGTAAGGAAGAAATTTATAAACAACACCCCCTCTCTCGCTAGCCCGGAATCACCTGTGTTGTTTTGGGTAGAAGGTACTTACGAACCATACTGTGCCTTAGAAATGGCCAAATGTCGCTGTAAGCCCTTAAGAGGAGAAACCAGCTGAGCCTCTTCTTAGAATTTTAGGTTATATAGGTGCCTCCTAAAATTAGTGCGATAAGGACAAATGCAGCTTAGATGAAAAACTGCGTAAAAATCTCAGAAATCGAGGTTTCATTATCGAAAATTTTCTCCAAAACTTAATCTATTGAAACAAAATTTTGGGAACGGGTTGTAAAAGAAATTGTCTATGTCTGACTTTTATGATTTCACGTTTATTGTTGCTGATTTTGTAAACTAGGCGTCTGTTTATGGCGCACCTTTTTGGCCGTTTTTAGCTTTGTTTGAAGTAACCTAGTCCAGATAAAAACCATTATAAAAAAAACTCAAACGTAAACACACAGGCAATGGTATTTAATTCAAATAAAAAAAACATCTAGGACCAAAATCCAGAGAGGAAAATGTCGAGAATGTTTGTTTGAAAAATTACCCTAATGTTTCCTCTTAGAGATGAATACACTAGAGAAAGTTAGATCCATCCCGCTGTGACCTGGTTGGCCGAGCGGTTTTAATTAGACATCTGCTGCGATTTAAGAAGACGCTGGTTTGATTCCAGACTTAGAGCATTTAACAAAATATATAATTTATTCAAAATGCATGACTATTTGTACGTAACGTAATGTAAAAATAGTCATGTCAGACAATCGTCAGTCCATACAATAAGTATGACAATTGGCCGGAAGTTTAAAACAAAACTCGGCTTCGCAAGTCACGGGCGAGCCCATGCACGTCAGAATTTACAGAATACCTGATTTGTTCCAGTGTCGCCGTCGACGGATACGTCTGGGAGGACATTACGAGTATCATCATCATGACCATTTGGCGGTTTTAAATGTTCTAAAATTCCAACACTGGGGGTTTTGGACGCTTTTTCTTTCGAATATCACATCTCTTTCAGTTTAAGTGACGGCTGTTTGTAAAATTGTCGCTGTTGTCGTTCTTCTCACTCGCACATTTAGCACAAGGCCGACCAAACAAATAATATATGTCCACACCAACCCCAGCCAATAAAAATATTTCAAACTTAACGAAATGTTTGAAACGGGATTAAATTCAGGAAAAATTACCCAATTTCGTATAATTCGAACCTTGAAAACGCATGCG
The DNA here is from genome assembly GCF_033807575.1 of Cydia pomonella. Lineage (NCBI taxonomy): Eukaryota > Metazoa > Arthropoda > Insecta > Lepidoptera > Tortricidae > Cydia > Cydia pomonella. Next base: position 3,981,897 of record NC_084713.1, on the reverse strand, counting down.
TCATTTTTATGTTCGGGACGGCCGTAACCAAATATTTATATTGTCTGTGAACGGGAATCGGCCTTTCTGGATTTATATTATGGTTTGCTATTAAAAATAACCATAAGTCATTTCGCGTTACGCTAGAACAATATGTTAGCAGATATAAATTACAAGTGTCATATGTGATTTGTTGACTTACGATATTCTTATACAAGACAAACTTATGTGACAGATTCAGTCGAAGCCGAAGCTAACAATCGTTTTTTTTTTACCTTTTTATTTTCTCTGGCTGTACTTTTCGCTAACTAAAGATCTGAATATTAATATTATGGAAAATATTTTTACATCATTAGATGTATATCAACCATAGCTATGCTCCTACGTTTGACTTTTTTCGATTTATTGATTATTGTAAAAATTAGGCGCGAAAAACAGATTCCATAAAATTTTTTTAAATGCTCCTAATTCTTATAATAATTAAAAATTCAAAAAAGTCAAACGTAGGGGCATAGTTGTACTTAATATACCACAAATTGTGTAAAAATATTTTCAACTATGTGAATATCCAGAGAGGAAAATGAGGACTACTTTACGCGAATAATTATATTGCTGTCAAGCTCGCAGAGTGCAGTGACACTGACAACCTGCATCATTGGCGGGACAGCAATATAATTATTTGTTCGCGTGCAATAGAGATAGCAACATGCGAGTCAATGTACAAAAATCTTTATGGAAATCGTTTCTGCCTTAGTGTAAATGAATTTCGCGTGGATTTTATCCACGGATTCATTATTATTGGGGATTTGGACAGAAAGTTAATTATCCTTCCAGAAACTCATTAGTAAGTCTCGGACTGCTGCACGAGTTCGGAGAAAACTCGCTAAATGCTTCTTTTCCGCGAAAAAGGGAATCACGAAGGTCTATTCCGATTTAAACAAATTTTATGGTTTAGTATGACCTTGAAAATTGTTTCGGTGATTGGCGCGCAACTCACGCATGATTTTTACTTCATTTTCGGATCGATTCGAACTTTAAGATACGTCAAATATTTGGTCTAGATACGATATGGATCGGGTTTATCGGATGTGTCGGATTTGTTTGGATTTGTCGGATTTGTGTTTTGAATAATCTTGTCCTTGGGTGCACTAATATATAGTGCATACAGGGATCATCGTCGGTTGGTGTCACATGACTTTTTAGAGAAAACTGACATTTACAAAGAGCCTTTTCCTGTTGGCTTCGGCCCCACTCACGCTTTCCAAATGTCCGGGACCCCATGGTCTTGAGAACTTAGGACTATTTTACATTATATATTGTTTTGCCTAATTTAGTGTCCTACTGCTGGACAAAGGCCTCCACTCGCAGCTAGCAATAATATTTTAGTTTGCATTCATATCTTAAATTTATTGTATTTTTTTATAATTGTTGATATGCATGTTTTTGCTTGTATGTAAATTCCACGTTGATGTGACGTAAAAGTGCCCTTGTGGCCTATTTGCTGACTAAATGTTTAAGTTGAACTCTCATCTCTATCTTTTGTAGTTTCCCACCAATCCGGATACAATACGTCCAAGTCGTCCCGCCATCTCCGTTTCGGCCTGTCTGCACCCCGGCCAGCACCATCTATGGTGTTCCGTGGCTCCCACTCGGTAACCATTTTAGCCCACGTTTCAGGGTGCATGCGACAGACATGTCCAGCCCAGTCCCACTTACGCTTAGCGGTCTTGACACCTACATCTTCAACTCGAGTTCTGGAGCGCAGTTACGGAGGCTCTAAAGTCCAAACCTTGAGGTTTGAGAGCGAGCGATGGAGCGCAGTATACTAGGTTTCGCAGAACTAATAGAATCAGATTTACATTATAATATTACATTTTAATTATTATAATATTCTTTCTTTGACACTAACATATCCGATTCATATTTGACGTATCATTAAGTTTGTATCGGGCCGTTTGAATAACCTTTGCATACAAACTTCTATTGGGGGGGGGGGGGTACCTCTACCTCTGCAGCTAACTGTACCAATCAACGTGAGCGAAAGTCGTATCAAAATAAGATCAAATTAGTTACAAATTCCTAAATCAGAATTTGCTCTCGGGGGTTCATTATTAGATGTTATTGTTTATCTTTTCGTTAAATCAAGAGATAATTTATTAAATCAATTTTGTTATTGATTAACGGCAGATGAAGTTGTAGAAAGATTTTAACGATTATTTATTTTGACTACTTAAGTATTCTGGCAGATTTTTTTTTTCGAAGAAATTCAATTGCAATTTGCATATTATATTACGAATGTGAGTGTTTTGGGGTTAGTCCGTAAGAGTTTTTTATTAATAAAATAATTAAATGATACAGATTGTTAGATCTGTTACGGTTCTGCTTGAGACGATCGTCAATGTCGTATCAAAACAAGTTCATAAGTTCAATTATTAAATTGGAATCGACCTCATAGTCATTTACAGTACCAATTCATGGACTAATTTACAAATATGAATTAGTTAAATTTAGGGATATACGCTGGCATAATACAATAATCAGAAAATAGTAATAGTATTACAGAGAGTCAGACCAAGACAAGTCTGCAACGATCTTTATAGCACACGCAGTGCAAGTGTTATTTTAAACGCCAAAGTTCCATGAAATTATGACGTATAAATAACACTTGCACTGCATGTGCCATCAAAATCTTTGGAGACTTATCTTGGTTTGGAGGCCGAGACGGTCGCTCAAAATAGCAGGCGTGGATGGATCTTGTGGATGCCCTATGCACCTTCTGGGTGCCCTAGGACCAACAACAACAATAACGTTGTTTTTTTTTTGTCATATTGAAACAAAGCAACATTATTTCTAACTCCAATAGAGATGTACGACGTACAATAGTCGTACATTAACCTAATAAATCGCGAACGCGATAACTTCCCCAATATGAATTATAACGTACCATAAACATAGACAATTCCATCATATCCGTAGCGTGTCTGACGCAATCACCCGTGAAATTCGCGCAAGGAACTTTTATTGGAAACAGTCACAAAACTTACCATAAACAGTAGTGTAACTTCACAGGAATCTTGAAAGGATGACGCGCTAGACGGGGCCGGGGCCGGGCCGGAGAGAGTCCAACACGTCATTTTCTATGGCAGTAAAGCGCCAGAAGCTCCAGCCCGGCCCTGGCCCGGTCTAGCGTAAGTCATCCTTAACGGATTAAAGAAACAAATGCATAATTAAAAAATTTCTGAATTTAAAATAATATAATTTTATTACGGAAAAAAGACGTTCATTTAAAAAATTGCCAACAGCCCGCACCAATTTTTTTTGCACTTTCTTCTAGTATCGAGAATGGTTAGGCCGACTATAGTTTTATTCATAGCTCTAACAGCGCGGCTTACGTGGGCGATGACTCGCGAATGCGACGCGACGCGGCGCGGCGGCCCAACGGCATTCGGAGATCGCCCACGTAGGACTCTTCCATAGGTATCAAAGGATTGAATTCACCCGCGCCGCGCCACTTTGCGTTTGCGAGTTATTCGCTCAGGTAAGACACTGCCTAAGTGTTCTAACAAGTCCACGCAATAATACATAGATAATGTTATTTTTAGGGTTCCGTAGCCAAATGGCAAAAAACGGAACCCTTATAGATTCGTCATGTCCGTCTGTCTGTCCGATTCTGTCACAGCCACTTTTTTCCGAAACTATAAAAGCTATACTGTTCAAACTTGGTAAGTAGATGTATTCTATGAACCGCATTATGATGTTTACACAAAAATAGAAAAAAAAAACAATAAATTTTGGGGGTTCCCCATACTTAGAACTGAAACTCAAAAAATCTTTTTTCATCAAACCCATACGTGTGGGGTATCTATGGATAGGTCTTCAAAAATGACTCCCAATTTATTATTTATTCAAAAGGTTCATAACTACTACAACTCTTTGCCTATAATATAGTACGATGGAAAAGAGAACTTTTCACCCATACGTTATACTTAAAAGTTTCAGAACTTGACGTATCGCCTTTGAAAACGATATGAAACTTTGTGGTAACAGTTTACTATTCCACTGAAATTGAATCGAAATGAAATAGATTTAACTTAAAAGTTGGCATGGTTATAACAATTTTTTTTATTTTTTATTTAGAAAACAATCAGCCTTTTACAAATATGTCTAAAGTAAATGAACTAAAAATAGGCCTAAAGTTTCCTACATTACTAAGAAAACTATTATATAACTATTATATAACATAGAAATGTAAATTACGCAATTATAAATTACCGGTTTAGTTGTGTACTACACGCAAGTAAAGTAACAAAACATACAAAACTATGAAAAATATGACTGGAACCAAATTGATCATTTTCTAGAAAACAAAATTTGCCGAACTTTGTTCTTGAATACGGACAAACTATGAACAAAAATATCTATATCGTTAACAGATTCATTTTATTGGTATGATGGTCGGTTTAAACGTGGTGTAATTTATATCATAGATTTAACACGAGTTTTCTTTTAAAGTGCAATTAAACTTTATTTAGGCTGTACAATTTGCAAGTGCAGTTATTCTCGCCATATTTTAAAGTCGTTTACTTTTATTGTCTTTGAGTTTAGTTTATTCTTAAAGTTTCATAAATTTTGTTTATAAAGCTTAACTTGATAGGTAAACTTGAATTTATTTTGAAAAATGTTTTTATGCATCTACTGCAGTTTAGCCTTTGTATTTTCTGTTAAACAGATAACAGAGTAAAATACTCCCGTAAAATTCAAGCTAGAGCAATAAAAATAGCTATTCTCATTTTGTAATAAAGTCAGTACAAAGTGAAACAACTATTCATTGCTATTACATAAACACGAGGTTTGAGACATAACTGTTGTTAAAGAATAATAGTACATTACGATACAAGTGCGAGAAAATAGGAAATTCGCAACGAGTGTAACATCATACAACGTTTTACAGTAGGTACATATTATGGCCCTTTGAATTTTCAACATAGTAACGTGATGTGCTAATTATCGCACTAGTGCGGTAAAGTAGCATCATATGTACTGTAAAAGTTATTTACGATACAAGTGGGAAAAATATTTCGTCAGTCATCGCCTCTCGGTTGATACTTGGTCAAATGATAGTTTAAATGTTTTAAATAAAAAAATACCGTCGGCCGGTTGTATCGCGGTGGAAACACCGTCAGCTGTAAAATGAACATGTAAAAAATACGCGCCTTACCATGTATGTCTGCAAAGTATGCGTAATGTGCGTAATCCGTTTATGGCGTTTCCCTACTACAGGCAAAGTTTCATGATTTGTTATTACTATCATAAACAGGTAAAGCGCCTACTTTTACATGTTCATGCGATCAGCTGACGTTCTTTCTACCGCGATATAACCGGCTGACATTTTTTTTAAATTAATAATAGCATCTGAATATTGGGAGGCGATGATAATTTTTTTACGTAATTCGGTGGCTGCCATTCCTCAACCTACCAACAGAACAGTAGCTGACGTCCAGGATGGTGCATCATACATAGCCGTTAACCACTATACGAGTTTTCGCCCGGGAGGCGATTGGTCATAGAAATCTATTTCTGTGTCACTCTAAAATTATAGATTCACTTGACGTGATAGATAGATAGATAGACTTTATTCAACAACAATACAAGATTGTGTGTGAAATTATAAAAACTAAAAATCTTAACCTATTAATTAAAATAAATCTAATATTTACAATAGCAAATCCTCGGGGAAAGCGCAATACCGCGCAACTAACAAAGTTCTAAATTCAAACAATGTACAAGGTAATTGGACCTTACTGCATTTGTTATTTACGCGGTATTGCACTATCCCCGACGAAATGTCATCATTATACACAATATACATTACATTATTTACAATAAACATTATTTATTTAATCGTATGGCTTATACAAAAAATAGGTAGTTACATAAATATCACAGAATAAAAATTACATTACAATTAAAATTAAATGTCAATATCCAGAGCGTTCAGCCACGCAATTGCGTCGGGTGTTAGGCGCAGCAGGTCCTCTGGTGGTCCCAAGTATGAGTGCAGAGGGCATCGCTGAATTATATGCTCCAGAGTCTGGACTTCTTCGTCACACTCGCACATTGCAGAGTCCTTCCACCCCCATTTATGCAGAAAGTAATTGCAGCGACCGTGACCCGTTCTCAGTCTATTAAAGCGGCACCACAATCTCCGGGGGAGGTTGAATCCTAATGGTTTAGAAGTCGGGACTATGGTTTCTACGTGAGAGCCAGCAGAAGCAGTGGTCCATTCAGTTTTCCAGGCTTCAGTCACATTGAAACCATTTAGAGTTTGAGCAGCAGCATACGCAGGACTTCGGGACTTTAGGCGTTGGGGTGGTGGGTAGAAAAACTCATTGTGGATAGGCAATGCTGGTTTGGAGCTGATCTTCTCAGCTTCTCTCCTGAGTGCATGTTTTCTCCTCAAGTGTGGAGGTGCTATGTGGCATAGTATTGGTAGCCAATGGGAAGGAGTGGACTTAATCGTTCCTGATATACACCGCATAGTCTCATTCAGTTTGGTATCCACCTTGCCCACGTGAGCGCTTTCTGACCACACTGGGGCACAGTATTCCGCTGCTGAATAAACTAGTGCGATACCAGTGGTGCGCAGGCAATCGGCAGATGCTCCCCAAAACATTATTATTTATGGCAAACCTCTTACATTCTGGCAAATATTTTGTCAACAGTGTAGAAGCATCCCCTTAACAAAAATAACTTTAATTTGTGACAAAATTGTTCCGGGTTTGCAATGACTTTCAGGTCCGTTGGTGATTTGTTAAATAGTTTGACACTTTGATACCTAACACTGAATTAACCTACGAGTTGTTCAGGGCTAAAAGCCGAACTAATATTTTTTGTGCGGGTTTGGTAGCGCAAGTCTCGCTCAGTAATAGATTCTAATTTTGCCAAGTTTTTGATGAAGTCAGTTAATAGCACAAGAACATATAATGAGGGCACCGTCAGAATTCCCAGCTTTAAGAAAAGATTTCCACAAGGCGTCTATTGTGGCAAGCCCAAAATTGTTCGTATCGCTCTTTTTGTACAATCAGAGCTTTATTACAGTTGTAATTATAGCCGTTCCCCCAAAATTTTATGCTATACCTTAGCTTAGACTCCACTAGGGCATAGTACACTACCTTTTTTTTTTTTTTTTTTTTTTTTCACGGAGTGGGAATGCATTTACGCACAGTGTGTGGGACTCGCCGCTCCTTTCCCCTCTCCTGGCAAGAGGGGGGGGAGAATTGGCCCTACCCACTAAACCCACTCCGGCGTTTCACCCACTTTGCCGTTTATGAGGGCGCACTGGGATCGATGACATTCCACCACGGCGCCCTCCGGCAGCCCCGGCTTATCGCCAAGGCACCCTCATAATGGAGGGGGGGATCAGAAACGCTTGATCCCCCTCCCCCGACAACGTCTATGGGGCCGTGCAGTGCGGGTTTGGTACCCGCTGGCCCTACTAAGGCTCGAGGCGAGCATGGGCTCTTCGCCCTCGACCCTGCCGCCTGCGACGGAGAGGAGGCGCATTCGCAGATGCTTCTCGCTCCCTCTCCGCCTTCTCCTTCTGCGACATGACTTTTTCGCAGAAGGAGGCCACCGCTTCCCATTTCCTCTCGCTACCCAGCATCGCCACAATTATGCTGTGTAGCGAGAGGTCCGCAACCCCCGTCACCGCCCTAAGGGCCACTCTTTCCACGGCCCAGCGATTGCACTCTTCCAGAGTGTGCTGGGCCGTGTCATCCGCTGCGCCACATTCGTTGCACTGGGGCCCCGGTTCCCTCTGTATCTTGTGCAGGTAGTGTCCGAAACAGCCGTGTCCGGACACTACCTGCGTCACCCTGAATGTCAGGGCCCCCTTCCTTCTCCCCAACCACTCATCCATTACTGGGAGGATAGCGCATAGTACACTACCTTAAGCTGTTTGATCGAAAGTTCCTCTCTTAAGGCTCTAAGCGCATAACAGGCTGAGTAAATAGTATTAATAGTATTCTCCACTTCAGATTTCCAGTTCAGTGCAACATTAATAATAACACCTAAGCATTTAACAACGTTCAGTACCTTTAAGAATACTCCGTCCATCATAGGATTAAGATGGTCATTTTTTTTTGAGTTGTTGTTGAACAACATTAATTGTGTTTTTTCAGAATTTAGCCTTAGATTGTTTGTACTAAACCAATACTGGAAAGCCGTCAAAGCCATATTCATCAACTCCTTTAGCTCAGACATACTGTCAGCAGCTATAACACCACTGGTATCATCAGCAAAAAGTGTTAACTGGCAATTAGGTAGTGTAGCATCGATAAAATCAACTAAGTAATTTGTGAATATGATGAAGAGAAGTGGCCCCAGAATCGAACCCTGTGGAACGCCCCTCTTAACTTCAACAAAACGAGATCTGGCTACACTCTCCGAGCTATTGCCAAAGTTTTTCAATTCCACGAATTGTTTAGGGTTGCTGAGGTAACTTTCCAGTAACCTATAAACATTACCTCGTATACCGTGTCTGTCTCGTGTATCCGCATTCGCAATAAGCAAAATCTATATTTGATAAAACTGATAATCGTATTGTCCTTAAATATTATTGACTGGTTTTAAAACATATAATAGACCTAGTTATGTTTTAATCGTCTAACAATCCCATACAACCCGGAGCCGTAATGTTCACGTTCGAACTCTTAAGTTTTGTACCCATACTTTTTCCAAGTCTGGATATAAAATACCCTTCGCAAGTTCGCTTACACCGAATCTATTTGGATTCGGGCCAATAGTACGAGATAAGCAATTGGTCGACTCAACCTATCTCGCCAGACAATTGCATTCGATATATCGTCTTTGGAATAAAATATCAACGTCTCGATGGGTTTTAAAGGATTTGTCGTAGCTACGTTTGCTTTGCAAATCGTTGTGTGACGATAGTGATCTTCGCTTTGTTCATAATTTATCGTTCTTGTGTAATTGCTTTTAAGATTGGAACATAATACATGTTATGATTTTAGCATATTTAAACTAAAACGGCGCTTTACTTTGGCGTCGACTTCTGGCTTTAGCGGTTGGAGTATAACTGTGACCGGTGACATTCGAAAAGTCAAAGTAATAAAATCATAAGTTTCAGTTTAAATATTATGACCAGTGGGCCTACCGCGAACCACGTTCGACGGGTTGTCTCCCTGTCACATTTTCGTACGAATTTACAAGTGCGACAGAGAGGCAACCCTTCGAACGTGGTTCGCGGTAGGCCCTCAGAGCCCGGAATTCTCGTAGCATTTTTGAGCTGTCATAGGGACTTCTCGTTTATCGACTTCTTATTATACATATGTTTATCGATAAATACAGAATACAACATGTAAAATATGATTACGATGCAGTCGACGTATTACGAATGAGCGATCTTTTCGAAATAACCTTTGGATACCAAGTTTTAGGAAATTATAAATAGAAATTAAAATAATAATATTTTATTGTTTCTTATAAATAATTTGTGGACTGCTTATGCCTGTTATTTTTTATGCGCGTGATCTAAAGCTGCAGGCGAAGTTGTCGGTGTACAAAGCCATGGTTCTTCCGATTCTTTTATATGCTTCGGTTCGGTTTTTCGCTAGACACGTTTCACTTGCGTTGTCTACGTTCCATTTTGCGTATAAAATGCCAAGATGGCGTCCCCGACACTTCGCCGTTGCAAGATGCCAGGCATGGAGGCGCTCTTGATGAAGGGTAAATTAGCCATTTTGAAGTTCATCCAAAAATCGTGTATTACAGCTATCATTTTATGAGTTAGTACTCCCACACATTGTCTCTCAAGTTTAGAAACTCTCTGAGCTAGGTATTAATTGCAGTACTCTATAAGTACATACGCTACCATCAATACACTAATAATTGCAGTGCAAAATAAAATATTCTCGAGATGACTTCGCCATTTTGAAGTTAACCGAAAATCGTGTATTATATTACAGCACACAAGCGCAAGCAAGCGTTTATTAAGTGTATGTAATTCTATGAGTACTATGTCCCACACAGGATTGTGGGTACTATGTCACACCCACTGTTACTTAAGTTTAGAAACTTCCTGAGCTAGGAATTCATTGCAGTACTCTATATAATATTTGAGCTTGCCAAACCCAAACGTGAAACTAAAACGCTACCATCAAAACACTAATAATTGCAATGCATTTAACACCACTGGGATATACAAATGAGTTTGCAAAACTAATTATTTAGCCCAAACACTGTAATCAATACAACACAACAAGTTTGAAGCCACAATGATATTATTTCCTTTGACGTCGTATTTTAGACAGAATTGAACGGATAATAATGTAAAACTAGTTCATGAATATATTGAACCACAATGAGATATCACTTTAATTGGAATTAGGGTTAGTCTAGCGTGTTTTCATTCAGGGTTTAGGCCGGGGACTCGACGTATGCGGCGCGCGGCGCGGCAAGCGGGGCGGTGCGCGGCGCGGCGAGCGGGGCGGCAGGCAGCGCGGCAAGCGGCCGCCGCTATCGTTTACGCAGCGGCTTATGTGAGCGAATAACTCGCGAATGCGACGTGGCGGCCCAACGGTTCGCGTTCACAACGAGATCGCCTACGTAGGACACTTCCATAGGTATCCAAGGATTGAATTCACCCTTGGAGTTTCGCTCACGTAAGCCGCTGCGTTAAGACGAAAGGGGACGGCCGCTTCTCCATACAAACGTAGTCCCCAATTTCCTCTCTGGATATGGACATTAAAGAAACTATTTTTACATAATTTGATGTAAGTATATTAACTATGGTGGTGGTCATGGCTATGACTCTACGTTAGGTTTTTTTATTTATTTTTTGATTATTGTAAAAATTAGAAGCGTAAAACGGATTTCATACAAATTTTCAAATGCTTAAACTGTTATATTAATTGAAAATTCGAAACGTAGGGGCATATCCTATATATACCTATAATATACATCGAATTATGTAAAAATATTTACCATAATGTGAATGTCCAGAGATGAATATGAGGACTACGTTTGTATGAAAAGGCGTTTTGGAACGGGTCCTCCACTTTCGTCTTAAAACAGATTATTGAAGTTTATACATTTTGATCGTGCCGCTTGGAGCCGGGCGGCGCAAGCGATAGACTTGAATGAATCTGTTTTGGACGTCGCCCGCCGCGTCGCCCGCCGCCCCGCTCGCCGCGCCGCGTGTGGCATGAGCCCAGTCCACGGCCTTATTTATATTCGAATTTGAAAGTGGAAGCTGGCCAGTATCAAATAGTGATGAAGTTGCAGTTATATTAAGCGTCAAGAGGTAACAGACATACAGAGTTAGGCTCTCAGCACACGTAGCGTAAGCGCAAGAGACGCGTAAGCGTATCATACGCGCGTAGAACGAGAGTGCTACGAGCACAAACAACTTTAAATTAAATAAGTCCGCACACGAAGCGTCGTCGTAGCGTAGTATATGAATATGAGATTTCTGTCTTCATTACGACAGGCATAAAAAACAAAATTTCTGATATAATCAAACAATAAAATAATGTTCTTAGACTGATGAGAAAGTAAGATCGCCGTTATATCCGCCGAAGACATCTTACGCCAGTGACGCCATGATTTCAACTAATAATAATAATAATAATTGAGCTTATATACGTCCCACAGCTGGGCACAGGCCTCCTCTCATGCGCGAGAGGGCTCGGGCTATAGTCCCCACGCTAGCCCAATGGTGATTTCAACTAATGAGAGTTAATTTATGAAACGTGTAATAGGCAGAGCGCCGGGGTGGAGGGGTTGAATCACTTAACACAGTATACAGGTTAACAGATGTATTGTCTCCCAGCTTGTACACTTGAATCTCCTAATACTTACTATTCTATCATTATATATATTTATTGTACGTGACAGAAGAGGAAATCCCTTATCGAGTGGAGGCGCAAGATCTATATTAAATGTGCTGATCACTCAATATGCACTAACGTGCCAATATGAGTGTCTGCCTATCGCACCTCCCCTGAAAAGGTAGGGGTTCCCTCCCCTGAAAAGAACACTATTGGTAATACAACTTTACTCTATTCTTATGTACTAAATAATCTGTATTATTTTTAATGACCTTTAAATTTGAACCTATTATGTCTTTTATTTTACATGGTCCTAAATATAGGTCATTTAATTTATTGTAACATTCATTCTTAATTGATACTAAATCACCTTAAAATTAACAATGCTTGATTTACAATTTTCTTTTAAAATTAAATTATTTTTAACACAACCATTGCATTTCACAAGTAATATTTCACATTTTAAAGTTACAACATACTTATATCGTGTTTTATCCAAGTCCAATTAATCTAAAAGTTCCTCCTCCTTCACAGATGCTGTAGCTGTGATAGGTAGTTGTAAAATATAACCATAATTATGTTACCTTCCGTTTGCTATTAGCCTTCTGCTCCTGACAATCTTTACATCGTTTTACATAATTCAGTTTTCCCAATAATACTCGTACCTCTTCTGGATACCGTTAATCATTCTAGTTCTACCAGCATATCTACTATTTAGTAACAGTAATAATCCTTTAAATCATTTCCCGATCGGTAAGTTCGTTTATAAGTAAAAACTAAATAGTTCCTACATAACCTAGGTAATTCATCATGTCCCGCGCGAAAGACATTAATTAATCAACATTGTAACATCCTTTTTACTTGTGCTCATTTTAATATAGAACAACTCTACTATATTTAAACTTTTCCACAAAGAGCCATAAATAATCCTAATGTCTACTTTGGGACCTTTCCATACCATGATCAAGTCTCGTAACGATACGTCTATGCGTGCCTTCGTTCATGGAGAATCTTGATTCATATAAATTGTAGAGTTCACACAACAGCATTATCAGTATCATATTTTAAACTTCTGCACTGTATAACCAAGTCTCGTAACGATACGTCTAAGCGTGCCTTCGTTAATAGAGAATCTTGATTTATGCAAATTGCAGAATTTACGTAAACAACATCATCAGTGTCATTTTTACCGGGTCGTTCCGAATATTCTATCCATCTTATCATTATTTACTCGACCAAATTATTAATTCTGTAACTTCCTGCGTCATTTTCATGATATCTACTACTCTAGGCTGGGTAAGCTCCAAAGACGTAGTATCATAGTGTCGTGTCCAGTTTATTTGTTTAAGTATAATCCGTTAGATTCCTCAACCAGTAATCCTTATCTATTTATAATCCGTAAAAAAAACAAAACTTGATAATTCTCTTTCTAAACAAGTTACATCTATGTGATAACTAGTATTATAATACCAAATATTTACATAATCTTCGTTAGACACGAAAAAAACAAATTCATTACATACATATGTCATCCACCTAAATCACGTGCTGACTAACATTGACATTGCACTATCCGTCTAACGTACAGAAACTACATGATTTCTGACTACTCGCGAAAACACCCGTCCTCGACCTTGCTGACTCGCACTAATCGCACCGCGATTATAGTTTGAGTGTGCAGAAACAAATTCGATACAATCATTTTTAGAATGCATAGAAAGAGGCATCTCTAAATAAACATCGGTAATTTTCGATACTCGTACCGTATCCGACCTTAATAAATTAAAAATCCCCGATTTGCTAATCGCCGAGAATATCCGCTCACCTCAACATCAAAATCCACAGCTGCAACTTCTTTTCCTTACAATATTGCTCTACTACTTTTAACACTTGGACTCCAACTTTTAACACTTGGCCCCCCTAATAACTTATCTAGACTACTCATTAAACAAAATAAACACATATATAACACATAAATATTTAAAAAAAAGAACTAATCATAAACATATCACCTAAACATTTTCACGAAGAATCGCTCGCCGTACCGCTTGACACTCCAGCACCCGGCAGCAATGCGTAACCAGACGCGTAGCCGACGACATCCCGAACCTCCGACAAATCCAAACCCGCCGAAGCCAATGAAGCAATACTGATATTGGCAGCGGTTACCATAACATTGTCCTTCCTTTATCATTATGATCTCATTCTCCGTTTCAGACCACCCATCTTGGTACGTTGATTACCCAAATTAACAAAACAATAAATCACTGGGTAAGCTCGACGCCACCGACTCGTCCTCAAAGTCCTCTTCATTGTCGTCGTCCATGATGATTTTATATCCGCAGTATCCTCACACAGAATTTGTGTCTACGGTCGCCATGTAATAGGCAGAGCGCCGGGGTGGAGGGGTTGAATCACTTAACACAGTATACAGGTTAACAGATGTATTGTCTCCCAGCTTGTACACTTGAATCTCCTAATACTTACTATTCTATCATTATATATATTTATTGTACGTGACAGAAGAGGAAATCCCTTATCGAGTGGAGGCGCAAGATCTATATTAAATGTGCTGATCACTCAATATGCACTAACGTGCCAATATGAGTGTCTGCCTATCGCAAACGATTACGCTTACGCCACGCTTGGTGCCCAGTGCTATCGCGAAAATCTAAGTTCATCCATTGCAGGCATTTTTCTCTGTCACTCTAATTACGTCTTAGTGAGAGTAAAAGAGAAAGATCCCCGCAATTTGCGAATTTCCCAGAACTCTTAAAATTGTAATCTTAAAGAAAAAAAAACAGACTGATTTTATGTAAAAAATGAAACTCTAGGTCTAAACTTAAGCAATATTGTATAAGTACTGTTTGTAAACGACTGTATGTTTCTAAAATATAATAAATAAGCTCTACGTGTCTCGTACTCGTAACGTTTTTACGATATGCTTACGCTTACGCTCCGCTGAGGGCCTTATTGTCACATATACAAGTCCTTAGACTTAGACGTAAGTAACTTAGACGTAAATTGTTTTAGTTCAAGTACATATTTCATATAATTAAATATAATACAATGTACACAATGTATAAATGTAACTTTCCGGTTGTCCTAATACCTACCAAATATTAGTAAAAAATAAAATAAAATACAACATATCCGATAATTAATGAAACAGACAGTAATGTCAAACCTGCTTATTGTATTTTTTTTTCTCCTCTGAAGACTAGTAAATAGAATTTAAGTATGGCTCATGTTTTCATGATTTCATTTTCTTTATGCTGTTGGTATGTATGTTAACATTATGTACTTAATAATGAACCTCCAGGTCTATGATTCTTAAGTATGTTAAGTACTCTACATTGTACTTCAAATCCATTTGTATATGTGACTGTTTGTGTTCTAAATAAATGAAAAAAATATATATATATATAAAGGACTGACTCATGCTAGACCGGGCCGGGGCCGGGCCAGAGCTTCCGGCGCTTCGTTTTCTATGGAAAGCACCACGTGATCACCGATCAGCCGTCATAGAAAATGACGTGTCGGACGCCTCGACCCGGGCACGGGCCGGTCTAGCGTGAGTCACCCTTTACTAGTAGGGATATCGTTATAAATTATAACTTACTAGTAATATATATTAGTAATAATAGATTATAACTTATAATCTATCGATAATACACAAATGCTGAGTATAAACAGTACATTATCATAAGATCCACTAATCTGTCTCCGCCTGTTTCAGCATTCAGATGACTGCTCATGCAATAGAATTATCAAAAAAGGTCGTATCTGGCTTGCGATATACATTGACATACGACCTTTAGGCATTGCATGACCATGTGTAACAAAACGTCGTATGTCTATTAGTTCTGTATAGACTCATACGACCTTTTGGTATTAGATGGTATTGTGCATCAATCTTCGTCTAATGAACCGTGAACCCGTTGATATCATACCGCACACACGGTATTATTATAATATTGGTACCCGACCCGTTCAGACAGATAGTATAACATAATACTATCGATGTCTTAATGCACAATATAGACCTGACTAAATAAGTAAGCATTATTTAATGTAGGTATAATACGTAAGTACTTTACTAAGTACGTTATTAGGTAGTGTTCATAGGAAGCTCAAACAAGATTGTCTAGTTAAAGGAAAAATCACAGAGTTTTGCGTGAGAGAAAACAATATGAAGTGTTATTTCTTTATAAAAGATAGAAACAAGCCTGCCTATGTAAAGGCACCAATAAAGGTTTATCACAATTGTGTTTCTGTACTCAGGTATGTTGTAAAAGTGACCGGATTTTACACCGTCACCTGAATATTTTTGCGTAGCTGCAGTACTTATAAGAAAATAATGTGAATCCGTAAATATACTTCGGTATCGAAACTTTGAGATGATCATAGAGGAAAATTACAACATTTTTCCGCCATGAAACAAATTAGAGAAGAGAGCAATTTAAAAATGCCCCGATCCCAAGTGTGTTTCGATATAAATATTGAAATGCGTAAAAACTTGCTTTTGAATTCTCCTTACCAAGCGGTGGTGGCCGCGTGGATCTGACATCTTACTTTCAATCCCGAGGTCGCGGGTTCAAATCAGGATTCGGGGGCCCCAATACCAATGATTTTTCTGAACTTATGTACGGAATATCATTTGATATTTACCACTAGCTTTTCGGTGAAGGAAAACATCGTAAAGAAAGCTGCATACATCCCCGAAGAAATTCAAAGGTTTATCTGGAGTCCACAACCCTCCCGCATTGGGCCAGCATGGGGACAATAGCCCAAACCCTCTCGCACATGAGAGGAGATTGAACTACGATGTAGGACGTATAGTCGTATATTATAAAGGCATTCAAAACTGTTATTATTATTATATTACCTAATTTACAGTTTCTACGATTTTTCATCTCCCTTGATGAATATTTAAATGCAATATTAAAAATAATCACCCTATCAACACAAATATAAAATGGAGTTTCATTTTGTTGGACCTACTTTCAACAGTTTTAGTTCAGTTCCGAACTTTTGAAACTGACTTAAACTTAAAAGGTATACAATCTAGACCCCAGAAGGAGGAGGACAAGAGAATTTCTGCATTAAAATTGGTTTAAAATAAACAACCTCTCCTAACGAACCGGAACTAAAGGCTCATTTAGACGATGCGCGAGCTCACCTACAATATTAGTTACATTGCGAACTTTTGAAGTCACGTCCAAACTAGCCGACCGATTACAACTCGTAATGTAATGAAACTTGCATGAGTCCTTGCGTCTAAACGAGTCTTAATGTAAACTGCTGTTAATTTTTTACATCCAATACAAGTTATACAAAGCCTGATTTAAGTCCGCAACGTCAAAGGGACTCTCGGTGTCACCGACGGCCGTTTAGCGCGAACCTCCTATTGTTCCGGCACAAACGGGGCCAGACAAAAAGGGCACCGATTTGATGGAAAAACTCTGCGATAAGAAGATGAGAGGACCCCCTAGAGACTGCGATGGTGGTTAGGTCCCCACTGCAAGAGAGATATAGGACAATTCGAGTTTTAGTTATTAAATCTCATTCCAATATGGTAGTGGTCTGATACTGCCCTGTCAGTGTCAAAAGTGACGTTTGTGGTTGAAGGTTGACAAAATGCGCCATTCAGCAGGTCTTCTAAAGGAGATTAGAACCATCTCATATTATATTGTTCGAATTGACCTGTTTGATTTTGATCCAGCTGAATGTATTTTACTAATTAACTGTGCATGCATATGCATCACGTAACGTGGCTATTCTGCTGCCATGCTTTAGAAACTGGAAACTTTTTTCAATGCTCCTTATTTTGTTCTTGTATTTTGATTATGTTACTAACGTCACGCTTCATCCATTTACTACTTACTTACTAACTTACTCCGTTGGCTCAGCTACCCAAAATGAGACTTGGCCAAGACAGCGCCACTTTTCTCGGTCCTGTGCGACCTCTCGCCAATTGTCGTCATCCATTTACCTTCATTTTTCCTTCCAATGCCGCTATCTGGCTTTTTTCTGTCATTGGATGTCTTTCGAGCTGTTAGTGTTGCTAATTGACAAATTAGTAACTTGATTGATACCACTTACCAACTTACATCGCCCTTGGCGCAACAAAAACATGTCTATAATTATTTTTATATTTATTTCTTTATTTCAATATATTGCTGAGTGTATTAAATTGTCTACCAGGAGTAAACTTACCCAACTGCTTTAAGTAGGTACAGTAAACTGCAAAGTTGAGTGACTAAACCGCATTATCATTCTATGCATATTCTTCTTCTTCAGCCTAGCGTTTTCCGCTCCGCAGGGCCCGCTTTCCTACTCAATCTTCTCCACTTTGCCCGGAGTACGGCACCCTCAGGTGTGAGATTGTTCTCTCCCATATCCGCTATCACGACGTCAAGCCTTTACTGTACATAGTATGTCAATGAAAATATCATAAGCAGATTCTGTCCGCGTACACTGAGGCAGCACCTTATTTCTTACCTTTACAACAGTTGGGCCCAGGCGACCCGCAACATTCGAACACAAAACAAACGAATAACTTCGGAACGACAGCTTTTATCATTGTTTATGTTACCTTCGTACATTAAACGAAAGCCTTAGGCTTACTTTGAAATTATAAATCACTTGAACGAGGTGGTTATGTGGTAAATTGATGTATACTTACTATGGACTATTTTTACGTTTTCGTAGTCACCTAGAAACCCTTATAGTTTCGCAATGTCTGTCTGTCCGAGGCTTTGCTCCATGATCGTTAGTGCTAGAAAGCTGAAATTTGGCATGGATACATCAATCATGCATGCGACAGAACGATAAAATAAAAACGATATTTTTTATTCCCCATACAAAAAGGTTTTTTAAATTGTTTTGTTTGCTTTGACTCAATATTGTAAGGTATTGTTGGATAGGTCTGTTGGTCTTTCAAAATGAATATGGGTCTCCAATAACTATTTTTTGATGAATCTGATATTTGCGGAAATAAACGCTCCGTAAGAAAAAAATATTGGCCCCCTCCCCTCTAACAATTGAACTATGTGTCAAAAAAAATATGAAATTTTTTTTTGCAACAACAGCTTAGTAAATAATTTCAATGAAAATTATAGCGAAAATGATCGGTTAAATCGTTTATAAGTTATTGCAATAATCTTCTCTTCTTAGTAAACAGACGTACAAAACGCTGCAAAGGTACTTACGGCCCGATTCGAAGAATGAAATACTATAACAATAAGTTCTGATTTGGATACGTTCTCATTTAGATATCGTTTGTATGTCGTATAATTGACAGAAGCAGCTGGATTCGGGCAACCAATGTCACTTTGACGTTAGAAATATAGTAGATAGATCTTATTGCGATCACAGCGGAATCAAAATAAACGTCAATTTTGACATGTCATTTAGTTATCGATCTTTTAAAGATCTTAAACGTGTCTTAATTATTCTTCGAATCGGGCCGTTAGTTGTAGGCGCGCATCTCACGCATAAATTTCACTAAATTTTCAATGCATCAGACATGAGCGTGCTTCAACGCCGTATCAAAATAAGACCTAAACAGTAATAAATTGTTAAGTTGGAATCGGACGGTTTTTGGTTTTTAATACATTCAGATGTAAATGGACCTGATTAATTCAAATAAATTTCATTTCATAACTTCAGGCGGACCATATTGGAGGTTGCATGTTGCATATATGTATGCTGGCACTTTAGTATTCCTGTTTATACAAATTTTAGTGTACAAATGTCACTTTGACGTTAGAAACATCGTAGATAGATCTTATTTGGATCACAGCGGAATCGATATAAACGTCAATTTTGACATGTCGTTTAGTTATCGATCTTTCCATAATCTTATGATACTTACTAATTGCCCCCGTTTTTGACAGAATGGTAACTACGAAACCCTATACTGAGTATGGCCCGACATGATCTTGGCCGATTTTTATTTATCTTAGACCGAATTATCTACTTATTGACTAAGCGAGCGCGAAGCATCTCCGTTTCAGCTAGAGAAAAAATGCTTTTGGACGTCCAGTTGCCCTTTCTCTCATCTGTCCGGCAGTTCTCTTTTCGATTAGCCAAAAATTAAGAGCATGCTATGAAAGTACGATATTAATTATTAGAGGAGCTATATTGTTAGGGTCGGCAAGGCGCATGTAACTCCCCTGGAGCTGCAGGCGTACATAGGCTACGCAGACTGCTTACCATCAGGCAGGCCGTATGCTTGTTTGCCACCGACGTACCGACGACGTTTATTCTACTTAAGGCATGTTTCACAATGTCCAAGTGAAGTCCTGAATACTCGCAAGCTACTTGCCATATCTGACGAATAAAGTCATCGTTAGCGTTTCACAATCTTCAAATAAGCTTAACTGATAGATAAAGTGCTAAGTTTTGTAGAAAGTTTTATCTGGCAGTTAATTTATTTGTTAATTGGCTATCCGATACTTTACTTGGACATTGTGAAACAGACCCTTATACAGGGATCGGAAACCGGTATTTTTTGTATGGGAACGAAAACGGTATTTTTTCGTTCTTTGTTAATTATTTCATTTCTAATTGGGCAATTTAATAATACGAAGATATTTATTAAAACGCATAAAATACAAAAACGAATATAACTAAAGTAAAGAAACATATCTAAATACATATATTTACAAATAAAAAATGGGGGCTAGCTCGTCGCCCGATGGTAGGGTGCCCAGAAGGCTGGTGGCATTACCGCGCTGTATGGCGATGCCAATTCGATGGGCAAGGAAAGAACCAGCCCTTATCAAAAACCACAACCGAGTCTTATATTTGGAGTATAAAATAAATCGAAATATATGTTTATTTCAAAGTTTTTCCAAAAAACCGGTTCCGATCCCTGCCCTTATAAGCAGCTCATCAATTGTTACATAGAGAACTTGTCACAATTAAGTTTAATGGACGATTAACAGCAAACAACCGGTCCTTAATGTTTTTAACAAATCCCTGCTAGTAGGTACAAAAGGTAAAAGCAGTTAGTAAAATTACGATAGCTCTTCAAATGCTTACTGTTAAAACTTTTAACGAGGTAAAGGTAAGCCTTATTGAGTTTCTTCAGTTCAAAAAGATTTCTCAAAAACATTTTGAAATACTCCAAATACGTTATTGTCCAGTTTCTGTGTACGATTGGTAAATGTCATTTCAGATTACGACTTAGGTCGAATAAGCCCAAGATATTTTAAATTAAAAATTGAGTGAAATTTGCATGATTTTTTGGTTTATTTTTAAAATTTGTAATTTAATTCTGCATTTGACTCTCCAGCCTGCAATTTTAATAGCTGTAAAATTTTGATCTGTAGATAAAATTTAATATTATAATTCCAGTTAGCCTGCACACAAACGAAGTTATTTTTAGTAGGTACTAATACTTAGTACGCCTACTGTGTAGATACACTTTTTATAGCGCATTTTGTACTGGCTGCCTTTCCACGAGACGAGAGCAGACGTGCGAGAACCAACCAATACGGTACGGGTCCGCAACGCGCATGTTACTCCTCTCGAGTTGCAGGCGTACATAGGCTACGGAGACTGCTTACCATCAGGCGGGCCGTATGCTTGTTTGCCACCAGCGTGGTATAAAAAAATCCAAATGCATTACAACCAATGCTCTTCTCCACTTCACTGTATCCTCTGCCTTAGTACAAAGCTGCAGAGCATGTTTGACCCCTTCCATAGAAGTTTTTAAACATACATAGGGCTCAACTACGAATGGCTGCACACCTTCGGGAATTTGTTGTATTACGATATACATTTATTCATGCATAGTATTCTTCTTCTTCTCCAGAGCGTACATATTTCCCATGGCTCTTGGGGTCAGCCCTCCTAGTTCGTATACGCCACTCTAGGAGTTTCTGTGTCATTTCGGGTTTTAAATCCGTCGTCTTTTGAAATGATCCCCATCCAGGTAGTCAGTCGGCGTCCTGAGCCATTCTTAAGTTGTTCGATTCCCATGACGGCTCTTGTCATATGCTCTTTGTTTCGCCATGACATGACCGTACCACCGTAAGCGATTTTCTTGAAACTTGTCAGTAATACACGCAACTTCAAACGTTCCCTTTTTGTATTCGTTTCTGACTCTATATTTAAAGATTACATTTATTCATGCAAAACATCAGTTATTATAATATCAGCAGTTATTAATATAAAATTTATATATATCCAAACTTCGAAGAAAATACATAGTCAACTATTGCCTAATGCCTATGTATTTATCTCTGTAAATTGGCATGAGTGGACAAATTGCCCCGATTTGATCAAAGCATCGAATTGAATGGCATAATTAGCCTAAATACTAATCAGCGGTTACACCGCTTTAGCTTTGAGGACTATTTCGCAATATGCCATTAATGCTGCGTTATTCATATTGCTTCCAAGTCAGTATCAAAATAAGCATTGTGCGCTCCCCAGTTACTTAAAGTT
Source organism: Cydia pomonella (assembly GCF_033807575.1). Lineage (NCBI taxonomy): Eukaryota > Metazoa > Arthropoda > Insecta > Lepidoptera > Tortricidae > Cydia > Cydia pomonella. The sequence goes on along the minus strand of NC_084713.1, from coordinate 3,959,608 downwards.
ATTACCTATACGGATTTCGGTAGTGCCCTCGCTCAAGCAATGAAAAAGTATGTCTAATAGATATGTCATTCTTATATCTATCCTAGCATTGGAGTTCTGAAGCCGCAGTGAAACCCGCGTTCTGATTTTATTTTGACTCTTGACCGCTAAGGTGAAATAGGACTGAGGCGATCATAAAAATCATAATATGCACACAATGATATTTTGAATTCATGACAGTTTATAGGAGTTCCAAAATTGAAACGCCTAAACTGCGAGACATGTTAAATTTAATGCTTTTAAAACTAACAATGCCCAGGAGCTATAACACGTACTTATGTATATAAGTAGTCTACGTGGAGATGTATTGTAGCCTCGCTCTGCATTTTCTGTCGCATGTATAACGGGGAGAGCTTCGAAGAATTGTTAGGATTATTCAATCCATGTCGCTTCTTTCCGCCGATATTTCCATCCTCACCACTTAGATGGTTGGCAGTACTCAACTGTGCTTTTCTCTAAGAAACTCCCTGCCTCACACAGCTAAACTGTTGAATGAACTGTCGCTAGCGGTTTTACCGGAATGATACGATCTACATACTAACAAGAAAAGGGCGTACTCCCATCTTAAAGCCGGCAACGCACTTACAACCCCTCTGTTAGTAGTATTTTTGGGTGACGGCAAATGCTTACCATCACACAATTTGCCTGCTCGTTTGCCTACTATATCATTCAAAAAATTAGCATTAGAGAGATCAAGTCAACAAGATTTCTCTAGCTTGGACATTCCGAGAGAATGCAGGCTAATATGGCGGCTAAAAGAGACATGGGACGACTTATAGGTTAACTTTTTCTTCGGTGGCAAACAAGCATACGGCCCGCCTGATGGTAAGCAGTCTCCGTAGCCTATGTATGCTTGCAACTCCAGAGGAGTTGCATGCTCGTTGCCGACCCTAACAACCCTTCCTCCCATCGTTAAGCTCTGGCAACCTTACTCACCGCCAGGAACACAATACTATGAGTAGGACTAGTGTTATTTGGCTGCGGTTTTCTATAAGGTGGAGGTACTTCCCCAGCTGGGCTCTGCTCTAGATCTGGAATGAAATCTTCTGTGCTGTGCTCTACCACACAAAGCGACCTGATATTCTCAATGCCCATACCTCTCTGGTGGACGTAGTTTAAGGACGTACCCGGGTCCAAAAACTTGAACCGGGTTGTTTGAAGTATCGCTAGAAAGTGTAGGTAGAGAAAGACCTGAACACCATGCAGAAAACTGCGACGAAATCGCGTAAAGGATGACTCACGCTAGACCGGGCTGTACCCGGGCCTAGGCGTCCGACACGTCATTTTCTATGACGCCTAATCGGTGAACTCGAGGTGCCTTCCATAGAAAATGAAGCGCCTGAAGTCCCGGCCCGGCCCCGGTCCGATCTAGCGTAAATCATCCTTAAATGATGACTCACGCTAGAACAGTCCGGGTTCAGGCCAAGGGGTCCGACGCTTAGTTTTCTATGATCGGTGATCACGTGACGCTTTCTATAGAAAACGAAATGTCGAACGCCATGGACCGTATCCCGAACGTTATAGCGTGATAGGATAGGCCACTAAGGCCGCTTCTCTATACAAACGTAGTCCAATTTCCTCCCTGGATATTGACATTATGAAAATTTTTACACATTTTGATGGATATTGTGAAGGTTGGAATCCTTCACAGTCTCGTGACAGATACCTGGCAACGATTATTTGAATTCAGAACTATCGCCCTGCTGAAGGAATAAAGATCTGTATTAGGTCATTCTGAAAGTAGCAAGCATCTGAATTATTCGATAGATGTATTGTGTTATTTGAAGAAAAAATATATAAATATTATCAGAATCTACCTGGAGCGTTTACATTCCCCGCCTCAGATAGACCGTATGTCTTTTACATGGAGGAGGTGCGGGGTACGGTTGCTTTGGTGTGTTTTTCCCTTACCACAAGCCGTGTCCAACCGTTTTGCGAGGATCGTAGCCATAGGCACAACCTGTACGACGCGTGCGGCGTTTCGGGGCGACCGTGACTTCCTCTTAAGAAGTGCTGGGGCCAACTCGAATCGGGGACCAGGATATACTTTTGGTCGCTAAGCCAGCGGACTAAATAAGTAAGACTGGTTGGACCGAGAACTGAAAGCACCCGTTCTCGCACAATCAATGAGAATGTACGACGAATAATCATAATAATGCACAATCGGCCACTGGAAGCGCTTGCGGTCGCCGTAAATGCATTGGGGACATTAAATTTGACCTGCGCGCTCGATTTGACCCACCACCACTGGCTCAAATGGTGCGCTGGAAATTGACTCTTCAAAGGTTAATGACTTTGAAATAATAAGTCATAGCCGTGGTATTTATTACGTATTTATATAGCAGACAAAATATATATTACCTACTAATATTGTCTGTACCCAATGTCCGTTGATGACGTCATCACTCAGCACTTGTTTTTTTCATGAGTGAGTGTTTTAGAAGCCTAATGCCATGCCTAACAAAATAATTTAAGTACTTATTAATATCCGAAAGTTTCATGTTTTTTCAAGTATTTGTGAGCTGGGTTTTGAGGTCATAAACTTGAATTTAACATGAACATTTCCATTTCCATACGTTTTACGTATAAAAACCAGACAACCCTTATTTAATGCAAGGCACCACTTCTTATTTGTAACACTTTCTTATTAGATCCACTAATTACGCTGTAAATCCAAATCAATTGGGTCTTTCAAAACAAGGTTGAGGGGCAGAAACGACTTAAAAATTATATGCTTACTTCTCCTGCTCGTAAAGTTTGCGTTTAATTCACGTGTAAGCAGCATAAAGTTGCTTTTTGTGCTCCAGTTCATCCATTACGACAGTTATTGAATTAGTTCGAGCTGCCACAGTTGCAGTTGGTGGCAGGCGCGCTCTCCTCCCAACGCATCATTCTTTAGTCTTGAATAAATACGGTAAATAAACCTTGAATATTTGATATTGCTGTATAATTTTTCCTCGTAATTGAAGTTAGCAGTATTAAAGTAGAGTATATAACTCGGGCATAAATGCCCATTTTACCTTCGACCTATATTCTCGCTTACGAAAGTAACACAAAAGTGACCGATAGATTGCCTCGGATAAAATGGGTTAGGTACTTTATGCCGTTGATGTGTAAACTATTGCCGTCATCAAATTAACAAAAACTCCTACATACCTACAGATATGGTTCAAGTCATTTTCTTTTTGACAAAAGTATCAAACTGAAAGTATCAAACTGCACAATTCGGGTTTTTCGCTATAAATAAATAAATAAATATTATACGGACTTACACAAATTGACTCAACTCAGACAACGATACATATAATATACAAATACATAGAAAACATAAATGCACAAATAAATGCCCTTACCGGGATTCGAACCCATCGGCTTCATAGGCAGGGTCACTACCTACTAGGCCAGACCGGTGTAGTTACTTAAAATAATCTTCAAGCAATCAACTATCCTCATACCAAGACTTCTTACTGAAACTTATTATACTCAGCGTGCAAGATTCCCCTTTTTCGTCAAAAGACGTAAGTATTAGGCATAAGTTGTCTATACTAGTAGCTCTGTGAGCGTTAGAACTCGGAAGTCGAAAACTCCTATGGCTACGTCATTTTGAAAAAAATCCAAATACTAAATCGACAAAAAAAATATCGCACCTGCTCACGAAATTTCACAAGAATCGGTTGAATAATGCGTCCTGTAGAACATACAAAAGCATTTTCCCCCAACCTGAAACGGAAAACTTGGCTCAGGTTATCATAATTTCACAAAAAAAAAAGTTGTAAACCTTTTCCAATACAAAATAAGATATTTCTCTAGGTCGAGTGGATGAACCGTCCCGAGTTTCCAGTTTCTAATAACCATTTAGTTACTTCGACAACTCCATTTAAGTAGTTTGAAAACAAACGTTATTATTTTGATTGGTTCGTGGTGAGATATTTATTGACCGGTATTGGAATGGGATACTTATAAATATAATATGATAATAGAGGTCAGGATTCATTGTCAATACATTTTAAATTACAAATCAATCAAAAATTCTGATCATCACCATCAATTCTGTTATAGAGTGATATGCTTTCTCGATAAGAAAAGCTTTTACATTATGTTTCTTTAAAAAATATTATCCTTGTCCTTATATGATATCATATGCGCCGGTAACTCATTATATATGTCGGATTTATAAGTTGATATTATAGGAGAAGCCGAGCCGTCATCATCTGGCTCGCTCTGGCTCTCCATATTGTAGCTGAGTTAATTTTACAATTCACTATTTATTTATACAATTATCACGCAATTATTTAATCAAAATACATAAACACAAAATAGCACATAATCTGAAGGACAAAACAAAGTGATTCAGGTGTGATACAGCTCACCCTTAGGACGCGTGGACAGGCCGGCGGCTCGAGCGAAAGTAAATCTTCCTCCGTTCAAAAACAAGCCAACCGGTCTGGCAACGGTCACCTGATTCACGGAAAGGTTAAAAAAGTCGCCAATAGATGGCGCACAAACACAGGTAACAAGCTAAGCCGCTTTGTCACCGTAAATCATCTACTATAATTTCACCGTCCGCCGCTAGATGGCGCAGAAAAACATGACAGTAAGCAATCACAGATGGCGCTAATAGCAATTACGCCGACACGACCATCCTGCTGCAGGTCGCGCTCGACATGCTCTATAGGAGCTATCACACAAAACCAATCATCAGCCACTCGGCCAATTCGACATTGTAAGCTAGTGTTCATAGAAGGAGGCCCCTGTACTCAACGACTATGCAACAACAAGTAATCTCAGAAGGAGGCCCCTATCCTCAACGACTATGCAAAAATAAGTAATCTCATAGAAGGAGGCCCCTGTCCTCAACGACTATGCAACAATACAAGATCTCATAGAAGGAGGCCCCTGTCCTCCACAACTATGCATCAGCAAAATTCTCATAGAAGGAGGCCCCTGTCCTCAACAACTATGCAACAGCAAAAATCTCATAGAAGGAGGCCCCTGTCCTCAACAACTATGCATCAGTAAGAAATCTCATAGAAGGAGGCCCCTGTCCTCAACGACTATGCGATAGCATCGAATCTTAAAAATGGAGGCCCCTGTCCTTCTACATTTTCAAGCATTCGAGCTCATAGATGGAGGCCCCTGTCCTCTACAACTATGCATCAGCAAAATTCTCATAGAAGGAGGCCCCTGTCCTCAACAACTATGCATCAGTAAGAAATCTCATAGAAGGAGGCCCCTGTCCTCAACGACTATGCGATAGCATCGAATCTTAAAAATGGAGGCCCCTGTCCTTCTACATTTTCAAGCATTCGTACTCATAGATGGAGGCCCCTGTCCTCTACAACTATGTTCCACTGACAAACTATCATAGGTGGAGGCCCCTGTCCTCGACAACTATGTAACAACGGTAACACAGTATCAGATATAATATTAATCATTTACTTGATATTCCAGTGAATATGTTAGAATAAAATATTTCATCAAAAAGAAATCTTGCTAGATATAACAACTGGACAAATACAACAATTACTCGTTTACATGTGATTTTAAGTACATTTACTTGGCCTACATAGTGACCTGTACATTATATTTATTGCTAAACATTAGAATGAACAATTACCTTACTTTTTAATCAGAACTACTGCAATTAGTAATGATTACACATTGACTTAATGTTGAATAGTTATCAATTATTACACATTCACTTAACGTTGAAGGAGTTATTAATGATTGATTACACAAACACTTAATGTTGAATAAGTTGTTAATGATTACACATCCACTTAACGTTGAATTTAAATCAAAAGAGTTAATTGCAACAGTGTTACTATTAAATTTTCAGTAAAATCGAAATTAATCTCAGGCTTTAAATCCTTTTTTTTTGTGTTGTTAGATTTTATTTATTTATCGATTCTTGACTTATCGCCGACATGGGTTCCTGACAGCTGTTACTATTTCCGTGTTTTCCTTTGTTAAATGTCTGTTTGTTCTTAACACCACGATCTTCAATTATTTTATTCAAGTACAGGTTGGTTGCGATCAACGATACTTTCAGCATCATTCATAAAGCACACTAGTTTAGCGGGTACAGCACATGACATATCTGTAAGGGCTTTTAAAGAAGTAAGAGTAGTCTTATTTTTTTTTTTTCATTTTATGGCTAATTGGAGAGCATCAAGACCTTTCTTCCAACCATTAGACTCATAATTTCGGATTGCCTTGTCAAAACTGCCATCATTTGCTCCACTTGATCGTTGAATCGACTTACTCTAAGCGCTATGAAATATTGTTGAATGCCGTTCTCTTTACTGTACGTCTTAAATTCAGTTTCGAAACCAGTGTCCTAATGACTTATTATTTGATTAGGTATTCGAAACATGCATGTACATAGGTACCACAACATATTCATGTTTATCTTTGCACTTATTGTTTGGAATGGCGTTGATTTACCTACATTTGTACTTGTTTTGCTCCTGAAGATCCTTTACTGGTTTTCCATTTGACACAGTTATCCACAAGTTGCATGACAGTATTGGATATCGCGGCAAATAAATAAACTTGACATAATTTTACCAGTGTCTTCTCCCGTCCAAAATGCTTCTGGATCGTAAACAGGGTGTAGTAGCTATTTATTATACTCCTTTGGGTCATACCTTTGGAGTATATTTGAATATGAGCTGTATTCGTTCACTTCTTTAACGTGGTTCTGACTTCTTTATTATTGCGGCTAAGTCATGCTCACGTTTCAGCACTATGACACTCCACAGTTATTAAACTCGCGACTGAAGAGTTCTGTGTGCTTCGTTGACGATAGTCTAGTGACGAGAATGACGAGAAGATTCGATACTGACTTTCCGGTTTTATCATTCTCATGTCCATGTATGCAGTGTATGCTAATACTCGTACGTGTTGACTGAACCATACTGAGCCATATCATGACAAATGAAACAAGAGTCATCAGCTAGTCTGTTTTTTTTTTGTCACTCTATAGGTGCTATGCAATATAATCAAAGAGATACTAAAGTCTTGGTATTCCGCTTTTAATTGCCGATATTAATGAATTGTATAAAGTCTTAACTCGCCGTTACTAGTACTTGAGCAGTTCCCATTAACATAATAATAATAATAATAATAATAATAAAATTCTTTATTGTGCACTACTAAAGAAAAACTCATAATACAAACAATACAGGACTTAAATTAGTAGGTAACAACAGGCGGACTTATCGCTATAAAGCGATCTCTTCCAGACAACCTTCAGATAGCGAACCGGTGGCAAGAAATAGGCTATTGGGCAGTGCAAAACAACAATAAAACAAGTATACTTATAATATGTTAATTTTAAATTATAAACTACAAACAATAAAACATACACTACATAAACTACATAAATTATTTAAATTACAATAATACACTACATAAACCTACATAAATAAATATTAAGCATTCTAGGGAGTGAAGTAACAACCAGGTAGAGAAAATAAAGGAGAATTTAATGACCAGGACTAAGAAAGTGATAAATAATGCTCTTTAAGACGTTTTTTAAAAATGGTTAAGGATTGAGCTCGTTTTATATCAATGGGCAAAGCATTCCACATTCTTACAGACTGGAAAGTGAAGGATTTGATGTAGAACTTACTAGATGACCGAGGGGGAGCAAGAAGAAGATTTTGAGAACACCTAACAGACGAAAGAAAACTAAACCGCTTTTTAAGGTAACCAGGAGTATTAGGAATAAATAAGGTACTGTAGAGAAGAGAAAGGATATGCGTATTACGTCGAAAACGTATCGGTAACCACTTGAGCTGTGACCGAAAGCTGGAGACATGGTCAAATTTCCGTAGCCCAAAAATGAAACGAATGCACACATTTTGAAGACGTTCAAGCTTGTTTAATTGCTCTTCTGTAAGATCGAGATAAGATATGTCAGCATAGTCTAGAATAGGAAGAAGAAGTGATTGCGCCAGCGCAATTTTAGTGGCAAGCGGTAAAAAGTTGCGGAGACGCCTAAGCGATCCCACGGCAGCAAAAATTTTTCGTCCAACCTCATTAAGTTGCGGACCCCAAGAAAGAGTACGATCCAAAATCACTCCCAGATTCTTAACTTGGGACGAGTACGGGATCTGGACCCCATCGAATAAGATAGGAGGCAGACTCTCAAAATTCACCTTTGCTATATTCATAGGGCTACCAATAATAATGACTTGAGTCTTCGCAGGATTAACTTTAATTCCATAACAGGAGCTCCAGTGCAGAATGCGTTCTAAATCAGAGTTGGTGGATTGAATCAGAGAAGATAAGTTAGCAATCGGGCACTGTGAGTAAATTTGGAGATCGTCGGCATACAAATGATAAGAGGAAAGGAGGTCACGAGAAATAGAATTAATAAAGATAGAGAAAAGGAGGGGAGACAACACGCCACCTTGCGGGACGCCAGCCAGTGTGTTGCACCACGATGAACGAGTGTCCTCAATTTTAATCCGTTGCCGACGACCTTCCAAGTAACTACGAAACCACCTAATTGCAGAAGGAGATATGTTAAGGCTACTTAGTACCCCTATCAATATATCAAAGTCTACAGTATTGAAAGCGTTAGTAAAGTCGAGTAATGTCAGTACCGTAAGCATCCCTTTATCCATTCCTGAGCGGATGTCGTCTGTGATTTTGACTAGAGCTGTAGCCGTGCTGCAACCAGATCGGAAACCGGATTGAAATGGATTAAGAAGGGAGTTTCTATTTAAGAACGAAGTAAGCTGGAAGTGCACTAGGCGCTCTAGAACTTTAGAAAGAAAAGGCAAGATAGAGATTGGTCTGTAATCAGAGAAGGAAGACGGATTCGGTTTTTTTGGAATGGGAATTACGTCGGCATCTTTCCAAGTATTTGGGAAAGAAGAGGAGGAAATGGAAGCGTTAAAGATGCTAGTAATTATAGGGACAAGAAGGTCTAGAAGCGGAATGATCATGTTGCGGCCCACACAGTCGACACCAACGACATTCGAGGTAATGTAACGGATATTCTTCTCAACATCGCTGGTAGTGAATGGCGTAAAAATAAAGGGAGAAAAACCAGGCGTTGGAGAAGAAGAAATACAAGTAAGGGTTTCAGCCTTACGTGAGCCGCTAAGAAAAGTGGAAGAGGAAAAATGCTGATTAAGTAGGTTAACGTCTAAGTCAATGGGAATAGAAGAACTGCTAGATTTACCAATACCATATGTCTTTAGAAATTTCCAGATTTTGGCAGGTTCACCCCTTTCTACTGACTGATGAATGTGGTGCCTTTGGGCGTCACGGCACACCGTACTGCAGCGATTTCGTAAAGCATGGTATTTGGCTTTGTTCTTGTCCGTGGGTTTCAATTTGAACTTGCACTTAGCTAAATTCTTTTTCACTATTAAAGCTCTAATCTCATCGGTAAGCCAAGGAGCTGGTAGATGTTTAATTTTGATTGGCCGAATTGGAGCATGGACATCGTAGAGCTCAATGAGAAGGGAATTAAAAACCGCCACTTTCTCATCAACAGTGCCAGCGTTATCGATAACGCCCCAATCAATTTTACAGGCATCTTCAAGAAGCTTAACGACGTCAAGCCGACTAAAATTACGCTGAAGAACAACTTTCGGTTTGGCTTTTGGAGGACGAATTTTGTAAGAAAGGAAAAGTAGATCGTGGTAAGAGAAGGAATCGGCAGAGTGTTGACTGTATTTTGCAACGTGGGAGGGAGATGAAACAAGAGTGAGATCAAGAAGTGAAGGGGTACAGTTGGGAAAGTGGTGTGTGGCATTGGAAGGTAAAATAGTAAGATTACATGCTTCCACGAGGGATTTCAAAGACCTTGAGCGTGAATCGTTTTTCAAAAGGCAAGTGTTAAAATCCCCCATGATAACATGATGATTATAAGAAGGTATGAGATCTTCGAGTACCTTTTCGAAAGAAGAAAAATAGTCGATATGGAGAGAGGGAGAGTAAAAAACTCCAAGGAGAATTTTTGTATGAGAAATATTCAATTCGATGAAAAGGTGTTCAGCGGTATTAAGACAAGAGGTTGAAGCAGAAATTACTGAATAAGGAACATGTGACCGAAGGTAAATGGCCACACCACCACCACCTTTACCAATGCGATCATTTCGAATTAAATGGAACCCCGGCAAAGAATAAGAAGTTGAAGGCAGACAAGGTTTAAACCATGATTCCGAGACAAGGATAGCATGTATTCCGGTTAGATCAAAAGTAGTTAAAAAGTCATTGTAATGAGCGGGAATACTTTGCGCATTAATATGTATGATGTTTAAGTTTTTAGGGACATCAGCCAATTGACTATTAAGAGCATCACGCAGAGGGGGTGGGAGGCTATAAAAACTACCATCGTCGTTATCTGAAGAGAAAGATGTAAACTGGTCAGAAGATAAACTGCTTTCGCTTACTAACGTCATTAAATATAAATTAAGATATGTATGTATATATATATATATATATATATATATATATATATATATATGTTATATACTCTAAAAAGTTTTAAGTATAGTTGGCACAAGCCAAAGTTATGCCAAACCCGCTATCCACCAGCAGTTCATAAATATATTAAAAAAAAAAAACAGATAAAAAGAAAAGCAGTAAAAATTGAGAAAGTAGATTAACAGCTCAAACATTATCAAGAGGAAAAATAACTATCCAAGTAAATATTCGTATTTGACATTTACACTTCGTGAAACGGAACGCGGCATCAGAATGGCAACATTAACATGAAGAAAAAGAAAAATATGGACAGCTGTCATGTCATGTCGCTCAGTACACGTCGAAAATCACAAACTCAATGTATTATATTATAAAATTCACAGTCCACCCACAATAACATTAATAACAATAAAAAAAGTAAGAGGTCAAAACAACGAATACAAAGTGGGTATAGAAAAAAAAAAATTAAGGCGAGTTATAATCCTACCGAAATAAGTGGTTAGGCTAGTTTACAAGTTTACAAGAACGATCGGAAGCAAAACCATAAATGAATCTTAGTGAAGCTCAGATTAAACGCGCGATCTTTGAGTCCTCTTGGCCCTAACTGTGGGTGGTTGGACTGCTCCGATGCCACCAGTAGAAGCCTCCTGAGGGTCTGATGTCGCCGCCGGGAACTGCTCCACATCCGCCACAGTGGTAACGCAGCATCGCTTACCGGCCGCATCAAGGACGTACACGTTGCCGTCGCGGGTCCAGCATCTCCGTATTCCCAGGCGCTCACGGGCAGCCATAAAGACAGCATGACGCGGCGCCGTTAGGAACTCAGACATTGTGACACCGGAGCCCTTAAGGCACTTCTTAGCGAACCAGACAGAGTTCCGCACAGAAACATCGGCGAACTTCATTAGTATGCATCTGGATTTGTTATTGTGTGGCCTACCAACTCGATGACAGCGGCTTACATCATCCACTGCCAGCTTGCTCTCGAGATGTCTGTTCAGAAGCTCCACGGTGCTTGCCAGAGAATCATTCTCAGACTCGGGCACGCCATGCAACAGCAACATTTTCCGCCTTGAACGCATCTCTTGCTGATCCAACTGCTGTCCAAGAAAATTTACTTGCTTCTGCAAAGCCTCCAGGGAACTCAGGATGAACTTTTTGAAGGCACTGAAGTCCGCTGACACTGAGGCGATGGTGGGACTGGAAGGAGCTGCCTTATCTATTTCACTCTGGAAGGCTGCCATCCGTTTCTTAAAGTCTTCAGCCAACTCAGCCATAGATTGTTTAATGGACTCCATTGTGATAGTTAGAGGTTATGTTTTGTGTTGAGCAAGTGATTTGATTTTACCTTACTTTTATTTAATGGAGATTAAGAAGAACTGCTGGTAGGTGAGATATATTACTTGGTCATTAAATACCAATTAAATAAGAATTAATTAGACACTTTATGTTATTAAAAATAAATTAAATATGCAGAGGTGTTGTTTATGTTTTTCTGCACCTACCCTCCAATCAACATAGTAACATAGTAATACTTCCAGTAATGTTGACATATAAACCGGTCCATCTCATCAGATCGGATCCAATTATAAGCTCACATGGCGTTTTGTGAGGTTCTGCTGCAAAAACTAATGAGTACGTTGATAACGCACACGACTATTGTACAGTGACTAAACAAAATGGGATCGCTTCCAAATGGCATTAAAAAGTAATCTTCTCGTTTTCGCGTAAAGTTTGGTCTAATGGTCTTCTTGCTAAGGAACGATCTGCTCCGCTGTCAGATTATGCATTGCATTTATTGATTATGCATACTATAAGATTATGATCATTGGCTTCAATATTCATTGAAATGTATACGACAGACTTAATTGTAATCTAAGCTATTTTGTCACCATCGTCCTTGAGTTTTTTGAAGCAAACCATTTCTGTGTGACCTAATTTCCCACAATAAGTACATTTTGATGGTTGCTTTTCTATGGGTTTCGTGCTCACTGTTGAGTCATCAATGGTTAACAGAGGCTTAGGTTCACTAAATTTACTATTGAAACAATTTGATTGCACATGGCCAACCTTGCCACATTTGAAACAAGACAGGAGCGATTCGTCTCGACTGTTGCGAAGCCTAGGCCGTTTGGCTGGTGGTTCAACACTCTTGGGTTCGCGGGTTTTTGTAGTTGACACAACAGAGATCAATTCAGGCACGGTTATGCATTTACTCGATATCAGGCGTAATCGCAGGTATTCATTATCAATACAACCTATAATTGCTTCGACAGGATCTTTTTCCCTATCACCGCTCATAATTCTCTTCCAAATAGTCCACGCCCGTGTAATAGATTCTGATGGATTTGACGCATCGAATTTGAAGTTACGTAATTTCACTATATCATTTGAATACCGTGCTTCAGGTTCAAACGTCTGCACTAAAGCATCTCGCATGTCGCTCCAAAGTGGGGATTTTACAAGCCACGTATCTCCGAGGGTCTTCGCTCGACCCTGTAATAGTCCCGCAATTTTAGTACAAATCTCGTAATCCGTTAGATTCCAATGTTGTTTAGCCCTATCTACGTGCTCGCACCAGTCTCTCACTGGAACTTCACCATCCGGGTTGAATGGCGCAATATAAATATCGCTTAGCCTTGGGCGTTGTGACGAAGTAACAGCTTTTGACAAAATGCCAGCTAACAGTTGATTATTTGTATTCATGTTTGTTTGATTTTGGTTTGTTAACCTATCTAATATATCCGCTAACGACGATAATATTCGACTGGATTCATTGTTAGAAGCGTTGGTCGCGGTAGAAGTTTGCACGTCGTTATTGTTTATCACGGTCGAAACTGGTACGTGGTTATTTATTGCAGCAAAAGACGACACGATATTCTCGCCATTTATAGCGCCAGGATTCGACACGTTATTGTAATTTGTTGCGATGGGAAATTGCACATTACTTTGCATGATCGCACCGGAAATCGGTATGTTATTTTGAATTGTATTAGCAGGTGTCGAGACGTTGCTATTGCTCGTTGAAATTATCAGGCGCTCATTGATTATTGCGGTAGGAATCGGCAAGTTATTTTGAATAGTTACAGCAGGCACCAAAACGTTATTTTCGTTATTATTGTTAGTCGATATCGTCAGGTTCTTGTTATTTATCGGGGCACAAATCGATAAGTCACGATGGTTTATGTCAGGGTATCGCTGAGTCGCGGACGCGTAAAGCAATCTTTTTCCACTTCCGATGTCGGATTTATAAGTTGATATTATAGGAGAAGCCGAGCCGTCATCATCTGGCTCGCTCTGGCTCTCCATATTGGAGCTGAGTTAATTTTACAATTCACTATTTATTTATACAATTATCACGCAATTATTTAATCAAAATACATAAACACAAAATAGCACATAATCTGAAGGACAAAACAAAGTGATTCAGGTGTGATACAGCTCACCCTTAGGACGCGTGGACAGGCCGGCGGCTCGAGCGAAAGTAAATCTTCCTCCGTTCAAAAACAAGCCAACCGGTCTGGCAACGGTCACCTGATTCACGGAAAGGTTAAAAAAGTCGCCAATAGATGGCGCACAAACACAGGTAACAAGCTAAGCCGCTTTGTCACCGTAAATCATCTACTATAATTTCACCGTCCGCCGCTAGATGGCGCAGAAAAACATGACAGTAAGCAATCACAGATGGCGCTAATAGCAATTACACCGACATATATCTTGTCAGCCATTCCAAATATGCTTGTAAAAATGCTGTAATACTTGGTATATATTTATTTCTTATGTTTTAGTTAATTTGTATTTATTATAATACAACATACCTACATAGAAAACTGGGTCCGTATTTTACGAAAATGTGTGTGTATAAAAATTGTGTATGTGTATTGACTTTTAGATTTAATTTAGTCATATCTTAATTTTAGTTTCCTTTTAGTTTTTATTATTAATTTTAATGATATATGTATTTTGCTTAGAATTAGAATTAATTCAAAATTATTATGTTAATTTAAGTTAATTTTACAAAATAATGTGACTTGGCTTTGATAATGAGAAGAGGATATTCACTTTTAGCGTTCCAATTCTCAACCATCGTGCATCTGAGCTTCAATCATCTCAAAAATTTTACTTCCTAATAAGAAGCGAAACAGCTTACTAAACTTATGAAAAATCTAGCATCTCGTTTACCGCGCTTATCATTTTCCCTGACGCAATTTCCCTCTCTGAAGCTAGGGTAGCGTTAACTTCTCACTTACTGAACAAGCGCACTTAAACAAAGGATATACTTATACTCATAAAACTTGCCGTAAACTTGACTTATAAATAATATATCACGGTAGAATTCAGTTTAAACATTCAAATTTAATGACCAGGGAAGCCAAGAAAAAATCTTAAGACGCTTGTCATTTTAAAATAATGTAGCTAGTAAAATTCCAACAATTCTCGAAACTAAATTAATCACTTTGAAAGCAGGTGATTGGACCCTTTACCTCAAAGCGAAAAATAATAATCTTGAACTTTCAATTCCTTTCAAATGTTATGCATGTTTCTTCAAGATGTTTGTCTTCTTCGAAAAGCTGCTGGTAAATATCAAATGACGAAAAGGGTCTAGCCGCAATCCTATAGTGAAACTGCCCCTGGCTGAAATGTATACCTTTCTTAGAAGCGTTAATTGGTCTTATTATAAGATATCATTTTACAATATTTCAAGCCTGGAATCCCCTTGGTTTGGATAAAAAAAAAATATATATAAAATCTTTTTTAACTTTTCTAAGCATTTCAGCCAGCGGCAGTTTCACTATAGGATTGCGGCTAGACCCTTTCTGCGTTCTGGTCTTATCCAGAGGTTCTCAAATAGGGGCCTGAAAATGCGGCGAAATGGTTCCACTAAAGGATGGTACGGCAGTGTTTGCTTCGCGCTCGACTTGGCGGGGGCACTGCCGTGCCCCCAGATGATGGGGTACAGAACCCCATCGTAGGGTACGTAAAAAATATAATTTTAAGAAAAAGACCTTGGGAGTCCGTTCAATTTAATACGACGTCTGCAAATTCCAATCATGCGGAGTCATAAGTGCTATTGTCCAAAATGTGGAAAAAAAAACGTTTTTTTTTTTTTCATAAAAACGAAAAGCATTTTATATATAAAATTGATCTAGTCGCGAATAGACCCTCATTATTATTAAGTACACAGTAAGTGGTTCCTCTTATAATCCGTATTAAATTTAAGTACACAAAAACTGTAGAAACAAAACCGGTGTCTCAAAATATCATTAAAACCTCGACAATAAACTAGAGACATCTCAGGGACCGAAACTTACGATGGCTTGCAAAAACCAGAACAATGACTCAGCTAGGAAAATGCACTCGCAATTATTATAATGGCACTAACAATGGAAAAATACTCTTTTTGAAAACAAAAAAACTGCGCTGTTTAAAGTAATGCTTTTAACACTTTTTAGGTCCGACTTTTTCTTTAACGTTTATTAAAAACGGCAGCCATCTTCAATTTGAACATTTTTTATTCTATGACGTCATAAATTAAATAGATGTCTACGAATCTATTTTATATAGTGTGTAAATACAATAAGAGTAATTATTAGAATGGTGGTTAGCATGGGACCTAAAGTATATTGAGTTTTGCCTCACACAAGTAACGAGATACGAGCTTTTTAAAGTAACTGTCAACGCTTGTTAGAAGACTTAGAAGTTAGAAGTTACTATAAAAAGCTCGTATCTCGTAATGTCATGTCATATAAGTCTCGTAAAGTTTGCAGTATAAAAACAGAACTACCTCATTTGATGTAAGGCAACACTCTTTTTTGGTACGATTTCCATGTAATAATGGTACAGAACCCTTCGTGCGCGAGTCCGACTAGCACTTTTAACTTTTAACTTTTCATATTGATTGTTGTTATTGATTTGGAACTGTTCACGTGCGACGGATGTTACGGTTTTGATATTTTGATATGACCTTGAAAATCGTTCACGCTAATTGGTGCATCCGAAAGGAAGTGAAAATTGTACATGAGCAGGCGCGGATACAAGATTTGGCTTAGGGGGGGGCCATTTTGAGAAAATCATATATTTTTGCACAGAAAATAAGGTAAAAAAAAATGTTACTCAATTTAGTAATGTGAGAGCCAGGGTTTTAGGGGGGGGGGCATTGCCCCTATGGCCCCCCCCTTGTATCCGCGCCTGTACATGAGCAGCACACCAATCACCAAGACGATCAAGATCTTATCAAAACCGTAATAAGTTGTAAAACTTAAAAAATATCGTTGACACGCAGATTTGTCAAATCTAACCTTTATGACATTACGAATCCAGGTAGCCGTCTTCGTGAATGACACGATTATACCTACAACGTAAAATATAGTAAGGCAGGCCTGTACAGATATGGAGGTCTGTTCTTGTCTACGTAACAGCATGATAAAACAGTATCCGTCACTTTCTATTCCGCGGTGTTAAAAAGTGACAGTTATTTTATCACGTGGATAAAGCTGTGACGTTTACATAACAAAGGTGTGATTGCAAACTATCTGCAAGTCGACACTGCGTTGTCTACCGGCATGGCGAGTAGAAGGGTCGCAAAGCACACGATCACACGTTTAATTTTTTCCTTATTATTTGTTATTATTTTTTCCTGCACCAACATACACAATGTCTCTGTTTGACCCAATGGTTGACTGGTAGAGAATGCCTTTTGGCATTAAGTTCGCCATTTGTACATTTTTCTTTATGTGTGCAATAAAATTTCAAATACAATAAAAATTAAGTCTCAATCTGTATTTTATTTACCACCTTGTCATATAACGGAGCCTAGACGTCACAAAAGCCATTCATAATACGCCTGCTGGTTTCCATGCATCAAATTCCTAAACACAATTGTTCGCTAATCCCTAACTCCAGTATTGTGGCCTTACTTTCTTGCCAACTGGCTCGACTTTTAACCCCCAACCGTTTTCTCAGCTGCTTTATTTCCCGCCGGCGATATTTCCCACTTCGACGCATTAGTGCTGCACCAATTAGTGGTGCGCCGTTGGCGAGTAATTTACTGTCACAATCAGAGAGCAGGAGACAACCGAACGCTTCTATTACGTACTACTTTTAGAATTTTAATTCCTATCGGGATTGTCGATATCGATGTTGAGAGATTAGAACAGTCTACATTGTACTGAATCCGTGGATGACTGTCGGGGTGGACAGCTTTATATACAACTACTATTTATTTTAATTTTTATTTTACTTACGTTACATACTATGTTACTAACCATAGCTGATAAGCTTTGTAAATGTGTAATTTCTATCAACAGTAGAATAGAATAGAATAGAATAGAATAGAATAGAATAGAATAGAATAGAATAGAATAGAATAGAATAGAATAGTTTATTGCATATCACATTACAAGCATTAATGGAATGGAACATATAGGTATACATGTGACACCCTGTAAGGGCACAGCAATATAAGAGGGCTACAGTAGGTGATTAAATTACAATTATTTCGCACATCATTAAAATAATATTACACATACATTCACGCATGATCATTTGATTGTATTATTACATTATTTCCTTACATAAACGAAGCACGGTAATATTTTCATTTACTGACTTTATCAAAATATTCATTAAGATTATAAAAACATCCATTAATTAAAAACAGCTTCAGGTGTTTTTTAAATTGACCTACATTGTCCAGATCTTTGATAGAGTTTGGGAGGTGGTTGTAGATTTTTATAGTCATATAATGTGGGCTACTTGTGACAAGTTTTAATTTTGAGAAAGGCACTTTTAGTTGATTTAGGTTGCGATTATTTCTTTTGATTTGAGTTGTATCTTTGAATGAATATAAGTTTAAATGTTTCCTAACGAATTTACATGATTCGAATATGTACATAGACGCAACGGTCAGTATTTCATGTTTAATAAAATAAGTTTCAGTATGGATATTTATATGTAAATTAAATTGAGTAATTGAATTGTATAGGTACAGCACTGGCCAATAATATATCACTTATGTGTTTTTTGTGAAACAATATAGGATAGTTTGTTGATTGCATATTTTACTTGTTATTTATACATTATACATATATTTTATTCATTCTCAACAATAATTATTGTGTCGAACATAATAACTTAATAATTAAAATTATCTATATTGTACGTATTAAAAATTAAAATTATTATTGAAAATAATTATAAAAAATTACAATTACAAATTACAATTACAATGTCAACAAATTTAAAAAAATATTAGAATAAAAATTCACGGTACACTTCCAATTTAACAATCACTTAAGCATATACTAAAACATATGATGAATACTGCAACGCAATAGGAGACTCGACATGTTACCTAAAAAGGTGTAACAAACAAAATAAATTAACTAAAAGTATATAATAATAATAATAATTTAGCCTATATACGTCCCACTGCTGGGCACAGGCCTCCTCTCATGCGCGAGAGGGCTCGGGCTATAGTCCCCACGAACTAAAAGTAACTAAAAGTATGTATATTAAAAAAATATCTCTGAAAAAACTATGACATAAAACATTTTTTTCTCATTTCTCACACACTTCTCACACAAAGTACTAACTACTAGACTACCTTAAGTAGTCAAGTGAAAATAACCTACAATAATAATAAAAAATCTACCGTAAAAACATGGAGGTGATATATTATTGGCCGGTAGCTTCACAGTAAATTTACCATAAGTTTTACGCCGCCTTAAAGTCTCCGAAAGTCCGTCACATGAATCATCATTATCATCATATTACCTATATCAGCCGAAAGACTTTTTTCGATCACGGCCTTCCCAAGTTACCTTTAATACGATCTAACCTTATCTGATCTCTCCTAACGATTTTGAGCAATTTGTCATTACCCTTAAGGAGGACTCACGCTAGAACAGTACGGGTCGGGGCCGATGCGTCCGGCACTTAGATGTCTATGATGATTGACCGGTGATCACGTGATTCTTTCTATAGAGAACTTACCGTCGAACGCCTCGGCCCTGACCCACACCGTTCTAGCGTGAGTCATCATTTACTAATTACTGTTGTATTTATTTGGTGTATTTCTTAAATTTAACAACGTAAATTCTTCCAGTCAAATGCCATAGCTATACTACTGAAATCATGTTTTGCGGCAAAATTGCTACAATTCGTCAGTTTCAAACAAAACACGGCCGACGATTTCCGTAATTGTTTCATTACGATAACAAAGAAGGAATTGATTGCACAAATGAAGATTGGCCCTCAAGGAAATATGATAGCAATTAGGTTTCCTTTCAACACGGAATTAAAGACAAAATGGTGCTAAGAGTCTTGAACCAGTGATTAAGGATTGTACAGTATTGCGGTGTTATTTAAGATATATCGTTTTTTGTTTTTTCTGTGCTAACATAATTAATTTACCTACTTACCTATTTAAAATATACTTATATTTACGTGTTTTACGATATATTTCGTGATTTACTATGTATGTATATACACACATACTCTCTCTGTCTTACTGTTGCAGATTTATATTTTAAAGGTATTTTCTCTACTGCTATTTACTTTTAATTTAGTTTTTTTGCGCCTCCTAATTAATTAAATTGAGTTTCATTTCTGCACTACCCAAAGGTTGTCTGGAAGAGATCACTCTGTAGCGATAAGGCCGCCTGTTGTTTACCTCTATCTTCATGTATTATTATGTGTTTCCATATAAATTTTTTCTGAGGCAATAAAGAGGATTTGTATTGCATTGTATTGTACAATATTCGTGGAGGGGAGATCGGGATAAGGCGAGACATTTGAAAAAAAAAGATCTTAAACAGAAATAAACTGTACAGGGTGTTTATTTAGTCATCTGCAATAATTTACGGGGTGCACATATAGGTCATACTGAGCAACTTTTACTATGAGATGAACCCCGAAATCGCGAAAAAAATTGCAAGTGACTAAATACACAACATGTATAACGGAATTATTTTTAATCTGATTAGCTTATTATTAATTTAATAAATTTATTTTTTCTTTAGGCTATTGGGTAACTGCACTGGGTTGAGGTTGGGGATGAACTGGACTCCGTAGGAGTGGCCAGACACAGCACTGGATAGAGATCAGTGGAGAAATTGGGAAAAAACGATTGAAGAGAGTGTTTTAAATCGACACGAGTTGCGAACAACATATTCGCAAGTGTACCTATTGTCTATTGTACTTTTTATTATGGCCCTTAATTATTTTTGACATACGAGTAGGCAATTAAAGTGCACATTTCCACCAAACTAACATAGCACCATATGTACTGTAAAATAATTAACAACACACTACACTAGCTAACAAAATAACAACTATGAATAGCTTAAAATTGATTTAATTAAGAAAGGAATTTAATATCTCACCGTGCACAAACAGGCTTAAATTAAATTTGTTAATTAATTTGTAAAAACAATATGTAGTCTGATATTTCATTAATATAAATTCAATAGATTCTTGATTCAGATCTCCGTATTAATTCTTCTTTGTCGATAGACTCTTGTTAGAGTGTTCGTGGGCGTCATATCAGGGTGGCAAGCTTCACAATCCGTCGCCATTCTTCACGTACTGTAGCCCTTTTTGTACATTCGTGGAGTGGTCCTTTGAGTGCATTTTTAACTAGGTTTGACCAACGCATTGGTGACCTACCACGCCTTGTGCTTCCGACTTTTCCTTGCACTGTGAGTCGTTCTACAGATGTATCGTCTGGACGTATATATCTGAAGAAAGTGAGAATACAACACTATAGGGCTAACATGGTCGATGGTCATTTGTCACCATGCCTTTCACATTCTAACAAGTAAGTAACGGGCATAGTGACAGGTGATAAAAATGGACCCATGCTGCCACCGCTGGACGATGGAAGAAAAACGCTGTTTACGGGCTCCTCTACACAATGGCCCATCGTACGCCAGTCTAAGGGATGCAGCTATGCAGTGGAATGAGATAGCAGTATCACTTGCTCCCTCTAAGCATAAATGCGTTCCTTGGACTGGCCTACGCTAGGCCATCGTGTAGAAGAGCCATAATACCAAGTTCCGTATTTATAGATATAGAATTATCGACTCCACTAAAATATCAATAAAATACATATATGTACTAGAACCTTATCATAGATAAATGAGTACGTTATCCCGATTGTCAGCTTTTGCGAATAACTGACAGGCCGATATTGTCCGGCGAACTGGTAATCAGTGGGTCCCTTTAGAGTGATCACTCCATACACAGTAATACACACTTAGATAAAACGTACGTACGTGGGTACGTATAATAACTTTTTATTTATTTAAGCCCACAAAACAGGTTACAGTCCAATGATGCAACCACAATCGCAATCGTTAACTTGCATATTAGAGGCGTGCAGTGTTCTGAAGTGGACTTTATCGCTAAATATCTGTTCACATTAAGAACAAAATTAACATGCAATAAATTATAAACAATTAAGGTAGAAGTACGAGCTCGACGCTGCACTAATATTCGACATGGGCACTTTATGTCAAAGTGACAAGGATTAAGTTCGAATACAGAAAAATCTTCGTTGTTCAAATTTAACCTGTATTTCAATGAAATAAAGTGCCCGTGTCCGTGATTAGTGCAGCGTCGAGCACTAGTACTTCTACCTTATTAAGGATAAATCATGTCAGTATTGCGTGTGTTAGTACAAGTGAGGAGAGACATTAATATAAAAAATACAATACACCGTGTTTTTATTGAATTCCGTCAACTTCGGGGCATGAGTAAGTACGCTAAAGAAAACTAAATGGCAATGGTAATTTTTAAACAAAATTGTATTTTTTAATTTTTTTACAAAAAGTAATTAAATGTTGCATTTGCGTTGTTGTAACAAGGGCATTACATTGAACTCAAACAAACAATTGAAAACTGTGACATATCAATGTCATTTCTAACATTAATCGTCCGAGATAATACTGACGTTTAGTAGCAAATGTATTAACTCGTACTAAACACTAATCAATATGTAAATAGGCTCTAAGGTAAGTGTACACGCTCGTAGGCACCTTATAAGATAAGAATAAATTAATGATTATCTCCGAAATGGAGTTTGATTGACTCTGTCGTTGTATAAACACTTTCTGGTAACCGGATACGACATGTTATTTTTGTAAATTTGAAAATATTAAGTGAACTTTGCGAAAACTTATTTGTAAGAAGATTGAAGCTTAATAAGTATTAAGGTGTTCTTGCTTGCTTAAAAGTTTAAAACACATGAATATTATTACGTTTGACCATACCATAGGTATAACTTATGTCTTTAGGCACCACGGAATGGTGTTCCGGACATTCAGGAGGCGTGCGCGGAGCCGAAGCCTTCACATAGAGGCCCTTAGATGTAAGGGGTACTCCGAGCGGATGCTGCCCTTGCCCGTATCTTGGGATACACGCAGCACATCTAGCTCGCACTAATATATATATATGCGAGTACGAGCGAGATGCATAGAAAGAATGTTACGCACACGATAGTGAATATGTCAGTGTGAAACTGGTGGTACTTATGTATGGATACTGACTCCAAACAGCTCCGTCTAAGCTTAGGTACTTATTTCTCTATGACCTAACTTAAAATGGGTTTACCACGTCAAATCCTGCTAGGGGAGGTTGCAGACGCAAAAAACTGGTCGGGCGGCCAATGCTGCGCTTCAAAGATTGCGTCAAGCGTGATACGGTTTCTTTTAGTATCACATGTAACCAATGGCAAAAACTGGCCGAAGACCGACCCGTATAGCGTCGTGCTATTCATGATGGTCAAGCCAAACACGACGATGCCTGGTTTACCTCTTTAAGAGAGAAACGCATGAGGCGCCACGAGCAGGCCTCCAACCCTCGCCCACCTGGGCAGGCATACACCTGCCGCGTGTGTGGACGTGGGATCCTCTCTCGCATAGGACTATACAGCCACGAACGCAAGTGTCGTTACCAGGATGCTGCTTAAAACATCTCACAGGCCTATTATTAACTTAAAATGGGTAATAATATAGGAATACAAAAACAAATAACTTATAAAAACCCATATTATAACGCTTATAATACGAACCTGTTTATGTCATATTTGAGAGTAGAGTCCGACCAAAATAACTTATCTTGGTCTGACTCTAAGAGTTTTTCCTATTTTATACCACACGGTATTATAATAATTTTGTAATATATAATCATGGGCATAAAACTTAATTAGTGACATAATTGAAAACAAAAACCAATGTTCCCAATCCACGAGATTAGGTCAGGAAAAAGGAAAAAAACAACGAAGCCCTCAAGCGGTTTCATTTAAAGAATTTAATCCTAAT
This sequence comes from Cydia pomonella, assembly GCF_033807575.1. Classification (NCBI taxonomy): domain Eukaryota; kingdom Metazoa; phylum Arthropoda; class Insecta; order Lepidoptera; family Tortricidae; genus Cydia; species Cydia pomonella. Next base: position 3,935,795 of record NC_084713.1, on the reverse strand, counting down.
TTGATTGCACAGTTCGATAAAAAACGGTTCTCTTAAAATAAACCTTATGATCTAGGTTACAAGATTTATATTAATAATTCACGTTTTAATTTAAGTCGTTACTCGTAACTGAAGGTGATGCCAAATAACGGGATAGGAATAAAATGCCTTTTTAATAAGCGATCAAAGGACCTAATCCCTTGAACCTTGAAGTGGAAATGAAAGAAGTTCTGGTACAAGGCTTTCATTTCTTGTAAGAACTGGTTTCTTTACTAAAGTTTTAGAGGAAAATAAAGTTATTTTTAAAAAAAGTAATCTCTTTGGGAACCGCCAAAGATCCGCCAATCTCTTTGCCAAAGCGAAAAAATATTTTATCAAATCTTTTATAGCGTGGCGGAGAGTGACTCATCGTTAGACAGCTGAGGCCATCCACCGCGAGTCAAAAATAATTAACTGTTCATTATCTTTGTGTGATATGATACTATGTAATCCGATATTGTAAACATAAAAATATAATATTCTATTTTCTCTAACCTTGTACTTTAGCCTTACGCATGGAACAAAGGAAAATCATTGTATATAAGGCGTACATTTTCCTAATAAATAATTAGTATTCACCCGACTTGTGAGTTGTTATTATCTCCTACCTACCTATTAACCTACGCCCTACACTTCAATAGGTACCGAGGATTCGTGATCAAGAAATATAAAGTTTGTCTGATCAACCAGGTGAATTTCTTACTAGGCCGAACACATACTGTAATTTCATAATGATGTGGTACCTATTTTTTTTATATAACACGACGGTGTATGTTACCCAGATGGTAAGCAGTCACCGTAGCCTATGGACGCCTGCAACTCCAGAGGTGTTACATGCCACATTGCCGACCTAAAATTTACCTGTATTATTATATCCTCTCTATAACCGGTAGAGTTATGCGTGCTTGTTCACTGAAAATATCGCTCCATACTAGTATAATGTCACAAATGTACTAGTTCAGTCTTTTAGTACATTTAGTACAGTAGTACACCGTGACAAACTGGCCTATAACCGCAAAAATCGAAGTTCTTCAATTGCGGGCATTTTTCTTTGTCACTCTAATTACGTCTTACTGAGAATAAAAGAGAAAGATCCCCGTAATTTTCGAATTTCGATTTTTGCGATAGGCCCCCCTGAGCATAATAACGTAACGAAACGGTTTGTACGGACGTTTTATAAAGTAGTACAATTCAAAATTTGTTATCTTGCTTACTCCCGTGCAGTTGTAACGGAGTGACGGCTGTGTTATCTCACTCATATTAGCCGAGAGCCGTTTGGTCGTCTTCGCACGCATTCGGCGTTAGTTCAGTCGGATCACTCGGATCGCTCCCGTTCCGTTACGTGTGTAGTGTACTCAAATGTACTAAGAGCAGAATCATTAGGTCTAGTACAGTAGAGGGAATTGCGTCTTTTTGACTTTAGAACATGTAAATACTAGTACATCTTAGGTCACAATCAAGTTTTAAATTTTTGTCGCCTTGACAGAGTTCAATTTAAACTACAAATTATGATTACCCAGTAATCAAGAAAATATAAATTAACGAGTTTTTCGACCAGTTACATTTTTTGAAATGTTATTTAACTTGTTACTAAATTAAAATATAACTTTTTGACAATAAATACAGCGAAGAAATAAGATTAATTTAAAACTTTTTGATGTAATTTCTGCGGGCCTCAGTTAATTTCCCCGCGGTTTGCACGCGTTAATGCGACACGGCCGCTTCTTCGTGGGGCCGTAAAACGTAACTCTGTTACGATTGTTCAGCATTGTTGATGAGACTAAAAAAGTACAGAAGTGTCACCTTCCACTAGAGGCTATGTGAACTGCAAACCTCGCCAATAGCCATGGCTACGTCATTTTGAAATTTTCGAAAAGCTGAATCGATAAAGAAATCTTTATATGGGTAACATACAAAATTTTAATAAAATCGGTTGAGAAATGCGACCTGGGGGCTAAACACGGTCGCATATTTATCCCTTGTCACCATGTCTGTCACATTCTAACAAGTATGTAAGTGCGAAAGTGACAGGCGATAAAAATGGAACCATGCTGTTACCGCTGTAGAGGGGAAACAACCGGACAGATATACATAAGCATTTTTTGCCCAAGCTAAAACGAACATCTTTGCTTCGCTCCATCAAAAAAAAATATTTTCAAGCAATGAATATACCGAAACAGAGTTGGTTAAAACTATTATTGAATATACAGCTTCAAGCAAAACGTGTCCTATTGGTATTTGTCAATAAGGCGTTTATGCTACAAAGATAATATTAGAAAGCGCCCTTAACGACTACAGGCAGTATGGTACTTTTGTTTACGTAAAGAGGTTTTACGTTTAAATTTGAATATTTTAAAATACTTTCTATTCCTATTCACCGTTACTAGTCAGCGATTTTCGCGACTAGAAAAATGTTTCAACACAAAATCACAAAGCCAGAAATGTTAGCAAACTGAAAAATCTCACGTTATTCGCACAGGGACCGAATTCAGATTTTATACGTTTTTATCAATATTTTTCTGAGCCACGTGAAAGACCCTGGGTCTTTCTAGAATATAGGCGCGTGGCTATCGTAACCGCTACTTATGCAGTGTTAATCAATGATTTAACTCAAGATAGATTTTAGGGGTTCCAAAATTGAAGCGCAAATTGTACAAGTTGCCTTTAGTTGCATCTGGGCAAGCCAGAGATGTGCACGTACTAAGTTAGTACTACTAACGAGCTCCCTCTTACCGAAAGAGAAAGAGTCAAGCTCATGTTTAACAACGAGTATGACAAAGACGAATGGAATGCGAAAATTAATCAGAAATAACAGATTTCTTCGTAAATATAGTAATAAATATGGAAGTATTTTTGTGTTCGTTATGTATGAGTATAACCTATCTATAGTTATATAATATCATTGGTGTTAGTGCTTGAAAATGGAGACCTTAGGTCTGTCTAAGTATACATGCCACGCGAGGGACTGAAATTCGTGAGTTAATATACAATTTGCTTCATTGTTAGGGTTCCGTACCCAAAGGGTTTACGGGACCCTATTACTAAGACTTCGCTCTCCGTCTGTCTGTCTGTCACCAGGCTGTATTTCATGAACCGTGATAATTAGATAGTTGAAATTTTCATACATGATGTATTTCTGTTACCGCTATAAGAACAAATACTAGAAAAATATGGAATCCTCGGTAGCCGAGTCCGACTTGCACTTATCCGGTTTTTTAAACGTTCACGTCACGACATTTTGAATTCGGAGATGGTAAAGGTGTTTTTTCTGGTATCATATTTTATGTGTCTGGATGATCCAAGCCCCTCGCGAAGCTCATAATGTGGCAGCTTCCGCTGAAATGTTTCCGGGAAATTTCAGTGGGAAGTGACAACGTACTACGGGTTTTAAACATATTATAACTAGTACACATGCAAATTAATGTGATTTTCACTGTATTCAATTATTTTGTTGCAAGAAATTTACTGCTACGAGCTAGATTTCGAGCACGTTGCCCAAGTTTAGGTTTCTGAGCTATTTCATTTATAGTTGTTTAGTTCGTGTCATCCACGAACACGCGTAGATTTGTCAAATCTAAACTTTAACATCATGACAATACGAGTCAAGGCACGCGTCGTCGTGAATCTCACGATCTATACATAATTCCTCAAATACTATATAAGGAAATATGCACATTTTTTTCCAATCTACCACCTCAACGATTTAAGCCATGAGTCAATTCTTTCAATCTTTCGATTCAGAAAATGACAATACGACTCAGTGCACGAATCGTCGTGAATGACACGATCTACCATTTTTTTAGATTACGAAATTAATAGTTATTCTTAATTTCTACTTAGAATCACGCTCTTTCTATCCTAATAGGAGAAAATATCTAATAAGCAGGCATCGGAATTTTTATCGCACGGTAAGACTAATAGCGAGCTATGGAGTCGACATTAGCAATAACATTCAACTCATATTCATACTCATACTCATTCATTTATTTAATTAGTGATTTTAATTTTACAAATACAAGAATATTTGTAAACGATCCTTTAATTTTGTCTTTCGGGACATAAATATTACAAATAAGAAAAATGACCTTTTTTGTATTGATTAATTTATATGAATATTATTTTTACCTCTTTTAATATACATATTTTTTACGAGATTTCGTAATTTAATCAATACAAAAAAGGTAAATATCCTTATTTGTAATATTTATATATTCAAAGACAACATTAAAGTATAGTATATAACTCGTCAAAGTTCTAATTCTTGATTATAGAATTAAAATCACTTATTAAATGGATGAATGAGTATGAGAATGAATATGAGTTGAATTTTATTGCTAATGTCGACTCCATAGCTCGCTATTAGTCTTACCCTGCGATAAAAACTCCGATGCCTGCTAATAAGTACATGAGGTTTTTATTTGGAATAAGTATAGTGTATTACTTTAAATCCCTTCTAAGGCCTATCCCAAACCCTTAGCTTCGATCGGCTGCAAAACATAAAAAAATATTTTTCAAAAAAGTGAAACCTATCAACCTAGAATATATAATGTTGAAGCGATCGACATCAAAATCAAAGTGATTTGTTAAGATTTAGTTAGTGGAAACCGTTTCTGCCGAAATGGAAATTACCGTTACATTCGAAAAACTATTCTTCCCTCTTGAGGAAATTTGAGAATATTTTTATCGTGAGTTTGATATCTTTTTTACAAAGGACCGTCGCTTCTAGCGTATTCGATAGTTAAAGCTCAATAATCACGTGCGTAATTCTGTGGCTTTTTTGTTGACCATACCAAGTTTCTGCGTGAGAACTCTGCTTAACAAACCCGGGAAGAAATTTGACTTTCTGCTCAAACTTTGTTTTGTTTACGATTCAACAGAATTCGGGATTACGATCACGTGTTTGTTTTGGATTTGCGTTTTCGTTTTTTAAATAAAATAATAAGTCATTTTTAGGGTTCCGTACCCAAAGGGTAAAACGGAACCCTATTACTAAGACTGCTGTCCGTCAATCTGTCCGTCTGTCTGTCTGTCACCAGGCTGTATCTCATGAACCGTGGTAGCTAGACAGTTGACATTTTCACAGATGATGTATTTCTGTTGCCGCTATAACTACATATACTTATTAGTACGGAGCCCTTGGCGGGCGAGTCCGACTTGCACTTGTCCGATATTTTGGATTAGCGTTTTTGTATTTAAAATGAATTGGTAAGTCAGTTTTACTTTTTTAAATTGTGTCTCTGTGAGCTGTAAGTAGACCCCGCCCCGCCCCGCGTTCAAACTGAATAAATTATGCCTCCATCATTAATTATGAAGCGAAAGCGGCGTAAAAATCCTAATAATTATCGAAACTGCTCACATAATTTCCCAAATAATCGTTTGAGAAATACGACCTGTAGAGGAGAACTGCCGGGCAGACATATGAAAGTAGTTATGGTCAAGTTGGAACGTAAACACATCGCTCGCAGTTCGCGCTCGCTTGGTCAATTAAAACTAAAGAAGATGAAGTAACGTGCCAGCTTCTCCATATAATCGTAGTCCTCAGTTTCCTCTCCGGATATTCAGATTACAAAAAATATTTTTATGCAATTTGATATATATTGACCACAGCTATGCCCCCTTGATTGTAATTTTTCAATTAACATTAAGAGGCAGAAGCTTTTAAAAAATTGTATGAAATTGGTTTTTCGCTCCTAACTTTTATTATAATAATAAAAATTACTTAAGTCAAACGAAGGCAATTAGATATGGTTAATATAAAATAAATAATGTAAAAAGTAGTCCATAATGTCAATATCCATTATCCAGGGAGGAAAATATGAAGTACGTTTGTATAAAAAAGCGGTCGTCCGCTACCCTCTTAATACCACAAATAATTTCAGTAGTCATTTTAATCTTACAATTTGCATACATTTTATAACTGGTACATAACAAGCTGGCAGAAACAGCGTTCAACAATAAAACGCTGTACGAGCACTCATTGAGGCGCCCAATCAGCATAGCGTCTGAACACGCGAGAACGGAATCGACAAAATGACCCGCGTCGGGTGTTAGTTCGCGCTCGCTTTACATAAAGTTGGGTGTACATAGGCGTGATAAAACGATAATATTAATAAAACTTATTAATATTATAGGTAATCCTTACACAAATTGCCTAGGTACAGTAAGCTCAAGAAGGCTTGTATTGTAAGTACCTCATCGTTGTCTAAGTACCTACAACACAATACAAAAAAACTTCTCTGAGACACAGACATAATTATTAAATATATATTAGAACCGTTCAAGCTCCTCGTTATGGAGCGAAACATATCGAGCAATTTTTGACTCTAAGTGCGTGAGTGACCCATTCCAATATATATAATAGATTTTTCAATTATGTTTCAATATATTTTAAAGGCCTACCCTGCCTCCCAAACGGTGAGGTCCCAGGTTCGAATCCTTGTAAGGGTAACATTATAGATTGAGTGTTTATCACAGATTTGTTCCTGAGTTATGGATGTCTTCTATGTATTTAAGTATTTATCTTTATCTATATATTATATACATCATCGTCTAGTACCTATCCACACAAAAGCCTTACTGTGGGACTAGTATTTGTTACTAATATTTCTCATTTAATTTTAATCATAATTCTCAAAGTTGGTAGTAATTATAATGATTGTCTATTATTTAGTAATTATGTATGTATGTATGTATATCATAAAACAGACAAAACATTAAAACACAAAGCATTTATTATATGTGGACATACTCTCTTGCTCAGTACCCCTAGTGTAAACTTATTCGATAGCGAAACGTGGCGTACGCGTTTGCGTTAAGTCTCATTTTGTATGGGATTTCGAGTTTCCAAAACGTCCCGCTTGGCGCGCAGTTTCTAAATCCCATACAAAATGACACTTAACGCAAACGCGTACGTCACGTTTCGCTATCGAATTAAACACTAGGGGTACAGTTGTGTTCACGCCTTTGCTTCGCATTCGAACGAGTTTTCCGTTTGATTTGAAAGAGCACAATACCGGAGTACATTGATATGTTTTGGAGCGAGCATTTCCAAAGTTTGCTAGCTGTCGTGGTGAATAGTCAAGTTTATTTTCGCTTATATATAGCGAACTTTAGTCAGTTCAGGCTGTAGACTTAGCATAGGTACTTTTATTCACATAATATGATCACTATCATCTTCCTCGCGTTGTTGTATAGTTTGTCAAAAAAGACCTTTTTCTCGCAACCTGTATGTTTTATCAAAATTTGTAAACGCTAATCTTTATTCATTTGAAATCGAGGGAAGGTCTTCTAAGACCGTTTTCGCTTAGCAGCGCGGGATCTGGTAGTTGCCCTTATTGACCCAAAAAGAAAATCCATCCTGTGTAGAATATTAACTATTTCACATACTTTTGAACACGAACTGTCGAGAATATGCGAGATATTTAAATTTTTATTTTGAAAAGTATTCGATGGTGTCAGGTACTTTTAGTGTTATTTCATACGCTACTAGAGTCAAATCAAGATAAGTTGGCAACGATTTTGGTAGCCCAGACGGTGCACGGGTTATTTTAAACTTCAAACTTCTATGAAATTATGACGTTTACTTGACACTTGCACCGTCTGGGCTATCAAAATCGCTGCCAACTTATCTTTGTCTGATTCTATTGATGTCTTTATTATATACACGTGGTTATAAACATACACCCTGATCGTAAACCACATACTCACCATATTATACGTATCAGTTTTTGGCAAAAATTTCATTTTAGGTTTTATCGCCTTTATCGCTGACTTTTTTCCACAGGCAACAGGCAACTAATACTCATCGAGACAATTCTAAAAACCCCAAACACAATTAGGTTGCGTTGTTTTATCACACAGTTCACAGATCTACCTCCTGTCTCCATCATCAGATCAGCTTGATGGTACCATAATATTCATTGTCACCCGACTTACATAATATAAGTATGCAAATTTTCAGCTTCATCGGAAACCGGGAAGTGGGTCAAATTTAACTTGCATGATTTGTCCCCTACATGCTAACAGGGCAAGTTAAAAATAAAATAAAAAAAGCTTGTAATAAATTGGTTTGATTTTTGGACAATTTGTTTTATAAGTTTCTTGTTTTGTAACATAACGGACGCCTAAACTTTTACACGAGCAATTTCAACAGTCGGCGATATTATCGGTCAACCAGATTTTAGATTAAATTTATTTTCATGGAATATACCTTTTATCCTTTTAAACATATTATAAGCAGTGATCGGGGTTTTGGTTGCCACTCGGAGTGAATGACCTCAATAATTGCTTATTTAATGACGAATATGTTACAAATGTAATGGAATCAAATCAAAATCATTTATTTCGAACAAAAGTCCAAGTAATAAGGCTATAGAAACGAAATCGTACGAGGAAACGGAAAAACTACTAATCTCAAAATACTAAAAAACAAAACAAATTGCCAATCGGCCAGAATAGTCTATCATACATACGTACACATACACAGACACACACACACACACACAAACGTTTTCATGTAAGTACAAATACTATCATATTTAAGTTAGTTATATTTATACTACAATAAATTTATAAGCATATTACTCGTAAATATTTAGAAATTATTTTTTTCAGATTTTTAGGTTATCATAATATATCTTGTATAAATAATTTACTTGTTGTTTTGATGTTAACGTAGGAAAGAGCGGTGCCTCCCAACACTGGCAATTCTTTGTTTACCGGGCGGCTCCATCCCCTAAATCATATGTGTATTTTAAGGAAATAAAGGATTTTGTATTGTATAAGTAATATCTGATTGGGTTAAGACGGAAATGGAGGTGTCGTGCGAAATCGCGTTTCATACAAACGATTCACATAATTGAAAATAATTTGACACAATTTGTTGTATATATATTAACCACAGCTATGCCACGTTTGATTTTTAACGGATTCTTAATTAATATAAGAGTTAGGAGCATTTAAAAATTTGTATGAAATCAGTTTTTCGCTCCTGATTTTTACAATAATCGAAAAACTCTTAAGAAGTCAAACGTAGGGGCATAGATATGGTTATATACATCATGAAATGATGTAAAAAAAATCCATAATGTCAATATCCCGAGAGGAAAATGGAGACTATGTTTATGTTTGTATGGTAGCGGCCGTCCCCTTTCGTCTTAATAATAGCGAACACGCCGACCGCCATATGGTACCTTTACCCGTCGACCGTCACAAATTACTATTGGTGACACACAGCACGTGTAATAAAGTTTAGGACACCTGAGCATCTACCAAGTGCAATTACTTCTAGTAGTTTTATTCACTATACATTCACATCTCGACTGCACTTGTTACTAGTATATCTTGATCTGAAGAACTATAGATAGACTCCATGGACTTAGAATACTAAGGACGTAGTTTCGCTAAAACACAACTAGGATTCCATCATCCACCAATTTTCTAGTTTTTTTCGCGTGACACACACACATTGACAGTTATCTCTATGGCTTCATCCTCCAATCTCCCCTCAGTCGAATTGAAACATCAGTGCATTATTTGATTGGAGACTAAAATTAAATAGCCGGCATGCGTGGTAAAAAATTATAGGTACCGATAAAATAAAAAAAAGAGACAGGATAAATTTTCATAGTTAATCAATTATCACTTTCGTAAAATACGATATTAATCTATGAAGTTGTACCTAAAGTGGAGGGTGCTCCCACTTTTTTTTGCCGTACTAAATTGAACCTTATCACCGAGCTAGAAAGGTGTTCGTACCAAACTAGAGAAAATGTACTCAATCCGCCTAGGTATACATTCGTGACACGCACACATTGAAACAGTCCGCCATTGCAGTGGCACGGCTTCTGTCAAATAGTTCCTCTATGGTTAACTCTGTGCAACCGGGTAAAACTGTGGATGTCTAGGGATGTTCTGCCGACTAGCCACCAAAAGATGGCGTGATTGTGCACAATTTGCGGATTACCAATATTTTTGCAAAAAAACCACGGGGGACAAGTGCGAGCCGGACCACCGAAGATCCCATACAAATTTAATATTTTTTTTTATAAATTTATAGTTTTCTGATTTTATTTGTAAACATGATTTAGTGCTCAAAAATGCAAATAGAAATATTTGTATGATTACAACTTACTTTACGTGAATTTCGCTGTTAATTATGGTACTTTTATCAGGCACTGGTTCATCCAGTTCGATGCTGTTGTGAGTCGTGAATACCTCTTCAAGCATTGCTCCTTTAATGAAATACCGCAAATGATGCGACCGGCATAGAAATGCGACTTAATGAAAATGATCTTTATTCTGAAAAGAACCTATTTACGGGACCTTTAGAAAACCAAACGGCTGATTGGGTATCGAGCGTCATTTTATAAAATTGAAAATACTGCTGTTCTAATTGGAAGCGTTGGTTCAGGTTGTGATGTTGGGAATTCTGGGAACACGCTACAGGTTCTGGAGGTTAATTGACATTTAGATGTATGTAATTTATTGCCTTCTAGTTATTCGCAAAGACGAAAAATCTAAATTTAAACTGAAGCAAGACTTATGAAAAATGAATTATGCGCTGGTAGTGAAGACTAAACAAAAAAAAAATCATAATTGTTTTATAGCACTAAAACCTACGTCTAGTTTAAGTTTGACGTTATATCAAAAATACACACTGTATCAAATATTCAAATTCAATACGTTTTTTAAAAACATATTGATATCACTAGACTTAAATCGACCGGGATATAAACCACAACAAACAACACAACAACAATATAATAAAAGGTAACCACGGTTTATATCCCGGTCGATTTAAGTCTAGAGAAACTAAACCGTGAATCATTCAAAACTGTTTCATATTGATATATTAACATTATTATTGTTGAAACTGATAATCGAAAAATCTGGTCAGTGAATCAATAATTTAATATTTCGTTACTTGTGTAACGAAACACGTTGTCATTACAGCGGATTTAGGTGTCTTAATTGGCAAATGGCAAAATAAAATTTCAAAGTTAATTAATACAAAACTTTATTGAAGATGTAAAGTTTCTCGTCCTTCATTACGGAACTTTTCGGCAGTTAGGTGATTCTACAGATGTAGAGGAGATGAATTTTACTTGAGCATACGTCGCGATCCTATTTCATTTCTGTTTTATTTATTTATTTATTTATTTATTATACTTTATTGCACAAAGGACCCCGCAGCAAGAGTGCATAGGGAAAAAGTGGTTTCAGTCAAATCTCACAAATTTATAGTATGATATGATGTAGATTTAAGTATCCTGTAGGGCTAAGATGGTCGGCTCTATATCATTTGTCACCATGTCTGTCACGTTCTAACAAGTATGTAAACGCAAAAGTGATGGGCGTAGTGACAAGTGATAAAAATGGAACCATGCTGCCACCGCTGATTAAGTTTTATAAGGACACGATTCACTCAGAAGTATACTTTCAGAAATAATCAAGTTTATATTTTTCTATTTATATGAGGTGTTTCTTAAAATCGTTACATTGAATTGACAGTAATGACGTATACTGATAGTTTATTACAGACAAAACAAGGTTTTTTTGCTACCGTCATCTGTTATTAATAATAATAATATATAAATATATTTATTGATTAATAAATAAATATTTGACATTCTTACACAAGTTGATTAAGCCTCACAGTAAGCTCAAGAAGGCTTGTGTTGTGGGTACTCAGACAACGATATATAATATTGTATGTATACTTAAATACTTAGAAAATACCCATGACTCAGGAACAAATGCCCTTACCGGGATTCTAATTTCTACCTATTTTCTAATTTTATACCTATTTTTGCTTATTTCAATTAGTGTGCTTACAATAATGTTATTATCGAAGATAAAATATGATCTTATTAATGTTTCTGTTACATTGACATCGCATACGAGTATTATCACTTATCAGTTATCTATGTTGCGATGTGCATAACAGAGCAAAGAGGAATATTTACGGAAATAGGTACCTATGTAAGATACATTTAATATGACACAACTAAATTGATTATTTCTGAAAGTATACTTCTAAAAGATAAAAAAAATGATGGATTATTCCTACTAGTTGCCACCAAGTTGTTACCAGTGGTAAAAGGTGGGAAAAAAGTGGGAGAAAAATTAAGCCGATTTTCGTTTCGCGTACGGTTTCTTTGGCAGAGGAACGTTTGGGAGAATTTTATTACACAGAGTAGCCGTTTTCAAGAGTAGTCAGTAGGAAAAACATTGCTTCGCAGATTTACTATTCGTAGATTGATCGTTTGTTAACCGTTATAAGTATCCGAGACACCACCATTGGTCGAAAGACGGTAAGTAGAATTACCATTTAGTATTAATATACGCCAATTCAAGCGACTCCCATGAGCCGTGGCAAAATTCCGGGACAACGCGAGGAAGAAGAAGACTCTGCAGTGGTATATAAAAAAAACACAGATACAAAACTTCCACAATTCAAAGGCAGTCCATAAATTTTACCCGAAAAACAGTCTCACAACTTTTGGATTGTAAGATCCCAGTACGTGAGAAACCCAATATATTTTAATCGTTCCCATTTTACCGGTGGCTTATCCGAAATTAATGATGGTCGAGTTTGTAACTTTACATATTTGATTTATAATTATGTCTGGTAGATTAACCAAAGGGTCGGGCTGGACCTATGTAAGGAAAATAAGGTAACCAAGCTATTGTATTTTGAAATTAGGTTACCTGATAACAGTACTACATGAAATTGGAGAAAATTAATGGCATCACTGAGCTTCAACAGGCAACACATGGTGCAAACATCCATAGTTCTATCTCCTTCTGCCGCATGAGTGCATCTTTGACTTTTGTTGTTTGATATTTGACGTTTGCTGTAAATAATCACAAAACTTTACAATATATATATTAGAACAAAATACTAAATACGTCTTTAATCAGTACCCCTAGTGTAAATTTAGTCGATAGCGAAACGTGACGTACGCGTTTGCGTCAAGTCTCATTTTGTATGGGTTTTTGAACAGCGCGCCAAGCGGGACGTTTTGGAAAGTCAAAAATCTCATACAAAATGACACTTAACGCAAACGCTGTCGAAAATATTTACACTAGGGGTACTGATTAGAATCAGACAAACTGAAATTTTGCCCAACCGACTTCAAAATACGTTTCATATTATATTCCGAGTATAACTACGTAATTTGTTTTATTCATTTTGATGCTTATTGTTTAATTTCTTTGAAAATGAACTAGTTAAACACAGAAATATTTTAAAATAAAAATTATCGTGTCAATTCAACTGGTGGCACGTTTCGCCTAGTTCCATAATATTTAATTTCTACAATTTCATGTGGGTAGCACTATAAGCTGGATTAATCTGTCTAGAAATGGCGTAGAGAGAGGGTGTCTGGGTCACATTCAAGGTGTTTTATTCTGATATTCTATTTTTTTCAAGTAAAGAGCGTAGCCGTGTTTTCATAGAAAAGCGGCCCTTCCACGAAATTTTCACAGTATTTTTTTATTAAGAGCCCTCATAACAAGTATTATTTCTTGTAAGTTTCAGCTTCTTATCTCTGTTATTTTCTGACTTATTATTTTTTTAAACTTTTTATTAGTAAAAAAAATCCCACACTGGCTAATGCGATTTACGTAAACTTTTGGTACGGTAATCTATATATAGATAGATAAAAAATCTTGGATAAATGTAGGAATTAAAACTTCAGTATTTTGTTTGTTGCTTTCTAGAAGAGCGACACCAACAGTTCTTCGTTACGTTATTGCTTATATAAAGGTCTATATATATATATTTTTTTTTCATTATAATCCAGCTGGTACTTCATACTAGAAAATAGAAAAATAAAGGATAAGGTACCATACCAGATTCTGTCGTCGGCAAATAGAACCATTGGGTAGTCTACAGCCTGTGGTAGATCATTTATGTAGATGAGGAATAATAATGGACCCAATACGCTTCCCTACGGGACGCCACGACTAATTTCTCTATATTCTGATGTAAGAGTAACTTCGCATCTCGTTTTTAAATCGTATGTTGTGTAATAAATTAATCGAAATCTAAATTATAGAAGTCGCCGTAAATACTTATAAATTGTTCATACAATACAAAACAAATCATCTTTAGGTATTAGACAACCTCAAAAAACATTAACGGTTTTTTTTTTTTTTTTTTAAATAAAAAATATTGAGCACAATTAATAAAAGTTAATTGAAAAGACGGAATTCGTCGACATCAAGGTTACATTCTGTAGGTTCTTGCTCTATTATAAATTGAATACCTACCCACAATCGTAGTAACAGCCTTATACGAAACGTAAACAGTCATTTCGCAGAATAACGTTCCCAGCTACCTGAGTGCCCTGAAAGCCCTTGAATCACCCAAGGGCCCAAAACTTGTAATTACTTATGCACTAGTGACAACCGGCAGACATTTACATTAATATTCACGTTGTACCCCAATCAACCCCATTTAATTTCCAAAGCAAATTATCGAAATTCCCCCCCGGAGAGATTTTCACTCAATTAATTTGATTCCTTTGATAAATGTTTTGTCTTTGGGCTCAGTTCGATTTAGATAGAGGTAGCCTGTTTAAGGGCTTGAACTCACAATACACTTAATAGCAATGAAAGCGGGTTACATTGCATGAAGGGACAAAGATAAATAAACTTGTTTTCACTACTATTGTCATTGTCAAATTGTGACACAACGTCTTGGCATTCAACCATCAAATAGTAGGAGATTTGTAATTTGTTTTTAGCTATGTAAACCTACGAATAAAACAAATTGACTACAATAATTTTTGTCATTGCAAGTTTGAGAAAAGCACTACACAAATCTCGGCAAGAAACGGGGTTGCCGGCCGCGTATCCTTAACCGTCTATATCAACTTGTCCTGCAACCCTTCGTTTCCCGGCCATCACATTACTATAGGTAGTAATGTACTATATCTTAAAGGGAAAAGTTAACAAAATAATCCTTGGCAAAAGTAATGAAGATCGACACAGTTTGTATAAAATGTTGAACAAAATACTTTCAATACACTTGAGTACATTGCCAAGTAAGGAAATACGTCAATCAGCATTTCAAAAGCTAACAGAAGCTCAAATGAAGCTGCGAAACAAAGTAACCTCGATGGGCGTGAAATCTACAGTCCACACACGTTTTCTATTTCACTCTGAGAGTACAATTTTTAAGTCTGTGCTAAAGCGATGTATAAAGTTGCTACGTGACACTCGCCGGAGGAATTTATGTTTCTGCACTGAAGACGGTAGCCAATTCTGAGCGTATGTGTCAATAAAAATCCGGCGTTAACTGGTGATGATGGTGAAAGGTTCTGCGATTTTATGAACGGGATTAAGTGTCGTGACTGCGTTTATAGAAATGACTGAATTTGATCTTTTGCTTTTATCTGACTGGAGAAGGAAGTTTCTCAATATTTGTTTTAGTATTTTGCGTACTTTGTGGTCCCTTAATTTTTGTGGGTAGAATTTAAGCTTATGTTAAAGGCGTTTTAAGGCAGATTATAGCTCTGAAAGTGACATTGTTTAAATTTATAGCACTGATGCAGTGCTAACAAGAAACTAAAGATGGAATTAATGCCGTAGAATATTGGCGTTATCGGAAGGTAAATAATTAACTACCAATTGCTCTTCTTCAAATAAATTTCTATGTACTGGATTTTGAAGTCTCTTATCCCTGTGTTCTTGCTGCTAATGACTAAGAATATCGGCATATGAATTACATTTAAATCTAAGATTTTTATGACAAAGATATATTATGGTATTACTTAAATTATGAATAGTAATGAGTTTTTATAAGATATATATAGGTATCAAATGTTACTTTAAATAAAATAAATTGTATCAAGATTAAGACATCGGAAACCGGTAAAGAATGGGTGCAGACTTGAGATTTATCACCGGTACTGGTACCACTGTACCGGGAAAAACCCGCATTAAGGATCCTGTAATTGCTTTTATATCCACTTCGTGATATATTACATGTTGGGTTTCAATTATTATGTTAATTTTATCGCCGTAAAGGTAACGAAACTTTGTGAGAGATGATGGCAGAGAAATAAAGTAATTTCAGCTTAATGCTTTTGTGGTTTCAAGTGCCTTTTAATGAGCCAGTTAAAGATAGATTAAATTAAATTGGTAACGAACAATATTACCATATAATTCACCTTTTCAGAATGTAAAGTGATTTTCAATAGAAAAGACAAATAATGTAAACGAACCAATTTACCTTCATGTCTTCGTAAATTCGCACTCTTTGTGGATAACCACAATTTGAAGTTTATAAACTTGAACCTTTTATTTTTATCAATAACTAGTAAAAATACATGATATTTATTATTAATGCCTCAATGAAAATAACTAGCGTTAACCTTTTATGAAAATAAAATCTGTTATATATGTTTACATTATTCGTCTTTTCTATTAAATTCTACTTTATAACAAAACACACCAGTGTGTCTTGTAATTAAATATATGTATTTTTTAGTACTAATACAATTTGTCAGCTTACACCAACGGATAAACTATTAATAATAGAAGTCTTAGACACATGTACATATGAGCATTTTATTTGAAGAAAAAACTACCAAATTTTGTACGTATATTTGACTCGTTAATCAAAGTTAATTCATGCCTTTTCCACTGTCAAAGGAAATTAGTCTGTTCATTTCTTTGACGTCTGCTGTGATCATGTATTCTGCATGTAACAAATTGAAATTCGCCATAGCTATCGTACCTTGTTAAGGAACACAAAATATTTCAATAAAATGAACCAGAAATTTTTATTTGTATTTCGAGTAAATTGATCCGTGTAAAATTATCCCCACTATCTTTACGAATTTGGAATAAAACTGCAATAATTTTGATGTTATATTTTGCCATTTCTGCGATCATTCCCAGGTCAGAGTTTTATATTCTTATTTTGGAAAAAGAGTTTATTTTATATTTTATAATCTTGTCAACTACAACATTAAGAACTATGTTTTCTCAAATCTCTGTCACTTTCGAAATCATACTAACGTTTGTTTGCCATGCAAACATGAGATGTAAAAGGATATTAATTATTATTAATATAATAATACTAAATTAGTACATTATTAAGATGGTTGTTTAATTTCCTACTCAACCTTCCAGACCCTAGTCTGAGACATTGAACAGTATTTCTTAATTTGTATGATAGGGTTAATAGTAGATTGTTAACCAAGGGATGAAAGGCACTCACCTCTGCCGAGCTCTCTCACTGCACTGTCCGAGGCTGAAATGATGCCTTTCATCAGATTATTCAATAAAGACTCTAATTTTCGTTTCAAATACGAGAAAAGTACAATATATGAGTTTTTTTTTAAAACATAACTACCCAACTATAATTATATTATAGCATTTCTTGAGGGTACTCTCAATTAACCATTTAGATAAAATTATCGTTATTTATGGAATGTGAAGTTAAATATCGGAATGAAAATTGTATAACAAATCAATTTAATACCAAATTTCAATTGCTTATCTTAAAAAAAATAGACCAACAATGACCCTCTTTCAGACCATGAGAAATGAAAAAAAAGATTACCTTATTTGTTTTTGCGCTTGCTATCTGACAGAAATATTTTTCAACCAGCAGACGACAAAGTCAACAGTGAATGTCTAAAAGTTTCCACCTCATCGGCGCATATTTTATATTCAGCCAGTCTCTGAACTTCCGCGTCGCCTTCATTATTCATAATCTTGTCCGAAACGCGACCCGCCGCGGGGACGCGTTACTTACACTATCTGTTCTGAGGAGTAGTGACACACGGGGTGGTTTTGGCACTATGACAGAGTTACGATCGTAATTTTCTACAAGATTTCTTACTGTAATTTATAACCATGTCAAAAATACCTTTTCCACCCATGCTCGTAAACAGTGTTATTGTATGCCAGCATACTGAGATAGAATAAGCTATATTATGCACACGGGCGTAATAAATTTTTAAAATTTCATTACGCATATTGGGCATACCGTTTATAATTTTTTTTTGTGTGTGATTATAAATAGTTTTAAATAAATTTACTCAATTTTGCAATTGTTGCTAAATGCCAGATAGGTATTTGCCTTCGATGCCTAACCTGTGAAAAATGACAATATGCCGGACGAATATTTGAAATTTTACTTTGTTAAATTTCAAATATAGTGTGTTGTGTTTAATTATTTCACTTAAAATTTAATTTTTAAGTTAAATTTAGTTTGGTGAAAAATAAGTATTAATTAAGCCTAAAATTAACACTTGTTCGTAAATTCCTGTTAACCGCCCTTAATACACAACGTACTATATATAATGTTATGCAACTTTTGTCCTTTTGCCATTATGAGCAGTCTAATAAATAAATTTTTACGTTTCGTAGTTTTATATAGCAGTAAGATGATGATTAAGCGCCGTCTCGTGAATAATTTCTTTGTTTTTCCTCATAAATGTTGTTTAAGGTGGTTCGATTTCCATACAAAAAACGATTGCGTTTTATGAAGTCATTACACACTATTACTACATAAATATGTGCGTATCTATCTACTTTCGACTATTAGTTTGCGCTAAATTGATAGAAAAACTATGTTTCATTTAATTACGCAAAAAACGTTATTTTGGTGTGTTACTTTGATAGAAAAGTAAGTGAAGTCAACGCTCGGTAGTCCACGTGACTACTTGTAAAACCCAGCTACAAGAGCTCCTAACCCTACACCGTCTTGAACTAACCGTACAAATCATTGCATAATAATTTACTTTGTTTTGAAATGCTTATCCCTTTCTTTTGGGTGCTAGTACTAGTGTAAGACAAAGACAGTATGATTCTCTCTGTCTTTTTTTTAAATGAGACAGTTTGGGCCAAACTATATCTTACATTATATTATTAAGGCCTAAAAGCCAACGCAAAAATGAAAAAATCCCCCTCATATTTTTCGTTCTCGCATTAGAAAAATAACTAAAAAATCAAACGAACATATCCGTAGTTGATTAAACATCAAATTGGGTAAAAATATTTTCTACAATGTTACTATATAGAGAGGAAAATGGAAACTACGTTTCTAAGGAGAAGCAATCAGGTGACTTCGTCCCTTTTCATCTGAAAAACTGTGACTATTAATTTTCGCCTAGTGTGTTCTCCGACCTGCCACTATCTGTTTTTAAGATAGGGTGTCCATGTGGGTCTGATTTATTGTGCCCAGCCCGCCTCATTCTTCGAGAGTTTTCCTCCTTCATGGTCATAATCAGTGCGTGGATCAGTCACCGAAATGATTTCATTTTATGGACGTCTCGTATGATCGTAAAAAAAGGACGCACTAGAAGTTAATGTTTCGTTTTGTTGTTATGGCTTATTTTATTTATATTTTAACAGTAACGAGAGGTTTTGTTTTGACAAGCGATACTTACGTTATAGTGGTGAGGGCAGATCATATAATTACATGTAAGTGATGGAAAAGAGAGTAGGCCATTGCCCAGCGATATGGCATAATGTTGCCTATGGAAAAACTACTGAGTGTCGTACACAAATGTGCACGTTACTTATCTTTCCATGCGTACTAATGTAAGAAAAATGCAGAGTAAGGTGAGAAAACGAATATACAAACTTAACCCTTCATTATTTAAGCTCCAGGTAGCACAGAAAATAGACAAACTTTGCAAGCGAGCTCCGAGAAATTATAAAGAAGCGATGTTGAAATGTCGGCCCTCCCATTTAATATCCCAACGCTCACTCGGTGCACGCTGCGATCTTCTTCTGTTCGAAAATGCAGTCGTCGCGCTGGTAGAAAACCGGCACTTACTCTCTAACATATGAATTTGTTTATTCAAACATGTAATTTTTATTTAACGATTTCCAAGACCGAAGTGATCCCATAAGTGCTCCGTGAACAAAGTTTTGTACGGAGCACTAAAATATATACAACTTCGAGCTTCGCACATTTCAAGCGTAGTTCATGATATTAGCTGACGAAAGGTGCCTTTCCAAATCAAGTATCAAAGCATTCTCAGTCAGCAACTGAGATGATACCCACGTCCCACGTCACTTCAATCGTTCTTCGATTGATATTTTATTGTAATAAAATTCAGTCTTCGACTCAGCAGTATTGCTATATAAAGAAAGTCGTAAAAGACAGACATTGCGTACTGAAAGTTGTTTTTGTGTGAGATACTATTCGCCGCAAGGTATTTTATAGACAAACGTTTTATCGTGTCAGCTAGTTTGTTTGAATAGGTCTTGGAATCATTGAATTTAGTGCTCGTATATTTTATGAGCTGGTACCTATACAAACTTTATTTGGCTTTGGGATGATGAATGCAAGATTTACTCCCTTCTAGCCCTACTCCATTAAACTTAGAAAACCCGTGTTAAATTTCGTATTTTTCGTACAAACACAAATGTAAAAATGACCGATAAGGAGAAAAGATTATTAGAAGCATCCAGATGAGCAAATATTATTGATTTTGGTATACATGTCATAATCACAAGGTTCAATAGCATAACTGTTACTGAGTTTCTAGGGCTCAAAAGGCATAAAACCTGCGAAAGAAACCAAACGTGGCTTGCAGGTTCTGCCAGTAGTCAAGGAACCAGCAATGCACATTCTATGTTCCTGCGGACTATTAATGTCATAAAGGAGTACCTACTTATGGCGGCACGTATTGCAACCTCATGAAGTTCAGAACTTTAAATAACACACAGGTAATGAACTTTAACCCTTTGAACGTTTTTTATCATAAACACCATCATCACTCAAACGCTAAGGTCCCAAACGCAAGGGAGGTAATGTAAACCTTACTCGAAAGTGTGAAGGTTACTACTTTGACAGCGTCCGCCATAACACCTATAGGTGTTCTTGGCGCTGCGGGTACGACTAGTAACGACGATTTTAGGTGTTCTTAGGGTTCAAAAGGTTAAAGGGCCACCTTGTTAGAGCCCAACAATAAATAAATATTGTAGCTACAGTCAGATGACATTATTACTAACCCTGTGTCGTCGTTGGTAGAAAATAATTCAAAACCGCCTGAAGACCAAAATTACACGCTCTAAAGAATGAGAACAAATAAATCTCCTTCTGGGAAAAGCCGATGTGAGATGTCACGTACACTGTCAGCTACACACGACTGAGACTTTGCTGTCTTTTTAAAGGACAAGGGTCAAGAGGTGATTGGAAGACAGTCTCATAAGGGTCATTAGCTCATAAGGTCTGCCACGTTTATCACATTCATTATATGGAGGCAAAGTAAAAGGACAATTTAATTTAAAGTTGTTCACTACACATTCTCTACTCAGAATCACGAGCTCATTCGATCTTAATATTTAGATGACATATCTCAATATTTCTATACATTTTTCTTTAATTCCATTCCGTTACCATCATCAAAAAGAATTTGAAATAGAGTTGGATTGTCAAAGAACATTTTGTAGCCTCAGTAAATTTACTGCCATCTCTCGACATATGATTAAAACTTTTAGAACGCCATTTGACTTTGATCCTTATTCTTTCACTGATATGTGCTAAATGTAAAATATCAAAAAGTGGCGCCATCGTCCAGAGCATAGGCCAAAGTTATGGCGCCATCGCTCAAAGAGATGCCATAATTTAAAAGTTTTAATCATTTGTCGAAAGATTGACAGTTAATTTACTGCGGCTACAATATTTTTTTTCAATACACCTCTATTCAAATTCTCTTTTGAATGGAATTAAAATCTTGGGGCACATTCGGATTGAAATAGCTCATGATTCTGAGCAGAAATAACATAAGAAATCCAAAATCTCAAAAACAATCTGTACAACATCTAAATTAAAAGGCCCATAAACATCATTAGTTTCAAAATTACAGTTTCAGCTTGGTCAATTGCTTAGTAGCTACTTTAGCTGGGTTTTTAATATATATTTTGTGCAAGTGTGTGTAGCAAGTGGAAATTCTTGGTGTCTGCTTACCACTCCGAAAAATAGGCGTGATTATATGTATGTATGCGTAGAGTCAGAGCAAGATGGCAGTGATTTTGATAGTCCAGCATGTGCAAGTGTTAAGAAATTGTCTTAGTTTCATTGAAGTTTGACGTTTAAATAACACTTGCACTGCCACATCCCAACAACAGCCCAGTTGCCAATATCGCTGCCAACTTATCTTAGTCTGACTTTAAGTATTTTGTTTTACAACAAACAACTTGATTGGAAAAAAGAAACATCTCAAATTTAGGCCAATAAAATGTTCCCAAGAAGTGTCCAACACTTTTCGTTGACATCCCAAAACTTTACTTAATATTCGGCCCGAAAAGACTTGACAGGCTTTTCCTCCTATCAATTTGTTGACAGCTGTCAATGGCCTTTCCTCGCAGTTCTACCTGCGTCAACTGTCAGCTTACTGTCGACCTGAATTGACATGTCCCATTCGGTATTGTGTGGCTGCTACATGATTAATGATTACGGCCCAGTTTAAAAAACTGGCCAAGTGCGAGTCAGATTCGCGCGCCGAGGGTAACGTACAGACCTGTAGGTATATAAGTAAAAATTCACCCATCACGACACTCTGGTCATATCAATTATTAAAAATATTTTTATTATATGATGTAACAATAAATTGACGGTTTTCACAATTTTTCCTTTATCTGTGCTATAAGACGTTGCTTCGTACCAAGTTTCAAGATTCTGATATCAGGGGAGGATTCCCTTGCGAGTGTCGAAAATTTGCGGCATAAACCGCTTAAAAGCTTGATTTTCGGGGAAGGGAGTGTACTCGTAGACCTGAGTATTTGATATAAATTCCAGCTTGATACCTCCACGCGTTCCTGAGAAAAAGGGTCTTGACAGACACACAGACGGACGGACGGACAACAAAGTGATCCTATAAGGGTTCCGTTTTTTCCTTTCGAGGTACGAAACCCTAAAAAGAATGTGTCGTATGAGGAAATCAAAGGACTGGACCATGAAAGAAAAAATTGGCAATTACTCCATGAACAACAGCAGAGCTCTTAAATTATGATAATGATTGGCTAGTTGTTACAATCACAATTGAAAATACTGATCAGCGCCATTGAGCAGTGAAAAATTTAAACTAAAAAATCCATATAGCGAAAGTTTTAAGACCGCCAGAGGGTGTTGTAGTACTAATTATAATCGTGTCATTTACGATGACGCGACGCGTGTCAAATTTGCCCGTCATCGTGGATCGTCATCTGACAATAAAACGCATATTCACTTGTTTTAGCAACCGTATAAACGTTTTTCAAGACGTGATCGTGAATTTTAATATTTCAGCACTCTTACACCATGCACCATGTTTGAGGTGTAAACAATAACTTTGGCAAATGGTAAATATTATACTAGTAGTTTTGTGAGCTGTATACCCCGTGAGAAGATGTATAGCTCCACCATTTAAAAAAAATCAAACAACTGAAGCGACAAAAAATATATTTAATCATCGAATTTGTTCACAAAATTTCAAAATAATTGGTTGAGGATTGCGACCTGTAAAAGAGAACATCGGGACATACGGAAGCATTATTGCCCTAGCTGAAATGGAAATCTTCGCTAACGTTTCGGCCAACAAAACGTTTAGTTACCTATGTACAGTCTACCAATTTGAATCCTAGGCCACTATAGAACCTTGTCGCTTTAACTACTCTATACATGACATGCATCACTCAATAAGCACTGTCGTAGAAGTCATTATGACATGGTTCTATAGTGGCCTAGGAATCAAATTGGTTGACCGTACTTAACTACAAAGACCATTAACTGACGGCCCTGTTCGAAGCATAAGTTCTGGTTTAGATAAGTTCTCATCTAGATATCGTTTGTATGTCGTATAATTGACAGAAGCAGCTCGATTTGGGCAACCAATGTCACTTTGACGTTAGAAATATCGTATATAGATCTTATTGGGATCACAGCGGAATCGAAATAAACGTCAATTTTGACATGTCGTTTAGTTATCGATCTTGCAAAAACCTTTCCAAGATCTTAACCGTGTCTTAATCATTCTTCGAATCGGGCCGTTAGTATCAATCTCTGAGAATATGTCTGCGGTTGCGTCTAAGGCAGTGTCTTACCTGAGCGAATAACTCGCGAACACGAAGCGGCGCGGCGCGGCGCGGGTGAATTCAATCCTTTGATACCTATGGAAGTGTCCTACGTGGGCGATCTCCGAATGCCGTTGGGCCGCCGCGCCGCGCCGCGCCGCATCGCATTCGCGAGTCATCGGCGTCATCGCCCACGTAAGCCGCGCTATTATTCCCAGGACTCTTTTCATAGACTTCTGTATGTGTCGCAGGAATTAGACCGCAGATATATTTTTTGGGGATGACGCTATAAGCAAACACCCTTCTCATAATAGTATTTTATGCAACAGTTGTATAAGAAGGGTCAAAAAAGGCGAGTGGCGTGAGTTACAATGTGAGCCGGAGCCGAAGGCGTAGGCGAACATTGTAAAGGAATACGCCACGAGAATTTTTTGACCTACTTATACAACGTTGCATACAATATTTTTCCTACGAGTCAACAAAAATAAATCTTAATTTAGGTAAACAAATTACAGCAAAAGTATATAGCCAAGACGCGCGAGCATACCTTGTTACGCGCCCGGCCCGCCCCGGGCCGCGGCCGGCCGGTCGGCGACACCTCCTCGTAACTCATGAGGCCCTGGTACTTGCTACTTGCTAAATAAATTTTTTGGACAGTTTTTTCTCAATTTTGGCCACCGTAGCCTACGGAGACTAACAAGCAACGCTAAGCGGTCTTCGTAGTCTATGAGTGTTGCTATATTACGGGTGTCACATGCGTGTTTCTGACTTATGAAGTAATTATTTTTACTATGCAACCAAATGAATATTTTGTAAGTTGGCAGCATTGCACTTAGTTTAAAACTGTATTTGTTTTGGTTTTGTTAGGTTGGTAGCCATTAATCGCAGTAACGTTATAGCTTATAAAAGCACAAGAGCTTTTATGAGGAATAGACAATATAGACTTTTCTTGAAATCTTTTATGTATGTTCTTATATTCGTGTCAATGAATGCATAAATGACAGATAACAGTAGAGGAGTAGGAAAAGTATATTAAAATATTCCCCCAGCCTGCTTTATTACTACGATACGCGCAATAAATAATGTACGAATTTCCCTCGGCACGTAAAAAACTTATTTTCATCACTCTTTTACCCTTAAGGTGAAATTGATGACCCCAAGGTCAAAGGATATATCGGTTACATTTGTCTTTCAGCCAGAGTCAATATCTAGTCGTTGACCTTTTGACAGGTATTTTTAGATGAAACGGGAATAAGCTTTTTAGGTATTTTAGATTACTTTATGTGGGTGCTAAATCATGAGGAATATAATTGCCTTTTTTTCTTAGAGATGTTGTAAATTTTAATGTCATAAGTAATTCGATTTCGATAGTATTATTACGCAATAATAACATTTTCACAAATAAGAACTTTCTTGTACCAAAACAGTTAACTTTAAAGCTAGCCGTTATTTGGCGTTTTTAAAAGCATCATAGCAAGGTTTATGATATATTATGTGTGAAAAAAAATTAAGATCCCAAAATACCACCAGAAAACAACTAAAGGAGAAGCAATGTGGTATAATAATAAATGATTTTCCTAATTACCCCAATTGGGGCGAGGGTAATTACGAGGACATGATTTACGTTGGTAATATAATATGTCCCTCTAGAGGACATCTTACTTCGAGTATGTGCTGGCAAGAAGCCACAAAATAAGCGATTGCTGATTTTATACCAGATGAGTTTGTTTCCTTGTTGTATAATAGATGGCAGCACAATTTATCTCGCTGTGTATTCTAAATCGCCCTTTAAAGTTAATAAATGGTGCCTAACTTTTCAAAGATTGCATACTTATACTTACTCGAGAATTTGGGACGGGTATTTCTGTGGCCGGGTGGCTTAGAGGACCAGGGGGCCTACCGCGAAAACCGAAATGCGCAAAGTGCGGGGATCTTTCTCTTTTACTCTCACTTAGACGTAATTAGAGTGACAGAGAAAAAATGCCCGCAGTTGACGAACTTGGATTTTCGCGGTTACAGCCCAGGACATAATTAGCCGCGTAAGCTGAAGAAGTCGATTCGATTCTATTTTGTTGGAACAACATAAAATGCGGACCCGGAGCGCATTCAATATTCAGGGAGTTAAAAAGCGTTGATGTTATGTTATGGAGGCCAGAGGACCGGTTTCTTTCTTGTCCGGAAAATTGTTATCGCTAAACAGCATGGCAATCTCAGCAACTAAGAAAATGACATTTTGACATCAAATGTATATTCGAACTGGCATCTAGTCTAGTTCTACTGGCGTTTATTTGTTTATTAATTTAAACTTTATTGCACAAAAGAAAATGTATCGTACAAAAGGCGGAGTTAATGCCAAAATGCATTCTCTACCAGTCAACCTTAAGGAAAAGCAGAAAGATTGTGGGCGGTACTACTAGCTACTACTAGATACTATTAACAAAAATAACACAAAATGACAAGATATGAGGTATATGTGCTTGAACCTTAATCACATTTAATATTTTCAGTCTCACAGCAACTTGCTCATTTCGTGGCCCCTATGTATTATCTGTAGCTAATAGCAATTATTGTGTGTGTGTGTGTCTCGGGTCAAGTAATACGTAAACAAGCTTTGATGTAACCCTCACGAGGTTAAGCTGGGGTGGAATAAGTGAAGTTTTGCACGCTGGTGAAGATCAAAATAGGTTGATTTACAAAACGGCGTGTCGATTTTACGTCAATATTTTGACAGTTCAATACATATCTCGCGCCAGAACTTATGAAAGTTATGAATAAATTAATAAATCACAATTTTTCAAGTGATTTTAGTTATAAGCTTGCTTTGATATAAATCGTGTCATTCACGACGACGCGTGTCTTGACACGTATTGTCATATTATTACAGGTTAGATTTGACAAATTTGCGCGTCATCGTGGATGACACGAACTATAGTCTTGACGATTTCCAGACTATTTGGTGGTTATCTTGGTGGGACCCAATTTGAAACTACTTATAAATAGGTAATGAAATAGTTATTTGTGCAACAAGAGAGGAAAGTTAGTTTTTCTTGTGAGTGTTGATTTTGAGTCCCGAGTAAGCGAAAGACTCTAAAATACGAGATGTAAAATAACTTTGCTCTTGTATGATACATACAACTTTTCACCTCAGTAGTGAAAACATATTAAAGGTAAAAAAAATTCAACATCAAGTAAAGTTTTTATTCCTGTGTTCATGGCCTTCACTATATTAAAAAGTAGCTTTTTAATATAGTGAAGGCTTTATCTCACTCCCTGGAGTGAGGAAAGTCGTACTTTCGTCACTCCCTGGAGTTAGGAAAGTAGGTTTGTTCGAGCTGCTGAGGTGAAAATAAAATATAGGTATATTGTATTGTATTTATTTGTAAAAAATGAGTATACATAAAGGACCAAGCTCAAAGCTGCTGGAGTACCTCCAGAAATCATAGGGTTTTTAGTTTTTGGTACGAAAATCAACTATGTAAGATGGGCAGACACATACTCGAATGACTATAAGGCCGAATATGGAATAACACAGGGTGGATTAACGTCACCGTTGCTGTTCAATATGTATGTGAACCAGCTGATCGTTGATCTCAGTGGCAACAAGGTCGAATATTTCTATAGGCGGTAAAATGGTAAACAACATCAGTTACGCCGATGACATGGTGGCGCTCAACGGTCGTGGCAATTCATAAACTGCTCATTGTATGCGAGGCGTATGCAGAGTCCCATGGGCTCTGCTATAACGCCAAAAAGAGTGGGCTACTTATCCACTCACATGATTCCGATTTTAACGAAAGGTGCCCTGAATTGCTCTGCCATTTCGCAGATACGACGGCACAGTGTCGTGATATCTTCAAAAATCGATAACTTTGCTTCTGCTTAAGCATTTGGAATAATTCTTTCGGTTTTATTATGGTAAAGAAACAAAAAAAATTATTTTCTTACTTTAGCTATTTGCTGTTATAATAAAAATAATTATTAAAAATTCACGAAGTTTACCCAAAGGAATAATTTCCGAGTTATAGTAGAAAACTATTTTTAATAAAAAATCTAAATCGATAACATATCTTTTTTTTGTATTCAATTTAAAGAAGGCTTAATAAGCTTTTAATTGATACTAAAAACCTTGATAGCTCACCTATAAAATTGCAGAGTAAAACTGATTCAAATTCTGATAAGGAACTTTCGAATTGCTCCACCTGGCGTGTAACTATGTGCTATGTTCGTGATTTTTTTGTGGCTAATTTAGACACTGAGGTACAAAAATATAGCAAAAAACCGTTTAAGACACTAATTACCTTGAAATAAAATACATAATTTATGTAACTATCACAATGATAGTGGCTTTATAACTTAAAATAACAAAAGAGTATTTACATACCTACTAAACTTTGGTGTTTTTAAAACGGCCGATCACCAACAACCGAACTAACTTATAACTACACTAACACGTATAATATATACACCATAACATACACTTTACAACAAATTAAGCACAATAAGCAAATAGTAACTATTAACACATGAAATTATACTGATTACAAACGTAAATAAACAAACAAACTGACCTGCGCCATGTCAAAAACAAAGATGGCTACCTATTTAGGTCGGAGACACAACAGTCGCGCGGTGCAGATGTTCAACAGAAATAGGAACTTTTAACACATTCACTGCCAGACGAAAAACGGCAAGCTACCCCGGGATCCGGGCAATATAGCAAAGAAATATTAGTAAATAGAAATTATAAGTAAGTAGTAACAAACACCCCAAAACGCGTATGCAACGTCTAGTGTACCACATGCCTTACGATGTATAGAAATACTTTAAGCAACCAGAGTTGCTGTGTTTGTACTTACAATTTTCCGTCACATGGTTTGTTCGCTAATCCTGGATAATACACAGTGATTTAATGCATTTTATTGTTTATTAATGTAATTTAATAATCGAACTATTTAATGACTATAGGTTGCTCAAGATATATTTGGTAATCATAGAAATCTAGGGCATTAAAATAGGAAACACGCCAAAAATCTACAGAGTTATTGGTTTGAAGTGAGATTTTATGGTCATCAATATTAAGTTGGTCTAAAATATAGTTTTAATCTAATAGACCAATAAACGCGGAGTAATATAATATATAATACTAACAGAAATATGTAAATTTGAATACTTACGGCATTTTAAAACACGCAGCAACTTTTAACACACGCACTTTTCCGAACAACTTGCAAAGTGACATAGATAAAAAATACTGTGGTTATGTCTATGTGGTTGAAACATTTTTTAAATATTGTCACGTTGGTATTCTGTGTTTTAATAATTGTTTACACCATATCTGTGCAGCCCTTCACAGATAAGAAATAAAAAACCGCATACACTCCGTTCGCAACTCGAGTTGCGACGATCATTTTAGAGGTGCGAAATGTTGAAACCTTAGTTGCTGGAATCATGTGAGTGGTTATATTCCGGGCGAGCCGCAGGAGTCCATCGGAGATGCCGCCGGTGACTCTTTATGGAACCTCTTTGAGTAGGGCCACTCAACTTAAAGCATCTTGACCATATTGTAACAGAAGAACATTTTGCTTGAGAACGTCTCAAATGTTGTGTGACAAGTCACAGCACAACTCTTATTTCAGCGTTTGTTTTGCAGCATGACCAAATTTCTATTACAACTTTTTTACAACTTTCATGCGATTTTAGTTACATTGCGGACTATTGAGGTTACATCCAATACGCCGACCGATCAAATACCGCAATGTAATAAAACCCTTCCTCGTTCTCGTTTTCGCACCGTCTAAATGAGCCCTTATTCTGAAGGAGCTCGTACGTAGGTACGGGCAAGTCTGATAATATCGATCGACAACGTATCAAAAATATGTATACACTTAACTTAATATAGGGGCAATAAGGTCGTGTATACATATTTTCGGCACTTTTTTCGTATCGATATTTTCAGACGTGACTGTACAGTCATGGACTTTGTTGAGCCATTTAGGGTTCAAGATAATTTGGTTTTCAATACTAACGGTATGAAATGTCCAATATAAAGTACACTAAATAGAAGTCCGTGACTGTACCTATCTCAAAAGATAAATAACAATAGTCATCTGTAAATAATAAACCTAATACCATCATACAGTTGCATCATTCCAAAACTTTCGTAATAAAATAAACATTGACAACATCTATTGTGTTCAATTTAGTTACTGATATACTGTGGCCGAATAATGTTACTTTCATCGCGTATCTGTGGTCACTGCTCAAAAATGGATTTTTAAAATAGTAAGTTTGTGAGTTTGTATTGTACACATGAGATTTCATTGGGATATCCACTGTTTAAAATATGTCGTATGAGTAATAAATGTTCCTTACTGGATTATTAAATATAAATAAATTGTGAAATTGTGGTTATCTAAATTATATTTGGAGGCTTAAATAGTGAGTTCTTGCAAACAATAAAGTGACGTAAATTTTATATTTGTTTGAAAATAATATCTTTGTTGTCACATTATACATACTGATGACAAAACAAAAGAGACACTTGTAATATTTCTGCGGGGCGGCTTACCACTGCTTCGGTTGTGAGTATAACTGGTTTAATAAGAAAAAGTAGGTAGTATTTATATTTAAATTAATGTAGTAATTAGCATAACAAGCTGTAATTATAAAACCATAAAACTCGACTGCTTAAAAATAATGAACTTTAAAATGTTTGGTAGGTATGATACATACACGGTGTAATACGAGGAACCCGAAAGATTATAACCATTTATTTCTGAGGCCAAAAAAGGAAAAAATGTTATATAATATTTCGTAAAAAAAAAAATATTTAGATTTTTTTATGTATTTGTACCTAAAAAATCTAATGTACCTACTTACTATTACTAAACTGTCGCTTAAAATGATTTTTAAAGTTTTTTTTCGTAAAACCTT
Source organism: Cydia pomonella (assembly GCF_033807575.1). NCBI lineage: Eukaryota > Metazoa > Arthropoda > Insecta > Lepidoptera > Tortricidae > Cydia > Cydia pomonella. The sequence continues at coordinate 3,904,811 of NC_084713.1, read as the reverse complement.
GTATTTGCAAAGTGTTATTTGACTCTGTTTTACATCTATCAATCAGGTTATTTAGACGTCGCCCCATAAGGTCACCATCATCGTCATCAAAGAAGCGTTTTACTAAACAACAATACGAAGTTTTTTTTTTAAATTGGTTTTAACTCTGAAACTAGGTGAATTCCAGAAAAAAATATATGACATTTTAGTCTTTAAATATGACCAGGAATACACTGTTAAAAGATTTCGGGTTCCGCATGTCACACCGTGTATATTTTCACTAGCATTCATTTGATACCCATATTGCTACGGTAAGAGAAAAGAAATATCCCCCGCTTTTCAAAAATAAAACCGGACAAGTGCGAGTCGGACTCGCCCACCGAGGGTTCCGTACTTTTTAGTATTTGTTGTTATAGCGGCAACAGAAATACATAATCTGTGAAAATTTCAACTGTCTAGCTAGCACGGTTCATGAGATACAGCCTGGTGACAGACGGACGGACAGCGGAGTCTTAGTAATAGGGTCCCGTTTTACCCTTTGGGTACGGAACCCTAATTACATATATATATTTTCACTATCATGTCATTATCACAATTTTGACGAATTCAACAACCCCTAATATGACAAAAAACGTCCGGTCGTTTGGGCTGTAGGGCGTGCTAAGGGAAATGGGCATACATACACACACACGCTTGAAAAACTTTATCCTTCTTACGCAGTCGGGTAGAAAACTCTAATGATACAACAGCCAAACATTTCAATTGGCTGTTGAGGTAGCATTTTTTATAAAGATTTTTACTTTTATTTTCAGAAAGTATTCAAGATGATCTTAATTAACTTCATCATTAGCTCTCTGATCGACTTTGTTATTGGCAGCTGTGACGCGTGCGTAGATGGCCACTGCCAGACCATGACAGTCTTACTGCAGAATGTTGACATCACTGACCAATTAGCTATGGATTGGACGAACAACATTCTATACGTCCAGCTAAATTCCGTTATAAACACTGCCTTCTATATCAACGATTATGCCATCGCAAAAATGCACTTGGTTCAAATCGCTGAGACATCTGGTATGGTCGTCAGACACGACACCCAGGAATTATATACAGCAGATAGCAACAAGAACATTTATAAAATTAAAAAAGGAACTAACAATGTAGTAATCGAATATGCAGGCTTACTAGATGGAGTTGTTAATTTTATGTTCTATCGCAACAGACTGTATTTGACTAAAAAAGGTGAAAAAAACATATTTTATTTCGATAATACAAGTCTGATAGCTGCCAGAGATTTGTCGAATTTCACAATAACTGACTTTGTCAAGACTGACAGAGGCGTATTTTTTGTTTCTGATGATCAAGTTTACGAATATAAACGACCATTTAACAAACCTCCCAAAGTATTAACTGCCAAAAAAATGATTCTATCTACAGACCAATTTGAAAATGTTTATTTGGGATCAGCCTCGCAAAAAGTTATTTACAAAAATAATAACGTGACCCACAAAATATATGTGTACGCTGCATATAAAAAAGGAAATGTAGATAAGTTCGTATTGGATAGAGATAATAATGTTATCGCCTACGATGCCACAGAAAAGAGTCTTTCTATTTGGAAAGAGGAAGGAAGTACCTGTACAATAGTGCTGCCACACTGTAATGTTCAAATAAATGTTCACAAGCCACCAGATGAAAATGACGAAGAAGAAGTTGATGAACATAATGATAATATTGTTTATGATTTCTTTTGGAAACATTCGGAAAAAGTATTTGAAAATAACTAGATTATTTAATATGAAAATCAAGATATACAACAACCTAATAAAGTCATTCTATCTTTAATATTTTTTCCTTCTCCATTGAAAGTTACAAAGAGAAACATAAACGAACTTATAATTGAATATGAAACGAAGATTTTTGAAGATTAGAATAACATTGAAATTGTTGTGAGCACTTCACGTTTGCTGATTTTAAACGTAATATCAGTATACACTACACAAAGCCCATGGCTAAATTTCTATTTTCCACTACCTAACCATTGACTGGAAGAGATTGCTCCTTAGCAATGAGATTGCCTGTTATTTTCTTGTGTACATTATGTTTAGTATATACTCTTGATTTTTATTTGTTCACCCTCGATTTGTATTTTTTCTCTTTTCTGTTAGTTCAACAATAAATTGGAATTCTCATTCGGAACAGTATTTTTTTTTTTTCACGTTTTCTTGCACTATCAATATTCTACATTTTTTTCTGCTAACAAACTGTGTACTGTGTTCAGGTCGCGGCTCGAGCCGTCCTAATTAATTACGATTGCTGCTAAACGAACCGAAACATTGTGCCCAGAGGAAATGACCTTTTTTCGGCCTTTGGTGTAGACAAGGGTATTGTTAGGAAGTTTACAGCCTAATGTTTGCTCTGTACGAGACACGGCTTGTCTGATCTGGGGAAACGAGTGTTTTGTACAACTTTCTTAACTGTTGCTTGAGGTGCGAGTATTGTGATCAACCAGTTGGTTTTTGATTAAGGTAACATTTTAAGTCATTCTGTGCAAACAAATGTAGACTAGTGATATTATTATTTATTTACAATCCAGCTGTAAAACTAATACAAAAAACGGATGATCCGTTTGAGGGAAAATCTGTGTATTATTTATAAGGAAAAACCGGCCAAGTGCGAGTCAGATTGCGTGGAGGTGTCAAGCTGGAATTTATACCAAATACTCAGTCTAGAAAAAAAAAATGTATACCACATATCAAGCACAGGCTGAGACTGGTATTACCCATTGCCTATAACAATGTGGAATTAAATTATGTACAGTCAGGTCTAAAAATATCGACACGGACGAAGTGCCAAAAAGATATAAACACTACCTTAATACATGGGCCATAAGGTCGTGTATACATATTTTTGGCACTTTGACCGTATCGATCTTTTTAGACGTGACTGTACCTGTATTATGTTTAAGGGCTTGTTTTTTTTTCTCTTCATACTATGAATTATTATTAATTAATGTTTAAGGAATGTAAGATTTCTAGTTTTTGGCAATATTTTTTTTTATAATTTACCGACATACTCTGTAGCTACTTATTTATTCCATACAATTTTTTATCTTATGTCAGTGCAACTAAAACGACACTATTTCGAAATAGAAATAAGCTTCCTGACACCGGCGGCGAGCTTGATTTCATTAAAGCTCTAAATTGTTTTAGCTTTGAAACCGTGACTAATATTATTTCAAGTTTCCTCCCGGGTATTTTGTTACAAATGCATTTAAAAGCTATTTTATTACAGCTTTTATTAAGTGTGATGAGTACAAACTAATCTATTTTGTTACAAACCTTGATAAAACTTACAATGTTTGTATGTAAGTATGTTCGGGTCAAATCTTGCAAGCTAAATAGGAAAACTGAAGCTTCACATACATAATAATATAAATGTAAGTAATTTATAGCATAAATTGCATAAAATATGATTCATGAATGAGAGAGAGAATAAGAGATATATTCGTTTAGTTTTATAATGTGTATCCTTACGATACTTCTTGAAATCATTGTGGTTAAGTCAGTCAACCAGCTAGCCAACTAGCTAACCAGCCATCTACCCACCGAGCCAGACAGCCACCCAGCCAGCCAACCGCCCAGCTAACTAGCCAGTCAGCCAGCCAATCAAGCAGAAAACCAGCCAGCCAACCAGATAGCCACCCAGCCAAACAAAATGACACAATACCTACAGTGTGACTTATTAACTATTTGTTCACATTTTTAAACTAACAACAGACATGTTTTTTTTTTCAAATTTAACATAGGATTACATTTTAGAAATAATTATCAAAATTAAAAAATACATCTAGGTATAGAAAAAACATAAAACAAGTGAATATTTTACACATTCTAAAACAGAATAGCAAATAAAAAATATTCCAAAATGGACAGGTATAAAAAGTGCAGTTCCTCTATTTGCGAATTCACACTCTTTTTGGGGATCCGTATATAATACAAAAACACGACAACGAACGGAGAAACTTCTCCGTCTATGAAAGCTGTTGGTCAATAAGTTTTTGGCAAACATTTCGTACTTTACTTTTCTAAGGCAACTAATACTCATCGCGTCATTTGTATACGTCACAACCCCATATACAATTAGGTTGTTTTATTTATCACAAAGTTCCTATGGCCACCTCCACCATCATCAGATCAGCATTGCATTTTCGCCCAACTTACATATGTTTGAAAATTTTCAGCTTCATCGGAAACCGGAAAGTGGGTCAGGTTTAACTTGCAAGATTTGATTACAGAACGGGACAGGTGAAACCAAATAAAAGCTTGTAAAAAAGAATGACAGATGGCAACGTTGTTTTGTATGTTCATTTTATTGCAAATCGATAAGAAAAGTAGACTTTTTAGTAAATCGCGCACCGAACAATTTATTTATCTATTAAAACCATAATATTTGCCATCTAATACTTACCCATAAAACAAGCATTATTGAGCGTTATTTATTTAAATTGATTTACTAAGTAATATATAAGCTCAATAATATATATATTTTTAAAGATTTGAAGAAAGTTGGAGACTGAATGATTGTGAAGTTGCAAATTTGAGGTAAATTTCATCTTATGTTGATATAATTAGCTGAAACATCTCGCTCGTACATTATTTCTTTTTTTATTTGTGTTTTATATTTTAAATTATTATATTTTTAATTTAAAAATAAATAATATATAAAACAATAAAAAAAATCTAAAAAACAATTTAATTGAAAATGATAAATTATTTATTTTCAATTTTCGATCCAACAACTAATTTATTTAATTTATTTTGGTGTTAGTGCTCAATGCGATTAACATCCTAAACTGTACTTAAACTGAAATAGATGGCATATACTAAAGATAAAGTGACTGGGCCCTCTAGTGGCGGACCCGCGATTAAAAAAACACAATTCAATATTCAATAAAATAATGATTTGTTCCCAAACTTGTTCAAATACCGCTTCTAAACCTTTATCATTAAACCAACCTAGGAAACTTTCTCACATTGTCCTGTCCATTTGACAGGTGGGTTACCCATTTTACGTATATCCATGCGTGTCCCAGCCTTTTACAGGAAGTCCACGCATGTAGGGGTGGACGAGAAGATATTGGGGTCGTAGATAAGGTGAGATAAATTAGACTCATAGAGCAATACATGCACGTATAATTAAGAGGGAAGAATAGCTCTGCTTTGCGATCCTAACCGTACGGACGTACATTTTTGATGAAATTTCCATTTCGGGAGAAAACGGTTTCCACTAACGAATCTTAACAAATCACTTTTTTGTTGTCATTCGCTTCAGCATAATATATTCTAGGTTTGTAGGTTTAGCTTTAAAAAAATACATATTTTTTTTAAACAAACAAACGGCTTAATTCGTCCGAGTTTTAACCACATTTTATACGTTTGTTTTATAAAAACTATGTGTTTTTTAAGCGAAACTTATAAACCTAGAATATATCATGCTGAAGCGATCGACATCAAAGTCAAAGTAATTTGCTAACATTAAGTTAGTGGAAACCGTTTTCTGGAAAAATGGAAATTTCGTCAAAAATGTACTTACGTTCGGTTAGAATCGCATAGCTATTCTTCCCCCTTAAGTACTTTGGTGATACATAGATGTTAGAATATCACTGAGTTTAAATGGACGGGCACGGCCGTCCGTCGCAGATGCCCGAACAAAGACGAGGCGATAACACAGTTTGTCCCATGTAAGATTTTCGATTACAACATTTAATAAAAAAAACTAAAAGAAGATGAATGCAGTCTTAATTTTTTGAATTTCAATTAGTTCAGTTAACGGTGCATCAGAAATAGGGCGTATATTGAAATTAATGTAAAACTTACGTTGTGTTATGTCTGGACCAGAAATTTTACTAATTACAGCTGACAGATCGAATCTATAACAGTTTCAGAACAAGAGATTATAATCAGAACTGGTTTCTTGCGGTAATAAGTAAAAAGTCGTTTGTTAGGTACGCCAAAATAGCAGTGTTGGCCGAATGTTATTTGCAATTGAACACTAACCATTACGAATTGAACCGTAAACCGTAACGGACGGTTACAGTTTATGGTTCAATTTGTAATGGTCAAATGGTCAATTGCATTAACTTTTCGGCCAACACTGCTCAATAGCATATGCACACTGCTCTCCTGGCGAGCGATTCAATATCCATAATCTACGTGACACCCTGTGCCTAAATTATATTTGTTAATTATTTGATACGTTTCAGAACCCCGTACCAAGAGCGAAACCCGCTTGGCGAAATTCCATATTTCGCTGCGATCCATCAATGTCCCGTTGTTTGCTTGCATGCCAGAACTACACATACAACGCGTATATATACGGCGGTGGAATACTAGTTTTTCATTTATGAAATGTTCGTTGCGCGTCCATTTTTGAGAGACTGAAAATATTTTAGGTGAAAAATTTTCAGCGTAAATATGAGCTAAAATAAATAGATCTGCCCTTTTTGTTAATAGCTACACACCATTTGATAAAATAAAAGGGAGTTAATTGATTTTTTTAAATGTTTTGCCTATATAGCGCCATATCATGGATTGCTGGAATTCCGTCAGCTTAAAAGTGATAGTAATACGTTTGTTAACATACGAATAAGGAGGTATTTGGCCAATTGGCCTGTCCCTATCTACTTATTACTATTAGTAGTCTAGTGACTACTAATAGTAATAAGTACCATACTAATAGTTTTGCTACCATATCTTAGTAGATATGGTAGCAAAACCAAATGATAATAGACTGATTTTTGACTAATATCATTATAATGACGAAGGTCCTTGAGAGAATGGACGAAGATCGGAACGTAAAAAGAGCGTACCTGGGTCGCCAAGCAGGAGGACGTCCTATCGGACGCCCTAGGTATCGCTGGAGCGACATGGTGGAGGCGGATCTGCTCGAGCTTCGAGTCGACAATTGGCGAGAGGTCGCACAGGACCGAGAAAAGTGGCGCTGTCTTGTGTCGGAGGCCAAGTCTCATTTTGGGTCGCTGAGCCAACGGAGTAAGTAAGTATCATTATAATAAGATATTTACAGATAATTACCCTGCCCGGACGTAGGTAAATAGGAAAAGAATTACTTCTTCTCCTATTTTTATTTATATCTCATATGATTTCACGGGCCAAGCAACCTTTTCACTTAAAATCAGTAAATAACGAAATCAAGTATAAATGTAAAGCAAGTAAATTTACTAAAAATATCAGCTATTATAAATGATTTCCAATTAGCCATTTCCCGGTTCGTGTTTCGTCGGTTCCAAAACTTCCGGTCCGTAAAATTACTGGAGTATACCGGGTGGGGCCTGTAACACGAGCAAAAAAATTAAACGGAACTGTATACTTCTCAAACTGACTAACGTTTGTTCAGCGACTTTTAAAAATAACTTGTGTTTTGATTTTTAGTTTACTTTAAAGTTTATTATAAGACGTAATATATTGCGAATTTTATTATGTTTAAGGCGTGACAAGAAACGTCAATTACAATAAGGATGCCGTATATTGAAGATATTATATGAAAATAAGAAAGTCTAAAGATACACAATTTTTAAAAGTTTTTTTGACAAAAATGTCACCGTTTGAGGAGTACAATCTATAAATTGTATATACAGATGACAATCACAATGAAAAAATCAACGATAATCATTTCTGGCCAACGTGCGACTCAAAACGACATCTTTGAATTGCCGGTCCAACGCGTTACCATTACCAATTGCCCCAGCTGACCATCTGTCATTCACCGCGAGTTGGCCAGAGTTGATCATCGTTATTTTTTTCATTATGATTGACTACTGCATATAGAATTTATAGATTGTAATGTAGTACGTTCCACAATGAAAAAGGAAAAAAATATTAACATTTAAGTAGGTATAATCTAAGTTTTAATTATTTGCTCGTGACGGGCCTCACCCGGTAGATGCTGACTGAACATCACTTTTTTTATTGAATGACCGTGGTAGCTAAACAAAACAAAAACAAATTATCCACAACAAAGTATCAGAAAAGTTCTGAAAAAAGCGCCGTAAAATGCAAAATATTAAATTACACTGGAAATTAATTTCCGGGTCTTAATTTCGGGCCAAGGTCGGATTTATAATTTAGCGAATTCGGACATTATTCAAGTGGCAAAGGCAACTGTTTGTTTTTACGCTTCCGTGGAAACCTTTAATTTAAGCTTAAACATCTTAAAAAATGAATTGTTTTCCATAATCCTAGGATTTGAACTGATGATTTTGTAGTTTTTAAAGTGTGCGTATGATTTGGCCTGACGCTTGATTAGTTATGCTTGAGAATATTTTTTCTTAAATAAATTTAAACCTACAATCTAATTCACTTGGCTGTAACGACACGTTTCAATGGTGAATGTGTGAATAGACTTTTTACGTCTTAAAAATGAATTGTGAGGAATGAAGTATGTTCCAAAATGCTAAGATTTGAACTGGTGATTTTGTCGTTTTTAAAGTTTATTTATGCTTGAGAATATTTTTTCTTGAATAAATGTATACCTACAATTTAGTTCGGATATCAACTGACCTTGGAATTGTGAATAGACCTAGGGATAGATCTTCTAAGCATGTTCCATCCTCGACTTCAGCATCATTTATAGTCAGATGAGGTCCCTACTAATCCTACTACGTATTGTGAAGGTTGGAAGGTTGGTATATATACTTAACTCCGCGGATTCGTACGCAAAAAAATAATATTTCTATATACGACTTTCATAGCAAATTTCATCCCCCCTTTTCACCCTCTTAAGAAATTATTTCTGGAATAAAACTATCCCATATCTTTCTCACTGGTTCAGTAGTTGAAGCGTAAAGAGGTAATAGGCATAAAGAGGTACGTTCGCATATAATATAATCCTTACTAGCGACCCGCCACGGCTTCGCACGGATTACACAAACAAATTATACAACTTAAACCTTCCTCAAAAATTATTCTATTGACTGGTGAAAACCGCATGAAAATCCGTTCAGTAGTTTTAGAGTTGATCGCGAACATACATACAGACAGACGCAACGGGGACTTTGTTACATAAGGTGTAGTGACTATAAATATTCATCATCATCATCATCATCATTACAGCCTTTTATCGCCCGCTGCTGAGCATAGGCCTCTCTTCTAGTACGCCACTTGTCTCGGCCCTGAGCCAATCTCATCCAGAAGTTACCCGCAATCTTCAGAATGTCGTCCACCTAATGAGCCAACGGACGCCAGGCACTCCTTTCATCTGAAAGCGGCCACCATTCCGTTAACATTTTGGCCCACCTGCCATCACTCTGCCTGGCAATATGTCCCGCTCCCACCCAGCTCCATTATAAATATTAATATTATAAAAGCTACACATAATGATAAAATAATTAGACATAGGATAGTTTTTATACATATTTTAGCACGCAGATCAAGTTAGCTTACAAATTTTCTTTGAAACTATCTTTTTTATGTCAAAGTCCGCAATGATACATGTATCGTCTAAAAACATTTCTGTACTAAATAAGACGTACAGAAAATGTATAAAAAAGCGGTTTATTTTTAGTGTGACAGTAACACCATCAGTCGGCTGATGTCAATCAGTGTCTCTCAATTTCAAAACACTATACGTCAGTCTAAATGAGCGCGTAACGGATATGGACAGACAGTAGGCCAAGGGGCCTAGTCAAAATGAGAGTCGTTGGTAAAAAACGCCGATGGAAACTTAAATTACGTATGGAAATCACGTGAGTTTTTGTAGCATCTGTCATTCCGATACATGTTTTCTTTTCGTTTGTCGTTTGTCGATGTAGTTATGATTGTCATCATGACTCGGTCCCCTGTTATGGTTTTTTTTAACATAAAACTCAGTAACCTTTATGATCTAACTCTGTCGTCGATGATTTCAGTTATCCAAAAAAGTTATTCTAAAACTATACATGCCTATGTAAATTTTTATGATAGTGAATCACACATTTTAAACTTTATAACCTTAAAGTTATTGGTACTCAGTGCTCCAAAAATTACGGTAGGCATACCGCCACACAATAGGTATACTAATTAAAACTGAGTCAAGGCCAACTCACGCGCATCCTATGTGAATCACTCGTTACCAAATTAATGTACCCAATTAAATTAGGTCGAAGGGAAACTAAATGTACCATGCGTTTAGTTTTTTTTTTTTTCACAAATGAAAACTAAGGTATCCGTGCAATGGCTCTGGTGATTATGACGTTTAAAAATAAATATACACATTATGTTCCGTTATACTTATTCAATCGATATTTGACCATACCATATGTTCGGTTTTGAATCCGATGGATCAGAAGAGAGTTTCTTAAAAAAAATGTCACTTTCATTAATTTGCATTTTTTCATAAATTTTGTTTTTTTTTTCTACTCAGAATCACGAGCGGTTTCGATCCTAGTGGGATAAAAAAATGTCCTAGGGTATTTTTCCTATTGTGTTACCATTTCCCTATATACACCTTTATATTTGTATGGAGGTAATAAAAAGGAAACTTAGGACATTTTGGGACACTTTTTTTCTCATTTAAGGATGAAAAGGGCTCGCGATCCTGACCAGAAATAACCAAACAGTGGAAAAAAGGTTACATAAAAAAGAGGCAAAAAACAAACGTAACCGAAACTGACCTACTGTTTTTCTTACATTGCGACATCCTCACATAGTATGTACTATCCATCTTTAAGTCATCGGCGGAAACAAATTAAATGCTTTAATACGCGAGGCGTGACAAAAAGAGGAAGACGTCTGTACGCGACAGATGATAGTTTATTTATACTCTTATACCCGATTTAGGAAAAAGGGGAGTTTTATTAGCTGATCTTTTTAAATGTGTACTTTTTAGTGTTTTTCTGATGGCAATACATATTTTTATAATCGATGAGCAATGTTTGGAAAAATGGGTATATAATGTAGAAATACATACGCTTGGAATGTATAAGTTCAATTATTTTATTTATTAATATACGTCGAATTAAGAATTGAAATATCTGACGAAGCATTTGCACGACAATTGAGGAACTTTTTATTGAATATTCCATTATATTCAGTGGACGAATAAATGTAATTAAAATCGAAATAACTGTTTGACATTATAGCTTATGTAAAATTGATTTTATTTGACATTTGTGCTGAACTATCATTACTACCGCTCTTAGTTTTAATATGAAGATCGTTATCAGATACCTACTTGATTTTTAGTATAACATGTATTCCATTATTTGTTAAGTTTTCTGTTTTAGTATTAGAAGTAGTTAAACACTTTATTGCATATAACAACTACATAACAAATGAAATATATGAACTAAACCATTCACTATGATAATTATAATGTAAGTCTCCTATTGTGGTCTTTCCAATGCCCAAATAGATGACACCCTGCTCTTTAAAAATATGACATTATAATAATAATATATTCTTTATTGTTGTTTGTTCTTTATTGTGACATGTACTGTTTACAACATAAATTTTACTAAACAGATTTTACCCCCATATTATCATACACATATGTTACATTGTATTTCACTTCTTTTTGCGAGTACCCTTTTTTTATAAAAAAAAGAATCATGAATTAGCGACAAAAACCATTTTTATCAATCTTAAACTTTCTGGCACCTCAAAACAAATACTTAATCAGTTTTAACATGATTAAGGTAACAACATGTTGCTCAGTCAGATAATTTTGCTGCAATATTCCTTATTCCCACTATCCAGTCTTACTATAATACCAATACGTAACGTTAATGAAACGCACACTCCATAAATCCTTACCAGTAAAACTGTAAAGATCTTCTCCATGTCAACTTGACAGATATAATTAGACGTGGTAAAAAACACGGGTCCCCCGATATCCGGATTCTAAATGTGTTGGCTCGGTGGCGCCCTGTGACATTTGCCGGAGAGCTATCAGGGAGATCATTGATCTTTTGACAATAAGAATAGTTTTTTCACCACACCAAAAGGCCTTCTTGATTGTTCAAAAACGAATGAGAAAGTTGCATTTTATCCATATATGGGGCAAAGTGGGTAATCAGATGCAAATTTTGAGTTGTTTCCTTATGTTAGCTGGTAGAATTGACTTTTAAATGATAATTTTATATTACGTTTTTATTTCGTATTAGATTTGATTTGGTTTGATTTTTTTTTGTATTTCATAGGTAATATTTTTCCTCGCGTTGGTGTGGTGATAAAATTTCTGTTTCCCTCAAAACAAATAACAAATAACTATATTGTTTTATTATTTTCAGCAAATAACTAGGCCAAATTTTGTTAATAGTCATCAACGCCAACATAGCTAGAACTAATCATATACACACACGTGAGTTAATACACATGCGTGGCGCCATTTGGCACAAAAAATGGGTAATTAACTGCTGAAATAGACACGCGTTTTTGCTGCCACGGGCAAAAAACTCTGGTAAAAAGACAATTCTGATTTTTAATCCCGACGATTGAAGTATACACTATTGGTTTAGTTTATACGGTCATTTAATACCAGTGATGGCTGAACGTTAATTAGAATTGAAAATTAACCATTACACATTGAACCCTAAAGTATAACCGGCCATTACGGTTTATGGTTCAATTTGTAATGGTTACGTTTGAATATTTTCAATTCTAATTGACGTTCGGCCAATACATTTATGGAGTGTGCGTTTCATTAACATTAGGAAACGTGAAAAACCCCACGCATGCAGTAGATTATAAGCAACTGTTTCGTCGTACTAGTATCAATGAAATTAAAATTCATTGTTTTTCAATGTTCACAAAAAAAGAGTTAATTTATTTACGATTATTCTAATTTTATGATGGACATGCATCCATCATAAAATTAGAATACTTCCGACACTCTGCTTTATCCATAAATAATGTCAAATTAAATGTCGTTAGAGTCTGTTTACTTTTGCATGGTAAAAATACATCTTATTCAAGTGTGACAATTGTTTTATTTACAAAGTGCTATCATAACAGTTTCAAGTTTCGGCAAAAAAAATTGGTTTGGTACAATCTTTTTTTATAGCGATAAAAGATGTGAGTATTAGTTGTCTGTGGTAAGAAAAGTAGGTGCAGTCAGCGACTGTACCTACTGACTCATAACACCAAAACTTTTTTCTTTGCTAAGAAGTTTCTACGAAACCAAATACCTACAAGTAACTGTACTTACCCTACTTGGCAAGACAAGGCTCATATATGTTAAGCCCACTTGACGTAAAATTTGCCATTTTGGCTTCGAGGACAAAAATTGTGGAAGCGTCTAACCTCGTTTTTTCTCTGTAGTAATATGTATTCTGGAAAAGCTTTTTGCAAAGTAGTGAATTTAATATTTACATATTCAGAAATTGGGTTTTTGCGTAAAAAATATGAGAAGTTTCAAAAAGAAATTATTTAGAGAAACGCAATTCGCAGATCACTATACGTATTTAGCGGAACTAGTCTTAAAATAGTAAAATTAAAAACCTTGATAGATTCAACAGCAAACAGTAGGTATGTACTACGATTCGAACAAAAAGTACTTATTCACGTATATCTAAACTTTAAAATGATATCCGACGTTTCGAAACCGACATTGTCCCCGTGATCTCGGAGAAAGACTACTTACAACGTCTACACGTTGTACAACAATTTAAGTATAATACGTGATTAAGTAACGTAAAGATGAATAATGATGATGATGATTTAATCCTGTTATCCCTTTTTCCATTTGTCGCGATCCATGGCGGCTACTTCCAGCTCTTTCGAGTTGAGCCAGCCTCCTTCTCAATTGCCCGCCTCCGTGTGGTACGAGGCCGCCCCGACCGTCTATTGTCAGTCGATTGCCAGCGGAGACCCTGCTTGGAAGATGGTTGTCCGGTAAGGTAAATAATATTCAGTGAAAATCATGAATGTTTAAATCAGTGTTTCACAACATACTTGCACAAAGAGAAAAATATAGGCCTTCTGCAAGTTTAATAACGTAAGATTCATGAATGAATGAAACGATTTAATGAAATAAGTCATAAACAAATGAAATAGGAACACACGGGCTAATATATTATGAAGATAAAGAATCTAAATTTAAGATAACCATATTTCCATCTTACTAATAGCTGTACGAACTATTTCAAAACAATTGCAGAAAGGCTTAGAACAAACTGCGATTAATTTGTTACGGTTTCAGTCTTGCAAGTGCGTGCGCTTATGAAACACGCCGTACGTTACAATTTTGTGTTTCAGAAACCGCAAGAAATTAATCGCAGTGCGTTCTAAGCCAAAGTCAAATACCGTTTCCATATTACTGTAGTGAGAGACGGGTTCCTAAACAGATTACGATCGCTACCTTATATAAATAACCGTGTTTGCTCCATTTCACTTAGACAAAACTCATTAGAAATTTCCAAAAGTTTTTATCGCAGCCTGTTCAGTTATAATTATCGGCATGACTTTGCCGTATTTGGACGGAGCCCAGATGGCGAACTCACCGAAAGTTTAGAGCAATATGCATATGGAATTTCACTTGAGCAAAGTTTATTAGGCACGTAAATCATCTTGTTAAGTTGGAGATTTGTTTTGAGTTTTGGGGGACGAAAAGTGCGAAAGTTTGGTCGCGAATGTTTTGGGATAAATTATCGTTTTTATTAAAACGATCTGTTACTTTTTGCTTCGGTTTATTTCTAGTTTGTGACCTTTTATATTAAATTTGTCTCAGGCGTGGAGACGGATTATATGATTACCTATATCAGCAATGTAAACGAATACAAAAATAGGTATGTATCATTTAAAAGTAAAAGTTAAAACCAAATGGAATTTGAAATAGAGGTGGATTTACAAAGAAAATTTGTAGCCACAGTAAATTTTCTGCCATCTTTCGCACACATGATTAAAACTTTTAGAACGCCATTTAACTCTGAGCTTTATTCTTTCACTGATTTGTGTTAAACATCAAAAAGTGGCGCCATCTAATAGATCAAAGGCCAAAGATATGGCAGCATCGTTTCAAGTGATGACGCCAAAATCTTTAGCCGATGCCCGGTAAGATGGCGCCACTTTTTGATATTTAACAAATTTAACACATCAAGTCAAATGGCGTTCTATAAATTACTATGGCTACAAAATCTTCCTTGACATTCCACCTCTATTTCAATTTCTCTTTGGTTAAAACGAATATTCCAACTAATTTATTAGTTAGTGTAATATTTTCGGATACAGTGCTTATGAATGAATGAATGAATGAATTAAATGATTATTTGTTTTCAGGAAATAGAAAATAAATTATAATTGCGTAGTTCCAAATATCTATTTTAGGTGCAATTTTTAGGGTTCCGTACCCAAAGGGTCAATCGGGACCTTATTACTGAGACTTCGCTGTCCGTCCGTCCGACCGTCCGTCTGTCACCAGGATGTATCTCATGAACCGTGATAGCTAGACAGTTGAAATTTTCACAGGTGATGTATTTCTGTTGCCGCTATAACAACAAATACTAAAAACAGAATAAAATAAACATATAAGGGGGGCTCCCATACAACAAACATAATTTATTTGCCGTATTTATAAATAATGGTACGGAACCCTTCGTGCGCGAGTCCGACTCGCACTTGCCCGGTTTTTTTATAGATATTTTCTTTGTTGGTTGAACTCTCATCATCACTGCTCAAGTGTTCAAAAAACCTACCCCCCACCGACATAATATATATTTAAAAAAAGATTAGAAACAATATAATATAGGTATGCAGTTATGCAGGCAAACTTAGCGCCTAGAATAGCCATCGCTAGGCGCACTAGATTAATTCGGTCTAGACAGGAATCAGCTGATTGGCCTGCGAGGAATGTCGCCGGCACATCCTGGTTCCATTATTAGACTAAAACATATGTTTAACTATAGTTAACCATTGTCAATGCTTCAAATTCCGGTGAAGGGTTCGTATTCTAGAAAGGACAAATATTTTTTCCTTAAACAGTTCCGGAATCTTAGGTGTTTTCTATTATATATTATAATTGGATTGATTAGCGTATTCTCGAAAATCCTAAGTTAAACTTAAATTTCCAGTGCCATTTATAGTTTAGATTTATCCGTGGTTATGCAATATTATAATTCATACTATATTTACCGATAATATTGCCCAGTGCAAAAATCCTATTATACTTACTATTCGTAGGTTGAATTGAAGAACTATTGTTTATTTTGAATCATTTTATTTCATTGCCAAGGCCGATTTTTGAATTGGAAGCGCTCGATTTCGTCACTCTAAAATCTGTGGAAAAAGGCGAGATGCTTTTCTTGAAATACGAGCGATATAAACTGTATTGACCACTCATTTTCAATTCTATTATTAGAATGTAAATGCCTACTAATAGAGATAGTAATGAACGTATTACACGAAATCGAGCGGTCTAAATTCAAAAATCGGCCCCCAAAGCAAAAACAAAACGTCGAACCATAAAACAAACGCGCGTCGCTACTTTAATCGTGTTTTGACTGCCCCGACCTATTCCACTTTTTAATACGCGGCCATCCTACGTCATCCGGACATAGAATAGATCTGAGGGCCTACCACGAACACCGAAGTTCGCAAATTGCGGGCATCTATCTCTGTCACTATAATTCAGCCTTTATTGGAGTAAAGGAGAAAGATGCCCGCATTTTGCGAACTTCGGTGTTCGCGGTAGGCCGTCTGATTGCTCGCTAATAATACAGTCATATGTTGCATAATAAAACCCGGAAAAGACTGAGACAATTTAAGATTTACTGATATAGGAGAATATCATATTAGGTTAGCGAACTTTATTATTTGTAAAAAATGGGTGTGGTACATAAAAGATGGGTGTGTACATAAAAGATCTTATTTTACAGAAAGTATTTCCACTTTCAGCCTATCGTATAATTACAAATAAAATAGGCTTACAACTATATTTAGTTACATAACTTACATTTATATTTACATTATTTATTATGTATTTTAATGACAAAGTGTTCCGAGATATCGTACTCGTATTATATTTTTACAGTAAAAGTACGTGCCTATGTCGTGTACACGTGCAAATTTCCTACTTACCACACTTGTATCGTAAATAACTATTCTAAACAGTTCTACAGGTAACAGTGGTAACTAAGAAATAGAATATGCACTGCAAAACTAACGTTTGCCTTAAACTAGTTACAAATTGGACATTCTATCCTGGCGTCTAACATTTTTTGATAACTATGATTGTTCAATTTGCGCGTTATATGGTCTATTGCAAAGTAAAATTGCTGGAATACTCTAAGTATCCTAACGGTCTACACTCGATTGTACGACTGAAACACTACAAGACCCGGGGCGGAACCTCAATCGATCCCGCGGTAACGAGCATAGGAACTATCAGTCCTCACACCGCCGGAATCGACATCTATTAAACACACCGGACGTCTATTTTTAAATTATTATCTTGACTAGTAACAAGGGAATAAATGGCATTTAGGAATTCCTTTTCTACACTTTCCTGAGTGAACGAACTCGACGTGTCGTGGCTTGTGCCGTTCTAAATTTAAATCCAACGTCGACTGAGGGCGCTCGCCTCCCCCCTTCTTTTGTTCCTATTTCGAATTTCAAAAAATAGAATCGGAGGGTGTTTCTGTATGTGCGTGAGTCAGTGGCGGTCGGGCCGGCGCGTGCGTCGCGCCGTTTATTTGGTGAATTCGAATTTCAAATGTTTCAGTGTTTTTCAGTGCTTTCGTTTCGTTGGATTTTTATTGAGTGAAGTGGTGTGTTTTGTTTTTTAAGGAACCATCGATTACCGGTATGTATCTGAAAATGTCTATAAACTTTTGGATGTTGTATTAGTGAGTGTGTTTATATAAGTTTATGTCCCACATTTTGAAATGTTAGCGTAAATTTCATTCGTACCAGATTTTAAACCAGATATATTATACACGCAAACAAGCTAACAATAATAAAACTCTGTCGTTTATGAAATCATCAAAAAATCTTGTGAATTTCCCACAATTTAAAGACCTACTCCCTTTTTGAAGGCCATATATACTAGACGATATAAAGCATACATAATTATATTTACAATATATTTAAACAGAAGTTGTAAACACGCATTACCTCCTTAAAACTTTCAGAGCCGTTTCAGCGCTCTCATTGCACATTAACAGCTTTAATTTCAAGCTACATTTAGTTTGAAATGACAATACCAACTATTTATACCGCCGAAACTCGGGAACTGTCGCGCGAGTTTCAAAATTGCCTCGAAATTAGTGGTTTTCAGTAACTTTGGCGCAATCGACCTTTAGTGGGGGAATTATTCAAAGAGCGCCGACCCGGTTACAATGAGTGTTAATAATTTGTCGGCGTTATAGCAGGTCTACTATTGTGACTTTAAAACAGCGCCTCGGGACTAACGGACCGATTCGAACTTTAAGATACGTCAAACATTTCCTAAAGATGCGATGCTTATGGGTTAGATATGTCAGTGTCAAAATTGACGTTTCTTCAAACAAACATGTGCCGATAAGCTCCAAGAAAGTCGGCTGAGATGGTTTAGGCATGTCAAAAGAAGGCTGTCTAAATACGTAGGCAACAAAGCTTTGCCTTGCCAGGCTCAAACAGAAGGGGAAAACCAAGCCAAGAACCAAGATTAAAACAACTATGTTAGCGGAAAACGATGTTCAGGATAGAGCGAAGTGGAAGGAGAAAAGTAGAAAAGCCGACCCCGTCACAGTACGGGACAAACCCTAGGAGGATGATGAGGTGACATTTGGATTGCAATTGTAGCTGCATGGCGTTAATGCCAGTGCTGTACCTGTACACCAATGACAGCATTTTCTTGATAAAATGAGTGACGGGTTGAACATCATATTCGTAATCGCGGCAGTTATGCGAAGACGAACGTCACGCATTTTATTAAGTAAATTGACAGATCAACGCCGCCGCATTAATTTCGGTTTTAGCCTGTCACGAAAACTCTGGTATCGGGTAAACAGAGTGAGGACAGGTCACGGACGCTGTAATTATTTTCGCCATAAATGGGGCTGGCGGGACTCTGCGCTCTGCGACTGTGGTGAAAAGGCTTAAACCGTCGATTATACAGCCCTGCTGTTTGCAGTTTTTCCAGGCCCCCGGAATATCTGCTTAAATTATCAGCTGATATATATATATATCGTTGTCTAAGTACCCACAACACAAGCCTTAAGCTTACCGTGGGACTTAGTCAATCTGTGTAAAAAATTTAAGAATGTCCTATAATATTTATTTATTTATAATGATAGAAGCCTAGAAATATAGTGAACAACATAATCACAAAAAACTCAACTTGAACATTGAGTTTGAATCGAAAGAATGAACGTTCTATGGAACTGGAGATAATTTAACCCTTTACTCTCAGGTTACACTAAACTGATCAAAAGGATGAGTCTGTGAGCGATTTTAACAACACTGGATTTTTAGGCCACGAGAACAAGATTAGACCACTTGACTGTCATCTGACCACAGCGGATATTGCTTTTTTTAACCTCTGGTGTCCCACTGTCCTGATAATAGCACGTAATACCACCCAATGAAATATGATTATGTTGTTCACTATTCCTGGTTTTCTTTCATTATTGTTGGGATTACTTCTACATAAGAGAAAACATTTTCCAAAATGGCAGCCGTTCTGACCTCCAACCCTAATTAATGTAATGATGATGATGATACAACATTTTATAAACAATATAATGAGAAATAAATTTATTGGAATTATATTGAACATTGTGAAGGAAGTTATCGTGAGGAAACCGGAAGATAAATGTTAAGAAATTACAATGCATCATATTTCAGATTAGTCACGCAGTGTAACTTGAACTTTTGAAACTTTATCGTGTAAATATATTCATCTTTTATCTAGGCTATTTATTAAAACAGTTTATAATCTGTCTAATTTATTATAAGAACATCACAATGGCGAGATTAAATAATATTTCGTACAACGAATTTTATACACAATAAATTAAGTATGTTTACTTCATTAAAAGGAAATCCATCTACGTCTGCCCATAGACAAATTTCTTAATTAATTACCCCTTAAAACAACATTCTAAAGCCAAACATTTCATCACATAAGCTCCATAAATCATGTTCATGCAAATATTATATATGTACGTCATTAAGTACGGCACCGGTAACGTATCCCGTACATAATGGTTCCTTTAGTGTTAAACCGCATTCGATTTAACACTAAAGGTACCATTTGGATTCAGACTATACCAAATTTACTGCGGCAGTATTGCAGTGCGTCATTACCGCCGACTGAATTACTGCCGCAAATGTCAAAAATCCGGGCATCAACAATTTTGGTATTTATGGTAGTTAAGTCGCGTATTTTGTACAGCGTACATTATTATTGATACGACCGCATAACCAAAGGGCTTTAATGAACACACTATCATAGGTTTCATAAAAAATAGACTTTCTATGGATTCAGCAAGCAATTTATCACTACTTTGTTTTAACTCAAAACGTCACAAGTGCCAATTCTCTGATAGTTAAGACTAAATTTAAAAAATTCTTTTTGAATCGTTTTATAGCACTAAAAGCTACGTCTAGTTTCCATTTGCGGTTATATTAAAAATACACTACAGAGAACATTACATTAATAATCACATTTTTTGTAGTATTGCAGCTGCAGCAGTAATGTTGCGCTTTAATACTGATGCAATAATACAGCAGACTGCATTACTGCTACAAATATAATTTTTAATATAATGTTCTATATACAATGAACATTTTAAAGTTTCTTGCAACTGCATTACTGCCGCCAATATGAAAATCGATGTTGCTGCCCGAATTTTTGACATTTGCGACATTAATACAGTTGGCAGTAATGCTGCTGAAGACTGAATCCGAATGGTACCATAATGCGGACCCGCACGCCGCTCCGGTGTGCGAGCAAGGCTGCACTATGCACGTTTGTATAGCGATATCACTCTCGCACATTGGAGCGGTATGCTGATCCGCATCCAATATGAAGACCACCTAATCAGTCCTTTGGTATCGGGATATTATGGTGACACAATTTGGATAGGCACCGACCAAAGGCGCATTATAAAAGGGGATTCCTTTCTCTGAACCGGTATTGGTTGGCAAAGGGTATATTCAGCTACATTCAGGAGATGCTTTCTAGAAGACATAAGGGAAACAGTACGGCAACGGGCACAGTCCTTATACTCCAGTTCGTATAAGGAATGGTGAAGCGAAACGCTTCGTGCGTATTGGTGGAATACCTACCATGAAGCGATGCCAAAGTGCCGATTGTCTGGTAGTCCGATGGTGAAATGGGGACGGAGGAATAAGGTTGTGCAGTTCCTTAACACTTTTTACTACCTTACGTCCCATCCCATACAAAACCATGCATGGAGTGAACAGCAACGTAAGTACGTAAGCTATGTTATTACTGAAATATCCTTTAAATATTTAATAGCGTTGTATCCTCATATTACAATGTGACAGATGACAGAATACAAGGGATTATTTTGAGACAACGAATTGAAATCACGCATCGTCTAGACGAGTCGAGCGGAAGTTAGGCGACGCATTCTTCGCATTTTGGGAAGGAAGTGACACACCATTACTGGCAACACCACACACGTTTAGCTATTTGTGTCGTATCTTTTCCTATTATGTTGTTACAATACGTACAATTAGAAAACAACAAAAGCTTTATTGAATTTCCAAACTACGCATAAAAATTGAACACAAATCTAAAGGAATTACAAGGTCTGTTTAGTCAGAATGTTGGTGAATCGAATGACAAGCAGATTTCTAAAAATTTACAACACTGAATATCTACACGTAGGATTTTCAGATGTGATTCTACTATGAAAGGATAACTATAAATGCTAATATTTTTACAGTACATGCTACTTAAGGTGGGGCCTAGTGGATATGACGTCCGACTTTCAAATTGGAGGTCGCGGCTTCAAATCCTGCCTCGTACCAATGAGTTTTTCGGAACTTATTTACGGGATATCATTTGATATTCACCGCTAGCTATTCGGTGAAGGAAAACATCGTGAAACCTGCGTACATCCGCAAGTAAAATTAAAAAAAATATATAATAATAATTAAAAGGTGCATGTGAAGTCTCCAACCCGCATGCCAGCGTGGGAATTATAACCCAAGTCCTCTCGCGCATGAGAGGAGGCCTATGCCCAGCAGTGGGACGTATATAGGCGCACTAGTGCGATAATTAGCACATTACGTAACTATGTCAACAATTTAAAGGGCAACGTAAAACGTTGTACGATACATGTGCGAATTTCCTATTTTTCGCACCTGTATCAATGTAGTTACTATTAACGTTGAGGCAAAATATTTTTAACCATGTACCCGGCGTAAGGATTAAATAAATAGTTCCAGAGTTGCTAAAAAAAATAAACTTAAGGTTTCTCTAATTCTAAATAGAAACTCAAGTCCATGTCAATTGTTAAGCGTACTGAAATATTAAATCTGCTATGTACCCCGCCTGGCATACCATCGTCAGAATTTCTGGCAGAGTTGCCATTACAGCAATTTTGGGTGTTTCCACCAAAAACGTTAACTAGAGGCACTAGGGCAGCCAAATTCCTGGTTTTTGGAAGGCTATTGACGGCGTATGTTGGCATAAGCAACTGCATATTTGGAGGTAAGGCGCTCGTTTCGTAGTGTGAGACTGCGGGGTATGTGAAAGCTAGCAAGGTTTACATATTTGTAGCTCTTTGTCTGTGAAATAAATTGTCACTTGTGTAAAAGTTGCTCTTGGGCAAGTAGGTAATTTTGTATAATCTTATGAAAACTAGTTGGAAATTACCTGACTGAAAATATATAAATAAATGAGTTTGACTTAATTAGATTTGAAAACGGTATTATTTTTGATATTTCTCAATTAATCGAGAGAGAGAGAGAGAGAGAATGCGAGTTTGTGGTAAATTTTTATTAAAAGAAAAGATAAAAATTCTTATTAATGCTTATATTTGGGATTCGACTCTTATAAAGTTATAAAAACAATAAGGACACAAATTGAGTTAATTCAATTAAATGTATTTAAATTAGTTCAAGTGAAAAAGTTTGTGTGTCTGGCAACCTGGTTCACTAGGGACGGTAAGGTAATGATAAAGACATTGAGAGTGAATGCTGGAAATCGTGTCTCAAAAGTGTCACAAAAAGCACGGTTGGCTGTGCATAGAGGGGTGTTGGTGCACTTATGTATGGTAATGGTAGCCAAAGTTGGGTATGACAGAAGAGGCATCAGAGCTAAGTCAATACAGTGGAAATGAGAACGTTGAGAACTGTGTGGTGTAAAATTACAAGATAGATAAGGGAAAAATGTGGACTGAACGAAGATGTAGTGACAAAAATTGACAAAGATATGTTGAAATGGTTTGGACATGTGGAAATAATGAGTGAAAGAAGGCTAACAAAGAGAGTGTACAAAGGATAAGTAGAAGCGGGAGTTAGAAGGGGTACCTCGGCCGACTTCATTTGATCAAATCGGGGAAATTCTGAAGAAAGGCCAGATCAAGAGCACCCTAACCATAGGGTTAGCATAGGGCTGGTACAGACCAGCGAGTGTGTATATGTGGAATATTATGAGTGAAGGAAGCGAAAGAGGTATGTCAGAATTATGGCAAGTAGAAATCCGTGGTCTCTGCCCCTCTGGGAAACGGGCATGACTATATTAAATTATAGAAACGGGACGTCATCGAGTTTCGAGAACGGCGTTGTCCACGTGGTCTATGAGAAGACTGGCTAAAGTTGACATTAATACTCATACTCATTTATTGATAATATTCTTAAAATATTACATGTCAACAACAGAAAATACATTTAAATCATTGGACGTAGTAAAAATAAAAAAATATCTGTAGGGGACGTGGTGAAATGATATGCAGTTTTTAAGTAACAAAACGTAAGGGTGTTTGGACAGCGAGAAGCATGTACCTTAGCGCGTGATTCTATACATCGACTGACCGCTGAGAGCCAATGACAAATCTCCGATTGTCCCCCTCCTCTCCCGCTCCCCTCGGTCGCCCTGAACCGGCACATTCCACTCAGACTTCCAGGCACCCACTTTTTAATAAAAAATATAAAATAAATTACAAAAGAAAATCGCGTCGCTTACATACCCCACCCCAGTGCTGCATCAGCACTTACTCAACTTCAGTAGGTACATATGCGACGCGTGCAGCTGATCGACGTAGTGTTCCGGATTTGGTTTTTATCTGCACCACTCTTATGCGGCCGTCTCTTCCCGGAATCACTTCCTGTATCCTTCCTTTAGGCCAAACGTTACGGGGTGACGCAGGATCCACAACCAATACCAGATCTCCCACTTGTAAGGGTCGTTGGTCTTGGTGCCACTTCTGGCGAGGGATCATCTGTGGCAGTACTTCTCGTACCCACCGCTTCCAAAATAGGTCTGCAAGTCGTTGAGAGGTTCGCCATTGTTTACGAAGGTACATGTCGGAGTGATCAAATAAACCGAGAGTCGGTAAGTTGGAAGAACTACCAAGTAAAAAATGATTTGGCGTGAGGGCTTCATCACTTTTCGGTTCAACTGTGACGTGTGTAAGCGGGCGACTGTTTACCATCTGTTCGACCTCTGCCATGAACGTGCTCAAAACTTCATCTCGCGGAGCCTGTTCTTTTAATACCACCTTGAGTGATGCCTTTATTGATCGAATAAGTCGCTCCCACGCGCCAGCCCAGTGGGGGCTAACTGGTGGCAAAAAATTCCAAGTGGTGCCATATTTCAAGGCCAAATCTTTTAATGCGGTGTGATTTAATTCACTAATAGACTTCTTAAGTTCATTATCAGCCCCTCTCAAGTTTGTGCCATTATCCGAGAAAATTTGCTGAGGCCAACCACGACGCGCCGCCATCCTTCGCAGAGCCATTATTAGTGCGTCAGCTGTGAGCCTCGTGACTATTTCTATGTGAACAGCTCGCATGGTAAGACACGTAAATAAAACTCCATACCGCTTTTCTCGACGTCTCAATACTGTTGCTTCCATTGGTCCGTACAAATCAATGCCACAGAACGTAAACGGGCGCTGATGGTGGGCCATGCGAGCAGGAGGTAAGTCACCCATTCTAGGTGGTTGCGGTTGCGCTTTTTTTATTCTACAGAACATGCACTTACTGCTTACATGTTTCACAGTTGGACGAATTCGAATAACCCAGTATTTCTGTTTCAGGTTGTTTACCACTGCTTCTTGATTTCCATGTGCGGCCGTCACGTGATAATGTTTTACAATAAGCTTAGTAACGTAATTACTTCCATCGAGGATCACGGGTTGTTTTGTCTCCGGTAGTACCTCCTGGGCCGCCCCAATTCGTCCGTCGACGCGCAGAATACCGTGTTCATCGAGAAATGGGGTCAAGGTAAGTAATCTGCTTTTCCGGTCTAAATTTCTTTTATTTTTCAGGTTATCCAGGTCTTCAGGAAAGGACTGCGCTTGAGAATATTTGATTAGCAAGCGCTCCGCCTTTTCCTTCAGGTCTCCATTAATCTCGCAAGTAAGTTTTTTACATTTATTTATAAATATAAGTATAGCGCAGGTAGCTCCAAGTAATCTTAACCACGATGAAAACCTTTCAGGTTCAGGAACAGCTGGTAAGTTTTCAGGAGATACATTTACAATCATTGTATACTCTAAATCCAAAGGGTTAGGCTTCGTCAGCTGTTTATTTGAAGGCCAAGTTTCCTCATTGCCATACAAAAAGTCGGGACCGTGAAACCATTCATTTTCCAGCATTCTGAGTTCACAGGTGTCTCGTGTAGCAATATCAGCTACGTTCATTTTCGTAGGTACGTATCTCCATTGAGCAGATTGAGTTAATTCATCTAATTCCCCGAGCCGATGCGCCACGAACGCTTTATAGGTACGTGCATCGTTATATATCCAGTGAAGCACACAGGTCGAATCAGTCCAGTAATAAATTTTCTCCGTGCTCATTTTGTGTTCCTTGATTATACTATGTGCTAGTCTCGCTGCTAGACATGCACTTTCTAATTCTAATTTTGGAATACTTCTATGTTTAGTAGGTGAAATTCGGCATTTACTCGAAATAAATGCTAATTGCCACCGGTTATTGTTATCTAACCAGCGCCAGTACGCTACGGCGCATAAGGCTTGCGATGACGCGTCACACAACAAATGAAGTTGTAGGTTTGTATACATAGCCGGCCGGCGGCCTGCACTATCCGGTGCATTCGGTGCATCGTCTGTCTCACTCGCACGCGTGGCGGCTTGATAGTATCGGGGCAGGCGCACTGAACTTACCCGTTTCAATAGCTCGAGGAATTCGATCCATTTTTTAAATAATTCTTCCGGAATCATGTCGTCCCAAAGTAATCCTTGTGCCCATGTATCACGGATTATTATTTTTCCTCTTATTGTTATCGGTGATAGGAACCCATACACATCGAATATCGACATAACAACTCTCAGCATTTCTCGCTTTGTAGGTATCTTCTCTCCAGATATGATTGCCTCCGGTATGCGTTTGAAAGAGACATCAAAACCAAGTAAGTCCTCCTTTGGAAACCAAACTAATCCGAGCGTACGTTCGCCATTATCTTGTTGATCGATTTTGAACCTTATGGCCGTTGAACCTAAGTTCTCTTTTGGTAAACTGTTTATTAATGTTTCACTGTTGCTCGTCCAGTTACGAATGTTAAAACCGCCTTGTTTATGTATATACGCCACTTCTTGTACCACTTTTATTGCAGTTTCTTCGTCCTCAAAACTATCAATGTAATCATCTACATAATGTTGTTTACATATTGCAGATACGGCGGCCGGCATCGATGACTCATAGCGCACGGCGTTCTTGTTTTTTATGAACTGCGAAATAAATGGTGCACAATTTGCTCCAAATATTAAACATGTCATCTTATACGTTTTTATAGGGTCGTCAGGAGCAGCGGAGCCTTCAGACGTGTTTCTCCACAAGAAACGAAATGCATCTTGATCTTCAGGGATGATTTTCACTCTTAGGAACATATCTTGGATATCTCCAGTTATTCCGATTTTATTTTCGCGAAATCGAAGCATTATTCCATATAACGATACGAGCAGATCAGGTCCTTTATACAGGTAATCATTTAAACAAACGCCATTATTTTTGGATGCGCAATCGAATACGAGCCTTAATTTTTGTTTGTTAGGGTTGTCAACCCCGAAATGCGGCAGAAACCATGTTTTTGGCGTGAGCTTCGGGTTGCTGACCTCCATTGCGTAATCGTTATCGAACAGGTGATTTATTCTTTCAGTGTACCTTGATGCATAGCCAACATCCCGTTTCATTTTTCTTTCCACTCCCTTAAGTCTAGAAAGTGCATTACCATAGGATTCAGTCATGTTGCAATTAAGATCTTTCCATGGAAGCCCAACGTGCCACCTGCCTTCTAACAATCTAGCCGTTTGTTCCAATCGCTCCTGTGCGCGCAGGTCCTCGGAGTTCTGGCGTGGATTACATGAAACGCCCATGGATTCAATGGTAAAAGAGCGGCGTACTTCTTCGTGTATTTCTCGTAGTGCACGCTCATTTTGGTCCTGCAGGTCCTCAGTTATAAATAAGGTTGAATCTAGCCGCTGGCCCTTGTCGCGCGGTGCTGTGATACGGCCGTGAACACACCAGCCTAAGACAGTCTGAGTTATGTAAGATCCTTCGGACTTGCCCTTTATTATTTGCAGTGGCATCATAAGATGATAGTGATCCTGCCCTATTAACAGCTGAGGCTTCTCATAACGAGTGTTACATAATTGATTTTTAATTTCAACCTTAAGGTCATAATGCGTAAGGTTCACTTTAGATGCATTTTGCGAAGGCAAGTTTAAGTCTGTAACACTGCGAGCACGTAGCGTAAACATCTGTCCATCTTTGTTCGACACATCAAAGTCCACTACCTCACTTTCGCACTTAAGTTCGGTGTTACTCCATGCCCCACTAACGCACATTTTTTGTTTGGTACCATGCAATCCGGCGCGGGCGGCGAGGTCGGCGCTTATCAGTGATACCGTCGAGCAATTGTCCAATAATGCAGTGGCACTAATTATACCGTTAGGTCCGTGTATGTAAATAGGTACAGCTTGTAACAAAACTTTGCAGCTTGTCGAGTTTATGTTTGTAACAGTCTCAGATCGCGTTTCACTCACATCAGTGTCTATTATTTCCGTAATATTCACACTAGATTGAAGATTTGAATTATTAGCGTGCGAAATGTAATGTAACAAGCGGTGATGGGATTGTCCACAGTTTTCCTTATCGCAACAGGGCGCAGGACAGGTTTCTTTGTTATGGCGCGACACTAAACATTTATAGCATAATCCATGACGTTTCACATAGGCCCACCTGTCTTTGCGAAGCGATTTTTTAAACATTTTACAGTCTGTTATGTCGTGTTTAGAGGTACGACAAAATTTACACTTATCGTCACTTAGTTCATTCTGCACTAGCACGGTTTGAGAGCGGTAACAATCACTTTGTTTACGTTTACTATCACTGTAAGTGTTCGCGAGGATTACAGCTGTTTTTGATATTTTGAGAGCTTCGTCATTTAAAAATTCCGACAGAATGACGAGCCGGGGTTTCTTGCCGTCGTTGATAAGCGGGTAGCTATAGTCGACCCATTTCGATATTAACACAGTTGGCAATTTTGACAGAATTACAGATATGATTTTCATCCCCCTTAGGTACTCATCATGACCAATAGCTGTTACTGCTGCAACGTAATTCTTAACCTTCACGGAGAAAGACACTATGTCCTTATGATATTCTTGAGACATCACCGGCAGTTTGTTGATGCTTTGTACAATTTTTGAAATAATAATATCGGGATTCCCAAACTGTAACTCTAGAGTGGACATCACTAGATCTGGCGCAGTAGCTCCAATTAACAGAGAAGTTACTGCTTCTTTAGCTGGTCCCTGAAGGCATTTTCGTAGCCTCCATAGGTTTTCTTTGTCGTTGAAATTGCACACTTCAGTTGATTCGTCATACGCCTGCTTGAATTGGAGCCACTCCATTGGGTCACCGGAAAAAGAGGGTAAATCTCGCGGCGTGCAGAGGCGGCTCAACATTCGAGCGTTAGGTCCATTCGTAGAGGAGACTGCGGCTATGTCTTTGAGTGCCGTTGCCAGTAGGTGAACTGTATCTTCGGTGCCGTCGCGCGCTGGTGCAGCCGGCGCGGGCGGCGGGTACAGCTTGTCCAATGTGTTTTCCGTTGGTGGCACAGGCTGCTCTTTCAGTTCCAGTTGACTGCGTTCTAACCATTTCTCCACTTCTTTGTTTGTGTGAATTTCACTAGCTTCCGATTGTGAACTGTATTCTTCTTCTTCTTCTTCATCCAATTGTGCTAGGTCCGCCGCTAGCTTTTTGTCGATTAATTCCATTTGTATACGCGCTTTTGCTTCTGCCGCTTCTAATTCTAGCAACTTCTTTCTGGCCACGACTGAAGAACGCGCAGAACCTGATGCTTTTGACTTTCGAGTAGATTTTATAGATTTCGATTTAGGAATTTCCTCCATTCTGCACTTTTCACTTGCACTACCCACATCTACAGTAATTGTTTTATCGAGTAGCTCCTTTTTCTTATCTATCGATTTTATTTTTGCAGGTTCGTCGTTTTGAGTCGCTTGGCAAACTGGTTTCTGCTTCTGCGTAGGTATTTCCTTTTCGGCCTTAAGCTCCTTTTGCTTTTCTTCTTGTTTCTTAACACTGCTCCGTGTGTTCATTTTTCGTATCGGAGTCCGGTACATTCAGAGTTCAGGATCAGGTTCGAAGACCAGCGTGTAGGGGACGTGGTGAAATGATATGCAGTTTTTAAGTAACAAAACGTAAGGGTGTTTGGACAGCGAGAAGCATGTACCTTAGCGCGTGATTCTATACATCGACTGACCGCTGAGAGCCAATGACAAATCTCCGATTGTCCCCCTCCTCTCCCGCTCCCCTCGGTCGCCCTGAACCGGCACATTCCACTCAGACTTCCAGGCACCCACTTTTTAATAAAAAATATAAAATAAATTACAAAAGAAAATCGCGTCGCTTACAATATCTATATATGTTTAGAATTAAAAGTACAATAAAATCGTTATGTCTACCAACTAATATCAAATATCAAACATTTATTCAGCAAATAGGCCACAGGAGCACTTTTACATGTCCATTTTTACAAACAATCAAAATTAAAAAAAGCAATTACAAATATGGAATCGATGAAATAATAAATACTTTATTAGAGATATATGAGATATATACTTATACATCTCTAAATGTCAAATTAAACAAAAAAAAACCGTCAAATACTAAAATTCTTTAGAGATGTATAAGTCTCTAAGTGTCGGAGATAAAATATAAAAAAAGATATTAAATTATCCTTAGAGATGTAGAGGGTCTCCAAGGCTTGAATTCTTATATAAATAATTAAAAGACAAAAAATTAAATCAGACATGAACCGAATGAAGTGTCTCACATTAATGCCACTCAAAAGTAAAGTTACATACTTATAACATAACATGTAGCCCGTGTAAGCTTAAACAGACCGGTCTCCACAAACAGCACCCGTTCACGAGTATGACGTTAACATCTAGCCGCGCGAAAGAGCGATCGAAGCTCCATAAGTCGAGGCTTATGTGGACTAAAGGGCTGGCCAATATTTCGCTCAACAGTTCAGCATTGGCACCAGACCGAGTACCATGAGTTGCGCGACTTCAAGTATAGACTCGCGCGTGAAAACGCACCTCATGCTAGACGGTCAGAACTGTCAGAAGCCTCTATAAGGTGCGTCAATTTATTCTTCGTTCAAAACTTGCACCGGCGTCCAACATTTAAACAAAATTCTCTCTTCCGTCCGCTAAATTCATCCGAGTACTAATTGCTACGACTGATAAATTATTACCGTTTTAATTGTTTATCCCAAGTTGCGATCGCCTGCGTAGTTAACTTTGTTCATTTGTCTTTTGTTAACTTGATAAACCATCGCCATGGCTATTTCGTTGAGCAATTTGAATTGACAATTCGATAACAAGTTTGGTGAAAGTTAATCAAGTTAGATAATTAAACGGAATGAAAAATGAGTTGATATTCTCTACAGCAAATTTACTTTACCTGTTTTAAAGTATTCAGATCTTTAATAATGGTTCGGATGCATAGTGTTGATATGTGAATCATGAATACATTCTTGAATTGTGTAGATACTAGGTATACAGTTTTTTTAATGCCATTAAAATTAATAAGGAAAAATGTGCATCTGATCAAAAATGCAGCGATGACTTTATGTCTGCTATTTTAATGGATATTATTAAAACTCAACCACTTTTAAAAAGAAAAATAAATTTACTTGAATAATGTAAAATACCTGCTAAGCGTATACGCAGAGTTCTGTTCTTGGAAAATAAATTGTAAAATGTCAGTCTAAAAATAACTTCATTATTATTTTCATTCAACAAGTAAGCCACATTTGTGCAATCTAAACTATCACCCCCTTTTCGGCGAAGCCAAAACACTCGTCTCTATAACAAAAACAAGACAAACACAAAAACCCCAGCGACGTTATCGCATTTCGGCTCGATTAGAGAGAAAAAGCTTCAGCCAGTCGCATTGAACGAAGTCATTTCCATACTATTAAGCCGTTATGTCCTTGACGTGTGTTCTCATTGGTTGGGCGAGCAAGGGAATTATTTTTTAACCAATGTGACATGTTGAGATCAGTACCCCTAGTGTAAATTTGATCGACATCATAAATTTAGTCGATAGCGAAACGTGACGTACGCGTTTACGTTAAGTCTCATTTTGTATGGGTTTTTGAACAGCGCGCCAAGCGGGACGTTTTGGAAAGTCAAAATACTCATACAAAATGACACTTAACGCAAACGCGTACGTCACGTTTCGCTGTCGAAAATATTTACACTAGGGGAACAGTACCCCTAGTGTAAATTTGATCGACATCATAACGTGACGAACGCGTTTGCGTTAAGTCTCATTTTGTATAGGATTTTGAGTTTCCAAAACGTCTCGCTTGGCGCGCTCTTTCTAAATCCAATACAAAATGAGACTAAACGCAAACGCGTACGTCACGTTTCGAAATCGAATTTATTTACATGTACTGTAAAGATTGTGCCGATCGGCCCGATTCGAAGAATGAGTTACGATAACGATAAGTTCTGGTTTAGATAAGTCCTCATTTAGATATCGTTTGTATGTCGTATTATTGACAGAAGCAGCTCGATTCGGGCAACCAATGTCACTTTGACGTTAGAAATATCGTATATAGATATTATTAGGATCACAGCGGAATCTAAATAAACCTGAATTTGACATGTCGTTTAGTTATCGATCTTTTAAAGATCTTTCCAAGACCTTAAACGTGTCTTAATCATTCTTCGAATCGGGCCGAATGTGATGGGGTTCCTACGGGGTCTTAAACTCGTGTATGTATATCTATACAAAGATTACAAAGCATGTTAAAGACTAGTATGGCTACCACCAGTTTGACACTCACATATTCGCTAGCGAGTGCGAATATAGTTCTATCGAGCGAAAGTCAAAAAAACAGTATTCGCTGAATCGCTGAAGTCCCTAGATCTCCAGATTGCTAATTAAATTGTTGGCAAATTAAATTGTATTGTTATATAAAAAAAGCGGTACGTGTTTTCAAAAAGTCCGCGTTCAGAACCTACTTTGAGTCTCCCGTGGTCGGTATGAAATGGGAATGACACTTGCTCCGCGGGTTGAAAGTGTTATAGGTTCATTCCATGTGGAACGGGATATGGGGACTTTTTGATACTTCCAGGGTAATCGGGAAGAACTAGAATGGTTTCAATAGTTTATTCCTGATCATCTGTATAGAATTAAATGCATATTTTTTTAAATAAAAAAAAATTTTGAACCCAAGTTGCAGAGATAAAGCCATTTCGACCGGTTTTTTTTTCATCGCTTAAAACGCTTTTATAACTGCGATAATTTCATAATGACATTAATTTTAGAAGTAAGTCTTAAAGCAGACTATAAGTGACATTTTGCAAAACTTACGACGCTAACCGGTACTTATGGTTTCAAATAGTCATATTTAAATAAGAAAAATCATAGTTTTTAAAACATTTCGTTTGTAAAAAGTATCTAACTAATTAACGTGCAAAAAGAAAAACATGAATTTAAATCGATTTTATTTCATTAAAAACGATAAAAATCAAATCGGCTTCAATGGACGCACGCATTTCTCCGCTCGAAAACACAAAGCTAATAAAAAGATCACGTTTTTTTCAGTTACATGACGATGCACTCGACTAAATCCGATTATAATACTATATTGCAGTCCAATAAGTCTTTAAAATCAAATAAAAATAGCCTTTATTCCGACCCTATAAAGTTCAAAGCAATAGTCATGTAACAGTTCGCACGGTGAATTTTAGTTGAAAACGTGATACGAAAGAGTGCATTTTTTTCTTTTATTTTATGGAATCCCTAGAGAGAAACACGGCGACACGAATGGCCAGTTAATCCGTGGAAATCAACTGCCGGGAATAGACAACCTGGGCTATAACTGCGAAAATCGAAGTTCGTCAATTACCGGCATTTTTGTCTGTCACTCTAATTATGTCTTAGTGAGAGTAAAAGAGAAAGATCCCCACAATTTGCGAATTTCGGGTTTCGCGGTACGCCCCCTGGCTGCTGACACAGCTTTTTAGGAAGAAATGTTTCTTTTCTAACAATATTATGTTGCCAATTTGTCGGAGAAAAAAAAATGTCGTCGACTAATCGTGAGATAAAATAAGTTGGACTTTATTTTTGAATTTTTAATGTTTTTAGGTGTTGTATTTTTATTATTTAATAAATAGTATTTATTTATATATTTAAATATTATTGCACAAAATGCATAATTAATGTACAAATGGCGGACTTAATGCCTAATGGCATTCTCTATAAGTCAAGAAGATACATTTATCTTTATAAATGGTATAAATTGTACCAGCTTATATTTAATGGATTTCTAAATGAACTGATTCATTGTGTTGATACAATAAATAATCAATAATTTTAATTTACTCATCGTAAGTAAGTAAATCAAAATGTAACATATCAATAATGGGAGGCAACGTAGTGAACCATTAAGCATTATTTATTATGATGATGACATGTATTATTTACCTGCACCATGAATGAATTTATACATTCTAACATTGCTGCCTTAAGAAAATAGTTCTGTAACAAAACACCACTTCCAATACGGAAAGTTTACCCAATTGCTGGCTAGATGGCGTTAGCGTCGAGTTAGATCGCGCAAGCGTTAGTCTTTCACAGTTTCATGGCGTATATTAGACATTAGTATGCAAACCGTTCGCTAGATGGTGGTTGCATCGAGATAGAACGCGTAAGCGTTTTTTCCATAGAATAATAAAGTTCCAAATTTGATTGACCCGCTTATGATATATAAAATATACTGCTTCTCTACATATATACTTCCTTACTAGAAATGCCTTGTGACTGGACATCTAAGTATTTACTCATTTAGGAGGGTAACACCGATTGCAAAGAAAAAATTAAAATAGTGAGTTTTAAGAACTAAATTGATTTTCAATGAAAAGTGTTAATGTGTCTTAACAATATTTACATAAGTAATAAAAAAAATATAGGACGCTTAATTTTTGAAAAAAAAAGTAATCATAGGTGAGAGTCAATTTGTGATAATGCGTAGTTGATAATTTTGTTTTAAATAAGAAAGTATTTACTTCAAAAATATGGGATTTAAGTTCTATCGATGTTCTAGATAGCTGCATTTCACGCCAAAGTGCGTGTTTACGCTGCACTTACGATCTTATATTAAGGGTTTTTTGGGTTTAAAGATTTTTTATTACTCATAAAGAACAAAAGTTCACTTACAATGAGCTTTAACTATAAACAATTTCATACGTGGTTTACAATCACATCCAGCTAGTCGATGATACTTAATATACATTATCACTGATATATTTCTTCAACTTGGTTTTAAACATTTTTAATGATTTGCAATTTTTCATTTTTTTTAAGAAAACGCAAAAATGGCTCAAATGATCATGCTCAAAGATTGTTTTTTAGTACTTTATTCTACGGCCAATCTCCCGATATATTTTTTTGAACTTTGGCTCGAAAGTTATAGAAAGATAAACATTATTTATTACCTAAGTATTAAATTAATCCTAAGAAGTTTTTCGAATCATTCAAGTAATTTTTAAATACCAATATAATTATATGCAACACGTTCGTGTTTTCTTTTTTTATGCGACAAATAATATTAAATATTTTAAGGGTAACATTATCTACGACTATGAAATATTTTAAACAGTCCATAAGCCTGTAGCCGTGACAAATGAAACCCCTCCAGCGACTGACGTGGCAATAAGCGAAATTACATTACTGCAGCGGTTAACACTGTTTGCAAGTTCGATGTATTTTAACTATAATGATAATATGTACGTGGAATATGTACCCGATGCTTGCCCAAATTTTAATTTAAGTGCAATAACGAGGGCCTTCATCATAATTGGCATATAACATCAGTAATATGATGAAATTAAACAGCGTCCATAAGATTGCAACACTTACGCAAATGATTAGTCAAATGCGAAAGCAGTAGCCGCGACCGCTTAGCTGGCAGGAGAATGTCATGCGCGGTGATGAAGGTGGGGGATCAGCGCACTGGTGCTTCAATTTACGCCTAGTGTGTAGAAGGTAAACCATGCTTCACTGTGTGCAACCACTCCCTCACCAAGGGTCTTCCTCCCCTGCAGGGGCAGCATGGTTCCATTTTTAACGCTTATCACTATGCCCGTCACTTTCGCACTTACATACTTGTTAGATCGTGACAGGCATAGTGACAAATGATAAAGAGCCGACCATCTTAGTCCTACAGGTTTCCCAGTCGATTAATGAATGAATGTCGAATTATGAGGGACTACAATTAAAATCAACTTAATATGATGGATTTTTCGAACTTCCAATTTAATACCGATTAGATGTAATCACACACACATTATGAATTAAAGATTTATATAGCTTCTAAACTATTTGTGATAAATTAAAGTCACCAATTTGATAAACATGTTCAAATTGCAGGGGCCACAACCTCTCGTTGTGTAATGGTGACAAATCAAACCCCGCCAGCGACTGACGTGGCAATAAGCGAAATGACATTACTGAAGCGCTAAACACTGTTCGTAAGTTCGATGAACTTTAACTTATATAATGAAAATATGTCGGTACGTGGGATATATCTCCTATGCTCGCTCAAATTTAAATCTAAGAGTATACGAGCCACTAAAATATAATGACATTGGAATCAACTTGATGTAATGGATTTTTCAAACTTAAAATATGATACCAGTTGGATTGCAATCACAATGAAATCTAAGCTTATTAATTAAAAATCTATATAGGTAGCTTTAAAACTCTTTCTGATAAATTTTAGTCACTTATTTGAGAAACATATCCAAATTGAAGTGGCCATAACCCCCTCGTATGTGTGATGACAAATGAAACCCCACCGGCGCTTGACGCGGCAATAAGCAGATGACATTACTGGAGCGATATACACTGTTTGTAAGTTCTCTGAACTTTAAGTTGCAATTTAAACTTTTATTGGCTGACAGAATATTGATTCCAACAAACGCTCATGCAAATTAAAGTGGGTATAAAATTGCTATTAATAATAAAATAAAAATTGGATACTCATTGGGCTGCAGTCTTAATCAAATCCAAGATTCTGAATAAGTATATCCATGCACTATTATATTTAAGCATTATATAGTTTCAGAACTGTTTATGGTAAATACATGTTAGATATTTCAAATGTGTTTTAAATAGCCGCGGCCATGACCTGTCGTGCAATGGTGACAAATGAAACCCCACTGGCGACTGACGTTACGGCGATAGGTAAGCGAAATAATATTACTGAAACAGTAAACATATTTAACAATACATATTCGGTGGAACTTTAATCTTAAAAACAACACTTCCGTGAGGCACAGACATATTAAATATATTTAAAGACGGGTCACTCAGGTATTTTAAGTCTAAAAACGCTCGACATGTTTCACTCCCCCCGCAAGTCAGTCAGTGCAAGCTCCTGACGACATTACTTGGTACGGACGGAGTGAAACATGCCGAGGGTTTTTAGACTTAAAATGCGTGGGTGATCCGTTTGTTATGAACTTATATCTATTAAAATTTGTTGTCACGATCCTCAGCATTGAGGAACCGACTGAAGAAGATCTATTAAAATTATTTTGTAACGTAGCAATCGTAGCACGATGCAATGTAACAATCACATTACAAAGAAAAATTAAAACGCATTAATAATACGAAACGGCCCGAAAATCAAACACAACAAATAAATCTTGTTTAACTTATCAACAAATAAATTGATGTGATGTAAAGGTCCATACAATGTATACATATTCTATAGAATGCTAAGCACACATTTTAGCGTAAACCCCGGTTTTAAGTGAAAACGCATTTTCCCTAGTTAAAACTAGTTTTCCGTAACGATTTTGTGTAAACACATTTTCACTAGTTCAAAAGTATCTACTTTTGCCAACCTTTTCAATGATTTGCAACATCTGTGATATATTTTGACAATTTTAAGTTATAAATAAACTGAATTGCTTTAAATTATATTTAGAAATAAATATTTTTACTCGGTGTGATCGCACCACATAAAGGCAAATCTTTATTTTTCACCAAAAAAACGTTGTATTGTTCGTATGTCGGTGTTTCTCAAAAGTAAATAATTTATTTACGTGTCCGAGCGGGCATTAAAACAAACACGAGGCTTATCGTTTCCATTTCTACAGTACAGTCGGCATACAAAAATTACATTAATCATAAATTATTTTTTATGTACGATATGTCTGTGAGCGGAAAAAAGTGACAATGTGAGTTTGAGGAAAGATTCACACGCTTTTGGTAAGCTTATTTGGTTAAAAGCGATCGAGCCGGTGGTGTTCCGAAAGGTCGCGAGTTCGAGACTTGCTCAAAAGCGGTGAATTCTAAAAATATTCCTAGAATGTGGACATTAATCTTCTTCCTCCCGCCCTTATCCCACGTTATGTGCGGTCGGCACAACATGTTATTCTCTTCCATTCTCCCCTATCTTTCGGCATCTCAGCACTCACTCCTTTCTTTCTCATATCCTCTTTCACACAATCCATCCATCGTTTTTTGGGTCTACCATCCGCTCTCCGTCCATCAACATTCATTCCTAACATTCTTTTGCCTATATGGCATTCATACCTCCTCATTAAATGCCCATACCACGCTAACCTACCACTCCTTATCTTCTCCGCTACCGGTGCTACTTTCAAACGTCCCCTTATAAACTCATTCTTAATCCCATCCTTTCTCGTCACTCCACACATCTATCTCAACATTCTCATTTCCGCTGCGTGCACTCTTCATCCATCATTCACTTTCGTCGCCCAGCATTCTGATCCATACATTACAACAGGTCTCACGATCGTCCTGTAGATTTTTCCCTTAAGTTTAAGGGGCATTTCATCCATCCCGCATTTATTCTATTTTTCACGTCACGGTCGATGTTGCCGTCACTTTGGATCAATGACCCAAGGTACCGGAAATCGGAGCAGACTGGTAGGGATACACTATATCTAAGGCAATATGGGAAAAACTGGATAAACCACCGAAATCTGGACATGAAACATGTTGCTGAATATTGAATTAAACTTTGACGCCTTAAAGTTGTTTAGATGACAAGAGTTTATCGATAAAAGGCAATCAAATATGAAATATGAATAGGTACGCACGAAATGTCACGTGATCATTTTCATAGATTATTTATTACTATTATTACAAAAAAAATATAGTACTATAGTATAATACTATACTAGAATGTGTTTGTGAAAAACAAATAATTAATATATATAATTGTTATATCTGTTATTGTAATCGTGATTACTTTTTTTAATTAAGGAAAAATGAATAATTCACTACTTTTCGTAAGATTCGGACAAGTTCATTGCTTTTAACCAACTAGGCTCATATATTTTGTATGTCTATCTGTATATGTTATTTTGGGGTTGTGCAATAAAGTGGATTTGTATTTGTAAGCTTCCGAATCTTATCAGAAGCGTGCAAACTTTTTCATTCTTTCCTTTTCTTTACAAGCTTCAGGGAGGTACATAACGACATCTACCTTAAGAATGCGACTTCTATCATAATATTATTTTAAGATAGAACATTTAGTGAAAACATTGGTAGCAAAATTGACATCGCCATTAATTTTAAACATGTTTAGCCCTCAAACAATTCGCTCGACTGTACCCAATAAATACATTGTTGCCGGCAGTACGATGATGGAAGCGTGTTCCGGACTTTAAATAAGCTTTTATTACCTGCCAATCGAGCCTCGCAAATTGCTCAACCCTTCTTGATCCGTGAACTGAGCTTTGTGGGAAATATGAAAATATTGAATTCAATTTTGTTCTTGACAGTCTGGAACATTGTGAGTCTTGTTATATTCGTACATGGGGATTTGTTAGAGCATTTTATGAGGGGACTTATACAAAATTGTTAGTATTTATATTGAATTTTTACATTTTGTAATCAAGGGCCTTGAAAAATGAACACGGAAACCAGATTATTATTATGCACGGGCAGATTCTAACCAAAACCTACATTAAAGTTGTTTTGATAGAAATAAAATCGCAAAAAACATGTATAATTTTTATTTACTGTCAGTTATAGTTATAACACATAAGGATAATGATATCCTGTATGTCATAGCCATATAATTTTATTATACACTTAATATATATACCGGGTGTTTCCTGTAATAGGAGCAATAAATTAAACTGTAGGCTGTACTCCTCAAATTGACCAACATTTGTTCAACAACTTTGAAAAATAACTTGTTTTGATTTGTAACGTTGGAAGACCAATGCTGCCCTTTAAAGACTGTGTTAAGCGAGACATGTCAGCATTTGAAATCGACCACCATGCCTGGGAAACTTTAGCTGAAGACCGTGATGGATGGCGCAAGCGTGTTGTGGAGGGGAGAAGGCTATGCGACCAAGCCTGGTTTAATACGTTATATAGCAGAAGGTGTCGCAGAAAGCAAATCGGGACTGGAACCTCAGGTGGCTTGAGCTTTCTCTGCCAAAAATGTGGGAGATCGTGCCGCTCACGCATCGGCCTCCATAGTCACCAAACCCGTTGTCTAAACAGCAATGCTTAAATCGTCTGCAATAGACGCAAAGGCCTGTGATAATGGATGATGATGATGATTTTTATTACACATTGAAGTTAATTCTAAGACGCAATGTATTGCAAATTTTGTTATGTTTAAAGCGTGTCAAGCAACGTCATACACACTGATGTCAGCGTACATTGAAAATAATATAAAATTTGAATGAAAAAGTTAAAATCTAAAGTTTTCATAATTTTTAAAAGTTGTTAGTCAAAAGTTATATCGTTTTTGGAGTACAATATATGGTTTAATTATTTGCTACCTATTGTAAAAATGAAATACCACAAAAACATAAAGTATATCCTGGGTTCGAATCTGCTTTGCTAGGATCCGGATTATCGAACCTCGAACCGAATCCGAAACAGTGACACATCGGAGACTCCATAGTACGGAAAGAAAAACCTTAATCGTAGTAGTAGTCGTTTTCTATGTTCCAATTATTTTGTACGATATTCCTGTAGACATGATATACCGTAAAATGGGGTGAGTAGGGACGAAATTAGTAAGCTTCAACTTCATACGTTGCACGACACGCCGGCATTTTCAATATTCTATCATTCTATTGATAGTTTAACAAAACTAAGATCCCATTCGTTTTTCAATGTACTACGGCGGGGTGAAGAAATTTTAATCGGAGCGGGGAGATCAATTCAACTTCGTTTCGTCTTGTAACTTTGGCCTTTGAATTATAAGAACCCTTATTATGTACCTGTTGCACAAAATAATATTATAAATCAGGCTGTTTATTTAGTCATCTGCAATAATTTACGGGGTGAATATATAGGTCATACTGAGCAACTTTTACTATGGAACGAACCCCGAAAACGCGAAAAAAAATTAACTGTACCATACAACATGTCAAGGCCAGAGAGCCAAAATGTATGGAATTGACAAAGACATTTTTTTTTCGCTCAGTATGACCAATATATTCACCCGTACATTATTGCCGGTGACTAAATAAACATCCTATATAAAGCGGAGCTTATTGTGAAAGTTTGAATCAGTATTTTGCAAACCGAGTAAAGTGTTTCACAGGGTGGTCAAAACATGTGAGCATATTACTTTAAATTATACACGTGTTTACAAGCATTTGATGTCAAATTTGTAAACTCGAACCCAGTTTACAATCGTAAATCGATATATCGAAACTGTTTTGACTCGACTCAAAAACACAGGCTTTTTTTAATCAATTAAAAATACCCTTGAAAGTGCCCGTTTGTCATTCC
This sequence comes from Cydia pomonella, assembly GCF_033807575.1. Lineage (NCBI taxonomy): Eukaryota > Metazoa > Arthropoda > Insecta > Lepidoptera > Tortricidae > Cydia > Cydia pomonella. Next base: position 3,863,349 of record NC_084713.1, on the reverse strand, counting down.
CGTCTACACGTTTACTAACACCTAGTTCTGTACCCCTAGTGTAAATAAATTCGATTTCCAAACGTGACGTACGCGTTTGCGTTTAGTCTCATTTTGTATTGGATTTCGAAAGAGCGCGCCAAGCGGGACGTTTTGGAACCTCAAAATCCTATACAAAATGAGACTTAACGCAAACGCGTTCGTCACGTTATGATGTCGATCAAAGTTACACTAGGGGTACTGTTTACAGAAGGCGAGCGATAAATCGAACCGAGTGCACCAGAATTAACGTCTCGTAAATTATGTGTTTGCGGTGTGGATAAACGTGATAAAAGAACGGAGAAATGGATAAGAAAGACCACTGCGGTCGTATTTTGGCTAATTCTGATGTCATAACAAACCATGTGATTTTTCTTAGACAAACAATACTTTATGAGTATGACATAATCACACGTCGTCACTTTTTGGAACGTATGCTCTCGATTTTTTTGTTTACATTCTCAATTTTTTTATTTCCTGCGGCATTATTCATACTTTTTTTTAACTAAAATTAATCACTAAATCTTAATGAATCAGAACTTAAATCTAAACTAAATATGTATAAAATACCTACCGACGTACTTACCAGCTCCATAAAATGGATACCGCGATAAAATGCACAATGGTTTCCTATAGAAGTGATGCTAAGTCCGAATTAGATAGTCTGTCACGGCGGAACTTGCCGAAAGAAACCGAATAATATTTATGGCAGCAGTTAGTAATTTACTGGTGGACACAGAACAGCGAAATCTGTCAGTATTTTTTTGCCGGAAGTTCTTGGCATCGGGACCTTAGGGGTCCCAAAATTTACCCATCTGATACAACCATGTAACTACTTCCAGTCGGTAGTTATGAACCCTCATTTCATGAATATCTATAAGTCTGCCAAAACACCTTGACAAATGAGATTATGTACCTAATCATGGTCACATCGGTACCCCTAAATTTACCCATCTGATGCCACCATGAAACCATTCGAGTCGGTAGGTATGAACCCTCATTTCAGGAATACATATATAAGTCTGCCAAGGCTTCTTCTTCCGAAACACCTTAACAGACGAAATTGTACAATGTTAAAATATAACACTTTAAAGTCCACAAAGCCGAGCGAGTAGTTCCAAGCTTTGGATTGTCTTCTTTTAAAACAAGTAAACTTCCTCGGACCAGATCAGAGTAGCTAAAAACATCTGAAAGTTTCTTGGCCTGGTGCACTGAAAATGTAAATATGTAGGTCTTAGGAAAAAGGCTTTCAATATATTTTACATAGAATTACTTTGGCAGCTTGTTTGAGCAACTTCGTAAAGTTTCAGTTTTATCATAATGTCAAATGTTGCCGAGTAAAATATGTTCGGTATGTTATGTTATTTTTATCTTTAAGACTGACTAAGTTCTATACTCGTACCATGAGTCACTGGCAGTATCAAAACTGACAGCGTATATGTCAGTTTTGACACTCGTTCTATACATCTCGCTCGTACTATATGTGAGTACGAGCGAGATGCATAGAAAGTAAGTTACGGTCTCGATAGCGTTTATGTCAGTACTGAAATAGTGGTAGGCACATTTTAAGCAACAATAACGAGTGTACAAAATTCATTTCACCACACCAATGCGACGAAAATACTAACTATGAAATGCCACAAAATCTCAAACCAAATAAAATCCAAAGTAACGTTATAAAAAAAATTATAATTCAAAATTATAATTCAAAATTATCATTTAAATGTCAATTCTACCAGCCAACATAAGGAAATAACTCAAAATTATATTATTAACGCATATGATTACTTTGCTCCACATGTGGATAAAATGCAACTTTCATTCGTTTTTGAACAATCAAGAGGACTTTTACCTGGTGATGTGGTGAAAAATTCATACTTAATATTTTAATGTCGGCGGCCGATAGTAAGATCAGGCAGATCGTGAAATTCCTAGGCATATCGTGAAACGTGAAAATCTTTGTCTCGTTCCTTGAATCGCCACGCGTGGCTATTTCTGGATAGTTTGCCCTTCGGGCATCTGAAGCAACCTAACGAACCTATACTGCATATCTTTTGGTGAGGAACATTACGATCTGCCTAATCTTACTATCGGCCGCCAACATTAATATGACCAATGTGAAAGTAACTCTATCTGTAACTGCTTTACGCTAATAGCACTGAACTGATTAAGATCAAATTTGGTATGTAGATAGTTTGACTCCCGACAAAGGACATAGGATTTTTTCCAGAGAGTTTTTATTCCAGAATTCAACCCTCAACGGAATAACAAGCGGGTATATGGATGAATCTATCTACATACCAAATTTCGTCTTAATCGGCTCAGTTTGTATCGTAAGAGGTAATAAACAGACAGACCAACAGTTTTTTTTTCACATCTAAAATATTAATCGTAAAATGATATCAAAAGCTAGTAATAAATAAAGTTGTAATGTTTGCCAAAGCAATGAGTTTTTCAAACGATTCATAAAATAGATATGATATTTTATTATAAGCCAATTTTACTTTATTGACTTTAGTTACATTTCAAAGGAGTTTTATATTTAGCAAGTGATCAACGGCTTCTTATAGACAATTTAAAAACTTCGAATAACTGGCAGTTTTACTATCCATCACTTAATTAAGCGTTTCAAAGCAGACATTTTCATTAACTCTGCGTTTGAGCGCAGGAGTAACGAAACGAAACAGAGTAAGCTTTACCAAATTGTTGTTGTTGTTGACGACCGGTTTGGCCTAGTGGGTAGTGACCCTGCCTACGAAGCTGATGGTCCCGGGTTCAAATCCTGGTAAGGGCATTTATTCGTGTGATGAGCATGGATATTTGTTCCTGAGTCATGGGTGTTTTCTATGTATTTAAGTATTTATAAATATTTATATATTATATATATCGTTGTCTAAGTACCCTCAATACAAGCCTTATTGAGCTTACTGTGGGACTTAGTCAATTTGTATAATAATGTCCTATAATATTTATTTATTTATTATTATATTAAATTGACGCGAACACGCTATAGCAAACAATTTTTTTTATCAAGCAGAAACGTCTGCAAGTATTACTACTATTTTTAAATTAAAGGAAAAATAGAAAAATGTACACCTCCGGAACGACTCGAACCTGCGACCGTTGGAACACGCATTCAATCGCTTCTGCCAACTGAGCCACGGAGGCCTACCAAATGTGGGCGGTTTTTTCCATTTGTTTCTCCAACGCCTTAGGGTGGTGTAAAGCAGATCTACCTGTAAGAATTGATCTTAATACGCACCGGAGCCGCAAGTTATTTTGAGAAATCGCCAGTAACAATGTGCTAACTCATACGAAACTAATTATAAAAAGCTTTTGGACCGGTGATCCAATGGTCGCAGGTACGAGTCCTGCTGGAGGTGTAAATATTTCAACGCCATAACACTTGTAATATGTACAATGTTTAGTTGTTAATATTCTCTAGCTGCCCAGACATTCAATAAAAACTTGCCAAGATAATTGTAATTTTATTTGTCAAAATAATGATTTAAAATAGAATAAAATGGGAGATCTTTTTAAAGCTCTTTAGACTGCTAGAGAGGTGGAGGAAATAGTGCTAGTTGTCTATCATATGGTCTATATCTCATACAGTTTAGGCATTTAGTTTCTAAATGAATACGTAGTGCCCAGTGTGAATGATTAAAAAATCACTATTTCATAACGATAAAAATATATAATAAACTTCGTCAATATTTGTCAAAACTGAAACGGGACTTAATTGCAAAAACTTTTATTATTATTTGGCTTGAAGTTTCTAACGTGACGTCACGATCGTGGTCACAGGCAGTCAAAGGTATAAAATATTGATTATTGATATGGACAAAGCACCATAACGCTCGATTCAAATTTTGGTTGCACTTTTGGTATTTGAAAGGCAATTTTTCACATTGTAGATCTGTGGTTAAGTTGCAAGTTGTAAATCTATACTGTTTCTTTACTCCTGAGCTCTGGAGTTCAAGATTAATCTTCTGTCACCGTTTTACATTCTGCCTCTTGGGGTCTTTTAATAAAGATGTCTCTCAGTTACACCATTTTGTTGGAAAACTTTTAATATTATTGTAATAAAGGGCATCTGGTAAAGCAGGAACAGAGTGTATGAGATATTATCATTAGAGAGAGAAAGAACATCAGAATGTGCCTTGAACTAGTTGCATAAAAAACGAAATGTAATAAATAACCTAATGAAGTCGGAACCCGGTAGTCATAAAACTTAGCAATCTCTAAAAAAAACCTCTGTTAAATTTTATCTATTTCTAACAAACAGAAATGGAAAAATGACGAATAGGGACAAAAAATTATCAACTCTTCTCTCTCTTCTTCCGCGCGTTGTCCCGGCGTTTTGCCACGGCTCATGGGAGCCTTTTTTTTATACCACGTCGGGGGCAAACAAGCATACGGCCCGCCTGATGGTTGCAGTTTCAGTTGAGCCTGGGATCCGCTTGACAACTAATCCTCAGAATTGGCGTAGGCACTAGTTTTGACGAAAGCGACCGCCATCTGACCTTCCAACCCAGAGGGTAAAATAGGCCTTATTGGGATTAGTCTGGTTTCCTTCACCGAGAAACGACTGGTAAATATCTATTGATATTTCGTACATAAGTTACGAAAAACTCATTGGTACGAGTCGGGGTTTGATGGAACCCGCGACCTCCGGATTGAATGTCGCACGCTCTTACCGCTAAGCCTCCAGCGCTGAATTCAAATTAGGGACAAAAAAATATCAACGGTTTTTTTATTTGACACATAGTTTTGACAAATAGCGTTAATTTGTCTAAATATATTTGGAGGCACATTATTTAGAATATTTTTTTAAATGTGTTCGCGTTTATTTTTGTAAAAAAAATCTTATTATAGTATATTTAAGTTTTTACTGGTACTTTTATACCTACACTGTTCACATATTTGGCCTTACCAAAAATCTCTCTGGAGTAACCATAAAATCACGTTTCCAATATCATATATGTCTCATCATTGTTTTAACTCTATCAGAGACCAAATCCCTTGGTTTAACGCATAATATAAAATAATATATCATCTTAAAGCAAAATTTTCGAATGAAATTAAATTGCATGGAAAGATAGAGTCGGTCTAAAAGTTGTTTTTAATTCTTAATAATTTAATTGTTTTTTTTTTTTTTGTATAGACTAAGACATTGTTACTAAGATTTTTTATGGGCCCGAAATAAACGAATTCTTAATATAATATAATTTAATTTAAAAGTTGATTTGCACATTTATTGCTATAAAATATGTAAGTAACTTTACCAGTATTTATTAAGATAAAATATTGAAACAAATTTTACTCAATTTCAAACAAGCAGCTATAATTTTGCTAATAATTAGAAATCCAGTCATATTTTACTCAACTTAAAAGTTAATGTCAGATACACTTGCAAATTTATTTTAAATTATAATTTTTTACTAGAGCGTTGTAAAAACAGCCATGCTAAACCTTTGGATCGCAATCGAGACAGTCAATTAATTATTTAGTATTAGTTAATCCAGGCTCCTTAGGGAGTTCGCTTTGAGCTCATGATGTGTAATAATCTTTGCGAGGATCGCCTTTGTAGGGAAAATTACGTTTTAATTACGCCCATCGGTTAAGCCGGTTTAGGCTGCCAAGTTTAGTTTAATTGCACTAAGATTATTAGAGTGGCGGTTTGTCAAAATGTTTGTTACCCCTGACTTTGGCTGTGTAGTAATACATATACAGTGTGGCCCAAAAAAACCTGCCAAAAATTACTTAGATATCTTTTTCTTGTCTTTTCCAATTTTTATCGAAATCAAAAGAAATCTTAAGTCCGCAGGAAGGTCGGCCGAAATTCACCTTCCCATACTTTAGACGGTGTTTTGGTTCTCATTTTAAAACTACGTGTTAGATCGTAATGAAACTTTGCAAATACAATGACATTAGGTATATCTATGCCTCTAATTATAGTTTATATAGCTCCAGATTATAAAACAAACGAAATAGCTTATATTTGCTGTATTGTTTTGATTATGGTATCTGAAGCTACATAAACGAATTACAGGCATAGATATACCTTATCATATTGTAAGTTTTTTTTTATACCACGACGGTGGCAAACAAGCATACGGCCCGCCTGATGGTAAGCAGTCACCGCAGCCTATGGACGCCTGCAACTCCAGAGGTGTTACATGCGCGTTGCCGACCCTTTAAAAACCTGTACACTCCTTTTTTGATGTAAGTCCAAAGTTTCAGAGCAATCTAGCTAGTCGTTTTAAAATGAGGGCGTAACTACATGTGAAAAAAAAAACGTATTTTATTATCTTTAAAATACTTTTGCCTTTGCCTTTAGTCCACATACGATAACATTTTTTAAAATTGTCAACAATATCCAGAATAAAATACCTTTGTAACCGTTTTTGGGGCCAACCTATTTTATCATGCTTTATTTATCTTAATTTAGATTTATATCTATATGTACAGTCAACCAATTTGAATCTTAGGCCACTATAGAACCTTGTCGCTTTAACTACTAGATACTTGACACGCATCACTCAAAAGCACTGTCGTAGAAGTAATTATGGCCTGGTTCTATAGTGGCCTTAGAATCAAATTGGTTGACTGTACAGTTTATCTTTTATCTATAATTTAAATAAATTAGAAATTATAAGTATTTTACCAATAAACGCATTTGTGAAATTTGTACATATTGTTATTTTTTAAATACTTATTGTCTATACTTTATCCAACAAAAGTTCCATGGATTGAGGAATTATTAGTAAAGTTTCCATTTAAAGAAACGCGAAGTTGCATAGGCTGTAAGCTAATGATATTGTGTTGTTTAAGTTTATTTTACGTTTCAACAATATCAGACTGCTAGAATAGAACTTAATCAGCACAGATATTATATTCTAAGTGCAATTTAAACTAAGTCTGAATTTCAAATAAAGCACTTCAATTATTAAAGTAAATTGAATCCTAAGAAATCTTGGACACTAACACTGATTGCATTACGAGTCAGAAGGCCTACCGCGAACCACGTTCGACGTGTTGCCTCCCTGTCACACTTACGTACGAATTTACAAGTGCGACAGAGAGGCAACACGTCGAACGTGGTTCGCGGTAGGCCCTCAGGTGTGTCAAACCCTTCGTTTAAAGAAGAAAATTAAATATAAAACTACTAGGGAACGAATCAAATTATTTATATCAATTATTAAAGTAACTTAAATCCTAAGAAATCTCAATGGTTCGTACCACTGATAGCATTACGAGTCAGGTGTGTCAAACCTTTTGTTTAAAGAAGAATAATAATTCAGAGAAGTAACGCGGCCAGGCGTTATGGGATCTATGCCGAAGGCGGAGGCTTTAGAAGGGGTATTCTTTTAATATCTTTTTTTATTAGTATATAGTATTATTATAGTATTTATCTTTTAGTTTTATTTAATATAAGTTTAATTTTAAGTACTTTTATTTTATTGCTAGTTTAGTTTTAATTTTAATTTAATTTAATTTTATATCCTGAAAATTTATTATAAAAGAACTAGGGAACGAATTAAATTATTTTTCCCATCAAGCCCTCCAGTGGCTTAGATCAGAGCCGCTTGGATCAAACGCGCTCACCCATTCAAATATTGCATTTACTTTTTTTTTATAAACTGATCGGCGATTCGCCCTAGTCACACCTTATAGGGCATAAGTGGAGCTCACCGGTTCAGTAGTAGCCTATTCTTTCTTGCTTTAAATAGACTGAGGTCCTAATGTATCATGGAATACAGATAATAATTTAGATTTTTAACACAAACAAAATAAAGTCCTAAAGCACGCCGCCATTTGTTATTATTGACTTCACAACAAGGTAGAAAATTAAATTAATTAGAAAATTAAAACACACACACACACACACACAGAATTTGCACACACACAGCTAAATTTTGGAATTAACTGTCGCCCGCCCCATTTTCGTACCGATACGACCTTCAAGAAAAGAGCGTTGGTGTTACAACACGTCTTTGGGTGACGTTGGTGTCTATGGGTGACGGTTATTGCTTACCTACCATCACGCGATACATCTGCTTGTTCGTCTCCTATGGACAAATCCATTATGTACATTTACTTATATACATTCAAGTAAATAAACCTTTTATCTATATTTTCATACATAAGAGTCAGACCAAGCCAACTCTCCTACCGACTTGGCAAGCAACAGGAAGACAGAATGTGGAAATGATTATATAACCGTCAAATTCCTTTGAAATTTTGTCATTAATAAAGGTACTCCATTAAAGTTGACACTGAGCTAGGATTCCAATGTTGCTTTCTTGGCCTCAAAGGCAAATTTCGTAGCCTTTCCACAAATTAACCTAAAGTACTACTTTGACGTCGTAACAAACAACTCAAACAGCAACGCAATACATCCTACAATTAGTCTCTTTGGCGCCGGCCAGCGCTGTGGTAGAAAATCGTTTGCAAAGTGTTTCGCTTGCGAAGTTGCGACACAGTGTCATTTAGTATGAAAAGCGATGACACAACATGTAAGGCTCTTAAATTATTAAAGAATCAAGCGAGGAGTCAAGAGCGTTTTTTACCCTTTGACTATCAAAGATGTCAACTGACGTGCACGGCTTCAGTCCAATATCAACGTTCGTACATTCCGACAAAGTTCACTATGATGCGCTGCACACGATAGGCATGGCCTTCAAAGGGCTAATTATTAAAAAGTTGAATCACTATTATAATGATTCAACTATTATTAATCTCGAAGAAAGCCTAGGTCAAAAACACCCTAAACCGGCGAGCGTGTATGAGGAATGTTATGAAAATGAACGAAGCGAAAGAGGTATGTCAGGATCGAGCAAGTGGAAATCCGTGGTCTCTGCCTACTCCTCCGGGAAATAGGCGCGATTATATGTAACGATTCAACCTTAAGCCCTACATACGATACATTTTTACGATATATCTTGATTAAAAATTTAAGAATACAAAAAATACCTATGACGTAATGTTTGAAAATTAACATAGCTTTGGTACCAAATTGAACAGATGGTCAAATTTTATGTTACACAGTTATTGTGTTACATGCGCATACCTATCATAAAACTGGATGTACTAAGACTGACAGTTACTCACAATTTTGAAGACCAAGCGTCTAACTCATAATGAAACCAAGCATTCACGTCAGCCCATAAACACCTCGTAAAGTCCAAGGATGTCATTCAAGTTGCATTCAAGCTCAGTTTACTCAAACCAGTATAATAGCTCTTTCTAATTACCCATATATGTCACAGATGTCCCGGTCAGGATAGAGTAGTTGACTCAACAACTCGTGCGCAGATAAATGAGAATACACAACGAACAATTCCTAGGCAAAATATTAAATCTCCCAGACGGGATTGTGTCTCGAACTTTAAGGTTTATTGCCTCGGAGTGGCAAAGTTGCTGCGTTAGTGTAGGTATTTACATTCCGTGGCGGATTTGGCTTGGCTATGAGGATTCCAGATGTATGCAGAGCACAAACACGTTCAGGCATCCAGTGTAACTGAGACTGTAAACCCGCAAAGTTCAGTCCTTCGTTGAGTTAATCTTGACTGGATCTAAGGGATACAGTTATTCATTAAAAGGCAGGTGTTGCGAATTTGATTCACCGCATAGATACTTCCTTGAGAGCTTAGATTTAGTAAATGAGCAGGTATATCAAGCTGAACGGCTCGCGTCGAGCTGAAATGGTGTCTCTAACTGCCCACCTCACAATAAATAAATAAATATTAAATAAATATTATAGGACATTATTATATATGTATGTATTATAGGACATTATTATATTAATAAGTATGTTACTTATTTTAGTATCGGCCGATCTTGAAGTCTTCATTTGAGCTGATCCTATCTGCCGTTCATTATTGTGTGTGTTTTTGAACTTGAAGTGAAAAAACATTGAGGATCTCAATACAGCCTGTTTTGATCCAAAAACCGTATGTTACTACGTATGTACGTATGTACAATAATAATAATAATAATAAAATTCTTTATTGTGCACTACTAAAGAAAAACTCATATTACAAACAAAGACAGGACTTAAATTAGTAGGTAACAACAGGCGGACTTATCGCTATAAAGCGATCTCTTCCAGACAACCAGCTGCTACAATCAGCTGCAGAGAAAAATATCCCACCTGCATAGAAATTAGTATACAAAGGTGCTAAGCTAATATTGCTGACTACCAAATCGGAAAACGCACTTAAAACCCTTTTGTCCAGGCCGACAGACTATGTGACCGGTTACATCAGACCAGGCTTGTCGTTGCCTGTCATCGCCCGTCGGATTAAAAATTGCCGCATTGTATGAACAGATATCCTGCTTAAATAGACTGGTGTAGAGAAAGTTTGTAGCTTAGTGTGGTGAATAAGACCTAAGAGATAATACAAGAAATACTTAGCTGTAGTTAGTCAGTTAGTCACGCCGGATATTGGGGGTTTAACGGCCATGTGTTTGTATGCTGATTCATTGGCATTCTCCGCTTGACCAGACTTCAGCTACGTTCTATCAGTTCTCACATTGTTTGGATACTCGCAACTAGTCATGTACATACATATTACAAAGCATCATCAACGTAACAAATCAGTTGAACTGCAAGGCTGAGTAGTTGGCTCTTAACAGTTTTAAATGATTCCCGGTTAGTTTCATTTGAATTATATCGACCGGGATATTGGCCGTGATTACCGTTTGTATTGTTTTTCCCTTCGGCCGCGTACGCAACCAGACTTTCGTAACCAGTTGCGATCGAATACTTTTTCGGTCTTGTACGTAACTGGTTGCGATCAAAAACTATTTTGTTCTTTTTCGTAACCAGTTACGAACGAACACTTTTCATTGTTGTACGAAACCTTTCGACCGTTGATAAACTATAAACTTGATAAAGTCAGCTAAGATTATATTTTATACACCTTGTTATACAGTATAAGTACTGTACACGTTATATATCCAGTCAAAAATCAGAACACAAAATTTGTACCATCTGATAATATTCAAATACTTTGTTGGCAAATACAATATTATAACCTTGTTCCTTAAAAGACACTGGCTTAAGAGACATGAAGCACTGACATTCCTTGACAGTAACTACTATGACTTAATTTGCTTGACATTTACAGTTGTTACTCGTCAATATAAACAAAGTATTAATTAGCCATGAGTCTGGTACGAGCATACGAGAACATAAATAGTTGCATATTTATTGGATGTCCAAATACTGATTTATTATTGATACCCGACATGGTAAGGGTACGGATGTTGTGTGACTTAAACTTTTTTATACCAGGTAACACTGTATGTGCCGACCATTTATCAGCTGATAACTGGGAGGACTTGATGGAGGCACCTCTTTGCGATGAGTTTAGTCCAGCTCATACGCAAGAAATTGTGAATGTTATGTGACAAGCATTAATTGTAATTCATTCGACAGTATCTAATGTACTAGGTGCACCCTGTTATAATTAAATTACATATATATTTATTAAGCGTTTCTTTTGCTGTAGTTAATTTATGATCAACAATGGAACAATACAACGATATCGACAGCATCAAAATAGAAGGTTGCTAAAGAAAAACTATTTAAAGTTCAAAAAAATATTTATTTTAAAATAAAAAAGTTTGTAGTAATTTTGTTTGAAATAAACTAAACAGCTTTTCATCACACAGTAAAAATCAAAATCGCTTATATTTTCTTCTAATATGTAGGTACGGTCAGCACCAAAAATATGTATATTTACAATTTTGACTGTCAAATATGACAGACATAAGTTATGAAATGTATAAGTACATATTTTGATGCTGACTGTACATTGTTCCTTATTAAAAACGTAAAAGCATACGGACATATAATTTCTAAACAGTGGCCCACACACATACATCCGGCCTTCAAATCTTTAACAGCGTTAGCAATTTCTTCATCAATTTCTAAATAAGTTTTTGCCTTTTTGTTATTGCATTTGAATGTCCGTGTAGATTTGCTCTCTTTTAATAATACGTCCAATAAGTGAGCCATCGTCGGATATTTCTTGCCAATAAACCTGTTGATGCGGCTATGCCACCCTTCTATATTGTTGGTGGTTCTTATTTCCTCCTGTTCACAACAGCAAATTTTAGAAAAGGCTGTTTTTGTGAACCACTGTTTTTTAAAATAATTATTAAATTTCTTAATATCTTCGCCCTTAGGGCTCTTACGCATTACATACTGCATACCGGTTTGTATGAAGTGCTTTGGCAGCCGTGCCAGTCCAGCACATCTAGACACATGTCTTTTTTTAACTCGTGATGAGATATTCAACTTTTTGGCTTTTCGGAATAAGCATCTATTGAAATGGAAAAAGCATCCCTTGATCTCTATCTTTGGATAAACTTTTCTCAATGCATGCATAGCTGCTATCTCAAAATCCACTGTAACCTTTGTCGGCTTCCAGTCAGGAAAGCGTGATTTAATCAGATACAACATAGTTTCATATGTTTCTACCTTTTTGTCAGGAAGGAAACAAAAAATTAAAGGTTTTATAGAACGGGTTTCTTCGTCTAGACCATGTATGGTGTACAGTTGCTTAAACCCCACCGGGCACGACTTAAATGTTCCATCAGCTAAAATATGCTTAAAACCTCCTTCTTCGATCGATGTTCTAACTTTTGCCCCACAAAATAAAATAATTATTTTATTCTCTTCCACATTATCATAATCTCTTAATAGAAAGTTTAGGATTTTTTTCGGCATTATCACTTCTATTCTATCTATCTATCTAATTTTTTTGGCACCCAGGACTTTGTTTCTTGCATTATTCAGTCCTGTTTTAACTCCCTCGTATGTTGGCATATTTTCTATCAAATCCAACCCTTCATTTTCAAGATTAAAAACCATAGCCTCGTACTGTTTCTGAATCGAATCAAAATTTGTGCTTGACCTTTCTTTAAGATTATCCAATTCCTTCCAAATTCTGTTTTGAACAAAATTAGGCTTACATTCACTATGATGTTCTCTCTCTTTTACTATTTCATTTCTATCGTTTAATGTTACACTTCCCTTGCATCCATTTTCATTGTTGTAGTAGCACAACCAGAACGAACCTTTACGATAAAATTTCTTGCGATGATATCTTCGTCCTGCTAACAACATCGAACGCCCTCCTCTTCTTGTCGTAATAAAATCAATTGCAGCGTTTATATCATTCATTTTTATTACGTACATACATTATTTGCAGATATGCGAATAATAACTAATGACAGCTAACAATATAATGACATTGTCTAGAGTAATCAGATTAGAACTCACCTGAAGTACTGTTTAAGTGGCCAGTGATTTGTTATATTACCTACTGTAAAGGTTTCATATAAAATCTAAATATGTTATATTGAGTTTTGAAAAAACCTGTAGCTAGACTAGCTAGATGGCCTAGACATTGGTTTCGTATAAGAACGAGAAGTGTTCGATCGTAACTGGTTACGGGTAAGACGGAATTAGTTTTTGATCGCAACCAGTTACGTACAAGACCGAAAAAGTATTCGATCGCATCTGGTTACGAACCTCTGGTTGCGTACGCGGCCGAAGGGTTGTTTTTGTACGTATTTAGTCAGTTACCTTGAAATTATTGTTTCATTTCATAAATCTTTTATTTTTTTAATCAATACACTACGAATTGAAAAGATTAAATACTAGGAAAACTCAGAAATTAAAATGTATGTGGTATGGGCATTGTGAATTTCATCTCGCTTTGTGGCAGGGCACAGGAAAGAGGATGTTGTTCCAGATCTAGAGCAGATCCCAACTGGGGAAGTACTTCCACCTTATAGAAAACCCCAGCCAAATAACACTAGACTCTACTCGTAGTGTTGTGTTCCTGCCGGTGAGTAAAGTTCCCAGAGCTCAACGAGGGGAGGGAGGGTTGTTAGGGTTGGCAACGCGCATGTTACAGGCGTACGTAGAGGTATGAATATATAGCACCCACCAGGGTGTCCAGGGGACTATTGAGAGTTGATGAATCTAAAATGAATTAGGCTATTGGGTGAACTCAATTAACTAAATAATTTTTAAAGGGTCGGCAACGCGCATGTAACACCTCTGGAGTTGCAGCCGTACATAGGCTACGGAGACTGCTTACCATCAGGCGGGCCGTATGCTTGCTTGCCGCCGACGTAGTATAAATTTTTTTTTGAAAAGTAACTGAGATCAAGATTGTTTAGCTCAAGTATACTTTAAGCAAAATATGGTATTAATTGTTTTATTACCCTATTAGAAAAGAGCCATCAGCGATAACATTCACCGGTGCAAATAATATTTCTTCAACTATACACAAGTGTCGCTGACTAAGAAAGTGACTTAGGAAGCAATTCACAGTAATCAACAGTGTTTCTTTATGTCCTGAAAGCACTGTTTGTAATTAAAACTTGTCCGTCCTGGAATCTTAGGGTTGCATCTTAAGATAAAAGTGTTCGTTAAAATTTTATAGCGCAGTGGATCCGGAGTTTACTTTGGGAAGTCGAAGTGCTTTGTAGCATTGTTTTGAGTAGTTTGTTGAGGATGGTCGGAATTACTTTAGATTTCTTGTTTCAAGAGGGCGAATGAATAGTGAAATTACTCGAATGACAGGCGGAATATTTTACTGTTTTCGGGTTGCATTATTTTCAGTCTTATTCAAAACAGTTTGGTTTTATAGTTTGATTTAAAGAGATTATAATTATACCGTTTTCTTTCTAACAGTTCAACACACGAACAAATTCTTAAACATGACTTATTTGACAAAAATAAACCATGATTAACGGCCCATTTCGAAGAATGAGATATAATAACGATAAGTTCTGGTTTAGATAAGTTCTCATTTGGATATCGTTTCAGATTGGCTACAGTATGGGGTTTTTCAAAAAAGAGTGTACAGGTTTAGGTTAAGGCAACGTGCATACTGCTTACCATCAGACCGTATGCTTGTTTGCTACCGACGCAGTATTAAAAACTTAAAAATAATTTCAGTCAATTCACCCCAAAGCTACACATATGAGTATAATCTCAATATGAAGTAAACATATTATGTTTATGTCGGAGTAAGCACATATACGTGACGACGGCACATAAATCTGGCTGATGTATGTAGGGGGCCGTATAATAAGACATATAAGCTGTATATTACAAGTATATTTAGGCCATTTTCCGCTTAGGAGAATATATCTCGTGTTATGTTAATGGTACAGTAAATAATTTAGATCAGTACTCCGAGTACTGATCCAAATTATTTATTATTCCTCATTTTGAAATATGCGACCTCATCTAAAGCTGTAGCGGCAGCTGCAACAGCGGAAGCAAAAAAAGACGCAAATACTCCGTCCTTGGCGACAGCTGCATATTTGCGCCTTTTGGGGTTGAAACTCTTGGACAGTAGGGGCCGAGTGTCAAAATAATATTCCATGAAATCTCCCAACGCCTGGTTGACGCCTCCGGTGATCAGAGGGCTGACAGCTACTTTGGCCAGCGGCTAAGCCTGGCCATTCAAAAACGCAACGCTACCATCCTGCTGGGCACCATCACCTACGACCTGAGGAACATTTTTCATTTTTAAATGTATTCTTAGTTTAATAGTTTTAAGTGTCATTGTTTATCCAAGTTATTGTTTTTTTTTTTGTTCTTTCTTGTACCTAATTATTTAAAAAATCCAAAAAAATTATGGTCAGTTAGAAAAGAAAAATAATTGATCGAAGCTTTATTAAAATATATAAATATTTTTACTTATGTAATAAATGATTTATTCGTAAATACACACATAACAGAGGGAGTGTCTAAGGAAGTTTCTGTTGGAGAGACCTGAATTTCAAGTTATATTATTTTTTCAGATTGTGATACTGCTTTTTCCACGGGTACTGTTCTGGCAAATCTTGAGGAAATATTTGTATCATATTATTATCATAATATCCATTCAATAAGGACAATGCGACACTGATGATGTATAGATCCTAATTATTGTTTTTATATTATATTTATGTAAAAATATATTACTTTGCGGTGTGTGTTTTCTAAATCAATGATAAAAATAATCAAACGTGAGTACATATTATTTAGTTTTTTTTTTATACCACGACGGTGGCAAGCAAGAATACGGCCCGCCTGATGGTAAGCAGTCACCGTAGCCTATGGACGCCTGCAACTCCAGAGGAGTTACATGCGCGTTGCCGACCCTTTAAAAATTATTTAGTTAATTGAGTTCACCCAATAGCCTAATTCATTTTAGATTCATCAACTCTCAATAGTCCCCTGGACACCCTGGTGGGTGCTATAATATTTATACCTCCGCGTACGTTCCACGAGCAAGGGCAGCATCCACTTGGTGTACCCCTTAGATCTCATAAAAGCGACAAAAGGGCCTCTACGTATTGGGCTCCCAAAAGTTCGGAACAATTTTGGTGCGTGATGGTGATCAAACGTTCCAGCATACTCTTTAGAGTCCGACGATATTGACAAAAGGTATCTAAGCAAATCAAGTATCATTGATTTTTACGTTTTTATGTACGACAAGAGTTTGGTCGTAAAAATCTCAGATGATTCTCGTAAAACGGGGATATTTTCTCATTTACGCACACTTGAGCGTGGGCTAACAAAGCCTCTTCTCACACCGATTAGATTTTTAACAGTTTTGAGCAAAAAAAGTTTAACAGTCTTTTTATTTATTTATATATATATAGTGTATGTGTGTATTATATTTGTATGTATGTGTTATTATATGTATTGTTGTTTGATGTGTTTTGCTATTGTAATTGTAGCACCGCTCACAATCTCTCTGCTTAGCCTTAAGGTGGACTGGTAGAGAATGCCTCGTGGCATTAAGTCCGCCTTTTGTACTATATGATTGTTTTCTTTTGTGCAATAAAGATTAAATAAATAAACAGTGACATTCGATACCAAAGCAGATATTGCATGACTTTTGGTTCGCTTTCGCTTCTGTCAGTCTAAAACATTTTTTACTTGAATATTGTCAACTTATCTAAGCCCCTGAGGGCCACTTGCACCAATCACTAGCCCAGGGTTAACCGATTAAACCTGGAGTTACCATAATTACCATTACAAGTTGACACAGGGTTAGTGGGATGGTGCAAGTGGCCCTTAGTCCTACTACCTAGCCGATGTTCTGTAATTTTTATCCAGAGAGGAAAATGAGAACTATACGGTTGTATCTCGAAACGGTTATCCTCTTTCCTCTTCATATTATTACGCAACACTAATGGCCAGTAAAATTAATTATTATCGTGAAATAAAACTATGAAAACGAATAACATCGCGTTAAATGAATTTATAATACATACGGGATGTAACTATCGCGGTAACCGAAGACAATATTATGAATTATTACCGTTGAGATTTTTTCTCAATCATTACTTAGACTCCCGACAGAATATTTAATTATTGGTCATATATTCAAGTAAGAAATCGTTACATCTGGTTTTCGTCAAAACTTTCGTAACAATTTTTTACAAATAAATAGGTATGTAAACTTTGGTGTGACAAGCGCCCACTCAGTAAAGTCGTAAACTCAGTGAAATCCGAACGGACTCTCAACATAGATTGTTATGGTCTCCGGTAGGAATAATAATGAGGTGCTTGCGGCGCAACTGTTTTGCTACTCGACGGTAGAGGACGCTTTTTGCTTTCGAACATCGAACACGTAGCATATCAAATATCAAATATCAAACATTTATTCAGCAAATAGGCCACAGGGGCACTTTTACATGTCCATTTTTACAAACAATAAATTAAAAAAAAAAAAACAATTACAAATATCGAATCTATGAAATAATAAATACTTTATTAGAGATGCATAGTAGACATTGTCCAGCGGGAAAAAAACCATTAGAAATATGATATTATTAAAACAGCAAGAATGGAAGGAGGCCTATACTATCCGAGACATCATTTATTTATTTGATAATTAAATTTTAATAAGTTAATCAAGATATATTTCAATCAAATTAAGTAATAAATTATTGACATAATGTAAAATATATTAAAATGTGAGTAAGTAAATAATTTATGACTTAAAATAAATACGGTAAATTATTTATTTTTAAGTTGTACCAAAGTAAGCCTATTAGGGCCACTAATTGCACCATTTCACTAACCTGGGGTTAACCGGTTAGACCTGGAGTTATCGTGGTTACCTACCAGTACAAGTTGACACTGGGTCAACGATTTAAGTAGGAAACTTAACTTTTGGCGCTTAGTATACTTTTATCTGTGGTAATTTTTCATACAATTGCATTTTTTTAAATGAGCATTACAGAGTCTGCAATATAAAATATTGCTTTTAGTTGTGAATCCATTCGTTAAAAGTCCATATATTACAGAGTAAAATTAAAAAAATAATGTTAAATACTTAATCAATTTCAGTGAAAAATTGATTAAAGTGACTACATGAATAATAAAACCTTATTTTAAGAATGAAGTCAGTTTAAGCTTATACTATATTATTTTAAAGATTAAATCTATTGTAATATTCAAACAATTTTGCCTTTTAATTGACTTCCTCGTATTTGCAATACTTTCAATTTTATTCCATGTGGGAAACATAATTCTCCTACAGACTTTTGATCTGAGTACTGAAAATGTAAGATTTTTCTTTGTTTTATTGCGAGAATCCGATATTATACATACAAGGTCAAATCTATATAGTTCACGAAGCAGCAAAACAGAATATTATTGGAGCATAAGTAAAACATGTTTTTCTTCGTCAGTACAGAAAAGATTAAAACTAGAGGCAGGTAACAAAATATCTGCTCTATCCTATTAAGGGTTTGAATCTCTTTTCCCCAATAATAATACATTAAGTATCCATGTTTTTCTTACGATGTATCTAGTTCGCTCATATCTGAAAAATATTATTTTCATTACTTGTGTTACCTGCTCCACTCCCCAAATCCTGGCTTGTTCCAATCTCGTTATTTCTTTTACTAAGATTTTTTGGTAACCTATTTCTTTCATATGGGAAAAACGAAGATTTAGTAACATGTTTCGTATCTTTGAGGTTGGTAAGGTATAATAACTTCAGAATAAGATTTAGAAAAGGAATCTTTTTCTAGAAAGAAAAACAAAATTATGTGATAAGGTTTTTCAAACTGATCACTGACTTCTTACTGTGAAATTGAAAGATTTTGTGTCATTTATTTGTTTTTAATAAACTTAAAGTAGGACCAAGCTTACTCGGCATGCCATTTACAACGACAGTGTGACGATGACATCATTAATGTCAAATCTCTATAAAAATTGACGTTTTTTAATGACACTTCCTCCTTTTTTTATTCCTCTTTAGTAGTAATTTACCCATTATTGAACAAAAAGACATATAAAAAGTAGGTTACATACAGTAAATAAGAAGTACAAAGGCTAACTTATCCGATTGAGGGATCTCTTCCACTATTCAAAACCGCAGGCGAGTAGAGATATCGTCATTATCTTTACTCACTCATCTAAGTTCGGTGTAATAAAAACTTCGTAGTTATTATTACACCAGGCTTAGATGTTAAAATAAGTTAAATCATAATGCTAAAACGGAACTAAACGAAGCAAGTACATGTATGTGCGTGTATAAATGTTATTTTCGAAATTTAGCTGCAGAAATTCCGAACAAATTACTATCTAACGAAACCGATGCAAAGTTCGAAACAGCCGCAGCACGCTACGACGCTAACATCCCTACAGCTCCACCAACATATCTGTGACTTACTAAAAATCTTTACTACATTTATATAAAGTCAGTTCTTGCTTGACACGGCAGCAGAAGTATGTTGGTATTTCACAAAAAGCCGCTATCATTACGAAGTCAACTCATTCCCGACAGGAAAACTGCCACTATCGCAATCACGAAATAGCGTAAAAAAAATCGAAATTATGCGAAGTACTTTGTGGTTAGGGTTCTGTGTTCGGGTTCAGTATTAGTATTAGGATTCGGTATTAAATATTGCCTTAGGAAATGAAATAAAACAATTTATATGGTTTTTTCACGTATAATCTTTTTAAAGGTTATATGGAAGAGATCGCTCTTTAGCGATAAGACCACCTGTTGTCTGCCTCTATTACTAATCGTTTGTTTTTCTTTAAGCTGTATCTTTTACAGGGGTGTGCCAATAAAGAGTATTCTATCCATCTATCTATATTACAAGTATTATGGCGTGGAAAAATTTACATCTCCAGCAGGACTCGAACCTGCGATAATTGGAACATTTAGCAACATTTACACCACCCTAAGGCGTTGGGGAAACGAATGGAGAATTCGCACACGTCTGATAGGCCTCCGTGGCTCAGTTGGCAGAAGCGATTCTGTGTTCAAGTCCTGCTGGAGGTGTAAATTTTTCTATTTTTCCTTTTAATTTAAAAAAATGTTGTAATGCTTGCAGACTGCTTGATAAAAATAAGTATTCTATCTATCTATCTAAATTATTGATGGACAAGCTGCAAAATTTCTATTGACTAAATTAAAATGAATGGTATTGACACTAATCATTACCGTGGCATTTTTACGATAGAACAAAAAATCCCATTTTATTTTTGTCGTACCTAAATGTGTACCTTAGATTTAACTTATTCGAATTAATTCTTGAATTCTGTCATAACTAAGTTTATATGTTTTCCTGCTATCTGTACGTAAATTTTGTTTCATAAAAAAGCATTTCCATGATGCAAGAAATGTCCACATAATTTTATAATGCCCTTTTTATGGCTGGCGTAGCAAACATTATGTTTTCATTTTATATCTCGCCTTAAGCGTTCAGAACGGAAGGTAATAAAGGGACTACGTGTTTTACAGACTGCTTATAATATTATTTAACTTTATTGCACAAAATAAAATAATGCAGAGCAAGCGGCAGGAAACACACTGGTGTTGGAAGAATCGCTTGAATTTTTTCGCTAGGTTTTAGACTAAATTAATTTAGCATGCGTACGACAGGATAGATCAGGTAAAAGAAACAATTGTAAGAAATCTTTAAGTTTTTTCATTTCTCCTGCTTATAAAATGGGTCGTTGTTTTTCTAAAAAGTGTGCAGAAAATGATGCGTGTCTGCTCTAGAGCACTGTACTTTCTAAGTACGTTTTTTTCTCTTATTTTATAAGCAATAAAAAAATTGGTTTCAAATGAATTTTTGTACAATTTCCATTCTGATAATTAACTCGCCATTCCATAAATAACGATAATATTACCTGAACTGTTAATTGAAAGTACTCTCAAGAAATACTACTGAAGTTTACGTGAGAACTACCTCGACAGAAATGGGTAACTTTAATTCCTTGGTTAACTTTACTTTTTCTCTCGCCCCGAGAAACTATGTATCTGTTACCCCATATACATTTACCTTATTATATACATACCATTATATACATACATTTACCTTATTATTTGACCTTATTATATACATTTTTGTAGACTTTCTCATTTTTACCATTGATTGTCTGTTTTCCGCAAATATTCAAGTTCTTCGAAATTGCCGGTAGCTCATTATATCAAGTAATATTTCTAAATATTGGGCTTATTGGTACTAGATTAAAATGGTATTAATCGACACACTCGCTTTCGCTTAAACGAAAAAACTTATCGATAAATAGAAAGCAAATTAAATTTTAATAAGTTTAAGTGATTGATATAGGTATTTTTTGTTTCTTTGTGGAATTAACTAAGTAACGTATTGTTCTACGTAGAGCGACACAAAGCTGTATTTACATATGGTCGATGTTGCTTCGTAATCTTGATGTTTTGTCATGCAAGTAAAGTCGCTTACGCCTGCAATTATTCAGTCATTCTTCCTATCCGTGGCCGTGAATCTGTTATTGCTTACCATGCATTCTTGTTCTTTAACAAAAAATCCCCTAAAGAGCCATAAAACGAGAAACTTACCAGTCAAATTTGAATGAATGGCAATGGAACATAAAAAATTGTTCGCATACAAATAGAAAAAAACCAAATAAAATCAACTCTGTTGCTTTTAATAATGATTTCAATTTAAACATTGGAGGTAATTGTACTAATATTAAGACGGCGCATTGTAAATTTTGGCGTCAGGTATCTTGATTTATTGGTTAACTGGTAGAGAATGCCTTAAGGCATTAAGTCCGCCATTTGTACCTTCATGTATTGTGCAATAAAGATTAAATCAATAAATAAATTTATCTCAGCAGCACCTCATAGTGTTTGGTGAACTGGTTATTCAGGGCATCGACTTCATTTCTGTAGTGGCCGATACACGATTAGTTAACTTTTATAGCAGAGATAATATTGTATCTAAGATGCCTATTTTCAAACAAACATTTTCATTGTACAGGCAAATGGAACCGATTCAAAATTCCTCCGCCTCTAAAATTCACGTAGATTAGTCTAAACACACTTCAATACTGTAATTGTGATTTTTCAACTAATTCTTGCTTTTTTTTACTTTAAACGTTAAAACCCGTATTGCCGCATATGAACTTATAGAGTAGGTAAGCTAGTGCAAAATCAAATTCACTACGCGCGACGTATTTAAGCAACCGCCGCATTTTTAGATTTTAATAGCCACTAGCTGGCATCCCCAGTGTAGTCGTGGCAGAGGCAGACCGAGAAAGAGATGGCGGGACGACTTGGATGCGTTTTAGCGGGACTGGCGGGATCTTGCTCAGCACAGGGGAGGATTGGAAAGCTATAGGGGAGGCCTTTGCCCAGCAGTGAGATACACAAATAGGCAAATAAAATAAAAATGTTTAACGATGCGTCACCTTAAGACGGTTGGAAATTGGAGGACGAAGCACTTGAAAGAAAAAAATATTTGCGAATCTCCCTTTACTGCAGGGATCTCTAAAAACATCGCCAAACGTTAGTTCCCGCACTAATGAATATGATAAACTGAAGTTTAACTTGGCAACGACACAGACTTTTTTCGCCGGCAATTGACATGGTTTACAAGAAACTCGGCCACTGACTACACAACTTATTAATATATCTAGTGACGTATACCGTCTGGTCTATTGAAGAGTGGATGTTTTTGTAAAGGTTGATTAGAAGTAAGTGGTTTGGCCTCGTGGGTAGTGACCCTGCCTATGAAGCCGATGTTCCCGGGTTCAAATCCTGGTAAGGGCATTTATTCGTGTGATGAGAATGGGTAGTTGTTCCTGAGTCATGGGTGTTTTCTATGTATTTAAGTATTTATAAATATTTATAAGTATTATATATATATATTTTATTTTAATGTATTTTAATTAATATGTTGTAATTTCAATTCCTTTTTTTTATGTTATTTGTACTAGTTATGTAAGTTGACATGTAATCACCTATTACCAATAAATAATGAGTATGAGTATGAGTATATTGTTGTCTAAGTACCCTCAACACAAGCCTTATTGAGCTTACTGTGGGACTTAAAATATAAAAAATGAAGTATATTCCGGTATGCGATTGTATTAATTGAGTTTTTTATTATTAATTAATTCATATTTTAATTTTATCTTTTGTAATTTATATGTAAATATTTTGATTGTTTGTTGTTTTGTGTTTTTGTATTATGGATCTTGTCCGAAATAAATGTTTTTTTTTTTATTATTATTACTCCTTTGTTTTCTGAGAAATACACTAGTCTCTCTCTCTTCAAATCTCTTCCAGATATTTCGTCCTGATTTATATTCACTCGCTTCCCTTTCATTGCTTCTTAAAACTCTATCAACTCAACAAAGCTTTCATTTGAAATTCACTACAAAAACCAAGTACTCGCACATATCGTACAAAAGGCATCAGATAAAACGTACTTCAGTACAAATCGGCTTTGCTATTAAAAAGGCGTAACTCACGCTTATATTTATATAGAGTTGTACGTTTCTTAGTTGGCTCAGTACAAATAGGGCCTGTAGGCTAACCTGAATACAAACGGTGGTATTACCCGCACTGTTGCGGGGGTAATGACCTGAAAAGCGCATGAATCTTTGGTTGGATGTCGTATGGGGTTGTGATTGAAATCGATTTTTGGAGATGTGCGAAGTTAAATATTTACAGTGTAAATGGAGTGCGTGAAAAGTGTAATGGGACATGTTTAAGAGGAAAGGAGACGACTCATTCTCCATACAAACGTAGTCTTCATTTTCCTCCTGGATATTGACATTGTGGAAAATATTTTATCAGAATTTAATGTATTTTTGTCATAGCTATGCCGGACCATTTTTTTAAATTATTATAATAATTAGGAGCAAAAAACATGTTTCATACAAATTTTATAAGCTCCTGACTCTTATAATTTGAAAAAATTAAACGGTAGGACTATGATTAAAACACATCAAATTGTTTAAAAATAGTTTCAATAATATTAATATCCAGAGAGGAAAATGGGGTATCCGTTTGTATGGAAAGGCGGTTAAGGGCGGTTGTCCCCTTTCGTCTTAAGTGTACATTTGCAACGTGTTCCATAATAAATCAGGTGAAAAAGATTCAGAGAAGTCCGGAATAGAATAAAATGGAGCTTGAAAATGTCTCATTAAATATATAAAAACAGTGAAAAATAGATTGTTTTTATCTGATAAACAATGTGTTTACTTTGCCTCAATAAAAAATGTAATATGCTTTTTTCCGATTACCAGAATATAAATCTGAACGATTTAAATAAAATGAAATTTGTAAACATTTTCAGTTAAAATATAAACAATACAATAATAATAACAAAGGATAGCCCAGAATTTATTCCATTGCTTGCACTCAATAACCTAGCTCATTTTAGACTCTCAATAGTACTTACATCCTGGCGGGTGCTGCCTCTGCGTGCATCCCATGACACGGGCACGGGCAGCATCCTCTCGATGTACCCTTTATATTTCACTAAAGTGTCAAAAGGGCATCTACGTGTTGGCTACGGCTCCGCGCACGCCTCCCAAAGGTCCGGAACACTAATGAAAAAACAATAATAAAGGATAGGATGGAAATCACAGTTCCGCACACGCTCAACACCGGTAGAACATAGTGTATAATAATAGCATAATTGGCTTAGGGCCTGTTTCACAATGTCCAAGTAAAGTCCTGAATAAGCTACTTGCCACTTATCTGACGAATAAAGTCATCGTTGGCGTTTTACAATCTTCCAATAAGGTTAACTGGCACATAAAGTACGAATTTTTACAGGAAGTTTTATCTTGCAAATAATTTAGTTGTTAATTAGCTATTTGCTTTACTTGGACATTGTGAAACAGGTCCTAAATATTAAATAGAACATGTACGTCTCGTGTCTGCTCTGGGCTATTACCGCGAAAATCGAAGTTCGTCAATTGTGGGCATTTTTCTCTGTCAATCTAATTAAGTCTTAATGAGAGTAAAAGAGAAAGATCCCCGCAATTTACGAATTTCGGTTTTCGCTGTAAGCCCCCTGGAGTCCGAGTCTGGTTCAAATCTAAAACCAAAATATATTGCCAAAGATATAAAGTGTGTAAGAGCGTGACGCGCTGTTCCTTCATCAAATTAACACAAATATTCGTATTTGTTACAGATATTTACAACATCGAAGATACCTGAAGTGTCACTGAAGAAGGTACCTTTCATAGCTACTTAATTCCATTAACGTAAAACCGATAGAAATGAACACGGTGTAACATGAGGAAACCGAAAGATTTTAACCACGCACTTCTGAGGCCAGAAGAAGGAAAAAATGTCATGTGTTTAAGTAAATTTCGGCAAAAAACATTTTTTTATTTTTATTATTTTTTGAAAGGATTAGTACGGTTTTTTTTGTAAAATCTAGTTTTTGCAAAGGTTATTTGTCACTTTCTGACATCTATCAATAAGGATGTTTAGACTACGCCCCATAATGCTATCATCGCCATCAAAAAGTCGTTTTGCAATAAGTTACAATAAAAAGATGTTTTTTTACTGCTGTCAATTCTGAAACTAGGCGAAATCCAGAAAAGTTTATATGACATTTTAGTCTCTAAATGTGATCAGGAATACACTGCAGTAGCGGCGCGTCACAAATATTCGTAGGGAACCCGGAGCTAATTATACTTTCCTTTTCTCCATGATACGATCGTGAAAGTACTCAACGGTCTGAAATTAGACAAGCCGATGGGAATCGAGTTCTTTGAACGATCCGCCACTGATACACTGTTAAAATCTTACGGTTTCCTCATGTTACACCGTGTATGTTCACTATAGTCCAAGCTCTGTCCTCTAGTGGTCCACCGTACAAGAAAAATGGCAGTCAAAATTGAGTCAATGGTATTAGAAAATAGAATTCAATTTTATTCGTTACAAAATCGAACGAAACGAAACAAAAGCACGTCTGTTCCATTTAATAATGATTCACATTACATTGGAGGTAATTTGTACTAATATTAGGACCGTGGGACGCTAGAGGTTTCAACAATTCCTTTATTAGAGTTCATTTTCCTCATTTGATCCTAGTATTTTCACCTGTTACAATCTCTTGTTCGTGAGTTTCCTTAATTACGAGTTTTCCGAAGAGATAGTTTTCTTATTTCCTAATTGGCCCGTTCGTTTGATCTATTGGATAACCAGAATGTTCGTAAAATAAGAAATGTGATTTCTTTCGGCATTATCTTAATCATAAACTGACATAAGCAAAAGTGTGTTTGTTCTGAAGAATGTCAATAAGTAGATTAATCTTATCTTTAAACGAGCAATTCTTGTATATATATATTTCGGGGATGTCGGAAATGGCTTTAATGTTTTCGATGAAATTTTTCGGGAGCGAAAAAAACGATCTAGCTAGGTCTCATCGCTGGGAAAGCTCGGTTTCCCAGATATTTATTAGTAGTAGTGGCATTATATTCTAGAAACAACATCGTCAAAGACACATTTATGATCTTGGAAAGATCTTTAAAATATCGATAACTAAACGACATGTTAAAATTTACGTTTATTTCGATTCCGTTGTGAGCCCAATAACATCTATTTACGATATTTCTAACGTCAAAGTGACATTGGTTGCCCGAATCGAGCTGCTTCTGTCCATTATACGACATACAAACGATATCTAAATGACAACTTATCAAAACCAGAACTTATCGTTATCGTATTTTATTCTTCGAATCGGGCCGTCAGTTTAAAATTTATGACATTGATATATGCATGTTAGTCTTTGTATATGGTATTTCTAAAAAATACGTGCCTTCTTGCTTGATATTAAAATTAATAAATTAAAGTTTTTTTTTTTTTTAAATCAAAAGGCGCTTCTGGTCAATTAATGGTTAAATGGGTAAAAACTCTATTGCACATACCTTGCTAATGACCTCACGGTTTCAAATGCCCAAGCAATGCTCAGGCTTACAAGTTTTAATTATTTCAGTAAGGTACCAAATCTTACCTAAAAGCAAGACGTGATTTATAACCATTTAATTAAATATAAGACCTCAGTTGATAAAAAGAAAAATAGCAAAGCGGCACGTCTACCGTTATTCTTTTTATAAAAGAAAGAAATTGTTTATTAAGAGGTACACAAAAAGGATTTTTATTTTAAGCCCCTTTTCATTTGAGTCTAATGGAAAATAAGCAATACAGCTCCAATTGGCATTTTTCCTTCTCATTTCGTTCAAATATCATAACGGATTTTCTTTCGGACTTTACGGAGTTGATAAAAGAAGATTAGATTAGAAAAATAGACAGAGAAATGCTTTTGGTATAATTCAGGGCTTGACTTTTTCAATTATACATAAAAAGGTTTATATCAACATTAATAAAAGCTTTATCTCTTTACATCTTTATACCATCAAGATTGTGTCAAGTTGGATGTTGTTTTAAATTCACTGCTCCTGAGCAAATGGTGAAAAAGGGATTAATATTCAACCTTATAAGATTTCGGCTTTTAAAAAATATTTTTTATTTAATAAACCTTACAGCTATCTTTACAGTTTCCCAATGCGATAGTTTAGGCAGGTACTTTACATGGTATACTAATACTACAACTAAGAATAACACAACACAAACAATGTACCTTTTGCAAATTCATTCTTCGAACAATAAAATACGTCAGTTCGATTGGCAACTTAGTTAAATGTGCGAAGGTGCTCTCGTCCAAGTCGTCTATATCTGCATTCTTGGTATGTAGGTCCCAAGAGGGTATTTTTGGGAAATCCTCGAGCGTGTCAGATTAAAATGAGTGAGATCTACCTACCCGTGGACTCCACCTTAACCACTTTTAGCCGTCTATATCGGTCCGTTGGTTGGTGCGGGGTTGGTGGGCGATCAGAAACTCGTCAAGCTGATTATAGATTAGGTTACTTTGGTCTTCAATGATTTACTGTTATCTGATAAGGCCCCTACTACAAGTGTACACACTTGCCTTAGGGCCTGTCTACATACTGATTAATGTTTATTTTTTTATTAGTTTATACATTTACTATACGCAAGTGCTATCTCGGACGATCGATATTCGAAATGTCATTAATATGTCATAGTTTTCAATTGTTTGACATATCAATGACATTTGTGTCCCCGTGTGTTTACGCGTTCGCTATTACTTTATACGGGAAAAAAAAACTATGCCATTCAGATTCCGTAAATATGCCATACCTCCAAGTTAACGGAGTTAAAACGGAGTCCGACTCGACCACCGAGGGATCCGTACTTTTTAGTATTGGTTGTTATAGCGGCAACAGAAATACATTATTTCAACTAACTATCACGGTTCATGAAATACAGCCTGGTGACAGACAGACAGACGGATGGACGGACAGCAGAGTCTTAGTAATAGGGCCCCGTTTTACCCTATGGGTACGGAACCCAAAAAAATACCGGTGTAGAACGCGAACTGTAGAATACATCTCTATACAAAAAATAATTCCAGAATGAATACTGTTGGAGTGTTAACTGAATTAGAATAAGCTAAATAACATTAAAATAAAAAGCGGCAGTGGCACCCTCGTTTATGTTGAATGTTTGTTGCTGGTATTTATAACGTTCATTAGATGGTATCACTAACACTAATGGCTAATTCCATTAGCCAGATCTATGATATTACCATCCACGCTCGTTAAGCTCACGATCTGTAAAGACTTTTTTGTATGAGGGATATTATAATAGACCTTGCTCTTTAATCTATAAACCAAGGCTCGGAAACCGGTTAAACGTCCAAACCGTTTTCATGTACTTGGCGCAAAACCTTTTAATTTCGTTTACGCTCGAAAAACCGTTATTTTTAAACCGGTTTTTATAAGAAAAGTTCTTGTTAACCCTTTTACAGGCATAGTACGATTTGTCGACCACATACGCGCCAATAGAATTTCAACCTTAGCCATCCGATTTAAAGTTCAAATTAGATTGCAATTTTGGAAAATGTGACTTTTCTTGAAATTAATCATCAAAGCTGGATTTATTTGAATATATTTGTTTTTTTTTTGGAAAACCTTGTAGAATGTGCGGCCTGGAAAAGGGTTAAATTAACCGGTGTATAACAATAAAAACCGGTTTCTTCCTATGTCGGTATCTATGTTTACATGGCACACCACGGTTACAATAAAGTTCTTATTACGTTCGCGTTCGGAGGAAAACCGAAATAAACCGGTATTTACCAGTATTTTATAAATCGGTTCCAAGCCTTGCTATAAACACATATTATAAAATATCTAGGCGAAAACTTGAATGTATCATAGCGTGGGTTAGTGGTTAGAAAGTTAGTCAATACTTAATTACTCTAAGTCTAGTGAAAAAGATACAATTTCCATGTAACATAACATGTGTGAAATTTACACCTCACTGACGAAAAGCTAATATTCACTATAAAACCTTAAAAATAAACTCGTTTTATTCCCTACCTCACATAATTAAAAGCAAAAATTTTTTTCATTAAATTAAATATAACATACACGTACACTTCTCTCTAAAATATTTTAAAAATATATTTACTTTTATACTAAAAATGTGTTACAAAATTCTAAAATTACACGAATTCAATCTAGATTGTTCCATTTACAATATTAATTCCTCAGAAGCCCTCAAGGCTGCTATTCCCTTTGAAAGCAAATACTTGCCTCAAACGCGGTTTGTTTATGAAGTTTTTGAAGTTTATCAGAATATGGATATTCTTACACATATTTAACAGTTTTGAATGATTCCTGGTAGACTCGACCGGGATATGGACCATGTTACCTTTTGTATTGTTTTCGAGCTCCCGATATTTCGACGCAGTTACATGCATCTTGTCACATGGAGACAGCGGGTGGATGTCAAAGTTGTCTAGTGAATGAGGGTAGACCCAGCGCGGTGTACACAACTTTGACACCCACCCGCTATTTCCAGTTACCTGTGAACATGATGCATGCAACTGCGTCGAGATATCGACACCTCGATCGAGGCTTGTATTGTGGGGAATCTCTATACAAGGTGGCCAAAAAATATGTGCATTCCCGTTGCCAGGGAGCTTTTGGGCTTTTATATACTGAGCAACTTTTACTATGGGACACACCCCGAAATTGTGAAAAAAAAATCATGGCTGTTTCATACATTTCAGCTGGTCCATTTTTTATGGGAGGGTAATTATTTTTTCGCGATTTCGGGGTTGGTCCCATAGTGAAAGTTGCTCAGTATAATCCCAAAACCTCCCTGGCAACGGGAATGCATATATTATTTGGCCACTTTGTACATCTCGCTTGCACTGAATAAATATGTCAATGTCAAAACTGGTGGCAGCCAAACTGGTTGTCCTTAGCAGAAAGCTATCTTACGCTCGCTACGCAATAAGAATATAATGTCAGGACGTTTTCGAATCGTCCCACGTAGCGAAATAAATGAATTAATTATCGACTCGGCAAATACTTGGGAAGAAAACAGTTATATAAATAAATTGTAGATGGAACGCGGCGTCAACACAATCGGTTTAATTCTATTTTGGAATAGGTATTGTAATATTTAGTATTCAAGGTTAAATAGCTCATTAGCGGTGTACTCATGTATTATAAGATTAATGTTTATAGATCGTGTCATTCACGAAGACGCGTGTCTTGACTCGTAATGCTATGTTATTAGGTTAGATTTGACAAATCTGCGCGTCATCGCGGATAGCACGAACTATACCCACTAACTCCTCGCGGTTTTGAGACACCCACACATCACCACTTTGACAAGATTGTCAGTCAGTTTTTTTTTGTACCACGTCGGTGGCAAACAAGCATACGGGTCACCTGATGGTAAGCAGTCACCGTAGCCTACGAACATGCAGGTTGCCGACCCTTTTAAAACCTGATGTACACTACTTCCGGAGCGTTCGCGGATATCAAAAGTTATGTCAAATATCATTGAAAGTATTGTATTCAGAAATAATGTGATTGTGTAAATCATTTGCTATAGTAACAGTGCATTCCAAGATATAATCGCCATACGTATCTCCTGAATGCAGCTTTTCGTATTTTCCTATCCACTTACGTTTTGGTACATTCAAAATTGATCATGCTTTTAAGCGTCTTCATTCATTTGTAGTACTCATAACGGATTAACTATGAAAGTGAACAATTAGTCACGAATTAAACCGACATATTATATTAATAATCTCAAACCCTATACAATCCTAATAAACATTTCATTAGCGCGATGTAGAAGTCGGCGCTCCCGGTACAGCTCCATCTAGCGTGTTATTTAGTAAACGATTTTGTATGAAAGTACAGAAGTACCGACGCGAACACTCACGACACGACATGTTCATATACGTGAGGGCACACTTCAATTATATTTAAGCGTCATTATAGACCTGTGATCGTAATGTAAATTCCAATCGGTCTCCTGATTTGTGGCAAATAGTATGCGTCACTTTTTGCCTTTGGGAGATCACGCACTAGACGTGATCTCCCAAAGGCTTTATGGGGGAAAGGTGTTATGGTAGGTGTCACTACACCTACCATAAGAGCTATTTATTTCTCCTGTACCAGTTTAAAGAATTGTAATTTTGATAGCAGACGCGCTTAGTACAACAATTAAACTACGATTAATTCGTAGTGCTAAACAATGTTCCATAGTTCTACAAACATTTGCTTTCCATTTAAATAAACCACAACATTAAGCAAATATCATTCAAATGTCTGCGGTATCAATAGTGAAATCGACCTCTACAAATCCATTTTCAAATTTCCACCTGTCACCAAGATTTACCGACAGCAATAACGTGTGGAACGCCAATACCAAGTAAAAATACCTAGTATATACGAGTATTCCGTAACCAGCAGTCCGGGAAAATACCAACTTTTACAACGTAAGTGAAAATGAATACACGGCAGGGAAACTTCTAAATGGATTTGAAAGTTGGACATTTTAACTAGTTAGCGAGTTTGTACTCGGTGTACGGACTTGTAGCTATTGTAAATCTTAGGCCGTTTCAAGTTTAGTAATAAATATGTCAAATGGATCAAGTTTTTTTGCATTCGTTGCGAAACTTTGTAATGAACGGATAGTAAAGTGTAAAAACCCCATTTTTAGTGATTACGCATTAAAACTATTTTTCCATATATCGAATATGCGTTTTAACTAGGTAGCTAAAACTAGTATCACGTAAGGCTTAGGAAAATTCGTGCGTATATATATAAACGATTTATTACACCGTAAAAACTCGTTTTGAGTGAAAACGCACGAATTTTCCTAAGCCTTACGTGATACTAGTTTTAGCTAGTTAAAACGCATATTTACTGAAGTGATATATGGAAAACTAGTTTTAATGCGTAATCACTAAAAATGGGGTTTTACGGTTACACATGCATACTTGATACGTACGTAATACCTTCGTGATACAGATAAGTTTGTGATCAGACTAATTAAGTTAATGAAGAAAATGTAATTGAAATTAAAACATTACATAGAATTCAAATTAAAACAGATTAATTGGGCAGGGTAATAACTACAACCAATTTTAACCCCTAATAAATATAATTAATACTCAAGCACTTAATGCTATTTTTAATTTTAGTGCAGAAATGCTTTTTTTTAGGCAGAACTGGAATCCGACTACGATTTTTCCATAAGTAGATAACGTAAATTGAAGACGAAATACCTCTAGGGAACCAAGTTTAGGCAGTTATCTTCATTGATTTCGCTCATACTTGTTCCGTTTGTAAGTTTTTGTTTGATTTTCCAGGTCAAATATTTTGTATTATTTGAACCCGTGAGGTTTTTATAGCCCTCTTATGTATAGTAAACTTGTTCAGTAAATTACCGCATATCTCTGATCATCAGGAATTAAATATTCAGCTGCTAAGCCAACCATATTTTTTTCCGGTTAGGCAATGTAAGCACAGATTATGTAATGTTTTTATTTCGTCACCTACTCACACATTCTAGCTTGATTAGTTATGTTTTATATTATTGTGTTTTCTCTCTGGTTGCCCTGAACACCAACATGGCTAAGTATCTTAGTCATCGGCTTATGCTGAGCGCTCAGATCATAGAAGGTTACTTCTAATATCTATGGCTGAGCGGCATCCATTTTGGTGTAAGATTGTTCTAGAATAAGATGTATAATAAAATAAGATGTATAGCAAGGTTAAATTTCATTGTACACCAAACTATTTCTATGTCTATATCTATGTTTGTGTTGGTAGGCAATTTTAAGCAAGATTAGATTACGCCGTAATCATTACGGTATATGAGGTCGCTTGCAATCCGGAGGTCGCGGGTTCAAACCCCGGCTCGTACCAATGAGTTTTTCGGAACTTATGTACGAAATATCATTTGGTATTTACCAGTCGCTTTTCGGTGAAGGAAAACATCGTGAGGAAACCGGACTAATCCCAACAAGGCCTAGTTTACCCTCTGGGTTGGAAGGTCAGATGGCAGTCGCTTTCGTAAAAACTAGTGCCTACGCTAAATCTTGGGATTAGTTGTCAAGCGCACCCCAGGCTCCCATGAGCCGTGGCAAAATGCCGGGACAACGCGAGGAAGAAGAAGACGGTATATGAGGTAGTAACACTGATGCAGATTTTTTACATGAGATTTTAAACATAATAATATGATGCTGGATTAATTGGCCTTTTGAAATACATATAATGTATGAAACCTGTAAAGGTCTACAAACAGAATTAGGAGTCATATAATCATTGAATTCCAGGGTCTGTGTATACAATGGTCAAAGATGTTTAAGATAACAGCCGTCTTTTTTTGTCGACAAAATAGTAGTTAAAAGTACATTTTATAACATACTGCTAAAAATAAAACTTTAAGATGTATAAGGAACGAACATACGTCATCAAAATAAAACAGGCTACATTACAAGTTCCGATTCAACGTAGCGGCGGTGCGAGGATGCCCCCAAGGGGGAGTCCTGTCACCTCTGTTGTGGAACCTAGTCGTTAACAACCTTATAACTAAACTGAACGAGGAACACTTCTACACAATAGGCTACGCCGACGATCTGGCAATTTTAATATCAGGTAAATTCGCCAGTACAGTATGCGACCTCACCCAGTTAGCTCTCCGGATCGTAGAACGCTGGTGTAGAGAATTTGACCTATCAGTAAACCCCACCAAAACAGAAATGGTAATGTTCACCAATAAAAGGGCGCTTGGCAACTTTACCAGACCAACACTTTTCCAAACTGAGCTACAGCTGTCCGATGAAGTTAAGTACTTAGGACTAACTCTCGACAATAAACTCAATTGGAACAACCACATCAACAAACGGATAGACAAGGCGGGAATTGTCTTCTGGCAGTGCAGAAGGATGATTGGTAAGAGGTGGGGACTCAACCCGAAAATTACCCTCTGGCTCTATAAGACAATAATCCGCCCCTTACTCTGTTACGGTGCTCTGGTTTGGTGGCCAAGAACAAACCTAGGCAACGTACGAGACAAACTACAAAGACTTCAAAGGCTCGCATGCGCGGCCACCACTGGCTGCACGAGGTCTACCCCGACTGCAGCCATGGAGGTCATGCTAAACCTTCCACCGCTGCACCTACACATACAACAAGAGGCCAGTCTCTCAGCGGTAAGGTTGCGAACCCTCAAGATATGGTCTAACATCACAGGAGCTCTTCACACAAAATGCCTGGAAAAGGTGTATGACGAATTTCCAGTGCTTAGGTCAGGCACGGACCGGATTCACAAACAAGCTATCTTCGATAAAAGGTACAAAATACAGTTATATGAGGACGACAATCAGGAAGGACTCAATCCCCGGGAGCTGAGAATCTTCACTGATGGGTCCAAAACAGACAGCGGATCGGGCTCTGGAACCTTCTCAGAAGACCTGAACATGTCAATCACCACTCCGCTAGGAGCCCATAACTCGGTATTCCAAGCTGAGTGCATGGGCATCATAAACGCGGCGGCTGCCATCACTGCAAGGAAGGTAGTAGGATCCTCCATCCGCATACTCTCCGACAGTAGAGCAGTCTTAATGGCTCTAAATAGCCATATAGTTACATCCAAACTTATACACGAATGCCACGAACGACTAATGGAGGTATGTCATAATAACAAGATCACCCTACAATGGATCAAGGGACACAGTGGATCCCGAGGTAACGATGCTGCGGACGAGCTTGCCAGGCAAGGATCGAATGCGGGGGCGATTGGTCCGGAACCGATTCTTCCGATACCATTTAGCAAGGTACGCTCAATGCTGCTGGCACGTACAGGGAAACTACACACAGAACACTGGCTGAACCAGACTGGATGCAGACAGGCAAAAGAAGCCATGCCTGGCATCAACGGAAAACTCACAAGGGCGCTCCTGCAACTAGGGAAGGTCCGACTGAGTATGGTAACCAGTGTCATAACAGGTCATGGACTATTTAACAAACATCTTTTCACAACAGGTGTCACAGACAGTCCCCTATGCCGAGGTTGCATGGAGACAGAAGAAACAGCCTCTCACGTGGTGCTGGAATGCAGCGGAGTGACTCCATACAGGGCTAAACATCTCGGATCTCCGAGAGACCTCCCCGAGGTCCTACTCAACATCAAAGGTTTGATAGGATTCCTCGAGGAGCTGGGCTGGCAGGACTAGCCCACCCCCAACATATCACGCAAAATAGGCGCAAGTCGTCGAGTTGCGGAAAAATCGCCCGAATACAATACAAGTTCCGATTAATTTTTGACGTTCACAGCAAAGTCGAATAACGCTATCTCATGCTAAAAAAGAGTTCGAGCCATATGACACTCTTCTTTGGTTGTTTATCTAAGGGCATCCGCTAGCTGGTGCGGGTGCACAGAGCGGGCGCACGCACGCACGCGGGTGCCATTGTAAAATCCGTCGCACGCGTCCGCGCCACTTAATTTTAGTGTTGCTCATACTTTTTTCCTCACCCTCACCCGCTCCGTACAACCGCGTCAGCTAGCGGACGACCTAAAGAGGTAATTCAAATTTTATTTCCGTTTACCCTTGTTCAGTAGCAACCTATTATCATAATAAAGAATTAAAGGCACATTAAATGGCCCCGCATAACCAAAACAAGCGTATCCGGTGCCATGGACCGATAAAGTTAAATAAATAAAGAGGCAGCGTACCTTGGCTCTAAATCATAGAGGATCTTTGTTTATGCCGGTGTGTTACTGGGAGCCGTAAAGTAAAGAACTGTGGAGATGTGACATTTTTATTTTTTGAGATTGCTTATGATTGTAGTCGATGTTTTCATCGGTTTATCTCTTAGGCACATCCAATGTCAAACACAAACATAACATATACAATTAAAAATATAAAATTATGAACTAAGTACGTAGAATTATGTAATATTACAACGGACATGTTTTATTTGCAAGAGCGTGCATATCAAATATCTCAATTACAGATCACAGAGATCCCTGCCCTGGCTATCAAAATAGCAATTTTAATAAAATTTCTCAATAATGATAAAAAAGGTATGAGCATGAAATAAAGGATGATCATAAAAGTTGAAATGCAAAGGTTTTAGACACATGCAAACATTTTAGAAAAAATAACCTATTCATGTATTGGGCTTCGGAATATAACTTGGCCTTTTTTAAATACTACATCGGTGGTCCGCCTGAAAACTTCCTCTTAAATTAATTTCAGTCAATTAGGAAATTCCTCTTAAGCCGCACAATGCGCGTCCATTTAGGCAATAGGTTTTAGGGTGTGAGGATGAACACCCTTCCGACGGCGAGCGGTGCGGTGATAGATAGTAGCCGTTGGCATGATGTCAAACAATTCTTCAAAGCACTGCCCATTTTGCGAGCAGTAGAACACACACAAGGAGGCAAAGTCTCTCCTTAGACATAAATCTGTGTAAAAAAAAAAATATTGCCCCGCTGCTTTCTGGGCATCCACTGTTTAAAGGAACCTCTACACGAAATAACATAATTAATTATTTGTACATTTTTAACAAGCAATCTGCCAAAAATAATTCCAGCTTCACCCTTCTTCCAAATGTGTAACTTAAATTAGTTTGTGGTACAAGATCGCGGTAAGCCCCAACAAAGAACAACATTGAACTCCAGAAACATACACGTTTTGTACAAACAAACAAAATTTTAAGCGTCATTGGAAGGTTCCATCCTTCCTCCTTCAAAAACTTTTTACTCCGTGGTTTCATCTCGTGTTAATATTTATTCCACGCGTTCGAATCGCGTGAGTCGTGTGGCAAAGGTCAAAATTAACCCAGACCTCTGTTTATAGAGCTACTTCTGGCCAAGGGTCGCTTGGACCTGTGATTTACATGGCCACTTGACCCCCGATCTGAGGTAAGTAAGGGCAATTGTACTCGTATACGCAATTTGTAACGAAGCTGCTGTTTTGTAAATTAGGGGAGAATATAAAACTGGATACAGACAAAGTTTGATTAGGTAAGGTAGCTATTATTTTAAAGATAACGCTGAAATCTGCATGTTTTTAGGGTTACGTACCCAAAGGGTAAACGGGACCCTATTACTAAGACTCCGCTGACCGTCCGTCCGTCCCTCTGTCCGTCTGTCACCAGGCTGTATCTCATGAACAGTGATAGCTAGACAGTTGAAATTTTCACAAATGATGTATTTCTGTTGCCGCTATAACAACAAATACTAAACAGTACGGAACCCTCGGTGGCAGTGGCGGATTAACCGAACAGCAGAAAAAGCATATGCTAAGGGCCCCGCGCCTTAGGGGGGCCCCGCGCACCGACCATGCGATTTCGGCATGCGGAACCGGCCAAGTTCAAGTAGAACTCGCACTCCGCGGATCCTGTACTACCACATTTTATTTACAGTGTATTTTTTTCATAAGTCAGTAACAATATTGCTCAATTATTATTATTTTATTATTCTGTTTATTTTTCTTTATGACGATACCAAATTTAAAGAATTTTTAGGCTTACGCAAAGACCAAGAGCAGAGTTTAGCAGAAAACCGAAGGTGCAGAGTGTCTCAAAACTTTTGTGCATACTAAGCTGCAGGAAACAGAGCTCGGAAACGAACAAAAGAAGATACTGTAATTAAAAACATTAGTGAAAAGCAATGAAGGATGATTTATTTATTAATTATTATTTCAAATAACAAATTGCACCTTACAGCTAATGCCTAATTATGATCAGCTTTGAGCCCGTAGTAGGCCAAAGGAGACGCTCCTCTACAGCTGGCCGGGCGCCCAAAATATGCAGAGTTGCTGCAAAGCCGTGATACATATGATCTAATTGTCAAAATGTTATAAAAAGAAAACAGCGGGGCCCCTATGCAGGGCTTTGCATTCGCATATGCCAGATGTAAAGCCCTACATAGGGCCCGATACCCAAAGCATCCCAGCAAGTCGCACTTTCGAGCAAGAACTAAGGCCGAGCAGCAGGCGAGCCGAGATCACATTGGTCCAATTCCAAACTCTGTTCTCCTACAATTCAGCCTTTGCATGGTGGCGCGCCGCGATAGAACGCTCCGGGCCTCTGCCCTTATACAGAGCTCGGCCTACTCGTTCACACTATAGCATTGGTTTCATTCTAGGCTCTGCTTTCCTGTAGCTTGGCCTTCAGCTTCGCACGGGAACGCTACAAAATCGGGTGGTGGTTTTTTGGCTCACTTAGCCATTAGTTCCCACTTCTTAGGTCCAACTCACGTTTCACCTATTTTTACAAGCTTTTGTTAAACTTAATAATATTGATGTTGTTAAACAGTATCTCTACATGCTTTTATTTAACTTGCAATCCTCGTAAGTTGTTTTCAAAATCTGCAAACTAGTTTTTTGACCATTTGTCAAAATTTGGCAAAATCGATCTGATCTGATGATGAAAACCGAAGGTAAGGAGGAAACCTATATAGAAGAAAGGAACTGTGATAAAATAACACAACTTCATTAAGATTAGGCTATTTTAAAATGGCTAAAGAAAAAAAATTGGAATTCCTTAAAATAAATTATTAAGGAAAATACTTCGGATTTTAAATGACGGGCGCGTCTTCATGGATGACACGAACTACAGACACAAAAAAAAAACATTTCTTGTGTAGGGGCTCCGTTAATGTTTCTTTTTATTTTATATTTATTATTGTTAGAATTCAGTCAAAATAGGCCAAACGGAGGCTATTTAAAAAATAAAAATAAAATAAACGTTTATTCACATTTCATGCCTTATAAATATTTACAATATACTTCTGCCAAACCACAGAGTTTGTATTCAGTATTTGTAAGTATCATTTACATTACATTACAAGCATAAGGGAGTAACCTTTGCAGAAAATAATAACTAAAAAAAAAAGGGTTTTTGGAGACCGTTATTCCTTTTGAAAGACCTTATTCATCCATACGCCACACTATCATCAAAGCAAAAAAAATCAAAGTAAAAACATTTTGTATGGGAGGTATCCTAATTTTTTTTTTGTAGTTTTTATTTTACCCGTTCTGTCGCAATGCATGATTTATGTATCCATGCCAAATTACAGCTAAACTAACAACTAACACTAAAAATAACGGAGCAAACCCTCGGACAGACGGACATGGCGAAACTACTTATATAAAAGTTTCTAGGTGACTACGAAACCCTAAAAAATACACTGCATAACATGTTAAAAACTAATCGAGAACGACTCGAAAAAAATTAAGACATCGTAAAAACTTTGTGATGGTACTGAATCCTCGGGGTGCGAGTCCGACTCGCACTTAATCTTTTTTTTTTTCAAACCAGGGGGCCCCTCGAACTATTGTGCTAAGGGCCCCGCGCCTTCTTAATCCGCCCCTGCTCGGTGGGCAAGTCCGACTCGCACTTGTCCGGTTTTTTATTATATCCATTCAATCTTCAACCTTCTCGTTCTCATGAGCCAGGATTGTCTGTGGATTTAATTGGGCTCGTTCTAAATCCTTTCACACGGTGGACTACAAGGTAGCAGACCGGCGCCCTGGTCTTCCTTTGGTTTCCTGGAGGGAGTGGAGGGCCAACGCCCTTTCAACATTGTCGTCGTTGCGTCCAATAAAAGGAAAAAATAATAATGTTGGCAATGTACAAAGGCGAACTTAATCCTATAAGGGGTCTCTTCCAGTCAACCTTTGAGCAATCGAGAGTCAAAAGTAAAACATAAAGACAAACAAACACTATGTACAAAAAAGTTAAATATGGTTTAATCATTACACAAGTAAATAATTAAAACATGTAGCCTATATAATAATATTACATATATATACATATAATAAATATCAATAGATATACATATATAAATATAAACATTATCACAATTAAATAAGAAATATTTAGTAATCAACCATAACACAAGTCATTGGAGAGCCATAACTTATGGAAGTTTATCTTACATTTTCGCACAATTTCGGGGTTATCTTAGTAAATTTGTGTTAGACGATCGGTTATGCTTGTTTAAATTTCATCAGCTTGTTAGCATAGACACGTAATTTTAGATAGCTCTACAGAAATAAGTCAGGAGCTGCAAAATTTGGGGAATTTGGAGGCAAATCACTGTCACTGTTTCTCGAAATTAATCGAGCAAACAACCTGTTTTAAACAACACAAACATTTAAGAAAAAAATACTTGCTGCTAGAGGTAGAAATTTGGCCAAAATTATCTTCCGTATATAACTAATTGATAACCCTGAATAATATATTTATGAAAAAAAAATTTGCACAGTATATATTAACAATTTAAGAACAAAGTGTATATATTCATCTTATTTGCCCACTCTGTATATAAAACACGTATTCGTATAATACATTGTGCTTACCAGGAAACGGTATCACAGTTCATCCCTTGAATATTAAGTTGAGACCTGGTTTCTGGCTGTTTGATTAATTGAGGCATTGTTTTAACGTGTTCCCTTAAATGGAATACCCTGGAGATAACCCAAGTGTGTTGGATAGATTAAATAAATAACACTACGGTTTTGTCAAAACATGGCGGCTTAACCATAGCACAGATTATATAATAGTTAGTAATTATATATTAGTTATAAGTAATAGGAAGAGCAAAAACGATAATTTTTTATTTGCTTTGTTATTTCTGCATCGAAACACACTACAAGGTGAGTGATTTCGTGTCGAAGACGTATCAGTATTGGCATATTAGAGCGTGCGGTGACCTGCGTGTTAGCGCGTGTGGCAACCAACTCGCTTGCTTTTGTACCGTGAACGGGACGAGTTTTGTAGGCATAAATCCGAGCTCGCGCTTTCATAGGCCTGACAAAAGTAGTTAAGTTAGGTCAATACATTGGTACAGAGAAATAAAAAGTAGGTAAGGTCATTAGTGTCATTACGTATAGACAGGTACAATCACTGATTTTAATCATTGAGCTATTTAGGAGATTTTTGGTTCCATAATTGGACATTTTATAGGTATTGAACAATCCAATTAGTTTAAAATGTGTCTGTTCTAAAAGTCATTTTTTTATGGTGTTAGCATGCTTGTAAATGTAGGTGTGCTTATAAATGTGCATTGAAATAGTAGATTGTACAACAAGAGTATAAAGCAATCCGATGCAAGCGAAGCGAAGGGCATAAAGGACATTTATGCCTGAGATATACTCTGCTTTTCATTTTCACTTCGATTACGAGGAAAATTTACAAAAATGTCCAATATTTTAGGTTATTTTACCTTGTTTGTTCAAGACTAAAGAAAATCGTAAGCGCCGGTCGGGGGTGCGGGGCGCGCCGGTCGAAAGCGCGCCGGCAGGGCTAGCAGTTTGTATGGCAGATTTTGAACTTTATAGCTAAGTAAAAAGGATCATAATAGATGATTTTACGTGACTTTCACGTGACTTAAATGTCAATTTTACGAGCATGAGAAGAGAAAACAATTTTACCTTCTTATGCAAAGTTTTCAAATCTTAGATATTATAATAAGTAGGATTGAAATATTGGACGGATTTCGTTACGAATACTCTTTGTCTACTTTGGATAAATCCTTTGTTGAGAATTTTGTTCTGGACATCGAATAAATAAAATGCATAATAGGACCAACCATCCCACCAAATTTACAGCAACTCAGTTATATTCAGTTTAAAGCTCGCAAAAAATACTTTGCACGTGTTTCATTCATTTGGGTCTATTCCGAACTCAGTGGACTCAAGGACCCTACATTTTCATGGGTCACGACCTCCTGCCCGCTTCAGTAAACAATTCGCCGCCGGCTCAAGCTTGACCGATTTCTTATTCAAGTCGGCACTCACACGTCGTTAAAGAGCCTTTGATCTCGGTAACCGCACAATTTATTTTGAAAATTTTCTTAAAACATTTAAGTGTAGTTGGTTGTTTTAAATTAAATATACTAAATATTATTACAGTATTCTGCTATTTCTTAGTAATATGTGTCGAAGTCTAGTCAAAGGTAGTATAGTTGACTATGTTGCGTACCATAAGGACACAATTGGCGCGAGAATAACCTGTCAAACTTCCTTATGGCAAGCGCCAAAGCGGGGCTTTTTTCTTGGGAACGACACATATACAGATGAAGACTTAAGGTATAAACGGCTGAGAAAAGGTGAAATGTTTTTTATAATTACGTGTATACAATATTTTTGGCGTAATTGTCTTACCGGGACTTAATCGATACTAGCATGGGAGATAAAATGTCATGCCAAAAAAATAGAAGAACCCAACCTTCTCTTAAGGACTTAAAGCAATTGTGCACCGCATTATACTAAATCATGTTTATGTTGTTGGTCTACCAAGAAAATCGAAATTGAAAGTTTGATTTCAGTCAGGTTTCATCAAAATTAAGAGCAAATATCTAGGAGACCGAGCTTTGCTCGATAAATACATAAAAACTCAAAAATTTGCGTTTTCCCCTAGATAAGACCTAGAGAACAAGATATAAGATATGGAGGCAGATGAAAATATATTAATTTGTGTTTTTTACAAGTAGACACACCACTATTTAAGCTATAAACGAAATCAAAGTAATTTACAGAGGAAAAATGATCAAAGCCTTCAGTGCCCGGGGCTGGAATCAAACCAGCGTCCTCCGTTTACGCGACAGATACCTGAACCGCTCGGGCACCCGGGCTCGGTGGCATGGGTTGAAATTTCCAATTATATATCGATTTCCGAAGGCTTGTGGCGCCCCCTGGCCATTCCTAAGGTAGAACAGTATGATTTTTTTCGTTTATAGGATAGGTCCTCTGAACTTGGAACCGCATACGAATAACATGACGCAATTGTGTGGTGCAGCGGCTCTTGACGAGGGGTCGTTAGCGGATGGTGCGTGCATTCCACGCTGCGTTTTAATGAAGTAACTGCGGAAAGGTACTTCAATAGTCTAGGGAAAAAAGGCACAGCTGGTCACACTAGATTTAAAAAAAATTAAGGTACTGTAAGGGATAGCGTCCTAGCAGGGAGGAAAACAAACACTCGTGGTAGTCTAAACGTTTTTTTTTATAAAATTTTAATTAAGTTACAATATTTGTCTAGCCTTAATTAAATTATTAAATTAAATTATTTATTCACGACCAACTTGGATCATTATGTGTTAGTGACAAATTTTATCTTAATGCTAATGTTAATATATAAATATGTATTTAATTATAGCAAACTATATACTATATTTGAGTTTCTTATAAATAAATAAATAAGCGGATTCAAGAAAATCCGCCTAGGTACTCACTTATTCCTGCGCACATGAGTCATGCAGCAG
Organism: Cydia pomonella; assembly: GCF_033807575.1. NCBI lineage: Eukaryota > Metazoa > Arthropoda > Insecta > Lepidoptera > Tortricidae > Cydia > Cydia pomonella. Next base: position 3,819,358 of record NC_084713.1, on the reverse strand, counting down.
TTATTTAAATATAGGCCATCAACCCTGTCCGCAAGCATGGTCAGGATGCTGTTGGAGCTGGCCCGTACTCTGCGCACCAGGGATGTGGCTCGCTTGCGCATCGTGGTGTAAAAGCAGTCTACCCGCGCTTCCGCGAACATCCCTGACGCGCTACAGAATCTAGACAACCCCATCAGCACCCTGTACGCGTTGTTATATTGAACGCGCAGAGCATTGTACCGTTTATACGTGTAGTCTGCCCACAGGCTGCTTGTGTAAAAACTAGTACAGTAGGCTCTGAATAAACTGACTTTAACTTCTTTTGAGCAATGAGCAAACCTGCGGGCTATCATATTCGCTCTGACGGACAACGCTCTGCGCTCGCGCTCAATATCCGCATCGTCTTTAAGGTCAGCGCTCACCACATGTCCTAAATATTTAAATTGATCAACGATAGTTAGCGGTTGGCCATTTAATCTAACAGGTGGGAACACTGGCGGGCATTTACCCTTGACCTTAAAAATAACGCATTCGCTCTTGCTGACGTTGTAGACCAACCCATGGCTCGCTGCGTATCGTTCACAAATAGAGATAAGTTTGGCGAGCCCACACGCCGAGGCGCTGAGCAGCACCATGTCGTCGGCGTAGCTTAAATTGTTGACGCACACTCCATCTATGTAACACCCAACACGGGTACTGCTCAGCTCCTCTATAAGGGCGTTTACGTACAAGTTAAACAGTTTAGGCGAGGTCAGCCCGCCCTGCCTCACGCCACATTCGAGGCCGTACGGTTGCGAATATGCGTCCGACCATCTCACGACATTGACCTGGTTTTGGTACCAATATTTAAATATACCTTGCACATCAACTGGCATTTTTAGCTCATCCAGCTTTTGCCACAGAATGTCATAATGAACCAGGTCAAATGCCTTGGATAGGTCTAGGAAGCACGCATAAATCGCCGTTCGTCGGTCCGTATAGTACCTGACGGTCTGCTTCAGTGCCAAAATAGCACTCTCTGTAGATAGCCCCGTTTTGAAACCAAACTGGTTGTCGTGGACCTTTAAATACTTGTCTATTTGACAATTCAGCAGACCGTCAAGCACTTTTGCAACTATCGTAGCGAGCGAAATGGGTCTATAATTACATTTGTCACTAACATCGCCGCTTTTGTTTTTGACTATTGGGATCACCACAGTCCTCATCATGTCGGCGGGCAAGTAAGTGTGTTGCATACAAAAGGTGTATAACATCGACAGTACCCTAGCCAGGTGTGGGCCGGCATGATGCAGGTGCTCGATGCTGAGGCCGTCGTGGCCAGGAGACTTCCCTCGCGCGATAGACCTTAAGGCACTCCTAACGTCCTTTACTGTAAATGGAGTACTCATCTCCTGTCCACACGACCCAGAGCCTCCAGCACCAGCTGTCTGTGATGGTCCCAACGGTGATTTAACCGTAAAATGCTCTTTAAATAATTGAGCTATAGACTCATTTTCGCCCACTCCATCGATATTTACAGGCAGACCCGGCTTACCGCTCAACTTGTTGGTAGACTTCCAAAATTTACAGAAATCTCGCTTAGAATGGTGTTCCGCAATAATGTCCATTTTAATCTGCTCTTCGTGTTTCTGACACCATTTTAGACGAGACCTGAAAATCCTTCGAGTCTCACACATTTCGTCATAAATCTGACCCGACCTAGGTTGGCCATGCCACAACCACAGCTTAAACTTACATTTAGCGTCCATGTGAGCATTACGTACATATTTGTTCCACCCTACTACCGGTTTTTTCTTTTTAAACAACTTAGGGTCGTGGTCATAGCTTATAGTTGCGGCGTCGCTTAGGGCCTTTATGATGTCATTATACAATTTATCTATAGCAGATCTATGACTAGACTCGTTACACATTTTGCCACAACAATTGCGAAATAAATCAGGAAAATTTATAACTTTTAACTGTCTATTACATTCTTCAGTATAAAGCTCTATCTGTTCCCGCTTTCTATCGCCCCACACAATTTTGTTAACTATTTTGTTTGGCTGACATAAATATTTAGGCCTAACAAAATTTAAATCACATTCTATTATTAAGGGGAAATGATCGGACCACATTACATCCAGTTTGACGTAAATATTAACAATAGAACGTGCGGCTGCTTTTGTTACCACACAGTGGTCTAACCATCTTCTGGACCCGTGCGCGTCACTAATAAAAGTATATGTTCCAGAATGTAAACCCAACTCGTTGACGTCAGCACATGTCCATTGTTGATCCGCGCAGAAACAAGTCAGTTCATTGTAAAAAAGTTCACCTGGGTGCGCGTTGAAATCGCCGAGTACGTATACAGACTCCGCAGTGTTATTATTAGCAATCGCACTTACCACAGCTAAACAATCCGTAAAGTCGATTAAGTTTTCCAGCTTATCCGTCGGCATGTAGACGTTTAACACCAATAATGACCTTTGACTTATAGTAATATTAATGCCACACACTCGCGGATTACCACACTGCACGACGGACACATTTTTAAACACTGTTTTGTTCCATAAAAGTGCGACTCCCCCGTGTGGTCGCCCCTGTAGCATACCGGCCGCTGCATCCACTGCCGATGTTCCTGTATAGCCAAAAGAATTGTCGATACTGCCGAGAAACTGGATATCCCACGGCGTCAACCATGTCTCTTGCAGACCAATAATGTCAGACGAAAGACATAACTGTCTTATACTGTCAATCGATCTCTTAATACTCTTACAATTGAAGCTAACTAATTTGTAATTTGTAATGTTAATGACTGCCTCTTCTAGAATGCCGGCCCGCACACCCGTTCCATTTGACAGCGAGATTCCAAATTCAAATATGTAACTTTACCGTTGCCTGTCACCGACCAAAAGGCTGTAAAGGAACTTTAACAGTACCTATAAGTGCCAGAAAGGCTTGTGAATAGCGACTTCGTTTGAAAAGACACGTCAAATACTACTTGTCAAAATTCCTCGAAAACGTTGGATAGGGGCAGCATACGATCAGTTTTGGAGCTATATGTGAAAATTTTGAGCTTCTTTGTTTAATATGATTTTATAATTTCATCCCATATGACCAACAAACTCATAAACACCTGGTGTCCAATTCCATTAAAAAAAAAAAAAAAAAACAAAATCGAAATCGGTTCAATGGGTATTACTCATACTCATACTCATACTCATTTATTGGTAAAATATACAATTTTACAAAACACACCACACTTTTTATTATTTTTTTTTATTTTTTTTTAATGATTCAAAAAATTTACACAGCATTACAGCGAACTAATACCTGTGAAATTTATAATAGACAGTAATTATACAAACTAGGTACAAGATACAGTCTAGAAAGGACAAACAGAACAAATGTAAGAAAAAAAGACTAACGGCCCTATTCGAAGATTGAAATACGATAACGATAATTTCTGGTTTGTGAGATATGTTCTCATTTAGATATCGTTTGTATGTCGTATAATTGACAGAAGCAGCTCAATTCGAGCAACTAATGTCACTTTGACGTTAAAAATATCGTAGATAGATCTGATTTGGATCACAGCGGAATCGAAATAAACGTCAATTTTGACATGTCGTTTATTAGTTATCGATCTTTTAAAGATCTTCCCAAGATCTTAAACGTGTCTTAATCATTCTTCGACTCGGGTCGTAACACGTATTAAAAAAAAAAAGACAGATTAATAATGAAGTGGTCATGAAGCAGACAAAAACTTTTCCGTTTTAAATATTAGATTATTGTTCGAGTAGATAATGGATGAGATGAACTGGATAAGAAGTTCCTCTGACACGCCTTGCAAGTTTTACTACTGAGCAAGCGTACACAGAATCACGTCTACTGATTTTTTCTCGGCCACCGGCAGAAACGAGCATGCCTCTTCACTCGACACTTTGCTTTGCGTCGGTAACGCTTTTGCTGACTAACGAGGCCGATGTTTCAGCGTAACATTCTGATTTGCATAAGTAACGTGTACAGTCAGCAACAAAAGTGGCGCATCAGACTTTCTTTTTCATTTTTATTTCGTTTTTTTTACTTTGCTTCAAAACCGTCTACCGTTCTCTGATAAATTAGCAAAAAGAGATAAGTTCCTATAATATAGATAAACTCATCCATTCTTACCTTTTGAAAGGAAACTGTTGATATTTAATACTAACCTTTCTATATGTCTAAATTAAACTGTCGTGAGACATACTAACATTAAACCAATTTCTAATTTCTATTTCGTCAATGACGCGGATAAGGTTGGGTGATTTAAAATAAACACCCAAGCGCTTTCAATTTTTTTTTTTTAATTATACTGAGCGGAGGTCGTGATAGCGGTCCGTTAAGTTTCAAATAGCCTGTCTGATTCCACTGACGTAGGCGGGAACTTTTCTGACGTAGCAAGGTGCAGCCCTGGGTCGATCATCGGGACGTCTTGGCAAAGTTGGGAAGCGCCGAAGTCAGTTGGTGCGTGAATGAAGGAGCGCTCTGGTTTGCTTCCTACTCTGCAGCCGGATCAGCAGGTCCCTCTTTCCGTCGTAGGTTCAAGCCGTACATTTTGCATTCTATATGTGTGTGTTAGGTAAAAAATTGTGAGTTCAAACCTTAATTGTGCTGTGTAGAACTGAAAAAACCGTTGTCGCAAAAAATACAAAGGTATGACTGAAAATTCGGTTAGGACCCTTATTAATACGCAAACTTCAGGTTAAAGGTTTCTTGTTAGCAGGTAAAAGTATTTGATTTTACGAATTTTCTACAGTCAAGACATCAAATTTAGTTCTCATACAGTGTGTCCTTAGCCATTGGACAAACCCTGAAATTCCACGTAGGGTTACTTCTCAGGAATGCTCTAACGTTAATATTTTTTTAACTAGAACAAAAGATAGTAAATAAATTTTCCATCAAAAGTTATTTGCAATAATCGATAACAAAAAGAAACACACTGTCTTCTCTTTTGTGTACGTCTTTGTACGTCTTTTGTTTTTGTGTTTTTTGTCTGTATCTTTGGCAGTGTTCTTGACAATTTGTTTGAAGTATTTGATAATGATGACGTTTGCCAAGCCATAATCTTATTAGTGTCATAAATAAAAAAGATAATCAAAAAGGTCGAAGAAGGTTCCATACTATTCTTTGAGGATATTACCTCAGGAGCTACGAACACATACAGGCTGCTCCAAAGTAAAAAATCGTAATTTGTTAATCTCTTTGTAACCGCTACACCGGTTGTTATGATACTTTGTACACTGGTTCTAAATACCCTAATTCATATGTACATCTCGGCTTTGCCCAATGGCTAAGGACACACTGTATATCTTATGCGTTTATGTTTATTTCAGATAAATAAATAACCAATCGACGAACAACATCAAATTCCCATATTCTTAATAAGATCATGAAAAATATACTTCTTAAATAAAATGTACTTGAATTGAGATTGTGCATCGCATTTATCAGCATTTCCACCTCAGTAAACTCATATACGTTTCTAAATAATTGCGTTATTTTGTTGCCACTTTGATGTGCTCGCTACACGCGAAAACTCTTGTTAATAATAAGAAGGAAAAATTCATTTTTCCACAATGGCAACTTGATAAGGCGCTTACAGGCTGGGATTAGACAAATCCACACATGCCTGTGAGGTTTTGGGTTAAAGTATACGCTGAAACAGTTTAGGAATTTTTTTATTAAGAGTATACTAGGTGTTAAATAAAAAATCAGCCAAGAGCATATCGGGCCATGTTCAGTGTAGGGTTTCGTAGTTACCATTCTATCAGTACAGGCGAAAAGGGGGCTGTTAATTAGTTTAGTGAGTATCATGTTGGTACATTACAAGTATAACTAGCATATGGGAGTACCTTCTCCGCGCTTTGTACGTCTTTTTACTACGAAGAGAAGATTTTTTCAGTAACTCAAAAACGGGCAGGCTGATCATGTTTGCTATAATTTTAATTGAAAGTATTTACTAAGCTTAAAGTTCGCGATTTTTTCATATTTTTTTGATCTATGGTTCAAAAGTTAGAGGGGGACACATATACTTTTCTTTCGGGGCGATAATTTCCAAAAAAAAAAAACCTTATCAAAAAATGGTTATTGGATTCCTTATTCGTTTTGAAAGGCCTATCTAACATTACCCCAAATTATTAGAACAAATAGAAAAATAAAAAAAATATCATTTGGTATAATTTATGCATCCATGCCAAATTGCAGCTCACGGAGCAAAGCCGCGGACGGACATGGTGAAACTATAAGGGTTTCTAGGTGATTACGAAGCACTAAAAAGAAGATTTCTTTATTGTTAACTTTGAAAGTTTGGTAACATCGGCAATACAGCAATACAATCAGGACAAGACCTTATTTAGTGGAGTGGAATGACATGTAACTGACAAGACAAAATGGTATTGCGAGATAGAACACAAACCTTTAGTTTTTTTTTTTATATAACGATAGGCAGGCGTTTGACCACGATCTAACCTGATGGTAAGTGATGATGCGGTCTACGGTGGATCACGCCTACCTATGAGATACCCTATACCTATATTTACCCTAGCCTTGAAGAGACCCAGATCCCAGATTGTACTCATGCGGAAACACAGACTCGGGCAGGGCATTCCACTCCTTGGCAATTCGCATAAGAAATGTTGAAGCAAAACGCTTCGTGCGTATTTGTGGAATACCTACCATGAAGCGATGCCGGAGTGCCGATTGTCTGGTAGTCCGATGGTGAAATGAGGACGGAGGAATAAGGTTGTGCAGTTCCTCGGCACACTCTCCGAAATGTATCCTGTAAAAGATTGTTAGGCTGGCAACCTTGCGACGATGCTCCAGACTTTGGAGTCGAGCATTCGTCAGATCGTCATCATTAATGATTCTCTTGGCTCTCCTCTCAACTGATTCGAGCGCCTAAAGCTAGTGTTTTGCTGAACCATCCCACAGATGCGAACAGTATTCCACACACGATCGCACTTGTGCTAGGTAAAGGTCGAGCAGCTGCCTAGGTAAACACCATAGGTATTTTTAAGCGAACCTCAAGAAGAAAAAAACAGCGGATATATTGTTGCTTAAGTATATCTGTAAAAGGTAAAGCCTTTCCAGGTATTACTGTTTAGTAATACCTGGAAAGGCAGATATACTTAAGCAACAATATATCCGCTGTTTTTTTCTTCTTGAGGTTCGCTTAAAAATGTATGCCCAGAAAGCAGTAGTGCTGACAAGCCTGCCCGACTCGCTCCTCAGGTCAGATTCCTAGTAAGAGGAATACGGACACACGGGCAGTAAGCACATTGAGTAGAGTGCCAAAATGCAGTCTCTTTTCAACTCTGTCCTATTTTTAATGGCCCATCTTAAAGCCTGGTTAGCGTCTATCAAATCGGTCATCGTTCAACCAAGCAATGTCTCCGCTTAAGCTTATACTTTAACTCGTACCATAAAGGCGCCAGGTGCGTTAAGGAATTAAAACGCGAACAAAAGACTCGTATCTCCGTAAACGAGGATGTATGGGTACCCCGGATAAAGCATTTTAATGATATTACGCGGGGCTATTATGGTTTCTTTTGGTGGATAATTGGTTTTAATGTAATTAATTAATGGAAACAACTGGCAAATGCTCGGCAACTATTGACTTGTTGTGTACAAGTCAATAGTTTCCGAGCATTTGCGTGTAACACTTTGTATTAAATTAAACTTAGACACTTATCAAATGTTTTCACTATAGAGTGTCACGTTATTGCCGTGGAATGTCCTTCCGCGAAAGCTTATTTCACCCGTGTCAAGTGTCAAGCTTTCCTCGGGAGACTATAATATCGAGTTCTTTATAAAAGTAGTGTACAGGTTTCTATTGAGTCTTTATCGCGCGTTTGTCGCCTTTCTAGAGCTGCAGGCGTAAATAGGTTACCATAATCACTTACCATTAATAGGCGAATATGCTACTACCACAGACGTGGTAAAAAACAGAAACTCGAAAGTACCTATGCCGGTCAGAAGAATATTATCAGCACGTGACAATAATTAGACGCGCTGATCCCGTTAATATTATGCCTGCATCTCCGTAAATTAGGTAAATGTTACGATATAACCACTGCATATAATCTCTAATTAATACGGAATAGACCCAAAGGAATTACCCCCCAAAGGAATATTTTACTCATCAGCTGCGGCCCCTAAACTACCTATTCCAACATTAAACTTTGCCTTTACCTTTTGTCACGCAATCCAACAAGTCACCGAGTGATATTTTATTTACAATATTTACAGAATAATAAGCAACGAAGTGTGCATAAACAAACCTCAGGTGTGGCATAAACTCACACAGTGTGCACCGACCCCGCATAAATAATACGCCCTTTAATTTCGCCGTGTACCTCTTACCTGTACTGAGTCGAGGATACTTTAAAAGATTAGCTCCTGGATGAGACAGAAAGAGTTTTCATTTCTGTAAAAAAATATTTTACTTACTCCGTTGGCTTATCAACCCAAAGTGGGTCTTGGCCACCGATGCGAGTTGACGCCAGCACGCCCTGTCTTGTGCACTCCTAGTTTCCTGTATTCAGGGCGAGTAGGTTTCTGTCGATCTGGTCCCTCTAGAAGTACTTGGGTCAACCGGATGATCTTCAACCTATAGGGTGTCCAACGTAGACATATTTTGCCGCCCCATCTGCTAGCATCATCCTCTCGAGATGACCAAACCAACGAAATCTTACTGTTGATCTCTCCGATAATGTCCGGCTCAAATACTAGGTCTTTAAGCTCCTGATTTTTCTGGATTCTCCAGCTACTAATTTTCTGGCTGTGTTCGCTCCAAGATCTTCTTCAGTTTTATAGAATTTTGGCGAAACTAGGGTTCCTTTAAACTTTTAGAGTTTGTTTCAATGGAAAATTGCATATTTTTTCTGGGACAACTTATGATTTCGTATTTATATCGCCAAGAATGAGGAGCTTTTTAAACTAGCCAAATTTTATCCAAGTCTAACGACAACATAATAGAAATTGGCCCCAATGTTGTGAAGGTGCCGCTTCAGATGTATCTACATCCAGATACCTACACCGTTACAATTTAAGTTGTTTATTTCATCTTGAGTGGGGTGAAAGGGTTCCAGACCTTAAAGCCTCCTTTATATTCGGCCGTAAGAATGAACTTGAGCGCTTATTGACTTCATGAACACTCGTGCTGGGTATTTACTCCGAAATTTATTTATTTATTGAGAAGTTCTACAGCGTTTACAGTAAATAATGTACAAAAAATATGAGTACTTATAAGCATAGCGAATAACAGAACTCCCTTTTGTTAAGTGCTAAGTTACGTTTTTTTTAGGGTTCCGTAGCCAAATAACAAAAAACGGAACCCTTATGAATTCGTCATGTCCGTCTGTCTGTCCGTGTATGTCACAGCCACTTTTTTCCGAAACTATAAGAACTAATATACTGTTGAAACTTGGTAAGTAGATATATTCTGTGAACCGCATTAAGATTTTCACACAAAAATAGAAAAAACCCCCAAAATTTATTGTTTAAATTTTGGGGGTTTCCCATACTTAGAATTGAAACTCAATTTTTTTTTATCAAACCCATACGTGTGGGGTATAGATAGGTCTTCTTAGGTATGGATAGGTCTTCAAAAATGATATTGAGGTTTCTAATATATTTTTTTTCTAAACTGAATAGTTTGCGCGAGAGACACTTCCAAAGTGGTAAAATGTGTGTGTGTGTGTGTGTGTGTGTCCCTGTAACTTCTAAAATAACAGAATGATAAAACTAAAAAAAATTCATGATGTACATTACCATGCAACCTTCCACCGAAAATTGGTTTGAACGAGATCTAGTAAGTAGTTTTTTTTAATACGTCATAAATTGTACGGAACCCTTCATGGGCGAGTCCAACTCGCACTTGGCCGCTTTTTTTCATTGAGATAATAAATTTACCCAGCTTCATATTGAACACATCAAAATTTGAATATTTAGAGTTATACTTTGAGCATGCTCTAACTAGATATGAGTTTTTGTACAACTTGTGTGACAGAGTGGAATGGCGACGAATAACGCTTTTGATCTAGTTCGGGAATTAGGACATCTATATGAAATATTGCTTATAAGATATTACGACTCGATTTATTTATTTATGTACAGGGCAGGATAAACTGCTCAATCAATCGAGTTAATCTGTTAACGCATCGGATATGAACGCGCGCCCATTTTCCTGCTACATGACAATTCGCTATGCCGCCCATATCTCTGTTCGACACACGGATCACTTACAAACAATTATGACGAAATGTTGAATCAAATATGTTCCGGAAAACTGGCGTTTTTTTTACGGGCATTATAAAAAGTTACCGATTAAGATACATTTTCTAATGGGGCCATCTGATTAACAGTCCGCCGGACGATATCGACCTGTCAGTTAGAATAAAAAGTTGACAGTCCGAACAACTGACAAGCCGACACCATTCGGCGGACTGTTAATCAGTGGGCCCCTTAAGACTCATTATACAAACTTGAAGAAGAAGATTTTAACATGCCTTATAGGATGAAGTACGAAAATTAAGCTGAAAAGACCGTTTGTTTGGTGATGTACCTTAACTCGCACTAAAAAAGTTTTCGACCCAGTTAGTATTAGGATATAATGAATTAAATTTATTAGTATATTATACATTATACTAGTTGAAGGTATTTTGAGAATTTGCCAATGAAAACAAATATTGGTTGTTTTATTTTTTTAAATCCTAAAATAAACTGTTCAATCAATCGAGTTCATCTGTTAACGCATCGGATATGAACGCGCGGCCATTTCCTGCTACATGACAATTGTGCTGCGCCAGCCATATCTCTCGACTCCATAAACTCAACAACTCCATAACGTCGGATGTAGTAATTCTACCAAAATGACATTTTAACATAATGGTACTACAATGAATTCCCTTTCTAATAAGCCGAGTCTAAATATGATATAAATATCAGTATTTCTATCATTTTTAGTTTCCGAAATACACATTGATTTTCTGCGAGGCATATAGCGTTTAGCTTTCAAATGTTTTGTTTTTATGGATGACGGTAAATGACTGTAAGGTGTCTAGTGTGTACACACCTAAAACCTGCAGATAGTCATGTCTACTGATACGTACGTATTATGATTATTAGAGTATCAGAAGTACGCATTGAATTTTAACTTGAGAACTTTTGCTTGAAATATTTAACAAACGGAGTTTTTGCCTCTTCTACGGATTAATTAATAAAAATAAAAATTTGAATCTGATAATTATACATGAATATCATATTTTGCAATACAATATGACAAAACCGATACGTTTTCACTATTACAGAATAAAAGATACAAAGACCTTGCAAAATTTTGAAAACGGAACTAAAGTTGCAACAGGTTACAATAATATACTTCCTGACGTGTTCGTGAACAAAAGCGTCAATTTTGTATTGGCTGTCCTAAAATAAATACTTTTTCCACATCCGACCTTGTGGAACTCGAAAGGAGATCTATGTTCAACACACGGACCACTTTCCTACTATGATGATGATGCTGTTCTGTTCTATTTCAGCCACAACGATTATGATCATGGATTTTATTTCAAATATTATTTACGAGCCTCTGGCCGCTACTTAATGTAGAATTCGCTAGTCATTTTCAACCAAAAATTTCACTCCCTTAGAATCGTTTTTTTACGATAACAATAGGTACAGTCAGCATCAAAAGTAACGGATCAAACAAGGTTTCAAAAGTATCTGCCATTCTGTAACAGCTTAACAAAAGTTGATGGTTCTATATGTACTTAGAACAATTTAGACTGTAAAAGATATACTCTTGAAAGTAAATTTTAGAGAATTATCTTTATTTGGAAAAGTTATCCGGAATATCAGATACTTTTGGCGCGTTGTTTCATCTGCGACTATTGATGCTGACTGTACCACAAAAAAACAATAACAACAGTAGGTATAGTCGTTCGATTTGTAGCTGGCCCCGAGGGGCTAATCCTTTGTCTATTGTTAACTAAAACCGCGCGTGCCACTACCTGCATAAAATATGGTCCGGTCACTTTAACCGGTTATTGAATTACTCCTATGGAAATGGAAATAAGATTCAAAATTAACAAATGGAAAAATAATTTGCGATTTCTTGTGTGATCCCTCTACGGTTACTGAGTGCCGGCGAGTTGAACGCTACCGAACCAGTCTTAAGTGTGTCCTCGATATGCGGGACAAAGGCGCGTTATCGGAGAGCGCACCTACAATGGTTTTTTGAGCGTTGGCCTAGCCCGCGCTCAGGTGCCAATTAGAATTATACGACACTTTTTTGCAGTTAGTTAACAATAGACAAAAGATTAGCCGCTCCGGGCCAGCTTCAAATCGAACGACTATAAACAATACCTACTCTTAGTTTTGTAAACAAAACTGGATGTTTTAAATTAAAATTTAAAAATATTTCATAACGCTGAGTCTGATAGATAGTCTGTGGTTTGACAATATCCGCCCATAGCATAATATTGCCACTGTAACATTCGACAATACCATAACTGTAAAGTTTTTAATATAAACAAGCGGGTTCAAAATACTGCCGGGTCCCAAAAATGACAGCATCCGAATAATTTTGAAGCACTAATAACATCGTGTTAAAAACGTATTGGTCGGTGCGCTTATAGTAGTTTATGTTATTGCTACATAATGAAAGGCGTTAAAATACGAGTGCGGATTTATGAAACGGGGAGTTTCATCAAAACATCACATGAGTGTTTTAATGCCTAATTGTGTACAGTTATATACACTGCTTTATCTACACACATAGTGTTTAGGAACCGCATATAACGACAGCATGAATGCCATATCGACAAATACCTACTATAAATAAGGTCAAACAAATCTCTTTTTTTTTCTGAAATTTTCGAAATTTGAATATCGTTATTAATTTATCAACGTTATTATTACGTAATAATAATATTACCACAGATAAGATATTTATTCTTATAAAATTAATCTTTATGCTGGCCGCAATGTGGGGTTTCTGAACGCATCTCTATAGTGTATATGATATGTTTGTAGATATCTGTGTAGATATAATTAATACACTAGGGCAAATGATACTTAAGTAAAAGGTAATTACACCTGGCACTTTTAGACGCATTTTGTTTCCATATAAATTCGGCAGTTAAATAAAACCTGAGTTAAGTAAACAAAACATTAATAAGAACAATTTAAAATGCTTCATATTTAATTAACGCACATACGCAAAACCCTCACGTACAATAATAATTAGCGTCCATAAAGATGTGTAGAACGTTATAAACTCGCTTAATTAACATAAAATACTAATTAGGCGGCACACTTGGTATATTAATTATTATTTAAAAGTTATCTGTATAAGTATGACATTTATAATCTTAAGAGGAAAGAAGACGGCCGATTCTTCATACAAACGTAGTCCCTATTTTCCTCTGGATATTAATATATTGGATTTTTTTTTGCATAATTTTAAATTTTTCCCCCTACCTTTGACTTTTTTACATTTTTGTATGATTATGAAAATTAGGATTAAAAAACAGATTTCATACAACATTTGAAATGCTTCTAATTCCAATAGTAATTTTCAATAATGTTAATATTCAGAGAGGAAAATGTGGACTACGTTTGTATGAAAAGATGATTTTGCGCGGGTCCTCCACTTTCATCCTAAAATACTTTTAAATACCATAACACTACTTAACTATAGTCCTAACTATGATTTAAAACGAACTCGAATATCTTTTGTTCACGCGGGAATATTTTTGAATGTCACAGTTTTAAGGCGAAATATTTTTATAAACGGTAGAAAAGCTAATCAAACTAAAAAAATGGTATTAATATGTAATGGTATAATTATTTGTTGCACTTATGACTTGTTATAACTTGTAGTTCAGATTATAGTTGGGTGTTTTTTACGGTAGCAGTTATCGTAGCACGTTCGTAGTTCTACACCCTAAACCGTGAGGACGTAGGACTTGCTACGAACTTGGCTACGCTAAGCTACGCTAAGATTATTATAATACAATGTTTGTATTTATAAATGTTGCAAATTTTTTCATGTCACTATATAACTATAAATGTTGTATTGACTTGTAAAAGAGCCCTTGAGGCCTACTCGCAGAAAAATATTTTGAGTCTAAATTACGATATACGGAGATGTCTTACATTTTTTCATTTTTTTTTCATTTCATTTATTTATTTCTTTAACAATAATATATTGTGTTAGAAAACTTACGAACTAATTACATACTTATAATTTAATTAAACTAAGTAGTGAGTGGACATGTCAGCAAATAAATAAATTTTCTATGATTAAATTAAACAATTAATTCATAAGTGAAATGTAAAAATGAAATAAAATAATGTCAAAATAAAATAATAAGTTAAAAATTCAAAATTTGTAGTAATTACCATTAAATAAATATTTGATAACATGTCAATTCATACAAAAACAAATACTTAAATAAAAAAACAAATATGACTTAATTCATTAAATAATTTACAACGCACATGTCAGAATTAAATAGATTCATTATTGTATTGGAAAAACTCTTCAACTGAATAAAAACATTTTGCTAGCAGAAATGACCTAAATTTATTTTTAAATGTGAATGGGTTCGAAACAGCTTTGAGTTCTGTGGGTAGCATATTAAAAACTTTGATAGCCTGGTACCGAGCACAGTATTCGGTGACTTTTAGCCTTGGTGTAAAGGGGCGGTTCAGGTTTTTGGTCCTTGTTGCCAGTCTTATCGCCTGAGCCTCTACAGTTTCACTACTTGCCAGGGATTTTACTAAGTCCGTACAAAGTATCATAATATAAAGGCATGGTACTGTCAGAATTTCTAATTTGGCGAAGTAGTCTTTACATGAAACCCACTGAGGTGTACGCATCATTATTCTTATTGCCCGCTTTTGAATTATGAAAGCCCTTTTTATATTGTAACTATACGTTGCCCCCCAGAATTTAATGCTGTATCTGAGTTTCGAGTCAACTAAAGCATAATAGACAGTTTTCAATCGATCTATTCCGATCATATCTCTTAAAATTTTCAGAGCGAAGCAGGCAGAACTAATTGTGTTTTCTATTTCGTTCAATTCATGTTTCCAATTAAGAAAAGAATCAATTTCGACCCCTAGAAACCTGACAACCTCCACGGATCTTAGAGTGTCATCGTCAAAGGCTAGTTCTAGGATGTCCTTATTTTTTCGATCACTCTTAAACTGGACTATACTTGTTTTCTCCGTATTTAATTTCAAATTGTTATCTCTAAACCACTTATGAAAAACCGAAAAAGCCGTTTTAATATTATTTTTAAGTTCAACTTCGTTTCTTGCACTGATAATAGCATTTGTGTCATCGGTACAGTTTTTTCAACCAGTAATTGTCGTCAAGCTCACCATACTTATTAACCTATCGAATGAGCTAATGCTTTTACGGATACTGGAAAGCGATATGTAAACATACTACATACCTATACGAGGCCTGGACGTTAGTGAGATGACGATATGAGTTGTGCTGGTGTCCGACTTTATTACCTGCATGTAAATGAGTTTCACATGATTATCCACCTGGTTTCTTGAGCTTAATAGTCGCCTCCAAACCTCCCCTTATAGCGACCCCTTTCCTCACACAAAGTTTACTTTAAGTTCATATTAGCCTCACTGGATCACTGTTCACTCTGAGAACTGATAACGTTGGTCACAATCAACAAGAGACACATCATTATTCTAATAACACCATGAGAACGTCCTTGACTTGATCTAAAAGCAAATATCACTCCGCCGTAGATTTGTTCCACACAACCTCCTTTTTCCTACTGTCGTTCTCATCTACCCTCTCAACTTCAGCCAAAAAACTTTTAACTTAAACGTGACTACTAGCGCCATCTACTCCATGACGTTGGCAAATATTAGCCGGTTCGCAATACGTTCGCGACACTCCCGCCCCGAAAGAAAAATGCTCCTCTTAATTGAAATTATATGCCTATAGGCAAACATATAAATAAATCAACAATTAGATAATAAGAACACTTAATGTGAATAACGATGTGTTTGAGCCGTCCATTCTCGAACCGCATGGTTCACACTTTGCGTCGTGAATCGGCACGGCCTGAGACTTTGTGCAATTTCTGATGACATTACAAAAATGTTCTGAGACCCTCCGTTTCTGTGATGGATCAAATCGTGCATCTGATCTGAGTTGAGTTGTGACTGATCTGTGTTGAGCTGATAAAGAATAAGATTATGAGTCTGATCTGAACATTCATCAATGTTTGTGCTGAGCCAACTAATAACAGGATCCTGAGACTGGTCTGAATATTGATCAATTTCCGTGCTAAACTGATTGAAAGCAGGATCCTGAAACTGGTGTGAGCGTCCATCGATGTCTGAGCTGAGCTGAGTGGGATCACGGCTGCGACCCGTCATATTTGGTCCATTACTGGTCTCTCCGTCAACCCATGACCAATGTTATTTCCTACACTCCCGCGCGTACGGTTCTAGATTGCTCCGAGCAGTCCCTAGTTGCAATTTAGGTCCCGAGAAGAGACCGCGTCATGCAGCCCATGTGTCAGAGGGTGGCAATGCGATCTGATATCATATATCGGTGTTGTTAAACAGTGAGAACTTCGTTCGCGATAGGTATATCCTATCTATGACTACCATCTGTGATTCAATTTGTCACTTTGCTCTTTTGACATTGTTAATAGCATAATAACCTATTTCACCACTTCAAGTGTCACAACTATTACTACAGCAGACGTAAATGACTGTAACTGTTTTGAACACTGCGACGACCGCGTGATCGAAAAGAATATACGTTTTTATATGCAATGATAATTACTACACAGACAAATGCGGCCGTCTTATCCGAACGGGTGTATGTGACCTAAATTCCCACTTCTCTTTACTGAATATTACTCGCAGTATTTCAATTTATTCGCTTATCCATTAAGGCCACTGTTGACATGTCCATCTCTGGGTGCACCCACTTCATGTCCGGCAGCCCTCCCCAGCCAAGGGAGAATCACGCTATTTCTATATAATCACAAATAAAAATGTAAAATAGAATCTATCTACAACTCGAGAGGACCACACCCCTTTTTTTTTAATGCTAATTGGACATTCGACAGACTTGTCAAATCAGGCTCCCACTTCGAACCGTCAAATCCAAAACAAGTGATGTGATAGTCAAGCAGATATTGAGTCAAAATCAACTGTGCTTTCTTCTAATCATTCTCTGGTGCGTTTATTTCGCGCTGGTGTTTAATAATCTAGTTTAAATACGTTGGGACAGTCAAGGTGTAAGCAACTGTTTTAATAGGCTTACAGTATTATATCGCGTCCGTGATTTTATTAATGTTGATTTAGATAAGTGTGGACTTATTCTGTCTAAATTGAGCTACACTGATGCCGCTTTTGGGGGGTAGATGCTGACGAGTACTTCGGTATTAATTCAACGCATTCAAAATGCTTTTCTTTTCTGTTTCTTGCCGTTCTCACATCACACCATTTTTAAACCGTTATAATCTATTAAATATGTCTGCCAGACCTACTTTGCACTATGCATCATTGCTTTTTGGAGTCATTCGCGATTAACAGCCGTCTTATCTATTTGAAAAACTTAAGATCTCGAAAAGTCATGTACGTGGTGTCCTCAGGCTTAACGGCACGTAACACAGTACGTCCGCTTTTCGTAGCAGCTTTCGATATGCTGCAATGAAGTGTTGGAACAATTAACCGCCACCAATCAGAAACTGTAAATCCGTTACCTCTTTTAAGTACAACCTTAAACGGACATAGTAAAAAAATAAATATTTGTGTTCTGTCTTGTTCTGTTAATATTCTGTTCTGTTTGCGATTTGTTTCTGTTTTAGTTTTTAATTTTGGGTGCCATGAAAACCAGTGCCGCATCTAACACACATGGCTTATACTGAGTGGCATCCTATTTGGTGTACGTGTCATTATTTACTTTGTTGTTTGAGTATAAGGAGATCGGACATTTTGACGGCCAATTTGTACTGAGTTCGCCTGAAGCAAATTCTTTACCCCCACACAAAGCACAATTCATTCGCGCATGACGCTCAAATATGCAAGAGTGATAAAGATGCAAATAGACGAATGAATGACCGAAGTTTGAAGATGTGGTTCGCGGTATGTCCTCTGTACTATGAGACAATGTGTCATTGAGTATATCGTTTTGTACCCTATTCATTGTGGCATAAACGCTTGGCTTTGCAATAATGTAACTTAATGATCAAAATTGTTGAAGTGAATCAAGCGACAGTTTATATGGTTGAAAGTCGGAATATTAGGTCAAATTCATTCTTTTATTAGGAATAAAAAAAATTTGTCGTATTTACATGTGAAAAGTGATTCCATTGGAGTGGAAATGGATCAAATCACTACGATGTTTGCAGTTAACTATTGTACAACTCGGCATTTTGGATAAAAAACGGAATATTCTCGGTGTCTCATTCGTGCACTCTCGGTAACAACTAAAGGTGAACTAGCGGCAGTGTGTGCCCATTGAACTAACAACTGCGACGCGGCAACCGGCGGCTGCCCTCTTTCTAGTATTCTATGCTCTGAGATTATATTCTATTAAAGTCAGCCTCTCTATTAGGTCTGACATAAATAATATAAAGTAAGTAATTTATTCTCATTCTAATTAATTACAAAACCTGTCATGAACTCTTTGTTATTGCATTACATCACTTGCTTTACTCTTTGATTACATCCCCGTGCACATGTATCAGTCCTGCTAAGGATGGTAGAAACAGCAATACATATACTGTACATCCGAGGTGCCGATTCATCTTCCTCATTTCTGTTTTAACTGCTGTGTCCATCAAATTGACCCACTCTGTTTCTTTTATTCACGAATATTCACTTCACAACTTTAACAACCATGCGAGACATATAGATGGGTACTCAGTAGCAAATTCTTAACGTATGCCAATTAATAAATAATACAGTGGGTGCGGCGTCTGTATACTCTATAAGGCTATGTATTGTGCTTTATTGACTTCGCATTCGCAAAGGCTTTTGATTTCTTTAACTGGAGTAAAATGTTCAGAGTTATGAGAAATGGGGATACCACAACACGTAATCCTTTTATAGTTGAACGAGGAGTGCAACTGTTCACTGAGATCTGTGAATAGATAATGAGTATTGGAAGGTTGTGAGGGCGATGTCCATGTTGGTGGCCAACTAATCAATAAACTCAGTTTTGCAGATGATATGACTATACTAGGTTAAGTGCCTGTGGAAAATAACTTTCGGATCTGCTACAAAAGATTGAGTATGACAGTAATGAGTCCATTTTCAGGATCCAGATCCATACCCTAGGATCAATAGAAATAAGACGAAGATGATGCATGTCGAACTTCCTGGTAAAATTAAAAGAATTAATGAATTGCACAATCTTGAGGCAAGTTGATGGTTTACTTGGTATGTTAAATAAGTGACGATGGCATCTGCGACTAAAAGGTGATTAGAAGAGCTCATATGGCCAAAGCTGCGGTGAAACGACTCGCCAGGATATGCACATGGGATAACATAAAACAAGGATCAGACTAATGCCTTGGTTTCTCGATCATATTCTGTACATGTCCGAAACTTAGAGCATTGAAACAAATTTTAAGATGTGGTGCTGGCGAAGAATGCTCGAACGTTACTACGGTACAACTGCTTCAACTCTTAACAAACTCAACATCAAACTGAGGCTATCCACTGTTTGTACCCATAGCGTTCTTAGTTTCTTCGGCTATCGAGGCCGAACCAAGAAAGGAAGAGCCAAGGAAGCGTAGGGATGGACGTATGGTCACACGTTGTTGGGTGAACAGAATAATATTAAAGATAAATCCATATTACAGGCTAGCATACACCGCCTAAGAAAGAGCGGCTTGAAGAGCATTGGTGAAGAAACACACAGGACAGGTGTTCATAGTGACTTATGAGGATACGGCAACGAATAAGACTTTGATAAATCTGTCTTGTGACTATTGCTACTGTAGGAGTCGTGCATAAAACAATTACGGCTCCTCTTCCCGCAAAATACCGTAAAACTAAGTTACTCTAAACCATTGATACTTTCTGAGCAGCAAAAAATATATAACAATCTACAAGATATGACCTGCGATATATTTTTCTGGAAATCTATTTTAATTTACACAACTATATTTCTTTCAGTTAGATCGGTATTACTTTTGCAACTTTTATCGGAAATATATGGAACTTTACAATCTTTCTCACTGATTTGGTTTTCTTGTTTTTTGCAATTTCATAAAACTATGCCTCAATTCCTAAAAAATAAGCCTGAATCCCGTCTAGATTCCTACCATTACCCCCCCCTCTGCGGAGGCAGTGCGAGGCAAGTCGTATTGCTAGACGGACCTGTGTTGCATTGCACGCGTGAGCAAGCGATATTCTATTTCGAACGCATAGCTCTGCGCGCTCGATCTTTTGCAGCGGGTGGTGCGGTGAGGGGTGTAAAGCTCCGGCCACACGCGCGAGGTCATTGGCGTCGAGTGCAGCCTTAACACTACGATATTTCACGGCAATATTAAAATGAATCAAGAAAGATATCCAACTTCCTTATATGACATCTGGTTCTAATTGTGATTATGATTCTTGGGATCATAGTGTAGCTCCAGTCTGCATTTCAATCTGATTAAATCTGATAAACAAGCTAACAAGCTGAGGTGTCTCGATCATACGTCAATAATTATTTGGCTTATGATTAATCTCTTCCTTTTATAGGTTTAATGGTCTGAGCTTTTGCAGACTAAAATAATTAATAATAAAGTCCTTTTTATTGTTTCTAAAGATGATATTATACAACATAGATGATATTATATCTGAATTCCTTCTGTCATTACATTTATTAAAATAACAGAAAACTTGAGAAATCCTGATCTTATTCAGAAATGTATCCACCATGGTCTTACTACCGGCTTTGTAATTATTACTATGAATATGAAGGTTGAAGGTACTTAATATGTACATCTACGACGACTTGATTGAGACTCGATCGAGTTGGCGACATCAATTAACATCTACTGCTCGATTCCACTTTCATTTAACAAAATTAAAATAGTTACCTATACATGGCTAATGACTATTCCTTAAATTATCTGCCACTCCTTTACATGTTTTTGTTCCATTAAAATAGATAATAAAGAAACCACTAGCCCATTCAATTAGTATGCCTTTCATTTGGAGTCTTCGCAATAATAATATATTTTAACATTTTTAACCCTAGGTTTGGGTCATCGTATGTACATACATAGATACATACACAATTCAGAAGTTAAGTTAATTTTTATCTAATTAGTTTATATCAAATCGCTAATCTATGACTGTCCACACTATGAATCAATGGTTGAATAATAATAAGAAGCCCTTATACCTACAGGGTATTGCTTAGGTGCAAACATATTATAATAGCCTGGTGGCTTATACTAAACAGTTTTGCCTTTGCAATTTACTGTTATACAAGTTGATATTTACTGCTTCTCTGATGACAGTCTCTAGATTGTAATGTTAATTGGGATTAAATCAAGATACTGTGCTGAGTTACATCAACAGAAAAAGTAAGTATATATTATTTAAAAATAATATATTCGGCAGTTCTTTATTCGTTTAAAATCCTTTTAACCGTTTATTTTTCAGGACAGAAATATCATGCATGCCAACTGTTAAATCTAGCGAGCCCCATTATTGGCATGCCAGCAGGTTGCTGGTGCCATTGGAGTGGCTGCGCGATTCTGATTGGGTCTCAATGATGGTCCTGGTCCTTTGAGTTTGAGCCATGTACATATTATGACATCAAATTGTAATCTGATTTCAAGTGCCTCCTGCATTTTCACTGAGGCACGTTACAGGTTACTACACCTAAATGATACCAACTTGTAAGAAACCAACCCGTAACAATTCCTTACAACTGTAACAACAAACAACAATGAGGCAAGTCATTCCTTAACATCTCTTATGTTATGAGTGATTTTAGTCCTTCGAACGAAGTGAAAGGGTTAAATTCGAATTTTGAATTACTTGCAATGCTTCTGATTTTAGCCTAGTGAAAATATGGATGCGCAAAACATACGATTATAATAGCCTAGTTTGGTTGTTTGGAAGATGTTGCTCTTCAGCGATAAGACCGCCTGTCGTGCACCATAGTTTGAGTTATGTGCGTAATTTGTATGTTATGTTCCTTTATTATTTTATTAATCATGATAAAATAAATTGAAAAATCTAAGAGAACATTTATGGATCATATAAGTATAACGAACGAATGTTGAATCTGGTTCCTACCTAATACGTTAAACATGTACATTACGTACATGTACATTCGTTTTCTAAAAAGACACGCAGTATAAATTATTTCCATACACCACACTTGTGCGTACGACGAGTCAAATCAGGGCTGAGCTGATAATTTGTGATAAAGCGGATATTCTGCAAGCAATGCGTGTTATACAAAAGCATCATGATTCATAAGAGATTATGGTTCTTTTCACAAAATATTATATTACACCAATATAACTAGATCCCGAAGTTACAGAAAATATACCAGGTCGGAGGTCAGACCTAAACTGGTTTGTAGGCAACAACAGTCCGCCAGCCATAATATCAACTATCCGCATGATAAATAAACTTTAAATTTGGTATTATTATCCATAACAACTGTTCCGCCAAACAGAACAATGAATGTGAGATTTTGATTCTTATTATTTTAATATTAAGATATTAATTATTTTGTTAAATTGTTGATCAACCGCATAATTTGAATCTGTGATGAAGTCGCTGTTTGAAAGGATCAATTCTGGTTCACAACACAAATCGACCAGCAAATTTTAATTCAAAATGTTTATTAGTGCATGATTTTATTTAATTTATATCAAAGATTGGTCAGGCAACTAAATCTAAACACGTAAAGCACTTTGTCCCCTACATAATCAAACATAAATATCAAATTTAACGTAACATAATATACCTAAATATATAGATTATAGTTAAACTTGTTCAATTTAAACATGTTAGGTATGAGCAGGTATGGTAATGGCACCAATTATAGGACTTGAAGATAACAATTGGATAATTGCTGACACTTCACTGACAATTGAAAAAAAATCTACCGCTTTGGGCGTTAAAATTTGAGTTGAATGTCATTTCGCCCTTTATTATTTTCGACATGTTTAATGAAATATTTAGTTAGGTACTTGGTTTCAATATAATGAAATGTGAGACTTAAGAGTTCTCTGGCTCTTCTTGAAGGTAAAATGTTACGAAGTCAGTGTTTAAAAACTGATGATAAATACTTGTTTTATAGAATTTATAATAAACATACCAATACTGGTGCCACGTCCGTAATAGGGGTGTCAACTGTACCTAATTACCAATGTTTACTGATACCTACCTGATAAATGACTTACAGATACATGAATAATTACTGATTACCTTTTATTAGTAGGTAGAGGTAACTATATTTTCTGATGTGACAATCTTTGCCACTCCTCGAATGAGAGAATGAGAATTCTTTTAACATAGAAATGTTGAATCTGTTTAGTAACGTCACACATAACCATGAGCGTAGCGAGTGGTTAAAAAAGTAGAATCTTAAGCGTTCCGAGGGTTTCAAGTCACGTGAGTTGAAAACAAACTTTGCTGCTCTGGTGAAACACAAACATTTTTATCACATCAATCAGTGACAAATACTGGGTCTTAAATATAAAAAATATAAATGAATCCTTTCAAATATCAAAACCATCACTTGAAATTCCATTCCACTGCTTATTGCTGCTTTAGGGCTAATTAACACACTGTTTTCAAAGATTAAAGAGAGCCTTTTAATTCAGACTACCCTTTGTCGCAAAATATTAATAATCGTGAAAGTATGTATTTAGATATCTGCTTTTTATAAACTATATTATGATACCTACTGACACTTGCAATCTCTTGTATATTAAAGAGCAAGAATGTTCAGTTAAAATGTAGGTACTCAATTGCTTATGTACTCAGGTGAACCACTAACATTCGCCTGCTGGATACCTTTTTGCAAGAAAAGGGTTACATAAATATGAGCTTCATGGTTGAAATAAAACATTAAATTGAATTAAATAAACCAAAAAATGCAGCTTTGTAGTTGTACGCGCGTAAATAAATTGACTTTTCATCTGTTAGAGAGAAACATATGTTACTTTTGATGATGATGACAGTACATGTGAATAAAAATTCCCAGCATGCTCCACCATGTCGTCAAGCTCACCATACTTATTAACCTATCGAATGAGTTAATGCTTTTACGGATACTGGAAAGCGATATGTAAACATACTACATACCTATACGAGGCCTGGACGTTAGTGAGATGACGATATGAGTTGTGCTGGTGTCCGACTTTATTACCTGCATGTAAATGAGTTTCACATGATTATCCACCTGGTTTCTTGAGCTTAATAGTCGCCTCCAAACCTCCCCTTATAGCGACCCCTTTCCTCACACAAAGTTTACTTTAAGTTCATATTAGCCTCACTGGATCACTGTTCACTCTGAGAACTGATAACGTTGGTCACAATCAACAAGAGACACATCATTATTCTAATAACACCATGAGAACGTCCTTGACTTGATCTAAAAGCAAATATCACTCCGCCGTAGATTTGTTCCACACAACCTCCTTTTTCCTACTGTCGTTCTCATCTACCCTCTCAACTTCAGCCAAAAAACTTTTAACTTAAACGTGACTACTAGCGCCATCTACTCCATGACGTTGGCACATATTAGCCGGTTCGCAATACGTTCGCGACAGTAATGTCCCTGTAGGTAGTTAACAGATCAATAATACCTATCTAAATAGACTTCACCTCATCCTTCGCCTTTCTCGCATAAGCGTTTGTTCCAATTTCTAGCTTTTTAAGTTTAGTATTATTTTCTCAGTATTTATTTACTTTAAGTTATACATATGTATTTATAAATAATAATATATTTTTTGCATTAATCATATACAGCACACTTAGATATTAAACGGCAACCGGCACCGTATATAACATAATCAGTCAGTATTTTTAAATGCAGAATTTTTAGGACTTGAGAGAAGATGAGGCTAGAAACGTGATTATTTTTAAATCGGGGCAATTAACGAAATATCTATTGTAAGGCAATAAAAGCCCATAGATAAAAACCTTACAAATTAACATACCTAAAACTAAACACAATATTGGCGATGAAACGGCGTGGCTTCGTTGAATGATGAATCGTCTGGATTTTTGTTTCGGATTCGGCAGTTTTCAAAAACCTCCAAAACACGACAGCCTTCGACCCGAAGTTGGCGAACTCGATGATCCCCTGCAGTTAAGGCGTTAAGATGCACTTACAGTCATCTAGTCCTATAACTGAAACTACGCTGTTAGTATTATTTACATCCGTTTACCAGCTGTACAACAGTTTCCCTAACCCAGTATCTATTCATCTATCGTGTGTGATGACGCGTGAATGTCGGATGTAGGAGCCTGGCTGCTTCCCCTTGCTTTGTGGGCGAATTGAGTCGAGCCAACCAATGTAAGGTGAGCTCTATATTAGACGCCGCACTAAGGTGCGTGTGACGTCGTTACCAAGCTTAAATGGATTAGGCGGGATATATCAGCAAAGTGATGGCAGGTGGACACGGGGCAGCTACCTACTCCCGTGGTGCTTCACGAACATGGACTTAGGAGACCCTCTCTAACTTTCTAACTAAGGACAATTAAAATTTACAGATTTTGGAAAAAAGTACCTACAGTCGGCGACAAAATCATTATTTTTGACAACAATAAATATTGATACCAATTGAATCCAATTCTCCAGCATCACTTCATAGATATATATAGGGTAGGTAGCCACAGCGTAAATGTTTTTCAAACGTTTAGTATTTAGGGATCTGCGCTCTGTGTGCCACAGTTACGTTAATAATAAAAGAAAATACGGAACCCTAGACAACAAAACTGCTCAAATTGCTTTATTTAGCCAAATAACACTAGACCCTACTCATAGTGCTGTGTTCCTGCCGGTGAGTAAGGTTGCCAGAGCTCAACTAGGGGGGGCGGGTTTAGGGTCGGCAACGCGCATGTACTTGCAGGCGTACATAGGCTACGGAGACTGCTTACCATCAGGCGGGCCGTATGCTTGTTTGCCACCGACGTAGTATAAAAAAAAAAAAAATTTAGCACATAGGTTGCTAAATTGCTAACGCTCTCTGAGTCTTCGGTTTGACTATGAAGTAAGAAATTGGGAATAGCGGCCATGACCGCTTCCTGCGACACGGGCCATTCATGGACAGTCGCCATCAGATATATGGTAGCGGCCAAGGTACTCAAATATTTCGGAGCAGCATTAAATTTCAATATATTAGTTACGATAGATAAGGTCTATAATATCGGACCATATAATTCGCCGTAAATTTGGGAGCAGCGACTTTTCAATTAATTCGTGACATACAATGAGACAAAGATATCGTAACAAACAGATCGTCAATGGTATCTAAGCAGTCAAGGTGATCATAAATATCGGAACATTTATGAAAAAATATACTGTAAATCCGTATGACATAGTACAGTCGCCATCAGATATATCGGAGCGGCCAAGGTGGTCACAAATATCTGAACAAAACCTCTATTGTCAAGGCGATAAAGTACATGTTCAGATATTTGTCCGCTCCGATATATTTATATTGACTAAGTTGTCAATGTCAAGGATGATTTTGACGACTATTATGGATGAGCAAGTAAGTTTCTTAGACACATGAGATAATTTCAAGCAGCATTCTCGAAAACTGTATATTGATAGGTAAGCTACCAGTGCTCGATATTCACGCAATGATCGACACTTTCAACCTTATTTCATAAGTAATAGACGTGAACTACTGGTGTCGTTTATTGGGTATTAAGTTGTCGATCATTGGTATCACTACCTTATTCATATGAATATAAAAACTTAATATAAATAAAAAAACTGATTTAGTAGAAAATATTTTTATTTTAAGAATCAAACACGAACAATATTTACTTATACCATTAAAATAACCTTTTAATACGTGCTTCGCTAGCCGTAAACAAAATAAAACTCTGCTTTTCTTCAGCCTGTGGAAACGTTAGTACTTCGTGTAACTTCCCGGTGGCTCGGCGTTTAATACAGCTTGCAATCGTCTTCGCATTGAGCCGACCAGATTTTCACACACGTTTCGCCCTCTAAAAGACTCCCAAACGTTAAGAGCGTGGCGTCTTAAAGCATCTTTGGTGCGACACTGGTTTCCGTCCCACTCTTGCACCATTTTACCCCATAGATTTTCTATGGGGTTGAGATCGGGGCTCTTTGCAGGCATTTTTATGCGAGTCAGCACATCTCTGTGGTCATGAATCCATCCCTGAACCAAGCGAGCATTATGCACCGAGCTGTTGTCTTGCATGAATGTTATATGCTCATTGGGGTAAAATATTTGGGCAGTAGGCAAAAACGACTCCTCAAGTATTTCTTTGTAATCCACCGCATTCATACGACCTGTAATTTCTACCAGCTCCCCTGGGCCATCTTTACACATCCAGCCCCAAAATCCAATTGTAATACGCCCACTCTGGCGGTTAGGCACTACATTTTGCTCCAGATAACGCGTATTGTCTGGTCTCCATAAACTCATTCTGCCATTATCTGCTGAACAGAACACCTTTTCGTCCATAAAAATGACTTTATTAAAATTATGATTCAAATACCTAGCTGCAAATTGCAACCTGTCCTCTTTGTGTCTATCAGTTAGTGCCGGTTTCCTTGCTGGCACTCTATTTTGTAAACCACCCTCTTTTAGACGCCGTCGTATGGTACTGCTCGATACTTGGTATTGGTTTGCAAACTGGGTGGTATTTATGAATCTTTCTTCACGAGCTTGATTTATAATATCCATGTCTAGACGCCGTGTCGTAGAACGTGGACGTCCAAAAGATACATGATTCGACAAAGCTCCTTCTTGCTGCCATCTCTCCAGCCATCGATACACGGTGTTTCTCTGAAATAAAATTTTAATTTATTAAATCATTATCGTAATAACCTTTGCATTTAAATTCTGTAAGTATGTATAGTAAACAATACTTACTGCAACTCCAACTTCATTAGCTACGTCTGTTATAGGCAGACCATCATTCCGCAATTGTATAATTTTCTTTTTTATTTCAATATCTACGCGATAGGGTATCATGGTCGTGGGCAAAATTGTTAAAGATTAAAATAACAATTTTCGCAGTCTACTTTCGATAAAATATTACGAGGATAACAATTGCAGGAAGTTGTCAACGTCAAGAATATAGAAAACCAAGAAAACATGAAGAAATCAAATATCGAACGCAGTTTGAAGTAGGACTACGCGAGTTAAAAGAGTTCGCACGTGAAAGATAATTACCAAGTAGGTTCTAGTACTTGATCAACAATTCAAACGTGATAGATATTAGATACCTATACTAATCATTTTAAGTGCAGTCGCCATCAGATATATCGGAGCGGCCAAGGTGGTCACAAATATCTGAACAACGCTATTCTCAAGGCGATAAAGTGCATGTTCAGATATTTTGAGTGCCTTCGCCGCTCCGATATATTTGATGGCGACTGTACAGTCGCCATCAGATACATCGGAGCGGCCAGGGTACTCAAAAATATGCGAACAAGCACTTTATCGCCTTGACAATAGAGGCGTAGGGATGTGACGACCCCATCGCCCACTGGTTTTCACCAGCGCAATCAGTCAACGCAGGGCAGCTTGTGGCGAGCTGTTGGAGAGTAGCGACTCCACGTACCTGAGTGCCCCTGGGGTGCCCTGTCGGATGGTGGGACAGGTCCCCTGCCTCTGGCTTGCCTTAGCCGGCTGTCCAGAGTGGGGTCGTTAGAGCTTTGTTCTCGAGGGTAGATGTGGAAACCTACGTGGCGAGTTGGCTATATGTTTAAAGTCCAGTGACACCTCTCTACCCCCAGCTCCCGCACCGGTGTTGCCCTTGAGCCATCTTTGATGTCGCTTTTTATGGGGGCCCATCTTGCGGAGGGCGAGTCACCGTCTGCCGGAAATAAAATTGGATACCGTTTTATTAGGCAGGCGTCCGGTTCTTCATCCAATAGCCCAGTAATCAGTCCATACTATTCACCCAATAGCCTAGTACATTTTAGACTCCATTAACTCTCAATAGTCCTTACACCATGGCGGGTGCTGTCGCTTAGTGTACCCCTCTCTTTTCATTAAATTGTCAAAAGGGCCTCTGCGCGTTGGCTTCGGCTCCGCATACGCCTCCCAAAGGTCCGGAACACCATTGTTCCGTGGTCGGGAAAGACATACACGATAATAATAATGTAAAACGTAGCCTAAGAACGAAAATGAATAAAGGAAATAATAATGTTATTTTTATCCAAAAAAAAGCAAAACTACTTATAAGGTAGAATTCATAAATCCGCGGACTGATTTGACAGCTCTTTTCATACATTTGACAATCGCTTTGTATGCCAGGAGCTGTCAAATCAGTCCGTGGAATTATGGATTTTAACTTAGACGGGGAGCTGGCCACGTCAGATATGACACAATAATGAGAGCAACGAAACCCCTCTAGTTAGTTTGCAATACTATGCTTATTTCTAGATCCGGACATCTGGCAGCTGTAAAGTGGTGGAGGTAAAAGAAAGCAAATAACTTGAAGAAAATAAATTCTAGAGTTCTGGTTTTGATCCAATATTATGAAAAATTATGTAATTAATTAGATTATACATATAATATCTAAAGGTTTCGATTGGCGGAAGTAGTGCCAAATGATGTATAATGTAATTTTTGGTTACTCGCCTACTGTTCTTGTTTGCGCAATAATACACAATGTTTTTTGTTCTAATGTTAAAATATAGGCCCTGTTCTCTATAAATGACACAACTTTAGCAGTTTTTACCTATTGCGTCATTACTTTTTTTCAACTTAAAAACTTTGTTGGTCTGTCACTCTGATCTCCACCCATTAAAAGCTGCCAGATGCCCGGATCTAGCAATAAGGATGGTTATGCAATCTAACTGGACTGATTACAAACCTCTCATTATTGTGTCACATCTGACGTGGCCAGCTCTTAGACCATTACTTACATCAGATCTGAACCCATGACTTTGTGCTTTAACTTTTTCGACGCCATGTCAAACGCAAAACCTACCACTCAGATGCCACGACATCTAAATGTCAAAAATGAAGTTAAACTTTATGCGTGTGCATGTAGGACTATTTTGCTCTGTGGTGGGTGACCGATATATCGGTCTTTGGCGTTGGACCTGTGGTGCCGATATATACGTCTTTGGCGTGGAAAAGGTTAATAGTCAAGGGACTATCAATTACGCCATTAAGCATCTGACATCTGACATAATTTGACGAAATTAAGCTACTCATTCTACGCCCGCCAATTTTGACATTGCGTCGAAACAACGATTTTGTAGGCATTTAGTTTTGTAAAAAAAATTGTCTAATTCGAAAAAGACGGAAACATAGGTATTTTGTCACGATGACAAGTCCACACTCTTTTCGGTGAATGTCACAACAAACAATTTCGTTCTAAATTTAAAGTATTGATAACATAGTATTAATGCCTGTCTGAAACCTTATTTTCATGGGTCCAATCTTAACTACTTTAAGTTGTATTACACAAACTTAAGGTACATTTTCTATAAATGTTCCGATCTTTATGATCACCTTGACTGCTTAGATACCATTGACGATCTGTTTGTTACGATATCTTTATCTTATTGTATGTCACGAATTAATTGAAAAGTCGCTGCTCCCAAATTTATGGCGAATTATATGGTCCGATATTATAGACCTTATCTATCGTAACTAATATATTGAAATTTAATGCTGCTCCGAAATATTTGAGTACCTTGGCCGCTACCATATATCTGATGGCGACTGGACATTCTGTATACCGACGTTGTCACGCGTTCGACACTATATGAATTAGCTGCTTGTGGCAAACATGAGCAATACGAACAGTCAATATGAGACCTATGTTATTGTCACTGTTCCGAGGTACGAAATGATACAAAAATCAAACGTCTTAACCGCACATACTATATATACATAGGACAAGGCCTTAAAAATAAAGGTTTACAGATTTTTGAAAGTCGGTCTATAGGGAAGAATAGCTTTGCGATCCTAGCGAAATAACGGTACTTTTTCTATGAAATTCCATTTTTTCACTAAGTCTTAATAAATCACTTTGATTTTGATGTCGATCGCTTCAGCATAATATATTCTAGGTTTCCTCTTTTTTTTGGACGATCACGTGGTATAGTAAACAA
Source organism: Cydia pomonella (assembly GCF_033807575.1). Classification (NCBI taxonomy): domain Eukaryota; kingdom Metazoa; phylum Arthropoda; class Insecta; order Lepidoptera; family Tortricidae; genus Cydia; species Cydia pomonella. The sequence continues at coordinate 3,788,040 of NC_084713.1, read as the reverse complement.
ACCAATTTAGACTAGATTTATGAAATACCTAATTACTTAATTTATGTCGCCAGTCTGTGTAACCTTTTATGTATATTTGGTAGTAGAAGTAGTAGTAAGTAATGACACACAATAACCAAGTCACGTGTGTCAGGTTTAATTATGTTAATTCTGAAAAATAAACTATAGACTTAACCTATTAATAAAATACTCATTTTTAAGTACAGGTATAAAATATATAGCTATAAAAATGGGAAAATTTATTTAAAGGGAACAGTCAGCATCAAAAGTAGCGGATCAAATAACGTTTCATAAGTGTAGATAATTCTGTAACAGCTTAACAAAAAGTGATGTCTTTAATATAGAACAACTAAGACTGCAAAAGATATACTTTTGAGCGCGAATTTTAGAAATGTATCTGTATTCGGAAAAGTTATCTGGAACATCAGATACTTTTAGCGCGTTGTTTTATCCGCTACTTTTGATGCTGACTGTACAATATTTTTAATATGTCTTTAAAATTTTTGAATTGCACAGCAGAGTGCTGCTTTGTTATACAATTAGTTTTTATCACTTTGCAATTAGTTTTTATTATTAGTTTTATTTAGCCCAGCGGTGGTATCATGGTTCCATTTTTATCACTTATCACTATGCCCCTCACTTTCGTGCTTATATACTTGTTAGAACGTGACAGGCATAATGACAAATGGTAAAGAGCCGAGCCGACCATCTTAGCCCTGCTGCATTTTACGTTGACCGTCCAAACAGGGAAAGCCAGCAGCGTGCTAGGCACGTTTACCCGGGTACCTGTCGACCCTAGTATATAGTATTGTTCATTTTTAGATTTAGTTTTTAAGTTTGTTAATTACTATACAAAAGCACATGTAAATAAATTATTGTTCATTTTTAGGTTAGGTTAGTATTATTTGCTGATATTTTAAAAACAAATATCAAGATATTTTTTCAAAAAATATTTATCAAAACCCTTATAGCAAACAAAAGGGCCATATTTCAAAAATCTCCCAGTCCATTGACCTTAACGTAATAGAGGGTTGTCGTAAGAAATTGGGCGCAAATGAACCGTCCTAAGGGCAATGGGGAAGAAACCAGATAACTTGTAAAGGCTAAAATATAGTGCGGACGTTGGCATTGAAGATTTTTGTACATTGACCTATCACAGGGGATTATTACATTTGAAATCGTAAAAATAAAATATATAGTGTGCTGGCTATTACGGGGTTACAGCAGTTTTGGCTAAGATGGGACACTCTGACAACACCGATTGTTGAATGTGTGGCGAAGAGGAAGAGACAGTAAAACACCTAATGTGTGAGTGTCACGCTTTCGCCAGACAACGAATGAAGAAGCCTATCCAGAGGCCGTGAGTTCAAGTCTCACCCAAGACAGTAATTTTTTCACTTTTGAATTTATTCTAAGCTTAATAGCATCGTTCGCAGACGTGTCTGGTTGTTAAAAAATAATAAAAAGAATGAAGAACTCCGGAGAAGGCTATCTGGAACCAAAGAAATTCAAAATGGTGCCCATGAGCTCCATAATCCGGCATATGGAGATGGGCGAAAAAGCTCTTGAGTAGTGACGGATCTTTCCTACGGGGGTAATTACACAAAAGATGAGTCCAAGTGCATCCATAAGGGCCCCCGAAAACCATAAGATAAGATAGTGTGCTGATAGATCGATCGCAGCGCCGACCGTACTCGTCGACGTCATCATCCCCCGTGGTGAGAATCTCGTGAAAGCCGAGAGGGACAAGTCCAGTAAATAGGTACCTACTAGAGTTGGATGACTAGATAACTAATATGTTGATTCGAAGATAATTGTCCCAAATGTCGTTTCAGAAAACGATCTTAAAGCGAAGAGGCTCAAGGGTCAGATGCAGAAGGCGGTAGTCTTAGATACAGCGCGGATATCGTCCTTCCGTCGGTTTATCTCTCTGTCACCGGTAACTTGGGCCCTGCCCCGCTGCCTGGCGGCACCCTAGGTTACGTTTTTTATGAAGAGTTAATATGTATGTTGTTTTCTTTTTGTATGTGTTTTTGTATTTTAATACTCATATTATAAATAAACTAGACAGAAAATAAATAGAAATGTGACTCTTATAGAGATTTGTCCCACTGTAAACTACGCCGTTTTTGATGTTTACTAATTAGGTAAAATAGGTTCCAATAGCAAGTACAAGCAAGTTTTGGTGCCAATCATTGAGTGAAGTTTACCGAATGAGTGCGAAAACGATACAAAACATCATTTGCGTGATATTTTTTTGAGTTAGTTATGCACAAGTAATTCCAAGAACATAACAAAATTTATTCTTTGGAAAACAACAACAGAATGGAAAACATAAAATGAGAATGTATTAGTTCATTCCTAGTAATGTCGTAACTGATAAAAGGATCTATAATGTATATTCAATGTGTCATTTCTCCACTACGTGCCTGGATTACTCGATGGTACCGCACCGCGATCGGAATGAATTATCTGATGATTGAAACATGCGGTATAATTGATTGAAAATTGGTGTATTGCGAGCTAATTTGGAATCATTTGTATGTAAATGAGTAAGACTGGCGTTTGTTTGTGACATGGTTGTAAAAGAGTCGTCAATCCTATGTACATTTTAAACCCCTGTCGAACTCTTTTAGTGTTATGAACGCAACTAAAGTGGTCTGCACTCGTGCGTGCGTGCAATTGTCGGTTTTTAGCCTTTATTTAGCGTCAAAATTAAGTCGGTTCGCCATTACAATACTTCGTCATTGAATTTTGCCTGACCTCCGCTGAAATGTAGCTCGATATTTGGCTTTGCATTAAGTTCAAAGCGATACCTCAAGGGGTTCCTGGGTTAAACTAAGGTAAACTAAGAATAACAGTTACAGCTCAAAATAAGTTACTTTTTTTTCTTTTATTGAAGAAACAACAGAAGTATGCGACAGGATAATAGGTTACATTGTTAGGTACAGACAATATAGAGATGAACACTTACTTCCTTAAACGCTCTCACTAAAACATACATAAAATAAACGGACTTAACTAAAAGGTATGTTACTACAACATACAAGTTTACCAAGTGTTGTAGACCATACTTATGTATATTATACTTTAGGTACTAAAATTTAAATGGAGAAGAAAATTTAAAAGAAACAAGCAAAAAGTCAAAATTAGGTACCGACAACCAATTTGCGCAATATATTATCAAGTACATTGACAGTACCGATACTAGCAATGATGACGACACACTACTGATGAACATTATGTTGGCCGTTGAGAATATTGAGTATTTGATAACGGAATTTGGGCCTAGTGACATTGAATATATCGATGGAAGTAAATAACTTAGATAACTATATATATGCTCCTGACCGTTTTCTGCCACGGCGACTGCTTCAACTCCTTTTTTGGCGTTCATGTGCTCTCGTGTGGCTGACGTAGTGTTGGGATGGTGGAGTGACAAAGATGGCCTGCTGGCATTTCTATTTAAAATTGTACTGTACTTGTAACTTATATTTTAGACTTTGTTATTAAACATTATTATTACTCAGTATCACAAGCTCTTTTGATCTCATTACGGGAAAAAGTATTCCGAAAATTTGATACATTTTTTGTTTGTCCGTTTTGTTACGGTCATAAGATTTTTTTTCTCGGTAAGGATGGATAAAATCGTGGTTCTGAATAAAAATAACACGATCATTCCCAACACTTACATTAAACTTAGGGGTACAAATTAAAATATAAATAACCTGACAATATTTTATATTATAAGCCCGACTATAATAACCAATTTATTTGACTATCGATAGTATAGCGCAAAACTTTGTTTCCCTTACAGATACTATTATATTTAATGCTTCACAGAGCACACGCATATTTTACAATATATACTGCTGATTCACAAAAGTAGGTGCAAAAGAACTGTCGGCCCAATTCGAACTTTAAAATGCGTCAAATATCAGGTCTGTAGATCCTATGATACGATATGGATCGGATATGTCAGAGTCAAAAGCGACGTTTTTGTTTGAAGAAACTTCACTTTATAGTATTTAGATCTAAAACCTAAATATGACGTATATCAAACTTCATATCGGGCGTATATCCTTATCTATTTACGTTTGCTGCATTAAGAGCGTCTCCGTGATATGACAGTCAGTGAAAATAGATTTCAAAGTTTTAACCTAATTGCCATACAAACGGACTGCTTTTAACGTTGACATGATTGACACGTCAAATGAATACTCCACTCTTCATAACTCAAATTAGCGATGACAACCAATGGAATGGTGAGTGAGACCAAGCAGTAACCAAGCACGGATCCAATTTTGTCTGTGTTACTCCAAGATAAAGTGATAGGTGATAGATATAGAACTTTGAATTACAATTTTGGTTGTTAACCATCTGGCAAAATAGTACTAGATACTAGTAAATGCGCTCTCGATTCTTTATTAAGGTGAGATCTGCGTAGTCTGTTCCTGTTTTAATAGAAGTATGGACTGGTGAGGGAGCTGCTCGGTTCCGAATCGACAGGTTTTCGTATTTGTGTATTTTATTTTATTAAAAACCTGAGTAGAAATACCTATAAAATTGACAGTTGCCAATAAGTCCTGCATTAGATATACAGGACTGGCAACCCATATTAATTTTATACACCGTGTGCTGGTAAAACCCGACAGATTTGAACCACGCACTCCTGGGGTCATACGGAGCAAAAAATGTTATACGACTTTTGAAATACATAAAAAAGTTGCATTTTTTGCACACGACACGTTATTTCTTCTTACATCTTGGTGACAAAAAATTTTACAATGAATAAGTTATTTTTTTATTTACAGATAAAAATTGCGAATTTCCTTTAAAACTTTAATGTCTGTCTGTATATCTAAACCAAGTCGCATAGTGGTAGCGCTGCAGCCAAATAGTACATTACGATACAAGTGCGAAAAATAGGAAATTCGAAACGAGTGGCGATAAATTAAAACACGACCGAAGGGAGTGTTTTAAATCGACACGAGTTGCGAATTACCTATTCGCACATGTATCGTACAACGTTTTACAGTACATATGGCCCTTTAAATGTTCGACACAGTAACGTAATATGCTACTTCTCGCACTAGTGCTATAAAGTAGCCCCATATGTACTGTAAAAGACGTTTTACACAAAGTTATTACAGTAACAAATTTTCACAAGGATTGTTATTATCTCTAAAACAACACCGATTTCAGAAAACTTTGTATGACATTTTAGGCTCTAAATGTGGTCAATAATACACCTTATATGTATATATATTCCACTCAATGTCTGCGCTTCAATCAAAACTTTAACACACTGTTAAATCAAAATACCGCTTAATCCCATCATAAACTATTCTGTCCCAAAATATATTTTTTTATCGCAATGTCAATACCTAATTAGGTTAACATATAATCATCACATCATTCACAGTGTAGATTTCACGATTTGAATTTCAATGGTTTGTATAATAAACTGGAAATTATATCCACAATATTTACTACATACATCGTGTATTTTTGATATAATCGCAACTTTAATATTACTTTAGTACTTACTACAGTTACTACTTATTTTACTTTAGTAGTAATTAGTCTAACATCCACATGATATGTGGAACGAGTGTTTTTACGTCTCTTTTCCACTTTTTTTACAAAAGTGTGTCACTTTTTAGTGATAAAACCGTCTGTTTTGTCCTCCTTTTTATTATGTGGTGCATAATAATAGTACATAAGGATACCAGTGCAAAAAATAGGAACGCAACGAAATTAAGACACGACCGAAGGGTGTGTTATAAGTCGACATTGCGAATTACCTATTCGCACAGGTATCGTACAATGTTTTACAGTACATATGGCCCTTTACATTTTCGACATAGTAACGTAATGTGCTAATTATCGCACTAGTGCAGTAAAGTAGTACCATATGTACTGTAAACAAGATTTTATGAATTGATTAATAAAGTTTTTCTTTTTTTAATTTTGTCTGAAATATCAGAGCGTAATTAAATTTTATTACATGACAGTTCTGACGTCCTCACGTTGCCTCAGGAAATATGACAATTTGCGACAAGGCCGATTACTTACGGTTTACCTCCGAACTTTTATAAGAAGGCGAATGTTTTAAGAACTTTATTGTAACCTAAGAAAACCGGTTTATTCTACGAGCGACAAAACGGTCGGCTGGCCTGGTGGTGTGCTACGTAAATATAGACCCCGACATCGAAATAAACCGATTTTTAAGGCTCTGAATTGGTTCATTTAACAAGAACTGTTCTCATAAAAACCCGTTTTAAAATAACGGTTTTTCGGGTGAAAAAAGATTTTGCGCCAAGTACTTGATAACGGTTTGGAAATTTAACCGGTTTCCGGGCCTTTGGTTTTGAGTTGAAACAAAGCAGCAATACATTGCTTGTTGATTTTTATTTAAAAAAATAGTTGACCATTGTAAATAGCAATATTCAGTATACTCAATAAGGTCCAGACAAGCTACCCTTAAATTATGTGGTCTCATTAAAAATACACGCTGTATATCTGCGATTACTTAATTTCGAGTTTCATATGAACTTATGAATAATGTATGTAGTTTTGAACTGAAAATGTGATGTGTCGAAAGCTTTTGCGTCTGTATTTATTATGATTGTGTGGTTTAGGTTATATTGAGTCTGTGAATAACATGCCCTAGGGATAATAATTTTGCTGTTATGATTTTGAAGATAATCAAGAAAATGTATATCAAAATACTGAACCGAATTTAATCCTTTGTTAGTCATACTAGTATCAAGTATCAAGCTGAGTACGCAGCGCGTGGCTATCGTGACCGCTGCTCATACACTATTAACCCATTCAGTGCTATTCACGACACGTTGTCGTGACAAAACGACAACGTGTCGTGATTAGCGCTAAATGGGTTAATGCTTTAAAATGGAAACCTTTGGTCTCCGAAATATGTCGCGGGAGTGATTATCAAAAATGTGTTAGTTATTTTTGTATGATACAGCAGGCAAACGAGCAGACAGATCACATGATGGTAAGCGAATACCGCCACCCATAAACATCCCCAACACCAGAGGTGTTATAAGTGCGTTGCCAGCCTTTAAAATGGGAGTATGCACTTTTCTTGGAAGTTTGAAGGTCGTAAGTTAAACCGTAAAATTAGCTAAAAATACTGAACTTGTAAAATTAAGCAATTAAGTAAATATTATTGTCATCACACTTGCTCGACGTCCTCACGTTGCCTCAGGAAATGCGACATTTTGAGAAAAGCTCGGAACCGGTTTATAAAATACCGGTAAACACCGATTACTTTCGGTTTTCCTCCGAACTTTTATAAGAAGGCGAATGTTTTAAGAACTTTATTGTTACCTAAAAAAACCGGTTTATTCGACGAGTGACGAAACGGCCGGCCGGCCGGGTGATATGCCACGTAACCATAGACACTGACATAGGATGAAACCGGTTTTTATTGCTCTAAACCGGTTAATTTGACAAGAACTGTTCTCATAAAAACTGGTTTAAAAATAACGGTTTTTAGCGTGAAATCGATATTCCGAGCCTTGTTTAGGATCGCCAACAGGACGGCGTACAGTCGATAAGGTCAATTAATAAAGTAGGAATATTAGAAAATTTTATAGGAAAAAATTACCGCTTCCGTAGCTTAGTTGGTTAAGAGTTATTGGTTGGTTTCCAAAGATCGCAGGTCCAAAACCTGCTGGAGGCGGTGATTATCTACATTTTTTCTTTAATATTAAAGTTGTAGCGTGGCTTGCAGATGTATCTGCTTATAGCTCAAGAAAATTAATAAAATCAGGACAAATAATTCGTGTGCTGAGGGTGTAGGGGAAGCCACCCAAAATATATATTTTTTGTTTTTATTTTACGATTTTGTGGTGGTAACTGATTCGTATATTCGTGCTAAATTTCTATGATAAAACTGTTGTCCGAAGTTATTACAATGCTATTTATACAGACATTCAAGATGATGACAAAATATCTGAAAAAAGGTTTAGTATATTAATAAGTTACTAATATAGTATGGCAATTTAATTCTGCAATAAATGATTATTTAATTTTAATTTAATTTAAACTAAAGTTGAAAATGAACTAGAAACTAAAACGAATCTCTCGGCCCGATTCGAAGAATGATTAAGACACGTTTAAGATGTTGAAAAGATCGATAGCTAAACGACATGTCAAAGTTGACGTTTATTTCGATTCCGCTGTGATCCCAATAAAATCTATATACGATATTTCTA